>NC_133162.1:120276135-121476135 GCF_040802235.1 Manis javanica
TCCCTCCCCACCTGCCTTCCCACACCACTCCCCTTTGGTAACCACTAGTTCATTCTTGGAGTCTCTGAGTCTGCTGCCATTTTCTTCCTTCAGTTTTGCTTCATTGTTATACTCCACAAATGAGGGAAATCATTTGGCATTTGTCTTTCTCTACCTGGCTTATTTCACTGAGCATAATGTCCTCCAGCTCCATCCATGTTGTTGCAAATGGTAGGATTTGTTTCTTATGGCTGAATAGTATTTGATTGTGCTCCATCCATGTTGTTGCAAATGGTAGGATTTGTTTCTTATGGCTGAATAGTATTTGATTGTATATATGTACCACATCTTCTTTATCCATTCATCTACAGATGGATACTTAGGTTGCTTCCATATCTTGGCTGTTGTCAAAAGTGCTGCGATAAACATAGGGGTGCATATGTCTTTTTGAATCTGAGAGGTTGTATTGTTTGGGTATATTCCAAGGAGTGGGATTCCAGGGTCAAACGTATTTGTATTTTTTGTTTTTTGAGCAACCTCTGTATTGCTTTCCACAATGGTTGAACTAGCTTACATTCCCACCAGCAGTGTAAGAAGGTTCCCCTTTCTCTGCATCCTCGCCAGCATTTGTTCTTAGTTTTTTCAATGCTGGCCATCCTTACTGGTGTGAGGTGATACCTCATTGTGGTTTTAATTTGCATTTCCCTGATGGTTAGTGATGTGGAGCATCTTTTCATGTGTCTTTTGGCCATCTGAATTTCTTCTTTGGAGTACAGTCTCTTATCCTCTGTCCATTTGTTAATCAGGTTGTTTGCTTTTTGGGTGTTGAGGTGTGTAAGTTCTTTATATATTTTGGAGGTACCCCAAAACCATCATGTTCAACAAAAACTTTATATATGTTAAGTAATTATTCCTTCTGACCCTCTTCCCTCAGACCCTGGTAAACCTTTATTCCACTTCTGTCTCTATTGATTTGCTCATTTTAGTATCCCACGTAAGTGGAATCATTCTTCTTGCCTTCTGTGTATGGTTTATTTCACTAAGTGTAACTTTTGCAAGGCCTATCCATGTTGTAGCATGTATTATAATTTCATTCCTTCTTTTGGTTGAATAATACTTCATTGTGTTGCATGTATCTTGTTTTGTTTGTCCATTTGTTGACTGACATTTGGCTTTTCACCTTTTGGCTGTTGAGACTGTTGCTGTGAATATTGGTGTAAAGGTATTAGAATCTCTGCTTTCAATTTTTTGGGGTATATATATATATATATGAGTGGAATTGCTAGATCATATGGTAGTTACTGAACTTTCTGAGAAACCTCCACATTGTTTTTCCACAGTGGCTGCACCATTTCACATGCCCACCAGTAATGCACTGGAGTTCCAATTTCACCACATTCTTGCCAGAGTTTGTTATTTACCTTTTCTTGGATAGTAGCCATTCCAGAAAATGTGTTGGGTTCGTCTGTAAAACTGGAACATTTTAATATTTTGACAATATGGTAAATAGTTCTCTTGATTATTGCAGACATGTAAGGCCTATTGGGTAATAATTGAGAAGCATCAAAGTAACGGTGTTGTCTACTCACCTTGAACCTGACTAACAATGTTGGTTTTTCTTATTGGTGTTGCAGTCTTAGTTTGTAGTCTTAAATGATTATAAGGAATTACGTGCATTAAACTGATGTCAGACTGGTAAGATTGCATTTATGCTTTCATCATTTTCAAGATCATTAGTTACCTGGGCATATTTCCCCCAAGTAACCTTTCTTCCTTCTGTCACAGGGCCAGATTTACTCATTTGAGTAGTACCCAAAGTTGTATATAGTGAGGAAGTTGTATATATTAATAGGCAAGGGTTACATTTATTATGTAATATATTCCATGGGTTTTCTTGTAACAAGTTCATTGGCCTAACAAGCTTCCATGTTTAGGTGGCTTTCACATAAAACAATTTCCAACTGAGCAGACTTTAGTCATCAGTGTCTTTCATGCTTTCTTCTCTCTTTCATATTCAAATAACTTAGTGTTTCTCCTTCCTGGGCATGAACCTTGGGTGGAGGTTTGTCCCATTTCCTGCTGCTTTCTCCTTTAAAAATTTAACCGTATTTGAAAATACCTTACTTAGCTCAGGACTGTCGCTCTGTGTCCAACAGACAGGCAGGTATTGTTCCTTGTGGAGATTTTTCATCCTTTAGTTTGGTGTTCTCTCTTCATGCAACTTGATAGACTTTTTTTTCATTTGTATTTTGTCAGTGTGCTGCTGCTATTCATTGTAGAACTTAGCCTTCAGACAAGTCATGGCTGCTGCCTTTGAACATTCATGAGCCTCTCAACTTTCTCTTCTACTCAGGATAATCCAAGTGATATCCATGACATTTATTGTATAGTTCAGTATTTATTTTGTGGCGTGGTGATGATTGTCCAGCTGCCTTGGTGCAAAGAACCTGTAAATTTTGGGGTCTCTAACAGCCAGGTCCACATAATCCATGACAGGAAAGCCTTTGCCAGTTTTTTCATTGGATGGTTTTTGGTAGTGGAGTTGTAGGAGTTCTTTATTCTCAATATTAATACCTTACCAGATATGTTATTTGCAAATACTTTCTCCCATTCTGTAGGCTGTCTTTTTACTTTCCTGATGATATCCTGGTGCACAAAAGTTTTTAATTTTGATGAAGACTATCTAATGTAAGTTAGATAAATTTTTTTCTTCTGTTTCCTGTGCTTTTGGTATATCCATAAAGTTTTTGCCAAATCCAATGTCATGAATCCTTTTTGTTTTCTTCTAGGGGTTTTATAGCTTTAGTTCCTAAGTTTCTAACTTTCATCGATTCTGAGTTTATTTTTGTGTATGGTATAAGCCATGGGTCCTGCTTTATGCTTTTGCATGTGAATACTCAGTTTTCCCAGCACCATTTGTTGAAAAGATTCCTCTTTACTATTGAGTGATCTTGGCACCCTTGCTGGAAATCATTTGACAGCATACGTGAGGGTTTAATTGTGGGATCTCTCTTCCATTGGTCTGTATCCTTCTGCCATTACCATATGTTTTAATTAATGACATTTTGTAGTAAGTTTGGAAGTCAGAAGTGTGAATCCTCCAACTTACTACTCTTTTTCAAAATTGTCTTAAACTATCTGGGGCTCTTTGCAGTTTCACAATTGAACTTGAGGGATTGGCTTTTCTTTTTCTGTGAAAAAGGCTGATGGGATTTTGATAGAGATAATGTTGGATCTATAGATTGCTTTGGGTAGTACAGACATTTTAATGATAACTAAATCCTCCTATCCGTGAACGTGGGATGGTTTCTAAACTATTTAGGTTTTTCTAAATTTCTTTCAGCAATGCGTCCTAGATTTCAGTGTATAAGTATTACTTCCTTGATTAAATTATTCTTGTTTGTTTTAGGTGTTAATTGTAAATGGAATTGCTTTCCTAATTTCCTGTTTAGAGTGTTCATTGCTGGTGTGTAGAAACATTTTCATGCATTGATCTTGTAGTCTGCAGCATTGCTGCATTTATTTTATTAGTTCCAGTAGCTTTCTTGTGAGTTCTGTTTTTTTTTTTATACAGCTTATATTCTGTTCAGTTTTTATGTTGATTACAGCCACTTGGACTGTTAATGTGTGATCTTTTTAAATATTTTTTCTTTGGATGCATTGTTTACTTGTCATCCATTTTCCCCTTAATTCTTTTTTCCTGTCTATTTCAGTGTTGTTTGGAAAGACTTGTTTATATTAGCTTCTGTGTTCAACATTTCCTATTTTTTCCTTTACGTATTATCTAATTTATTGATTTTTTTTTCATAGGGGTATCCTTTTTTGTGGGGGTATTATGTTAGTAAAACTTGGGATTCATCTTAATTTTAATGTTTTGATGTTCTGTGTTATACATTATTTGCTTCATGGAACTTTGTTTTGTGATTTTTAATTTGTGTGCATACAAATTCTGTACTAATTGAAAATTTTAAGGCTTTACATAACTAACAATGAATTAGGTAAATAAATAATAGTAGTGCCTATATATTGTTTCAGGCAGGTAAATAAATTTTTAATGGTTTTTCATTTTTAGACCTTGCATCGAAGTGGGAGTTTCATTAATTCTCTGTTACAGCTTGAAGAATTAGGATTTCGTAGTGGAGCACCTATGATTAAAAAAATAGCTTTTATTGCTTGGAAGAGTTTAATAGATAATTTTGCTTTAAATCCAGGTAAGTAGTATTCTAAAATTCCAATTTTCTATGAATTTTAGTTAACCAAGATGAAAAGACAAAGCATTTCTGATTATGTGTAGACTTTATATTGAAACATAATTTTGTTGAATGCTTTTGTTTTAAGGAAATTTTGTTTGCTCAGAGGAATTTTAAGTCTAGGCGCTACTGAAAATCAAAGTTAGTATAATTTGTTCTAAGCTATTCCAAAAACTGAATGAAGTGGCAAATAGTCTTTGGCTTTCTTAGTATGTTCCAGCACTTAGTTGAACTCTTAACATAATTCTCATTTAGTAATCACAGTAGACCTGAGATGGTATGTAGTATTCACTGTTTTAGAGAGATGAAATAATTTATCAAAGGTCCCAAAGTCTGGTTGGTAGATAATAGGAAACAATTGTGATTGCTGTGGAATAAAAATGTGGCTGATGAACTCTCTTCTTTCAGGACATTTAGAATAGTATTTAATAGTGGGTTAACATTAATATATAGAAGTGATTCCTTTTGATTACCTTAAGCTTATCTTCCTTTTGTGCAGTGGAGGTGTTTAATAAATAAATGAGAAAAAGTGTTTAGCCCAAAAGTGAGTTAGTATGAGTATCTGTTTAATTGGTTAGTCCATCTTAGTTATGATGCATACTGTGATGTTTACAAGATCTTTTTTAACTAATGTTGATTTCCTCTGTCAAAGACAATCTTTTTTTTTCTCCCCGTTTTAATGTGTTTTACAAGGTGATTATTTAAATCAACTGCAATTAACTTTTGTTGAAAATACTGGTAAAAGTGCATTGCCAGGCACAGATTTTGATTGGAGATGTCACCTTTTTCTTTCTTTTGCTGTTTATGAACTGGCAGTGTGAGATTATGTTTTGGGACTAAACGTGTTAGGATTATGTATAGTTGTGTGTTAAATCATGAAATAGGAGTGGCTTAAAGAAGATAAATAAAATGCTATCTCATTTGAAATATCTCCAAGAGCTGCAGAGTCTGCGACTAGTATTATGAATCCAGGAAATCATTAAGGCATCAAATGCCTTTCTGTTCGTCATCTTCAGTGTGCCTTAGTTATAGATGATTGGAAGGTGGTAGGGGAGAGGCAGGGAGAAAAGCAGAAATGACTTCTTTCCAGCAGAGCCAGCTATCTCTAAAGAGCATTCCAGAAATTCTACATATTCTTCCATTTAAATCTCATGGAGTAGAATGACCAAATGGAAGAGTAGATAAAGAAGTGAAAAATTGGGCATCCGTCACTTTCCTGAGGAAAGCAGGTCTTGTAACTAAAGGAGAATGGATTACTGCCTGGCATTTAGGAAATCTCTGCTATAGGGATATTAATTATGGATCTCCTCTATTAAGTAGGAGTTTAAAAATGATTATAAAGGATTTTTCCACAGTAGTCTGACTTTACTTTCTTGTTATGTAAATGTTAACTGAAAGCTAAATGTCAGAATAGTTTTAAGAAACACTGATGTATGCCATCCCACCAAATAGATGGCTTGATAGATGTTTCAAAATCTTTAAGACATTTTGATAAGTTACTTGAACATAAACTCTTATTTTATATATCTCCAGTCACACTCACATATAGTGTATGTTTGTGGTATAAATATTTTATTGAAAAAATTGAATTTTTATGCACAACTTTAACAACCTGGTTATTAATGTGGAATAGATCTTAATCTAAATGAATTTAGATTTACAAAATCTAATGGGACTAACAGTAATGTTTGATAAAATTCTAGTAAGTTTTAAAAATAACCAGTTTTGATAGAATGTAAAAATATATGGCACTTTTTAAAAAATCTGTGAAATGCACATAATGAAAATACTAAAGCAGCTTGGACAGTTTCTCTAAAACTTCAGGCTTTTTGTTGGGCTGGACAGTTTATGTAGGACTGCCTGTCTGTTATAGAAAGTGCAGCAGTATCCCTGGATGCCACCCAATAGATGCCATTAGCATCGTCCATACTTGCCTCAGCTGTAACAACCAAAAATATTATAGGCATTGCAAGATTCCCCTTAACGGGGAAATTGCCCTTGGCACACGGTATATAACAAATACAACATTCTTTTAATTGTTGCCTTGTAAGTGTTGTGGTGTAGCTCTACCAGCATTTCTGAAAGTGAAAATATTGGGAGAACCAGGAACAACTGGTGATTTAAAAAATGTTTTATTCCCCTGCTATGGTAAAAAAGACTTTAATACTCATTCTTAAAATTTAATCTTCAGCTCTTAATTTTTATCCATGTGCTTATTTTAAGAAATACTATGTAGTGCAAAAAGACTGAAGTTGTTAATGCAGCCTTTGAGTTCCATCCATGTGAGAACAGAAACTCTAGCACTAACAAAACTAGAAGTCTGGTGGTATTTATTGATAAGACTTGGACCTCAACTTCCTGCTAATTTTGAACAGGTAATGTTTTAAGTGTTGATTCACACTTTGGTGGGTTTTTTTTTTTTTTGTTTTAATGTGTTCTTAAATTCTTACCAATCTAATCTTCCCATGTTAATACTGTTTGTGTTACCAGGTCACTATAACATATGAAAGCTTTTTTCCCCACACATAGAATTTGAGTTGAGTAAAAAAAAAACATTACTGAAGTAGAAATCAAGTACTACACTGAGTAGATTTAAAGTGGGATCAATAATTTTCCTATTCCCCTTTTCTAGGCTACATACTGCTAAGAGTCATTTAATCCCATCATAGCTTTCCAATATAGTTACAGGCGATTTTAAAAATTAATTTCATGCCCATAAACCTTTGGTAACCACAAATCTAAAGCCTACAATGGCATAAGTACATATCTATTGATAATCACTCTAAATGTAAATGGACTAAATGCACCAAAAAGACATAGAAGGGCAGAATGGATAAAAAAAAAAAACAGGACCCGTCTACATGCTGCCAACAGGCTACTCATTTCAGACCCAAAGACATACACAGACTAAAAGTGAGGGGATGGAAAAATGTATTTCATGCAAACATTAGGGAGAAAAAAGCAGGAGTTACAGTACTTGTATCAGACAAAATAGACTTCAATGAAAGTAACAAGAGACAAGGATATTCCATAATGATAAAGGGGTCAGTCCAACAAGAGGATATAACAACCATTATAAATATCTATGCACCCAATATAAGAGCACCTAATTATGTGTAACAAATACTAACAATTAAAGGGGGAAATAGAATGCAATGCATTCATTTTAGGAGACTTCAACGCATCACTCCAAAGGACAGATCAACCAGACAGAAAATAAGGAGACAGGCACGAACAACACATTAGAACACATGGACCTAACACATCTACAGAACACTCCACCCAAAAGTGGCAGGATACACATTCTTCTTAAGTATACATGGAATGTTTTCCAGAATAGATCACATACATACTAGGGCATAAAAAAGTTATTAATTTTGCCAGCCACCTTTTCAGACCAGAGGTATGAAACTAGAAATAAATTATGCAAAGAAAAAAATTACCCTAAGATTTCAATCTCTGTGTGTGTGTGTGTGCATGTGTGCGTGCGTGCGCACGTGTGTGTATGTTTTCTTGGAAAGTGAATTGAATCCCGCACATTCATTGTCATAGTTTATTCATTGGCTAGATCTATCTGATAATGGAATGATTTTAGAAATTAACTTTAAGTCTTAGTTGTGCCTTTTAAAAACCTAACATGAGTCTGTCTACCTGTGTTACAAAGCTCAGGAAGATGTTACTTGCAAAAGTTTAATTACATGTATAGTTTTCTATCAAATTTAGAAAATATATAAAAAGTGCACAGCTATGGCAAATATAGGTGTAATACATTTTTTACATTTCCTAGTTTGTTTATAAAAGCTTGTGCATGAAAACAGCCAATAAAATTCGACATAGTAAAAGAATTTAGACTACTTCTTAAGGAAATTCAACAAAATTACACAAGATATTAAAAAATTATGGCAATTATGCAATTTATAGATAGTTTTCCTTTAATAATTTTCATCCCTATAGGTTTGTGTGCCCCTGATCCAAAGCACAATAAGTAATGATGCTAATGCGTCTCCTCAAGGCAGTTTATCTCGTATAGCTACTTCTCCTGGTTTAAATCCTATGACTCCTTTACACAAAGGTAAGAGGTAGACATACTTTCTTTTTTTAAGGCTTTGGGTGAAGGTTTTTTTGTTCATTGTTACATGAAATCACTTCAGAATTTGGGCTTCCTTTTCACAAAATCCATTGTATCTTCTTGTTGGTTTTCCATATGTTACTGCCTTATTTGCATTATTATAGTTGGAAAAGGTCAACTTTTTTCCACTACACGTTAGATGCATTACAAATGACTGTTGTAGTTGTTTCAGAACCAGAACATTTGAGCTATTGAAAACAGCAGATCATAACATATGTAAGAAATGTGGTATATACTGTTGAAAGAAAATTATTTGCTAGTTACTACTTTGTTAGCTATTCTGAGTCAGATTTTTATATCTAAGTTCCAGGAATCCTGCCTATTAATATTTCAAGGTATGGATGAATGCCTTTGTTTAAATATGTGAACATTAAAATTGTTTACAACGTAGTAAAAGATTATTTAATTAGGAATGCTACTATAGGCTTTAAACAAAACCAGCTTTTATTTGAGAAGCTATTAGAAAGGTACATTTCCTTGAAATGAAGTAAACAGAATATATTCATTTGGTTAGCTAATTTAAGCTTGCATAAATTAATCTTTTTTTTTTTTTTTTTTTTTTACAGGCACTTCCCCATACGGAACCCCTGTAACTCCCCGGATGAACTTAAGTTCCAGTTTTGGTGGAATGGCCACAATCCCCTCTATTCAACTCTTGGGACTTGAAATGTTGCTTCATTTTTTGTTGGGTCCAGAAGTCTTGAGTTTTGCTAAGCAAAACAAACTTGTATTGAGCTTAGGTACTTGTTTTAAAAATAGTTTCAATTTTAAAACAATTAAAATACAGTGTATTGGGGTGAGGAGAGATAATGTTTTACCCCAGCCAGTATATTCTGTAATTATGTATATAATAAGTATAAATCTTTTTAGCCAAAAACATGTCACATGACCTAAAATTTCATATTGAGAAATGTGTTTCGTAAAGCTTTGGTTATGCATAATTCCCTTTTTTTCCCTCACTTTTAGAGCCACTTGAACATCCGTTAATCAACAGCTCCTCTTTTTTCTCTAAACATGCAAATACACTGATCACGGCTGTTCATGATAGTTTTGTTGCAGTTGGAAAAGATGCTTCTGGTCAGTATTTAAGAGATTTTTTTTTTACTCTTTAAACTTATGTTTAGAACACTAAAATAGCAAATATTTATATATTGCCACCTCTTGGCTAGATTCTGCTGCAAGAGCTTTGCAAATAATTCATTTAATCATCACAGTAACTCTTACCTGTTAGTCCATTTTGCAGATGAGGACATTGCATTGTACAGAGAATTAAATGACTTGTGCAAAGTCACATAGTAAGCTATGGAGCTGTGATTCAAACCTCGATTCTGTAGTGCCTGCAGCTACACATAAACTTGTGTTTTATAGTCTATAAGATAGAAGAAATTTCAAAATTAAATAGTTTGTTACTCAACTAGTTGGGAAATTTTTTTCTAGTGGTTTTCTGAATGTTTATTTTTCCTTGTCTCAAAGTGAAAAATATCCAATACAGAGGACAAAAAAGAATAATTACCTTAAGTACATGATCTAATGTTAGTATGTTAACGGTCCTTTTATAAAACAACTTTCCTTAAACAAAAATGAGGTGATAGCTTCATAAATTATTTATAAGGTCAAGTATTATAAGAATTACATTTTAAATTATTAAGTTTTGCTCAGTTTATTTCTTTAAGGATGAAAGGAAGTCTTCATAGTCCTGTCTACATTGTTCTCAAATACTTAGGTTTTGTTTTGACAGATGCAGTTGTCAATGCTATTTGGAAGGAGCTAATTAGCTTGGTGAAGTCAGTTATTGAATCAGGTAAGCACTATAACTGATCAAATGATTTTTATAGCATGTAGAAGTGTTTGGCTTTTGTATTTAAAATCATCTTTTGAATGATTTTAATTTACATTTAGACAAAGTACTTCATTGATTTAGAAAAAAATTTTCATAGCTCTCCAAGTGTATATTTTTACCCCTAAAAATACTTAAGATTGTCTTATTACAGAATGTTTAATAGTTATTAAGTGTTACGTGAACCTTATGATAACCACAAACCTAAATCCTGTAACACACAAAAATTAAAAAGAGAAATCCAATCACTAAAGAAAACCGTCAATTAACAAGTATAAGAGAAAGAAACAGAGGAACTACAGAAACAACCAGAAAATAATAAAATGGCAATAAATACATACCTATGACTGGTAACCTTAAATATAAATGGAGTGAATGCACCAATCAAAAGATAGGGGTGGCAGAGTGGATAAAGAAATAAAACCTATCTGTATGCTACCTACAAGAGGCTCATTTCAGACCCAGAGACAGGCAGACTGTCAGTGAAGGGATAGAAGAGGTTTTTCATGCAAATAGGAAAAAAACAGTAGTAGCAATACTCATTAGACAAAAATAGACTTCAAAATAAAGAAAGTAACAAGATAAAGAAGGATGTTACATAATGATAAGCGATCACTGTAACAAGAGGATATAACCACTAATATATGCACTCAAGGTAGAAGCACCTAAATATGTATGACAAATAACTAACTGAATTAAAGGGGGAAATAATTGGGACTCATTCATTTTTGGAGACTTAACACCACTCACGTCAAAAGATCAAGAGAAAATAAGGATACAGAGGCACTGAACAGCACCTTATATCAGATGGACTTAACAGATAATCTACAGAACACTCCACCCAAAGGCTGCAGGATACATACTTTCTCAAGTGTACATGGAATGTTCTCCATAGATCACATGCTAAGCCCACAAAGAGCCTCATTAAATTCAGAAAGATTGAAATTGTATCAAGCAACTTGTCAGATCAGTGGTATGAAACTAGAAATAAATTACACACAAAAAAGCTCAGAAACACATGGGAGTCTAAACAGCATGCTTCTAAACAGTGGATCAGTGAACAAATTAAAACAAGCAATACATGGAGACAGAAAAAAACAGCAGTCAAAAATTTGTGGAATGCTGCAAAAGCAATTTTATAAGGGAAGTACATAGCAGTATAGGCCGACCTCAACACAGGAACAATCCCAAGTAGTCTAAACGCACAACTAAAGAAACTAGAAAAACGAAGTAACGAAAGTAAGGAGGGGTAGAATGAATGTTAGGGCAGAAATAAAGTAGAAAACAATGAAACAATAGGAAAAAGTCAATGAAACCAAGAGCTGGTTCTTTTGAGAAGATAAAATTGACAAACCCCTAGCCAGACCTGTCCAGAAAAAAGGGGGTCACAAATAACAAAACCAGAAACAGAAAAGGAATAGTTACAGCTGTCACAATGAAAATAGAGAATTTTATAAAAAATCATACTAATAAGTTGGACAACCTAGCAGAAAATGGACGAATTCCTTAAAAAATACAACCTTCCAACACTGACCTAGGGAAAAAACAGAATCTGAGAAAGACAAGTTGTAGTAATGAAATTGAATTGGTAATAAAAAAACTCCCAAAAACAAACTACCAGGACCAGTTGGCTTCACAACTGAATGTTCCCCCGACTTCAAGCTACGCTACAAAGCTACAATAATCGAAGAGTATGGTACTGGCACAAGAACAGACCCATAGATCAGTGGAACAGAGCCCAGATTATAAATCCCACACATACATGGTCAATTAATATCTGATAAAGGGGCCATGAATACACAATGGGGAAAAGACAGCCCCTTCCATAACTGGTGTTGGGAAAGCGACAACTACATGTAAGAGAATGAAACTGGATTATTGTCTTAGAACACAAAGGTAAACTTGAAATGAATCAAAGACTAAATGTATGATGTGAAACCATAAAACTCTTAAAAGAAAACATACGCAAAAATGTCTTGGAGATAAGCAAGAGCAATTTTTTCCTGGGCACGTGTCCTTGGGCAAGGGAAAATTGAAAACAAGTGGGACTACATTAAACTTTGAAAGCTGTGAAACAGATGATACAATCTGCAGAACAAAAAGTCACCCTACAGTATGGGAGATTATATTCATAAAGAATTCATTCAGTATGGGGTTAAAATCCAAAATACATAAGAGCTCAAAATGCCTCAACACCAAAAATCAAATGACCCAATTAGAAAATGGGTGGAGGACCTGAACAGACGCTTCTCCAAAGAAATACAAATGGTCAACAGGCACATGAAAAGGTGCTTCTTAATCACTAATCAGGGAAATGCAAATCAGAACCCCAATGAGATATCAATTCATACCAGTTAGTGACCACTATCCAAAAGACCTGAAGAAAACAAAAAACCTGATTTGTAAAGATACATGCACCCCTGTGTATATCACTGCATTATTTACTATAGCCAGGTTATGGAAGCAACCTAAGTGTCCATCAATAGATGAATGGGAGAGGTGGTGCATATATACAGTGGATTGTTACTCAGCCATAAAAGTATCCTGCCATTTGCCACCACATGGATGGATCTATACAGTATTGCACTAAGTGGATTAAGCCAGGAAGAGAAAGACAAATACCGTATGATTTTACTTATTTGTGGAATATAAAAATGAAGTAGAAAAAGGAACAAAACAGTAGAGTTAAAGACACAAAAGTGACAGGTATTAAAATGTTGGAGAGGCTGGTGAAGGTGGGTTGGGAGGGTGAGGGGAATAAAAGGGCACATAAATTCTCAAACCTAAGTTGGTCACAGGCATGGTAGTACAGCGTGGAGAATATTTGCCAGTGATTCTGTAACATCTTCCCATACTGACAGTAACTGTACTAGTAGGTTGAAGATTTAATAGGTAACTGTTGAATGACTGTGTTGTATACACCCCCTCTTTTTATCCTTTTGCTCTCTGCTGTTTTTTTAATAAGGTATCATTAATATACACTCTTAGGTTTCACAAGAAAAACAATGTGGTTAATACATTCACCCTTATTATCAAATATCCCCCCATACCTCTTTGCAGTCACTGTCTGTCCATCACTGTTGTAGTAAGATGCCAGAGTCCCTACTTGTCTTCTCTGCTACACTGTCTTCCCCGTGACCCCACACACACCATGTGCACTAATTATGATACCCCCATATTCCCTTCTCCTTCCCTTCCCACATGCCCTCTGCAACCGCTAGTCATGTCTTGGAGTCTGTGAGTCTGCTGCTATTTTGTTCCTTCAGTTTTACTTTGTTGTTATACTCCACAAATGAGTGAAATCATTTCGTGTTTGTCTTTCTCTGCCTGACATGTCACTGAGCATAACACCCTCTAGCTCCATACATGTTGTTGCGAATGGTAGGATTTGTTTTTTTTCATGGCTGAATAGTATTCCATTGTGTATATAGACCACTTCTTTATCCATTCATCTACTGATGGACACTTAGATTGCTTCCATTTCTTGGCTATTGTAAATAGTGCTGCAATAAACATAGGGGTGTGTATATGTTCTTGAATCTGAGATCCTGCTTTTTTTGGGTAAATTCCTAAGAGTGGAAATTCTGGGTCAAATGCTATTTGTATTTTTAGGTTTTTGGGGAATCTCCATATTGCTTTCCACAATGGTTGAACTAGTTTACATTCCCACCATCAGTGTAGGAGGATTCCCTTTCTCCGCAACCTCACCAGCATTTGTTGTTCCTAGGTTTTTTAATGTTGGGCATCCTAACTGGTGTGAGGTGATATCTCATTGTTCATATCCTCACCCATTTTTTAATCAGTTTATTTGCTTTTTGTGTGTTTAGGCATGTGAGTTTGTATTTTGTATTTTAATCCCTTGTCGGATGTGTCGTTTACAAATACATTTCTCCCATACTGTAGGATGCCTTTTTGTCCTGCTGATGGTGTCCTTTGCTGTACAGAAGCTTTTTAGCATGATGTAGTCCCATGTGTTTATTTTTGGTTTTGTTTCCCCTTGCCTGAGGAGATGCATTCAGGAAAAAGTTGCTCATGTTTATATTCAAGAGATTTTTGCCTATTTTTTCTTCTAAGAGTTACGATTTCATGACTTACATTCAGGTCTTTGACCGATTTCAAGTTTACTTTTGTGTATGGGGTTAGACAATCCGGTTTCATTCTCTTGTATTTAGCTGTCCAGTTTTGCCAACACTAGTTGCTGAATAGGCTGTCATTACCGCATTGTATGTCTGTGTCTGTGTCTGTTTTATCATATATTAATTAGCCATATATGCTTGGGTTTATATCTGGGCTCTCTAGTCTGTCTCATTAGTCTGATTACCTTGCTTTTGTAGTAGAGCCAGAAGTCGGGGAGTGTAATCCCCCCCAGCTTTATTCTTCCTTTTCAGGATTGCCTTAGCTATTTAGGGTCTGTTGTGGTTTCATATGAATTTTAGAACTATGTTTTCTAGTTCATTGAAGAATGCTGTTGGTATATCCATAGGGATTGCATTGAATCTGTAGATTGCTTTAGGCAGGATGGCCATATCAACAATATTAATTCTTCCTATCCATGAGCACAGGAAGTATTTCCATTTATTGGTATCTTTAATTTCTTTAATGAGTGTCTTATAGTTTTCAGGGTATAGGTCTTTCACTTCCTTCATTAGGTTTGTTCCTAGGTGTTTTTTTTTGTTTTTTGTTTTGTGAGAGGGCATCTCTCATATTTATTCATCAAATGGTTGTTAACAACAATACAATTCTGTATAGGGGAGTCAATGCTCAATGCACAATCATTAATCCACCCCAAGCCTAATTTTCGTCAGTCTCCAATCTTCTGAAGCATAACGAACAAGTTCTTACATGGTGAATGAATTCTTACATAGTGAATAAATTCTTACATGGTGAACAGTACAAGGGCATTCATCACAGAAACTTTCGGTTTTGATCACACATTATGACCCATAAACAATCAGGTCAAATATGAATATTCATTTGATTTTTGTACTTGATTTATATATTGATCCCACATTTCTCTCTTTATTATTATTATTATTTTTATTTTTAATAAAATGCTGAAGTGGTAGGTAGATGCAAGATAAAGGTAGAAAACATAGTTTAGTGCTGTAAGAGAGCAAATGTATTCCTAGGTATTTTATTCTTTCTGATGCAGTTGTGAATGGAATTGTTTTCCTGATTTCTCTTTCTGTTCGTTAGTGTGTAGAAACGTGCAATGGATTCCTGTGTATTAATTTTGTGTCTTGCAACTTTGCTGAATTCAGATATTAGGTCTAGTAGTTTTTGGGATCCTTTAGGGTTTTTTGTATACAATATCATGTCATCTGCAAACAGTGACAGTTTAACTTCTTCCTTGCCAATCTGGATGCCTTTTATTTCCTTGTGTTGTCTGATTGCCGTGGCTAGGACCTCCAGAACTGTGTTGAATAAAAGTGGGGAGAGCGGGCATCCTTGTGCCAGATCTTAAAGGAAAAGTTTTCAGCTTCTTGCTGTTAAGTATGATGTTGGCTGTGTGTTTGTCATATATGGCCTTTATTATGTTGAGGTACTTGCCCTCTATACCCATTTTGTTGAGAGTTTTTATCATGAATGGATTTGAATTTTGTCGAATGTTTTTTCAGCATCTATGAAGATGATGTGGTTTTGTCCTTTTTGTTGATGTGTATGTTGTTGATGGATTTTTGAATATTGTACCATCCTTGCATCCCTGGAATAAATCCTACTTGATCATGATGGATGACCTTTTTGATGTACTTTTGAATTTGGTTTGCTAATGTTTTGCTGAGTATTTTTGCATCTCTGTTCATCAAGGATATTGGTCTGTAATTTTCTTTTTTTGTGGTGTCTGCCTGGTTTTGGTATTAGAGTGATGCTGGCCTCATAGAATGGGTTTGGAAGTATTCCCTCTCCTACTTTTTGGAAAACTTTAAGGAGGATGGGTATTAGGTCTTCTCTAAATAAATGTTTGGTAAAATTCATTGGTGTAGCCATCTGGTTCACGCATTTTGTTCTTAGGTATTTTTTTTGATTGCTGATTCAGTTTCATTGCTGGTAATTGGTCTGTTCATATTTTCTGTTTGTTTCTGGGTCAGTCTTGGAAGGTTGTATTTTTCTAGAAAGTTGTCCATTTCTCCTAGGTTATCCAGTTAGGATATAATTTTCATAGTATTCTCTAATAATTCTTTGTATTTCTGTGGTGTGTGTAGTGATTTTCCCTTTTTCATTTCTGATTCTGATTATGTGTGTGGACTCTTTTTTCTTGATAAGTCTGGCTAGGGGTTTATCTATTTTGCTTATTTTGTCAAACAACCAGCTCCTTTCATTGATTCTTTGTATTGTTTTATTCTCGATTTTATTTATTTCTTCTCTAATGTTTATTATGTTTCTCCTTCTACTGACTTTGGGCCTCATTTGCTCTTTTTCTAGTTTCGTTAATCGTGAGTTTAGACTTTCTATATGGGATTGTTCTTTCCTCGGGTGGCCAGTATTGCAATATAGCTCTCTTTTAGCATGGCCGTCATTGTGTCCCACAGATTTGTGGTATTGAATTATTGTTGTCATTTGTCTCCATATATTGCTTGATCTCTTTATTTGGTCATTGATCCATTTGTTATTTATGAACATGTTAATCCTCCATGTGTTTGTGGGATTTTTCATTTTCTTTGCATAATTTATTTCTAGTTTCATACCTGTGTGTTCTGAGAAGCTGGTTGGTACACTTTAAATGTTTTCTAATTTCCTAAGGCTCTTTTTGTGGCCTAGTATATGATTTATTCTTGAAAATGTTCCATGTGCACTTGAGAAGAATGTGTATCCTGCTGCTTTTGGGTGGAGTGTCCTGTAGATGTCTGTTACGTCCATCTGTTCTAATGTGTTGTTCAGTGTCCTCTGTCTCCGTATTTTCTGTCTGGTGGATCTGTCCTTTGGAGTTAGTGGTGTGTTGAAGTCTCCTAAAATGAATGCATTGCATTCTATTTCCCCCTTCAATTCTGTTAGTAGTTGTTTCACATATGTAGGTGCATACATATTTATAATGGATATATTCCCTTTGTTGGACTGACCCCTTTATCTTTAGGGAATGTCCTTGAAGTTTGTCTCTTGTGAATTTGTTTTGAAGTCTATTTTGTCTGCTACAAGTACTGCAAGTTATTCTTTTTTCTCCCTATTATTTGCATGAAATATCTTTTTCCATCACCTCACTTTTATCTTTGTATGTCTTTGGGTTTGCAGTCAGTCTTTTGTAGGCAGCACATGGACAGGTCTTGTTTTTTTTATCCATTCAGTGACTGTCTTTTGATTGGTGCATTCAGACCATTTACATTAGACTGATTATCAGTACGTAGGTACTTACTGCCATTGCAGGCTTTAGATTCATGGTTACCAAAGGTTGAAGGGTAACTTTCTTACTAACAGTCTTAATTTTTTTAGCATGCTATTACAAATACAATATAAAGGTTCTTTGTTTTCCCTCCTTTTTCTTCCTCCTCTATTCTTTGTATATTAGGTATCATATTTTGTAGTCTTTGTCCCTTGACTGAGTTTGGGTATAGTTGATTTGGTTTTGTATCTGCTAAGTAATTGTTGTACCTTATTTATTGTCATTTTATTTCCTCTGGTGACAGCTATTTAGCCTTACGAACAGTTCTGTCTGTTGCAGTCCCTCCAAAATATACTGTAGATATGGTTTGTGAGAGGTAAATTCTCTCAGCTTTTGCTTATCTGAAAATTGCTTAATCCCTCCCTCAAATTTAAATGATGATCTTGCTGGGTGGAGTATTCTTTGTTCAAAGCCCTTGTGCTTTATTGCATTAAATATATCATGCCACTCCCTTCTGGCCTGTAAGGTTTCTGCTGAGAAGTCTGATGGGTTTTCCTTTGTGATCTTTTTTTCTCTCTCTGGCTGCTTTTAAAAGTCTGTCCTTGTCCTTGATCTTTGCCATTTTAATTATTATATGTCTTGGTGTTGTCTTCCTTGCGTCCTTTGTGTTTTGAGATATGTGTACCTCCATGGCCTAAGAGACTACTCCCCAGATTTGGGAAGTTGTCAGCAGTTAGGTCCTCAAGGACACTTTCTATCCCTTTTTCTCACTCTTCTGGTACACCTATGATAGGAGTATTGTTCTGTTTGGACTGGTAATACAGTTCTCTCAGTATTTTTTCCTAGTGATCCTTTTTTCTCTCTGTGACTCAGCGTTGTATTCATCTTTTCTAATTTCTGTTCAGTTTACCATCTCCTCTACTATATCTAATTTGCTTTTAAATCTGTTCATTGTATGTTTCATTTCAGATACTGAATGCCTTAATGATTGAATCTCAGTCTTGAATTCATCCCTGAGTTGAATATTTTTCTGAGTCTCCATAAGCATGTTTATCATTTTTATTTTGAAATAACTCGTAGTAAAATTGATGAGTTCAGTTTTCACTTGGCTCTTTTTCTGGTGGTTGTGGTATTTTGGTTTGAACCAGGTTTCTTTCATGATTCATATTTGTACGTGACGCCCTCTAGTGCCCAGAAGCTATCCTCTCTGGAGCTGCTCAGCCCCTGGAGCTATGTCAGTAGGGGAGTGGTACTGATGCCTGGGGGCAGGAAAGAGATGTTTCCTGCTTCCCCGCTACTTTGCCTGTCTCCACTGCCAGAATCAGTGGACCTACCTCACAGGTTTAAGCATCTATGCCTTGTATTTGTAGCTGCTGTATGCAGGGCTTCCCTCTGGCTCACCTGATGCAAGGGTAGGGCCTACCTGTTTGTGTATTGTTGCTGGCCTGCTGGGAGGCAGGCACAGCAGGCTGCCTGTTACAGTGCAGGACCTCATAGCTGCATAGCCAGCCAGGAGTCTGAGGTGCCTGAAGGTCCTGCAAGTTCCCATCCTGGTGGGCAGAGTGTGCCCACACAGTTTTGTCCACCGGTCCTTTCTCCGGAGCAGCAAGTTCTGTGCAATCCTTGCCCCTTTAGCAGTGCTCTTGCTGTTAGGAAATCTCTCAGACTGCCCACCTTTTTTTTTGTCCATAGCAAGCAGCTGGATGTGGATTCTTGTTTTCCACAAATGTCTGGAGTCTGTCTCTCCAGGTGTTCTGCTTGTCTTAGGTTTTCTAACCCACTAATCTCCAGAGCACCATCCAATGTAGGTTCCTGCTCCCAGAGAAGATCTCCAGCACTGGTGTTGAGCAGTCCTAGGCCTCCGCCTCCTCATGCTAGGTTTCTCTTCCTCCTGCTGGTGAGCTGGGGTTCGGGAAGGTCTTGGGTCCCTCTGGATCACTGCGCTGGTCCCACCAGATTTTGGCTTTGGTACATTACCTTGTTGTGTTTGGTCTGTTCTTTTCTCCAGGTGTGTGCAGTCTGTTGCAGCCCTCTTTCCTGTTGCTCTTTCAGGATTAGTTGTATGAACTATATTTTCATAATATATGAGGTTTTGGGAGGAGGCCTCTGTCTCACCTTGCATACTGCTATCTTTAATCCTCTCCCTCCTTTTGCTTTTTGATAGGTAATAAAAAAGAGAGACCAGGTTCTGAAGTTTTGACTCTCTTACTAAAATCTTTGGGAAGTATAGTGAAGTCAGATGTATTTCCTGTATCGAAAACACTGGTAAGTGTGGTACCTATATGCCAGAATTTAAAGATCATATTCTAAAATTGAATTCTATGTTGGAGATAATTCCACAGATTTATTGCATGTATTTATCAGCAGTTTAGTCATACAATAAATCATTCCATGGACTTTAGAGTCACTTGAAACCTTAATAAAGTAAATTACTATAATGGCAACTACAAAAATCTGCCAATGTGATTAGAAGAGAGTAAGTGATACAAGTGAAATGGGATAAAGGACATGAAACTTAAACAGAAGTAACTCAGATGAACACTAATTTTATGAGTAGATTGCTAAACTCCACTAATTGTTTATACATTAAAAAATATCTGGTAACATTTTGAAGCTTTTGCGTTTTAAGTAAATTCTTTTTAACAAAGACTGACTTTGAAAGTATTAGAGACATTTTATAATCTTTTATACCAGAAAAAAAAAGCAAAATGGATATATTTTTTATAATTGTCTCCCAAAAGAAGCTACAGATGAAACATACTGTACCCTTACTTAAATTTTTTCTAAATCTTAAGAGAGTATCTTGACAGTGATATCTACTATGGCAGTAGAGCACAGTGGTTCATATCAAGGGCTCTGGAACAGACTAAGTTGAATCTCAGCTGAAGTACTAGCTTAGTTAATTTGGGTAATTTACTCTTGTTTTTTTGTAAAGAGGAAATATAGTAGTACTTCATAATTAAATGAGTTGATACAGTCAGAATACTATGGGCTAGGAACAAAATAAATGAATCAGTTAACAAATGCTATTTTTATTATCATTAGTGTCTGCTTCAAATGAGAATATGTGAAAGCATGTTTTCACCAATATAAGCTTTTTTGTCATATTGTTACATCACTTAAGTTACATAGCTCAGGTTAATACCAGTGTAGTGATAGTTTTCGATGGCAGTTCGGTAGGTTCTATCACATTAAAGAGGCGTGTTTTATACCTAGCTTCTAGAATGTCTAGAAAAGTAAAACTCCAAACTGTTAGCATTGGTTATCCATGGAGATGAAGGATTTTGTCACTTTTTATATTCTGTATTTGAAGTTTTTAAATTAATGTAAGTATATTCACATTAATGTAAAAATATTACTATATTTGAACTTTTTAAACTGATGAGAATGTTTTTAATGAATAATTTTAATAAATTGTCAAATTTAACATAATTAACATTACTGAATTTGTATTAGTAAGTACTATTTCTGTGGCTAATTTACAGATAAACCTTTTATTTTTCTTAGGTCATCATGGAAATTACAGTTAAAGGACTTCCTCAGAAAGTATTAGGTTCACCAGCATATCAGGTTGCTAATATGGATATTCTTAATGCAAGTATCTTAAATGTAATGAAATGATAAAATGAGCAAAAAAAGGAGTTTCATGGTATTCCTTTTTTTAGAATAGCAAAACTTAGATTATAAAATTCTGAGAGAATTGGATTTGGATATGCTTATTATTTTAAAATGGAAACTGATAAAGTAATAGATTAATATAAATAATTAAATGTCTTGCTACTAATAGAACCATTTTCATGCATTAAACAGAGTTCCACAGCAAAGTATTTATTTGCTTATAAATAATAAAAGTGCTGGTTACCAGTACAGATTTTGGAAGCTTAGTAACATTGCCTAATTATGGTGAAATGTACTTAATATCTGTAGGATGTAGGTATTGTTGGGTCCAACAAGTTTTGTTTTTTTTTAATCCAGAATTTCTTTGCTCATGTAGATGGAACAGCTATGATTAAAACATAAGGAGCTTGCTTTTTGTGTGTAATTTCTGGAAATACTTTTGTTGTAATTTTTGTCATATATCCTAAGTAGTATCAAAAGTTAAATCTCTCAAGCATAAAAGGACATTTCACATGATTGTAGAAAAGTGTAACAAGAAGATTGATTGCAATCTCCCATCTTTCTTCAGGGGACTCCTGCTTTGTTCTTAATTCAGTTAATTTTCAACAGTCTTGTCCACTGTGGTGTAGAAGATGAGAGGTAATTAAGACTGAAGTCACTCTTTATGTTCATCTTGCAAGGGTTTCCTGTGATTAATGAGATTCGTTTGAGTTATATACATTATGAATTTTTAAATTAAAAAATTAAGACTTGGAACTTGGGAATTTTTGTCTTTGTCAGTTTATTTGATAATTTTGTAGTGTAATGTATTTTGGCAAAAAGTGCAGGTTAATGCATGGCTCAAAATTTTTTCTTCAGGTTTTTTGTCAGTCTGGAAACACTTGTAGGCTGTGTTCTTTCTGGTCCAACTTCACCACTAGCTTTCAGTGATTCTGTTCTTAATGTTATTAATCAAAATGCAAAGCAGCTGGAAAACAAGGAGCATCTGTGGAGAATGTGGAGTATTATAGTGACTCCATTAACTGAATTGATTAATCAGGTATGATAAAGTCTACTACATATCTCTCCCAAAGTTTAAGGAGTTTTCTTCCTTTTTTTCTTGTTAGAGCACATGGGGAAAGAAATAGAAGTTAGAATTTGAATAAGAGACACTACATATTTTTTCCTGTGATTGGTTGTTTTTCTGATTTTCAGTTGATTCCATGGTATTTCTGCCTCATTGTGCAAGAAAGTGTAACAGTGAGAAATAATGAGGTTCATTTTCTCTAGAAGGCTCATGTTCAATATTTAAAAATCTTCATATTCATATCTTGATTATTTTCAGTATTTGTACCATGGGATATAATAATGAACATCTTGACTACCCTGTATATTCTTGGGATTCCCATGGTCAAGCTATGTTGTTTATGACTTCAAAGCCATATAGTAGACCCTAAATCATTAATCTGTTGAGGGTTGACTAAACCCTTTACATTTAGATACTTATAAAGTGGCAATATTGGCAGGATATGGTGCTCAACTTCTGTCACTTAATGGTTCACCAGCAGCTTTATCAGTCTTTAAATGGAAGTATATACCCTGGGATATACTCTGCTGTAATTCAAATACTAAGTTTCCAAAAAATTAAGTGATAGTACAATAACAGTTATTTTGGCTACTCAGTTCGGCACACCATTAAACATATTCTGAGAGAAAAAAGTTAACAGTGAAAAGTTTACACTTCTAAATAGTTCCCCACTGGAGGATTGCTGTGGTCCTTTTTTGTAAGTCCTTGTTTGAATGCTCCCTTCCTCATATAGTATATTTTGTAGTTAACCTCTGGGATTTTTTTTTAGGACTTACAGCTTTGGAAGCCAGAAATCTAAAACTGTATTGGCAGGGTTGGTTGAAGCTGTGAGGGAAAATGTGTTCATGCCTGTCCTAGCTTACATTGGCCATAGGCAATTCTTGATGTTCTTGGCTTATATATGCATCAGTCTTAATCACAGCGTCCCTCTTGAATGACATTCTTACCTGTCTTCTCTAGATCTCCCTTGTAAGGATACCAGTTACTGATTAGGGTCCCTCAATCCAGATGATTGCATTTTAACTTGACTACATTTGCAAATGACTCTATTTCCAAATAAAGTTAATTTCACAGAGGGTCAGGTGTTCACCATCTCTTGAACACTCCAATATTGGGGGACAGAATGCTACTCACTACACAAAGTAAGATGTTATTACTTAAAACTAGGATTAAATGGTAATTTTCTAACTTCATTATTTTTTTTGTTTCAGACCAATGAAGTGAATCAAGGTGATGCCTTAGAACATAATTTTAGTGCCATATGTGGTGCATTGACTTTACCAATAAACCATATTTTTCCAGTACAGAAATTTCCAGTGGTAAAGCATTTTCATATCTTTTGCTTGAGGGATTTGCATTTTTCTGAAAATACTATTTCACCCTTTGTAATGAATTTTTGTAGTAATTTTTCCTGAAATTTCTTTATGCCTTAACAATCAACTTAAGGGAAAGGAAAATGGTGAAGGAAGAGATAAGTTTCTCTTGACGTTTGATAATGGCTGGTAATGCAGCAGCATTAGAATTCTCAATTAGCACTCTGTGCAGGGTAAAAACTTAGTATGTGTGCTAGTCTGTGACACCTTCCTTAAACATTAGTGTTTAGGATGTATTCTTTTAGGTATTGTATATGTAAATACACATTTGTAAAATTTCTTTTTTGTTGTTAGGCCACCATGAGGGCCCTACATAAAACTTGGTCCAAATTGTATAGAGCATTTGCTCGCTGTGCTGCTCTTGTGGCAACTGCAGAAGAGAATCTATGCTGTGAGGAACTTGCTTCCAAGATAATATCCAGTTTGGAAGATGAAAACTTTTCCGTGAGTTTATCCTGACACTGACTTCTTTTATATTTAGAAGATTCTTCTCGAGTAAATGGAGATAACATTTGTGAACTATCATTTATTAATGTTTTTAGTTTATTAAGTGGACTAAATTATTAGTAATGTATAAAACAAGTAACAGTGTTGTGAAACACTTTTGTCTTTGGCCTCTAAGGTCTGAGTTTCAGGAGTATTAACAGTGGTGTACTTTTACTACTCTTATGTACCTGTGTATGGCTGTGCTGTTCTAGATTGCAGTCCAAGGACCTTGCTCTCCTGAAGCTTATATTGTCATATAAGGTCTTTAAAGGCATTCCTCTGTAAGTTTATGGACTTAAAACTTAGATCCCTTTTCACTCCTTTACCTTACTTAGTTAAAAAGCACAACTACAGTTCGGTATGTATCATTTTAGAGTGGACCTATTTGTATTTATGCATGTAATTTACATATTCTTGCTTATTGTATGTAAATATAGAATTCTTGCTATTTGAATTGTTTTATTACTCTGAAACATGTTTTCTTTGGTCTGAAATGATTTTTAGCTCTTGTTAGTAATTATTGGTGAAAAGAGATCTGTCAAGAGCTAGAAATACATCTTCAGTTTTCTAATGCTATTATAGTATCTTAAAATATTGGCACAGTTCTGATTGTAGTATTTTGATAGTCTATCAGAATAGCTTTAAAATTGTAAATCAGATCTTGTCACTCTTAAAACACTTCGTAGCTTTCTGTTGCTTGGAATAAAAATATGAACTGCTTGCAACAGGCTATAACACTTGATCTTCCTTCTCCAAGGGTTCTTATTTAATTAGGTTGGTTAATATCTAACATAGCAACTTGTCATTTTCTTTGGTACTTACCTCAGAATTGTGTGCTTCCATTATGTTACTTCACCCACACTCCATGAAGTTAGGGACATTTTTACTGATGGGTATCCCTGGCATTTATCTGGCACATAAATCATAAATTTCTTGAATGTTGTTGTTACTTAAGGAGAAGGTTGACCCTCAGTTTTTACCTTTTAAGTATTGTCTTGGTTAGGCTTAGATCTTTTGTTCTTTTCTGGAAGAGAATCTGTCAAGTTTAAAAACCCTGTTGAGATTTTGCTGAGCATTGGTTGTCTATACTGAATTCATAGATAAATTTGAAAAAAAATTTATACATTATAAAATGTTGAAACTTTCCATCCAAGAATATTTGTGTTCATGTATTTAGTTTTTCTAAAGTTAACCTATTAACTTGCTTGATTTTGGGTAGTTTTAAAGCTGTTTTCAGCTATTGTAAAAGCCTCCGGTATATACCTATACTCTGCTGCTGTTGGAGTGTATAGAATTGTTGACATGACAATGTGCATTTCTTTATATTGAACCAATTTCCTGTTCCTTGGAAACCCTTCTTGGTCACAGTGAAATTCACAGTGAAATTTCTTTTAAAATGTTGCAGATGAGTGTTTTAAGGTTTTACATATATATTCATTAGTGGGATTGCAGTTCCTCATTAACTAGTTTTTGTGTTGTTGAGATACTAAGCTCTTGAATGATACAAATAGTTGTAAATTTTACTGTATTCTTTAATGATTTAAATAGTGTAAGAAAAATGTCATATCTAGTTATATTACCTATTTTAAGTTGTTGGAAAAAAGCATTTAGTTTTGTGCCTTTTGAAAGAATGTTACAAATACATTAAAAAGACTGAGAAGGTGGACTTTTGATTTTTAAACTTTGTCTTATTTAAATATACTGAATGTCTTTGTTTCCATTTTTGTTACTTTCTAGCTTAAATCTGAAGGTTTTGCTTTCATCTTTTATAATATATAACTAAGACTTTTTATTACTGGTATCAGTAACCATAGGATATTAATTTTGATGTCTTTTTAGAACAGGGTTATTAGAAGTGTGCTTTTTCATGTAAGGGAATAATTTATTTGTGTGTGTGCCAATTTTGTCAGTAATTTTTAGTTTTGTTTTGTGATCAGAGAATTCTTTGTTTATGACTTGTAATTTTGGAATCTATCTTGTACATTATAACTCCTTGCAGTAGTTTTATAATTGTCCATTTCTCAGACTTGATAAAGTGTCTTCCTGAGTGAATTTGATGATTTTGAACATGTTATGTATTACATGTTTTAATGCTATATTGTTAAACCTGAAGGTTCATGGCCAGTACATATTCATGGTAATGAGTTCCTCTTTACTGCCTTTTCCTTCAGTTTTACCAACCTGAAATTAATACACTGATATCTTTTTGAGAATTTGTGCCATCTTTTAAAAGAAAAAGAACTTACTGAGCAATACAAAGAAAATTGCTTGAAACTGTGCAGTTTGACAAATTACACTGAAACACTTAAGTAGCCACCACCAAGGTCAGTTAATGTAGAGCATTGTCCGCACCTTTGACACTTCCCTGTGCATTTAAAATCAAAATGTCCTCCACTTTCTAAAGAGTGAATTACTATCCTTCTTTAAAAAAATTTCCTTTACTATACATACACACATAAACTGTATACATTTGTTTACTTTCCTCCCTCTTTAAAATTTTATGTGACTGAAGTCATGCTTGTCTGTCTTTTTGGCTCTGTATTACATTTGGGAGGTTTGTAATGTATTTGAGTTCGTACACTTCACTGTTTAATTATTCCATTGTATGGATTTAGGATTTTCTTTGTATCTATTTTAACCTTTCTGTGTCTTAACATAGCATATAAGTAAATATGGGGATCTGTTTTAGTAAGCATTTAATCTCATACATAGTAAAAAAGGGTATATGTTACTATAATTTAGATGTTTTTTCTTTTCACATAACATTTTAATCAAGCTTGAAGCTTTAGGAAACTATTATATATATTATTTCTTTCAGCCTCTACTCTTAACCTATATTTATGTCAGATTTGAAGAATTAATCTCTCTAATACCTACCCCAACAAAGAAAGTGATGTAACATCAGTATCCCACAAAGTTTTATGCTTGCCACCTTTCAGGTATTGTTGAAAAATCTGAACTTCAGTTATAACAGTTACTATGTATATTAATATACAGGGTATCACAAAACTTGGAAAATAAATGTATTTTCAAAAATGGGGATAACCTGTTGCTCAACTTCGTTTCTTATACTCCCTTTTTTTCCCATTCTTGTTTTGCTTCACCATATTTTATACCTTAGGGAAAAAAAGGCCAATTTTTAGCACACTTGATACATATATGACTCATACCTCATCCAATACACAGTCCATTGATTAGTTAAGATTTTAAAGTTGCAGAAAAGTTATATTGCAGGATTTTGAAATTATTGTTCATTTGTTTCAGCTTTTACTGACAGTAGTTTATCCTAATGCTTTTTTTTTCTTTTCCTTACTAGTCAACCTCCTTTTTGTTCTGTAAAGTTTTAGGATTTTTCTCTTGTCTTTGGAATTTTAGAAATCTCAGCAGGATGTGTCATGGGGGGCATCTTTTAAAATTATTCTTCTAAGTACTTAAAAGACCTTTTCAGTCTACAGAGCTGTTCCTTCCTCTCAGGAAAATTGCTTTGCTCCTCAGCCCTTCTGTTTTTGAGTCCCGTTTCAGATAGTTTTTAGATCTTTTGGGTTTCTCTTCTGTGTCCCTTTTCTTTATCTACATCTGTTTGCATTTTGTATTGGTACTGTGTTCTGGGAGCTTGATATTTCTGTGTCTCTTCTTTTGCAGTGTAAATCCTGAGGTGTTTTATACCGATCTTGTTTACCTTTAGTATTTTAAAAAATCAATGATTTCCTCTTACCTCTGGATATTAATTTTTTTTGGTTTCCTTTCTAGCTCTGGATTAGTTCTGTTGGTGGGTAGCACACCTTCATGGTACTGTTTCTCCTCATGGTTGTGCATCTTTGTCAGTAAAGGTTAATGTACTGAGCAATGCAGGCAGCTGGAATGGTGTTTCTTAACCCAGGAAAGAAAACCCTATTTTCTTGGGTTTGTTAGCAAATTGTAGTTAGAGGAATCCTTTACCTTGTAACTGAGCAACAAGGAAGCACAGGAACCATGGGTTCCTGTATGAATGTATGAATGTGTAGATTGTCAATGTGGACTGACCTCCCACTCCCACGTGGGGCACTGCCTTTCTTCTTCTGGCCCTTAACGCACATGGGAACACTGTCTTTGGGGGCAGATAGGTAAGTTACTGCAGTGAAGTGGACAGGTGGGAGGTAATAGAGAATAAGAGAGAAAAAGTGCAGCTGTTGATAGATCTTTAATTCTAGTACTCTTTCAATTAACCATTTGATTTAAATAACCATCGGATATTTTCTCAGAATTTTCACTTTTTCTGTTACTCAGAGGCTGTCTTAGAAAAAACTCACTATTTTAGAGATGTTAATTTTGACTCATGGTGTTGGGATTTCCTTTGTTCTGTTTTTAGTCTCCGGTGGTCCCCACCTTTAAAAAAATTCCCAGAAAATTTCTGATGCTTCTTTGGGTTTATTTTTTATTTTAGTTGGATTGGTGAAAGAGAAGTACAGGGTATGAGGGAGCTTAGCAACTTTTTCATTTTTTTTGTTTTGCTGGGTTTCAGTGAACACATGTAATTTTCAAGAGGAATTTATCATGAATATAATGAATGAACGTAATCTTCCATTCTGTTCATTGGTTCATAAGCTGAGTTGTACTGACATGTTAAAAACTGAATTATTTTCCCTAAATGTTGAGAAACAGAAAGTGTAATGCTTGGTACATAAGCATGGGAAATACTCATAACCATGTACTTAATGTACCTAATATGGTATATTAAGCTAAGAGGTATGTTATGTTTTATATATGGGAGTAAAAGTCATATTTTTGGTTGATGCTTACTGTTTTTGAAAACTATGCCAGTACTTGAAAGTTTCTGATTAAAAATACTTAACTCTTCTTCCCTAGAATTTGTTGTTCTTGGATAGAATCGTTCATACTGTTATTATAATGGTCGATTGCATTGACTTCTCACCGTATAATATTAAATATCAGCCCAAAGTTAAATGTAAGTATTTTCTTTACCTTTATTTGTTCACCCAGCATTTCATAAACCCGACTGCCTGAATTATTGTCAAGGCACATCCTAATGGCTTTTCCTACTTCATTTTACCTACTTCTGGTGTATAAACGTGTCTTCTGTGAGCTATGGGCTCTCCTACATGTATGATTTTTCTCTCCCTTTTTCTCACTAGCAAACACACACATGCATGTGCACACATCTTTTTTATAATGCACAAAGATAAGTATTATATTTAAAAATTGCTTAATAATACAAGTTATTTTACTTCATTTGTTACAAGGAATTATCCAGACAAGAAGCTTTGATTTTTGTTAGTGTTGTTACTTGGTAACCTGATTTGAAAATCATTGAGTTGACATCAGATTGAATAGAAAATCATGGCAGCAATTAACAGGTTATGATTGTATAGGAAATTTTAAATGATTCTAAAAATGTAGTGGGTTTTTTTTAACCATTTTAGTTAAAATTAGACAATTGAAATTGTAACAAGTCTGATTTTAAAATTACATGCCATGGTTAATTCTAGATTAATATTGTAATAAATACTGAACTACTCTAATTTTAATTTGCTAATTGATTATTTGCAATTAAATATTTCCACCAATAGTTATATGTTCATGCTATATAGGAAATAATCTTCCAGTAATGAAAATGTTGATATTTAAAAATACTACTTTTCCTGTTTAAAAATTAGAAACCTACCTAGTTTCCCTTTAATAAGCTATCATTGGTGAATTAATGTAGATTTCTAGAATATACACTATTTTTAGTTGGTGTTGGTTTTTTTGTTTTTTGAGTTTTTACTATATAGTAATATAGAGAGTTAAGTACCTAAGGTGTGTTACTACAGTTCAGAGCATTCTGGCCTCAGTGTCACACAATAGGTTGTAGATGTGCTGGAATATTTTTTTCTCAGTTTCCTTCTTGGGCTGAGCATACCTAAATTTGATTGCCTCGGTGTGTCAGAAAAATAACACTGTTCTCTAAATATCACAAGTATAAAAAGGTTGTATAACAAATGATATCAGAATTTTGTAAACTATTGAAGTTCTTCTATCGGCCAAGCTGATGAGCCTCATGTTGACTTAATTGTACCTACTTTGTTCTGTTAAGTTTAAAATTAGCTGAATATCCAGTCTCTCCATGATCTGTAAACTGTAACCCCACAATTTCAAGTGTCTTTTTCACATCTTGGAAGAGGTATTCTTGCAGTTTAAATTTACGGAAGCTAGGGGAAATTTCTAACATGTGTTAGCAGAAGTTGAGGAGGAAAGGAAATTAGAAGTAGTTGTAAGAAAATAGTTGTTATTAATGGATATGCCTCAATTTGGCTTGGGAGTGTTTTTGATAAGTTATTTTGTGATGATTTCAAATTGAGAGAAGCGTTGCAGGAACTACACCTCAGTCTTTATTCAGATACCTCAGTTAATGATAGCATTTGTCTTAATTTCAGACACACCCTCCCTTTATTTATACATTTCATTTATTCTTTTTTCCTGAACCAGTTTAAAGTATGTTATAGATAAATCTTCAACCTGGTCAGTTCCTGAGTCTTATGTTTCATGACCTCCAAAAGTAAAGGGAATAGGCAAAGTTAATTTTTGAGAGTCCCATATATTGTATTCATTTCTTTACATGGATACTACAGAATGCTGTGTTTTCTTCAGTGCATTATGTCAGTAGGCACACACTGTTCATTTGTCCTAGTCCTGGGGATGTTCAGTTAAGATTTACTGTTTAATTAAGATGGTATCTGCCAGGTTTTCTATTGTAAAGTAAATTAGCAAGCACTTAACAAAATAATGTTTTGTGGCAGGTCCTTTTAGGTTATTTAAATATCCTCTTCTCAAACTTTCACCCATGAGTTTATCATCTATTGATTCTTTGTACTTAAGACACTAGGATGATTTCCAAAGTGAGAGTTCACATTGTTCCATTTGATTACATTAAGTGCCATCCCTGTTTTGATTATTTGATAAATCATTCTACAATTATTTATTGAACACTACTAGGCATCTGTCACTTCCAAATGTTAAATGACGTCCTTATGTAAGACGTCCTTTATCCCCTATTTAATTTTTATCACTATGAATTTCTATTACTCAGTAGGTTTAAATTCACTACAATTAGTATTTAATGCTCTTGTTGGCTTCTATGACTTCATATGCTTCCATTGCTTTGAGAACTTTGGCCTAAGATATTCATCCTTATCCTGTATTTTCCGTGCCACAGCCTGAAACCAGCCATATCGCTAAGAAATGTGGACAATGTTTTTAGCAGAGAATAGCATTTAGAAACCAAGATCTGTTCATTGGTACCAAGGTGTCAACTACTTCTGTATCCTCTGAGTGGACAGAGGTAGAAAATAGATAAGTGTCCCCTGACTCATGGACTGTCTTCTCAGCCTTAACATCCTGGCTAATATTTTCTGTGTAGCCTTTTCCAATTTATATTCATGTCTGGGAAACTGGTAATAGGGAGGAAGGTTGACTTCCTTTTAGTAGCCACACTTGTTTTCATTTCACCACATATTTTTAATAAGCACTGAGTTAGATTTTTCTTGAAATCTGAGATCTCTTACCTTAAAAGAATGAATTCTTTCGGAAACAAGTAATTTTGGAATAGGTTGGTTTTCTTGACAAGACAAATGTGAATATTTCTGTAGGTGGGTATCTGGAGAGAGATGGAATCTAAGAAAGGTAAAAGGAAAGTTGACCAGTGCTTTTAAGATACATCACGATTTGGCTTGAGAAAAGAGATCATTTTCTGGAATTCTTATTCTAGATATGCTACTTTATCTGATTCTGTTTTTAAGGTAATGTTGTAGTGATATTTATCTGTTAGTACTATATTATTTTACAATTTGTGGGTATCACTCAACAGATAAACACCTGTATTAGATGTATTATTTAAATGTGAGATATAAATTGTAAAGATGGACAGTGACAAATTTCAAAGTACTTGAGTTTTTAATATATTGTGTTTTATCTTAGCACCACAGAGACCTTCAGATTGGTCCAAAAAGAAGAAGGAGCCACTAGGGAAATTGGCTTCTTTATTTAAACTCATTATGAGAGTGATCAATTCTTTCCACACACTGAGCTTCAAGGAAATACATTCTGATACTCTCCTTCCGATGGGCAACTCAATCATCAGCATTCTTTCCAATGTGCTTGGATGTATTTCTTTGCCTTCTATGATCCGAAAAATATTTGCAGATTTAACAAGACCCCTGGCATTATTTTATGAAAATTCAAAGTAAGAATTTGGGGCTTAAAATATTGAATTAAGTATATGTAATTTAAGTAGCAGACTTGCTTTCCTATCAGCTTCATTGTTATAGATGGTAATCTTTATATTTAATGGAGAGGGTAATATGTATTAAACTATGCTTTTGTTAAAAAAAAGGTAGTTGAAATAATACATATAGATGAGGTAGAAATTGGAAATCCTTTTCTATTGAATGCCAATCGAACCTTCTCAGTTTAGTATATACCTTTTCTGGATTTGTTAAAACAAACAAGCGCACCTATTAAATGTAAGATGTATATGAAAACATAGTTGGCATGCTACTTTGCAGTTAATCTAATTATATGGTATGCACCTTGTGCTGTACACCTAAGAATCTTATCTTTAATGTCTGCAAAGGTTTTCTTCTTGGTGTACATGTTCTAGTTTTTTTCCTTTTCAACGAACGGTACTGCAATTGAACATAATTTGTACATACACTCTCCACATTTGCCATTGTTTTCTCTAAGTCCTAGAAGTGAGACTGTTAGTAATGGATATGAAAATATAAAATTCCTAAATTACCTCCCAAAGGTTTGTTTTAATTTACCTTTATATTTGAATCAAAAGAAGCAGTGCTTAATAAAAAAACCTTGAAAAATCCCAAGCATTATACTTGAAAAGCATTTTGAAAGAATTTATTAGTGTTCTGATGACATGTGTGACTTAATCATAATAAAGTCAATGTTTTATAATTTCATAAAAACTAATTTTATTGAATTATTTTATATAAATATTGATCGAATTTTATATTCACAGAGAAAGCTTTAGAAACATTTTATAAAGTACAAAATAGAACCCCTTAGTCATTAACTCTTTGCAAATCTTTTTTAGTCTTTAAGGTTCATCAAAAATAATTCCTGCTTTTTAAAAGAAAGGTATAGAAATAAGTAACTAGCATTAATATTTTGGAATACCTTTTTACATCACTACATGTCTCATTTTTATGGCTGCATGATATGTTTTTAGGTGTAACTTTCTGAAATATAAATGATACTGTGTTTTTCTTCCCAGGCTTGATGAAGTTCCTAAAGTGTATAGTTGTATGAACAACAAGGTAAAAAGAAACAACTGTCCATAAAACAAACTTTCGTGATAAAAAAATGTTAGGGTTCAGATAATTGTCTTCCTTAAATGTAATTGTTTCTAAAAGGGTTATTATTATACTTAGGTTTTAATGGCTGTTTAATAACAACATGGACACAAAGGATACTTACTAAAGAAGGATTTAATAATGTTACTTTAAATTCATATAACTCATCAATTCCTATCTCATCCCTTTATAAATGAGGGTAACTGCCTCCAGTGTTTTGTGGGTAAAACTTATGTAGGAAACTGTTAATCTCTATTGTAATTTATGTGAAAACATAATTTTTTCTGTTAGTGGAAAATGAGCTTGCAATCAAGTTGTAGTTACCAATAATTAAACTAATTCACCTGGAAAGTATTGGATGGGAGCTTTTTAAAAATTGTTTGAAGTTTAAGAATTGAAATAGTAAATTGTTCCATGTGTTTAATTAGTATGCTTTGTGCTTTTTTTTCCTTTTTTAAAGTAACATTTCCAAATGTTAAGCCTAATAAAATTTTCCTTTTTCCTAGTTAGAAAAGCTACTAGGAGAAATTATTGCTTGTCTACACTTCAGCTACACTGGAACTTATGACAGTGAACTTCTGGAACAGATCTCCCCATTATTATGCATAATATTTTCGCACAAGAATAAACAGATTCGGAAACAGAGCAGTCAGTTCTGGAATGCCACATTTGCTAAAGTGACGATGTTGATTTATCCTGAAGAGTTAAAGTACGCTACCAACAAAATTATTTTACACGGTTACTGTGTTGCGATCATGTAAATTGATACTTTTGTTTTAACATAAATTTTTCTTCTAAGAAATCACTGCAGAAGATTCCTTAGTTGAAGTATTGTTTGGAGTACATGGTAGTTATAAAATATCATTTGACTTTTTCCTTTGGGCCTTTTAGTAACCTCAGTTTTAGGAACAGAAAAATCAATTAAAAATTATATATTTCATAAAAGAAATGTAAAGGGCAGAAAATTGGTGGTTATTAAATCTAGGTGATGGGCACTTAATGTAATAGTCTAATAGTCTGTCATTGAAAATTTCCATGATAAAAATTGGGGAAATTTGAAGTTTCTCAGGAACAAAAGTTGGAAACTGAAGTTTAACAGAAAGTTCAGATATTGTCTGTAAGTTCTAGTTTGTGTATGTAGAGTAAGAAACAGTCTTTAGGCTGAATATATTTTGTTATCTTAAAATTATAATTGAAGTGTTCCTGTTTAACATATCAGTATTCACCCATACTACTTGATTCAAGGTATATATTTTTATGTACTTTTTAAAAGACCAGTACTAAGAAAAGCCAAACAAAAATTTCTTCTTCTGTTGCCTGGTTTGGAAAATGTTGAGATTGTAGAGGAGTCCAGCGGACCATACTCGGATGCCGTAAGTTTGTTTCTTTTGCTTATGAACGGTCGAGCAGTTTCATTTATTGGGTTTTGATCTTTAAAGGACAAAACAATTTTTAAAAGAGTAACTTAAATAGAGTATTTTGACATAATGAGCGAGTAAAACCCATGGAAGGGTTCCATTATAAAGGATTTTTCCATATAGTCAGCTGCCTTAAGGTACTTAAAAAAAAAGAAGTATAATTGACATAAAATCCTGTTAGTTTCAAGTGTATTTCATAGTGATTTGATATTTTTATACATTATGGAGTGATCTCCACTTTAAGCCTAGTTCCCACCTGTCACCTGTTATTGAGATATTATTAACTATGTTCATGGTGCTGTACGTTACATCCTGTGATTAATGTATTTTATGTCTGGAAGTTTGTACTTTTAATCCCCTTAGCCTATTTTACCTGTCCCCTAACTCCTCCCCACTCTGGTAACTAACGGTTTATTGCCTGTTTCTGAGTCTATTTCTGTATTGTTTGTTTTTTAGATTCCACATATTAAGTGAAATCACAACGATAATTGTCTTTCTCTGACTTAACTTCACTTAGCATTGTGACCATCTGTGTTAACATAAATGGCGGATTTTCTTTATAAATGCTGAATATTTTCTTTATCCATTCATCTGTTGATAGACATTTAGGTGGTTTCCATATATCAGAGTGCAGATACCTCTTTAAGATTTTGATTTCTTCCCTCATTTGATAGATTGTATTTGTTTTATCAGTGTTTGCCTTCACTGTGCAAAATATTTCAAGTTTGATTTAGTCCCATTTACTTATTCTAGTTTTTATTGGCCTTTGACTTGAAACACTTTCATTATTTAAGGACAGTGAATCTCAGTGTAGATCCTCATGTAAAAATATGTGATTCCTGTTCATTAATGATCATTTTTGACCTAAGGCACTTCATATGTATTGTTCTGCAAAGGTTGTAGTTATTAAAATACATGGTTAAATGTTGCTTGAGATAAACTAGGAATAATAGTTACTAATCCTTGTCTAAGTTAAAGCTACCCTTCATTTCCTCATTTCTTTTCATAGAATCTCTCATTCCTTCTGTCAGAAAAACACCCTATAACGATTGCTTTGTTATCCCATAATCCATTTGGATGGGCCAGAGTTACTTCAGCTAATAATACTTGATGACTGTCCGAGGACTGAGGAGTAAAGTCCTGGGCACTGTATACCCATGAGGGAACTTCCTTAGGCAAGGTTTTTCTACAACAGAAAATGGAATCTAGCTGTTTTTTGTTAGAACTTGTAAGAGAAAAAGTGTAACAGCTAGCTAAGTACTTTAATTTCTGATTTTTGGCTAAAATTAACATCATAAAATTGTCTATACTTGTTGAGACTCCAGTGTAATTTGGCCTGGAAAAGCCATATATTCTGTTGGGAGGAAAGTGACAGTATTTTCAGTCATTCATGATTTATTGTTTGCTGTTGAAAGTTTATGTCTGATTTTTCTTTTGGAACTGTTTCCATTAGTAGGAGGTATATTTGAGTCCAGTAATTTGATTCACTTTCAGTATTTATGTGGTATATACTATTTTTAGAATTCATAAAATTAAATGGTACAAAACAGCTACTGTGTGAGTTGGAGACACCAAACCTATTTGTTGTTTTTGAATTAAACAATGCCTTTTCTTTTCTTGGACATGCTTTTAATGGCTTGAATAATCAAAAGAAATTTGAAATGTGAATATTCATTGTACTGGAATTCTCAAACTGAAGAAGAGAAATAAAATATAACAGTTGCACTTAATGAAATTGTTTTATTTTTAACAAAGCAGACAGAAAATACACAATTAAATATGAAGATTAGTGGGATGGAAAGAAAATCAAGTGGGAAAAGAGACTCTTTATTGGCACAAGCAAAGGATGCAAAAGAAAGTATGAAACCACCAGCCAAAGTATGTTTTTCCAAAGATTTAATAGAATTTTTAAAATTAAAGTATATGGTAGCTTGAGAACACAACTTCTGATTGGAAGAAAAAGCTGTTAACAGGCTTAATAAAAGATGGGATTATAGGGGAATGATAGAGTTTGTCTAGAAAGACTGTTAGGATAGGATGGAAATCTGGAAGCTCTGGGAGATGATTCCTTCTTAGTAAAGTTAATCTGATAATATGCAGCATCCACTAAGTAGAATTACTCCAAGCAGCAGTCTCCTTGAGATGGAATGAAACTAAGTATGAATAACTATAACATAGGTAGCATTAAGAGAATATTGTAGAATTTCTGTTACTGAAAAGAAAGAGAATGCCTAGGTAAGACATGTATTTTAACCTCAAATCTAAAACTAAATACTTTTTTTTAAAGAGTAACTCTGACATAGTCTTGTAGTAACTAAAATAGAATGAAAACAATCACTGAAAATCATAAAAGTAACAGTTTAGTACCAGTGTCATTGGTATGTAGGGCCTATTATTTTGGCAACTTTTACTTGAGAGCTGCCGATAAACTCCCCTGCTAAACGATTTTGTTTCTGTCAGCCTGAATAACTATATGCCCATGTTTTGTTGGTAAGCACTCACTTGCTTAACACATTAAAGAGGTATCTTAATTCTTCTGAGTATTTTTTAGAAGCAGAATGGAAGTGGTTGGACATTGTATTGTACTAAGTATTAACCAGGAATATCATTGAGTTTGAACTTCAGACTTCCTAGTCATTAGTTGAAAAACATTATCAGCATTCCAAGAGAGATTGAAGTATTGGAAAATAATTTGGTAACTCAAATGTACATTTACTTTTTAAAAATTTCAGCTGAAACTAGAATCTTCATCTTCCAAAACAAAAAGTGAAATGCTTTTGGAAGAAGAAAAGTCTGCTGACTTCGTGTTTATACCCCCAGAAGGAAAAGAAGCAAAGGAAAGAATACTAACTGAACATCAGAAAGAAGTACTCAAAACAAAGAGGTTTGTAGTCCTTTATCTTGAACTGGGTATTTTGTATTCACACACACAGCTCAGGCAGCAAATTGTAACTTATGTCTAGAACTAAATCTGAGTAAGTATACTGCTCTATAGTATGCAATATTTTAATGTCAAAAACATATACTGCATTTAACTACATTTCATAATTAATATAAGGTTCTACCTAGTAATGTACCCAATATTTCTGAATCCCTGAATTCAGAACAAAATTCATTTACTTGAGGTAGTGTAGGAAGGGAAGATGATTTCATGGAAAATCTGGAAAATAAGCATCTTAGCTTTGATTTTTATATTGTTCTTAAAGGATAACTGGATGTGGAATCATAAGACTTATTTCTAATTGTAGGAATATTAGATTTTGAAGTTATTTACATAAAATCTTTTCCAGGTGTGATATTCCTGCCATGTATAATAATCTGGATGTTTCACAAGATACTTTATTTTCTCAGTATAGTCAGGAAGAATCTATGTAAGTATTGAAGCTGTTGAAGTAACTTGTTTTCTGATTTTTAACAAAACCAGTACTCTAATTTATACACTTATTTATTTCAGGGAAATTCCTACTTTAACTAAAAAATCAAAGGAAGATTCTGAGGTGATACTTCAGGAGGTACGTTTATATTTCATACTTTGGGGTTTTAATCAGCTTTCTGTTATGGAGTCTAATTTTAGGATTTGCTATATAATTTCATTACTCTTAATGGAAGACTTCAGAATTGTAGTCAGTGTGTGTATGTGTGTTTAAATATATTTGGCTTTATTGAATATTTATAATTAGAAACAACTATGGGCATCTATCTCTACATTTGGTATACTTGTAAAATAGTGAAGTCAGTGGTTGCCTTTTAAATTACTAAAAATTTACACTAAAATTTCCCCAGAAAATCAGGTCTGTTTGCTGGTTAATCTATCTCTATCTATATATACATTTCTGTGCAGGAGGAGCAAATGCAGAGTGATGTTGTCATTCATCAAGATGTCACAGAAAACTGTGGTACAGATGAACAAGTTGAAAAGACTTCCCTTTCAAATAATGAGTGTGGTTCTGTTGAGGAAACCAGTCCAGAAGTACTGAGCAGTAATGATGCCAGAAAAAAAGCAATAATTTCCTCAAAGAAAACAACTGAACGTGCATGTAGTTTAGAAAACACTGTTGTTGTCAGCAGTAGCTCAGTTTCTAATACCATCATCTCTGGAACTCCCTCACAGCCTACAAGTCGAAGGCAGACCTTTATTACTTTGGAGAAGTTTGATGGTTCAGAAAATAGACCTTTTAGTCCCTCCCCCTTGAATAATATGTCAACTGCTACAGTGAGAAATAATCAGGAAGTAGTGAGTAAAACCAATGTTCCACCAAAAGCAAAGAAGAGAGAAGTGGCTCTTCCAAAATCAGGCTCTGAAAAAGGAGTAGTACATGGAATTAAGAGATCAGGCCGAAGGTCAAATAAAACTGAGCAAACAGGGAATAAAAGGTCTAAGCCCTTAATCAGATCTGATCAGGAAAAAAATACTCAGGAATCTATTGATGGCATTGTAGCCTTAGAAAGCAACCCACCCAGTTTGCTTAATGAGACAGAATGTGTGTTAGATAGTCAGGATCATCTCTCTGAATGCACAGTGGAAAATGAGAATACAGTGCTTCAGCCACCAATAGAAAATACTCTAACTAACAATACTGTAGAAGAGAAAACCATAGGAATTAATTTGGAATCCAAAGAAAATACACCCCCAGCCATAATACCTGCAGATCAAGTGGTTAATGAGGATTGTCATATTCAGATAACTCCCAATCAGAAAACACTTCGACGATCTTTAAGGCGACGTTCAGAAACTGCAGAACCTTCTGCTGATAACCAAGATAAAGAAAATAATCAGCAAAAAAAGGAAAGACGCAAGGAAGAAGAAAAGACTCTTCAGAAGAGTCCATTGCATGTAAAAGATGATGTGTTACCTAGCCAGAAACCGATTTTTGAACAAACTGTAGAGAACAATTTAATTGAGAAAGGAAATGATGTACATGAAAAGTCTTCCGGGGAAACCAGTGCTAATTCTGAAATTGATGAAAATATAAGAAAGCCAGACCTTGAGAATACTAAATCTGAGGGCAGTGGTGCCCAGGACATTGCAGATAAGTCTTCTGATAAACCAGTAAGGGGACGGACACGGTATCAAACAAGAAGAGCATCCCAGGGTTTACTTTCTAGCATTGAAAACTCAGAATCTGATAGTTCTGAGGCAAAAGAAGAAGGTTGTAGAAAGAAGAGATCTGGGAAATGGAAAAACAAAAGTAGTGACAGTATTGATACCAAAGAGCAAGAAGAGAAAACACTGAAACAGGAATGTGTAAAAGTTGAAAGCCAGACAGGTGATTGTAAAGCAAATTCTGAAGTAGACACAGATGTAAGATTTCAGGGTCTTGAAGCAAAAGATGAGAGTAATACTGGATCACTTCAGGATTCTATAGTATCTTCAGATTCCTTGCAAGTTTCTGGTAATGTGTCAAATACTTACGAGGTAAAAAGTAAAACTAACAAAAGTGCAGAACATTCCTTTTCAAGTCCACCCACACCAGAATCAAATCTAAGGACTAGAAATGCCTCTAAGAGATTACATAAGCGAGATTCTATAGAAAGTAACAGTATGGGAGAATCCTCAAAAATAGGAACATCAGACATCTCTTTGCTTTCTGAAAAAACTCACCAAACACTTGAATGCCAACACAAGAGAAGTAAGAGGGTGAGGAGATCTAAAGGTTGTGATTGCTGTGGAGAAAAATCACGTCAGGAAAAGTCACTCATTGCATTAAGGAACACAGAAAACGATGATGTAAAGGTGAGTGAAACAAAAAAGACAGATTTGCACACACCTAGAACTATGTCAGAAACTTCTAAAGCTCATCAGTATTCTGAGGTAAGAGTTTTAGATGAACTTCATGGTGTGAACTTTAATTTGGGCCTCAGAGAGGAGAATGATACTATAAATGATTCATTCATTATATCTGAAACTGAGTTCAAAGAAAATACTCTTCAAGAATCTTTCCCTTCTGAAATACAAGATTTTAAAGATGAAATTTGTGATGTGAATTCTAAGGAAACAGTATCACTTGAAAGCCATGAAGTATCCAATAAAAATTGCAAAATTGTTGGCCCATGTTTAGGTGATTCCAAAGATACTCCACTGGAATGTCCTATTTTGGAGACAAAAGAAGTAAAACCAGAAGCTATCCTGAAAAAGGAACTAAGTAACATAGAGACAGTTGTTGATGATGAAGCAAATGCATGTAAAGTAAAAGTCAATCTGGAAGAAGTGGAAGCTATGGAATTCAGTGTAGAAAGTGATAAATCTGAAGCTAGTTTCTCTGAACAAAAGAGTACCAAAACTGGTACTCCTGAAGAAGAGGTAACAGAGGGAAACGCTGAAAAAAGTGATGAATCTGAAGTGGATGCAGTTGAAGAACTGAATGCTGAAGAGGCAGCAGATGAAAGATCTAATTCAGGTATTGGTTATTCTAATAGTACCACACCTATAAAAGTGAGTGCTCAGACAGAGGTTCCTGAACACATGGCCACTGGCGGCCTAGATGGAAGTGGTGAATCTGATCCAGGTTCATCTGAAGAAATGAATGCTGAAATGCGCAGTTATGAAGGATCAGTGATAGATGAGGTGAATGCTGAAGCCAACCATGTCAGTGCAACTGAGGATGGGAGCTTGACCAAAGCCTGTGAGCCTGTAGAAGCCCAAACAAAGAGATTGAATGTAGAAATCAGCAGCTTTGTTCCTGACGTGCTTGAGATGAGCACGGAAGAAGGTAAAGTTGATGTTAGTAAAATTGAAACAAATAGTGAACTTAATAAATTTGAAGGAACAAAATTAGATGACAGTCATATGGTAGTGGGAAATGATGAAGTTTTACAGGAAGTTCACCATACTTCAGAGAAAGTGGAGGAAACGTCACAGTATCCGACATCTGGAACAGCTATCTCTGAACTGATAGCAGATGACAGTAACGGATCTCCTCAAAAATTAAGGGAACTTGACCCTTTACTTATGTCAACAAATGAGAGTCCTAGTAGCATGCAGACACGTTGTGTCTGGTCTCCTTTGGCGTCTCCATCCACCAGCATTCTAAAGAGAGGACTAAAAAGACCCCAGGAAGATGAGATACCATCACCTGTTAACAAGGTAGGGAAACTGAGGCTGAATGTTAATGAGACCTTATTTAACTTGAATATTTTGGCCATACAGTGACTCCTGTAAATGACAGAATATTGAACTTAATGACTACTTGTTTTGACTGTTTACCATGGCAGCTAGGGAAAGGGCGAGTAGAAGGAAAGGTGTTGAGAAGAGACTGAAGCTTTTCAGGTATTCCTTAGTTCCAGCACATGTAAGGTTTTTGCACAGTCTTGCACTTTGTTTTTAAGCCTTTGTGAAATGTATGAGAATCACATGGTAATTTTTTTCTGCTCCTCTTAACATAAACCATAATATATTTGGAACAAATTTAGAGACTAATAAAGCAGCTGTAGTTAGCACTTATTGTGTACTAGAACATTATGCTGTTTCACATTTAAGTACTTTATATAATACAAACTCTTACTTTTGGACCATATCTAATTAAAAAGGAAAAAAATATCTTAGGCACTGCTTTCATCAGTTTTCTGGATTTGATTTCAATTATAATTACTTTGTTCATATCCCCATCTTTTTCACTAAACTAATAAACATGGGTTATCTATGTATGTGCTTTAGCTCCTAGCCCTGCAACTTGCACTTGGTTTGTTGTATGAATAAATCAATATAAAGGACATGTGCTTACACAGATAGCTCATCTCGTCCTCTGCTTAGCAAAGGAGATGTTCTTGGAAAGGTATGATGTAGGCATTCCATAAGTTTGAAGTTGCAGCTGCCATTTACTGTAGAATGCATAAATAGAGATAAAATGATACCACTCAGTTTTGCCTTCAGGCACATTGTGAAGACTTCCCCAAGATGCACTGAAAATGAGAATTCAGAGATAAGTTCTTGAGAAGACTTAACACATCTTGAGTTTCTTGGTATTTTGCTTTTGTTATGAGGCTTAAAAAAAAAAAACTTTAATTAGCATCTAATGTAGTATTTTAATTGAGTATCTATTTAAGCCATAGAAGTCCTTGAAAAGCTTTTGAAGATAGAATGTGTTGTGACTAATGTCTTCATTGCACTATATATATAAGATTTAACAAGTCATTTTTTGTTTAATAGTAGTAAGTGTTCAATTTTTATTTAGGCAACTTAGTTTCCTATATAGCAGGTATGTACAGAATCTGCCCTCTCTTGGAAATCCAGACTAGGAGACATTTACATACATAATTAATGGTGTAAGTGTGCCGTTGCATATTTGTGAAAATTAGCCAGTGAACATACTTTAGGAGTTTAGAAGAGGCTAAAATGAATTCAGGCTTGATCTAAGCAAGAGAATATATGATAGATACGTAATGAGAATTTACAGCATTCCTTCTTAAATTTTGTAAAATAAAAACACAATCTGTGCTTTCAGGTTCGCCGTGTCTCCTTTGCAGATCCAATATACCAAGCCGGCTTGGCAGATGACATCGATAGGCGGTGCTCTGTTGTTAGGTCCCATTCTTCAAGTATTTCTCCTATAGTAAAAAGTGTTAAAACTTCACCTACTGCACAATCTAAGGTAAGCTGTAGGCATTAAAATACATGTGTATGTATGCAGACACAGAATTGCATTGGGTAACTTGCCTTAAAATCTAACTATTTAAGAAACAAAATTTTGGTTAGGGTGTTCTGTTCTTTTCTCTGCTTTCATAGTAGGCAGACAGTAAGAGAAGAGGTGGTAAGAGGCAATGATGATCTAGCAGGTAATTGATTGGGTAGTCATTTATTACATTTTACATTTTCTGACAATTTTAAGAGTTTACTGAAGTCTTAAGTTTTGAAATAAAGTTGTGTAATTATAGTTATCTAGGGTTCTGAGTGAGTTTTTTTCTCCTTTTTTCTATCTAGCATAATACCACTTCAACCAAAGGATTTCTGTCCCCAGGATCACGTAGCCCTAAATTTAAGACTTCAAAGAAGTGTTTAGTAAGAAGTGCTTTTTTTCCATGCAATTTTGTATTTTCATGTTCAACAGAGACCTCTACTTAATGGCTTTTGACATTTATTCTAAGATTACAGAAATGGCTAAAGAATCCATGCCATGCCCAACAGAAAGTGTTTACCCAGCTTTGGTGAACTGTGTGGCACCAGTTGACATCATTTTACCTCAGATTACATCAAACATGTGGTGAGTGGTGGCTTGGTTTTCTGGCTTATGCTAAAAGGTGGCATTTGTTTAAGAGGAATATTTAGATGGTCAAGATTCACTGTTAGAATTGATTTACATGCATATTTGCACACATTTTACTTTAGAAATAAAAATTCAGCTGGGAGGATGGACCAGATAGGGCAATAAGGAAGGAAGCATACATCCTAATATAGTGGTGTCTAAGAGAATTATGTGCTGAGTACTTACCAGTTGTTGTACTGAACTCTTTGTACACATTATCTTATTTACTGCTAATTTATAGCCTATAAAGAGTATGATTCTTGCTTCCACTTTATAAGATGAAGTTTACAAAAGTTAATCCACCAAAGTCACACAGCTAGTAACTCATCATGTAAATGAAGCATGAGGCACACATTCAACTTGATCTGTTTCCAATGCTATCGCTTAAGCTAGGCATACACATCCCATTCAGATTCTGTTTTAAATTATACATACATATGCCTGTTATCAAAGTGGACTAGATAGCAGGCCTATATAAATTCAGTTATGATTGGGCTTAAATTAGGAAATTAACTGGATAGACCCTCACCAATAGAATAAATGTAAAACTATATAATGATATTTTTCCTTTTCTCTCATCATCTGTTCAGGGCAAGAGGACTGGGACAACTCATTAGAGCCAAGAATATAAAAACAATTGGTGATTTGAGTACTCTTACAGCCTCTGAAATAAAAACACTTCCCATCCGTTCTCCAAAAGTATCCAATGTAAAAAGGGCTCTCAGAATATATCATGAGCAGCAGGTAAAAACTCAGATGTTGGCTATAAAATCATGATATGATCTAGCAGTACAATTACAGAAGTTTGTATGAAAGCCCCTTTTATGTCACCTTTCTTCCCTTTCCTCACATACAACAGTGACTTAAAAGATCATTTTGTAATTCCACAATTTACTGAATTACTTTGTACTGATTGTATGTAATGCATACTTTGAATTCTGCTCCTACATACTTACCTTCTCTTTTTCATTACATCTCAACGAATTGGTGATTGTTTCCATGGCTACTATTCCTAAAACATTTGTTCAAATAAACATTTAGAAAAATCTTGGGAATTTGTAGTTAACAATATTATATCCAACACAATCGAAACTGACTTTATTTGTTCTTCCTGTCAACTTTTTGTACATAAACATTTTGGGTCATTGACATTTTTCAAGATTTCTGTTGAAAGCCAAGATTCTTTCCACCTAATGTACAGATTCTTCTGAAACCTATTAAGAAACCCTTTATATGTCCATTGACATTTTGCAAAATGGTGAATGAAAAAATGGGGTATGTTAAGGATGGAAGCCGTGCTCTATTTTGGCATTTCTGAGATTGTAGTTTGCTTACTGCTGAAGACTTCTACTATAATCTTGAAAATTCTTGATTTATTATGTATTTATGATCTTTAAAAACATTTGATAACCAGTTAAAAAAAGACCTCATGACCCCAGAAAGAGACCCTGTAACCCAAAACCATATTGGTAATTTTAAATGTCATAGATCAAGAATTTAGTTTCTGAAGTGTTTTCAGAATACCTCATGGCCTGTGGGCCCTGGGAATTGTCTCTGAAAATTACACAAAATCTACTTTTAATAAGATAAATTTACATATAAAATTCATCCACCCAAAGCACACAAATGGTTTTTAGTATATTTAATATATTAAGTGGATTTTAGTATATTTATTTTGTAAATATACTAAATGAAAAGTCAATGTATTTATATTATTAATATAGTATTTGTATATAACAAAGTTATATAGACATCACCAGAATCTACTTTTAGAACATTTTTCATGATCCCAGAAAGAAACCCTGTATGCATTAGCAATCACTCCTTTTTTCTACTCCCCACCCCCAGGCAACCACTCATCTTTCTCTGTGTAGATTTGCCTATCTTGGGCATTTGATAGAAGTCAGGTCATAAAACATGTGGTTGCTGAGCATGTTTTTCAAGTTTCACATATATCAGTACGTCTTCCTCTCTTGTGGCTAAATACTGCTATACAGATACACATTTAGATTAGCTATTCAGTTGGTGAGCATTTGGGTTCTGCCTGTTACTATTATGAACCATACATACTATTATGTACATTTATGCACAAGTTTATGTGGACATGTTTTTATTACTCTTGTAATTATATGTGGGAGTCGAATTTCCGGGATCTTACGGTAATGTGGATGTTCCAAAATTAGTATTTTCTCAATCAGTAATCAGTAGTCCCAGGAACACCTGTGGAAATTGTTATTTTTTAGAGAAGTCCATATATTAGCTCAGGAATCTTGTTTTCTTTCCCCATGTTCCTGAACTTGGGAAACCATGTAATTTTTCTTGGCTACCATGGCCATATTTCTTGAGGAGACCATTAGGAAATAACACTTCCTGACCATCTCTCCAAGAAAAAAAAAAGTTTGTGATGGTTTTTTGTGTTATCAGTAGAACATAGTTTCTTATTTTCTTAGCAATATTAGCCCAGGTAGTAACATTGTGATAGGCTGTGGCATGTATTATGTCAGATTCTTTTTCAGCAGTGATGGTGTTAGTCCTATTAAAAATAACCTGGAATTTGTTGGTTTGTTTCTGTTTTTACTGGCCTGAATTTATTATCAAGGTAAAGTCTCGTGGACTAGAAGAGATTCCAGTTTTTGATATTTCAGAAAAAACAGTAAATGGAATAGAAAATAAATCTTTCCCTTCTGATGATGAAAGACTTGCGTCAGGTATGTTTTGACAAAGTGGAGCAATTTTATTTCTAAGATTCACTGACTTGCTTGAAGCAATATTTTGGTATGTTTTTAGCTTTAATTTGACCATACCCTGTTAATTTATTGACTTTTTTTGTGTGCTAGTTGCTAAGTGCATGAAAAAATAGCTGATTTGCCTTCCAAGTATGTCTCGGTGCTTTTTCTAATTGTCAGCTTTTACACCATCAGGGTCTCAAATAAGGATGTATAAACTAAACATTGTGTTCCAGTTATGGTGTTTATAAAAATGAAATAGTCTGGCTATTTCCTTAATGTACAGAATGAATTTGATAGACTTTTTTTGTTGCCAGTTCACTTGAGAAGACGGGATACCTCAGTCTGAACTTTCAGTTTGAAATGTAGGCATTTGTTAACTTAAAAGGAGATACATACAATTTAGTTTTATATGGAATGGATTTAATTGTGCCTTTTTTCCCTCCTTTCAGATTTAATTGATCCTGTTGCTTTAGAAACTCCGTTATCTAAAAATCTTGTGGCACAGATTAGTGCACTTGCTCTACAGCTGGATTCAGAAGATCTCCATACCTATTCAGGAAGCCAGCTATTTGAAATGCATGAGAAACTTGGGAGCATGGCAAACTCTATAATAAAAAATCTGCAGTCACGTTGGAGGTCACCAGCCCAGGAAAATCTGGTTTAGTATTTCAAAAGAAAATTCAAGTGTTTTTTTTTTTCTACATCACTGGATTTGTTGGTTATAAAGTAAGTTTTGAAATATAGCACAATTTCAGACTGAATGCTTGCAAAGTTGATAACATTTCACACCCTGAAAAGCAGTGGACTTATTATGTAAGTTCAGTTTTATAAGTTCATTATGTAAGATTATTTTTGTGTATGCAGTACATTTTCTTGGCCACTATGCATAGTTTTTCCAGAAATTCACATGGAAATTTTTTATTTCAGTATTTTGCTGAACTGATAAAGGTGTTTATACTTGATTTTTATCCATTTAATTTATGTTTATTGTGCTTGAGGCTTAAACTTGTTCTTGGTAAAACACCTCAGGTGAGATGCAGAAAGAACTGGAATATTTTTTTGAAATTGTCAACTTTGGACAGCTTTCAAGAAAAATACAATAAGTTTCAACTTCTGGGGCTAAAATATTAAAGAATTTACTAAGATTTCATTCGTTTGCGTTAGCAAATACTTGTGCAGCAGCATTTACCTGTGAAAATTCACTCTTACGGGACATAGTATTCATTTAAAAGTGCACGACTATTTGTACATTATGTATAGATTATATTGTTTTTAATTTATGAATTTCAGCCTTGGTTAATTGAATGAATTTCTCTGCAGCTTCTTGTGAATACCTTTGTTTTGTTTAATAGATAAACACATTTTGTATATATTAAGTACTGAGGTATCAGTATGGACAGAAGTGCTTTGTGGGCTTGATGCAGATGTTTGTAGGATTCTGAATCTACAAATAAACCAACAAATAGTTTTGTACTTAGTTACTAGTCTTAGTTAAAACATGAGTTTATTTTCTAAAGTAACCAGAATGGGTTAAGTTGTAGAGAGAAAAAAGTGTTAACATAACAACTTGGCTGTTCATACCCATACCTTTTTTCTCCTTTTGGTTTGGAAGAGGGTGTCAGCCGCTAGGAAGCTTGCCTCGTTGACATTTCTTTTTAATGAGGAGTTGAAGTATTTTCGTTATAACTTGGACTTAAGAAATGTAGAGTTTTTGTCTTCTATTCACCTACACCTAAAGCAAACTTGGGAGAAATTTGCAACTATTCTTTTGAAAAATGTTGTTTTGCCTAGGTTAAAAAAATAGGGTGTATATAATTAAAACATTTATAAATACCACAACTAGTATTAGTGCCTAACTTCCCATATGTTTCGTCTTTCTACTGCGAGAATATCTCATTCGTTCTGTGAGTAGAATGAGAGTGATCTCAGTTTCACACTTTATTCGGAACTAACCCTTTACTTGTAAAGGCACGCATTTTTCCACAAGCTGTAGAAAGTTTAACCTTTGTGTCTAGTCAGCTCCTGTTACATTCAGAAGGTAACTGCAAGCCAGCCACAATAAAAATTGGTGTCTTTTTAATAATCGTAAATGCATCATTACTACAAATATATTGGAGTTATGTTTGGTATTTGTATACTGAGGTGGGTTTTAAATTCTGGGACCATTGAACTAAGGATTGTACCTTGAAGAAATAACTAATGAAAAATAGTTTTTTTAGAAAACAATTACTATTGTGGTTTACACTGTCATTAATTTCCCAAATTTCATTTGACAGAGACTCAAGTTTTTTAGTGAACAGTTGTTAGAAGGGGTGTGTGCATGCGTTTGGAGGAGTCAAAATTGGCCCATTTCATGACTACATATCTTTAATGTTTGTGTGAACTAAACTTATTGCTGGTGGAATGAATGAAGTTCTTGGGAAGTTGAACAGTATAGCAGAGAATGTGACCAAACCAAAATGATTCCATTTATTTAAATGACTGGATTTGATATATAAGCACAGGTATTATTAGATCAAAAACATTGTGATTCAACAAGGATGTATTTTAAAATAGTTGAAGGCAAAAACAGTTTGCTCTGTCTTCACTGTTGATATACACATATACTTGAGGCACCTTATTTTCATTATTCTTAAAGATTTTCTGCAGAATAGCAAGAAGCATTAATGTTTCTTGATGAGCTATCTCCATTGTGTTTCACTATTACAGTGAAGTCAGTTTTTTCAAATAGTTTCTAATGGTTAATAAAGCAAATGATAAATATTAATAAGAGCACTCAGATGTGATTGATTTTATGCATTTAACGTAGTATAATTTTTCATGTTCCAAATGGATTTCATAGTGGACTTAAATTTTCACTGTTTCAGTGAGTCCATTACAGATGCTCTAATACTTGAACAAGTTGGAAGCACTGTTAAACGACGTGGAGCTTTTGCTCTAATTTTATACAGTATAGAATGAGTCAGGTTCAGTAATAATGCTGTTGGACAATACAGTCAGAAGTAAGATTTAAATCTGAACATTAAAAGCATGGTAGTTCTTGACAGTGCCCATGGATTCTGTTTTTCTGTACAGCTTGTAAGTAAAGGATTTTCTTACATGTTTAAGAGTCATAAAAATGTCAGGGAATTTGTATTGTATCTCACCTAAAACAACTGGCAGGTCAAGAAGCAAAATTGGGAGAAAATGGGAGAGGTATATATAAAATACACAAGTAGAATATCTTTATAAAAAATATTTTAAGTGCTGCTTAAAAAGCTTAGTTGGAATTTATTTTAAACAGAAAATAGGAGCTAAAAAGGATCACTATCATTTCTTGCTTAATTGCCATTCCTTCCAATTTTGACATTACAATCCAGAAAGAAAGGCCTAGTTTCCATCTCATTTTTCATAATGATTTTCAGGGACATACTTTGTCAGCAGGTCAGAAGAACATAAACTAGCTGTTGTTGACATTATTAGGCTAAGACTTCAGTAGAGGAAAGGAGCTGTTTACTTGTTAGCACAACCCATATCCATTTTATTACTAAGCCATTAAAAAGGTCATAAACTTTGTACACGAACATTAGAGTGAAGTTTTGGCTTTTAACACAGCACTCAAAACTTGCACGTATGTGTAAAATACAGATGGCAATTCAGCAAGTCTGCTGTCCCCGCAGTTGATGTTTAAAAAACTCCCATGTTATCTATACAAACGCTGATATCTGTGGGCTGCACTTTTAGGAAGGCCTAAAGCTGTGAATTAGGTTTTGACAACCCACACAGATGTGTATTAAGTCCTTAAAATTGTCACAAAAGATAAAAGTTACGTTATGACTTAAAAAATTGGTGAATCAGAGGTGCAGGCTGGTCTTGAAGGCTTCAAATTAAAGTTCAGAATTTCCATGAAAGAGTTTTGTCTCATGTAAATACAGAAGATTGATGTTTTTAAACAGTTAAGCATTTCATGCCATCCACAACCTTATTAAACAACGTCTTTTTCTCATGAGTATGTATAATAGCCATTCTGATTTTTTTGTTAAAAGTGAATTTTCAAATATTACAGATATATTTTGTCTAAATGAATCTTCTCAGTTATGGGACTTCATTATTTTACTAATGAATATTGAAAACTATCCCTAAGTTAGTGCCATAAGGAGTCATATATCTGACAGATGTGACTTGTTTTACTGAAGACAGGTGACTTTGCTGTTACATGGTTGAAAATTCCTAGTTCATTGTAAAATGGAACTTAAGTGTTGAGTAATTTGATTCTCTAAAAATGAGTTTTTCTTGGCATTCTGTTAAGACAATTTTCCACACATATTTTAAGTAATCTTTTTTTGGATGAGAACTGAGGACACTCATCCAAAGCACTTAGAAAAGGTAGATAAAGTTAAGTAATGGGTTTCTAAAAAGGACTAACAAAACTTACTGATTGCTTGATCTGTGAAACATCTGGGTTTCATGGTTTCTGATGGCCCAACTAAATATGTCTATTATGTGCTAGGCTTTGTATATTGTGTTTTGATAGTATCCATTAAAAATGGAGACATTTGAATTTGAAAGTCTGTAGATGACTAACAGTAATAATAGTCTAGCAGAAGTAAGAGTGTTTACTCAGTTCTTAAAATGAGTGTTAGATTTTACAGTGTGGTCTTAAACTGTTTTTTCCTTTTTATTCCAAGCCTTTCACCGAAGAACAACTAAAACTAAGCAGAAGTGTCAAGCTGTAAATGCTTACGCCCCTGAAATACACCATGAGAATAAAAAATAAGCTCCCCTTTATCTGAGAGTATAAAATTGAAGGCAGTATGTTAATGTGACACTGGAAGAAAACACACAGCTTTTTAGAAGAGGGGAAAACACATAGCTTTTTAGAAGAGGGATAGACAGGCTTATGTAATTTGAAAAAGCTGGCAGCCAGTGGTCCCTGAGAATTATTTCAGTATGTAGCACAGTTCCATAATCGATGTTCATGAATGCCTTGAGTAGTTATTAAAAGGTAAACATTTAATACTCTGCGCCCTTAAAAAGTAGTAAACAAAACAGTGTTATTTCTTAAATGTATCAACTGCCTAAAGCTAGGAAGTTCATTTCCAAATGTCAAGGAACTGGAAGTGAAATATAGTGCAGTAGCTATTTTGATACTTATTAATAACAAGTTTCTAAAATTTTTATTTTTGTAGAATTGAGAGTTTTCTAAGAAAAAATGAATTGAAAACAGTCAGTTTTGAGTATAAAAACTAAGGTGTCCATCTTTACCTAGTAAGTTTTTATGGAGTGGGATTGACGAACTGCATGCAGCCTACCACCTGTTTTTCATACGTCTATTAGCTAAAAGTGGTTTTTACATTTTATTAAATGATTGAGAAAATCAAAATATATTTTCTGGCACATGAATATGAAATTAAGATTTCAGTGTCTATAAATTAGGTTTTGGGACACAGCCATGCTTATGTACGTAGCATCTTCACCTGCTTTATGACTTCAGAGTGACAGATTGTATGTCCTATAACAACATATTTACTATCCCTTTATGTAAAGTTTGCTTATCTGTTATAAAAGATAGTTTTTGTTCATATAAGGCATGTAATCAATTTGGTTATTTGCTCCTAGCTCACAGAGTGAGGATTCCTTACTGATACTGCTGTTACTTAGATTGTACTTTGTAAGGTGAGTTCCCCTGATTGTGTTATTTTTCTCAAATACACATACACTAGGAGATACTAGTACATTTTTAGGTACACTTTTTTCCTCCTACTTAAAGTATAGTTGTGTACTTGCTATGGATATTAAGAGATCTTGATGTATGAGGGAAAGGCATCTGGCACTAATTGGGTAGCTCACACCTGTGAAATAAATTGGGGCTTTGGGGAGTTTTCTTTCGGTGTTGGTGAGTAAATGGGTTGCTTTCAACCTAAATGCTACCTCCTGTGGATAGACTTGACTAATATGCACTTAGAAAATGAGAAGCCAAATCAGCTGTGTAATAGCCCTGTAGTATTTTTGTTCCCATCACTTGATAAACTCTGAGAGCTTAGTTTTGCATTCAGAAAGTATTTATATTTGATAAGTCAGATGATTGAAGTTGAAACGTTGAAACTGCACAGAAGTACCTGTTTACTCCTCAGCTAACATTAGCAGGGAAAATAGGGTGCAGGCAGATGTTTTTGTATGATGCTTTATGCAGTGTAGGAAGCAGGTAGACCTATACTCAGTGTATTTTCAGGTTCATTAATACTGGTGGAGGGAGGGGGAGAGTGAGCCACAGTAAAACCTTTCATGATCTATTGAGAGTTGACTGTTAACACTTGCCAATTGAAACTGGATATTAAACATTTTTAAGGAAATGCACTTTAATCTGAAATAAAACTATAAAAACAACCATTCTAATACTTGTTTTTGTTTGGTTTCTTTTTTTTTTTTCTCAGGGAGACCTGAAATGGGTACACATGGCATAATTATATGTCAATATGAAGCGAACATTACCCTCCACAAACATAAGCCATAAAGATTCTTGCCCCATTTTATGGCTGGATTTTAACTGTAGAATTTATCTTTGATACATAGTTTTATGGGTTCCACACAGTACTAAGTACATACGTTTAAAGAATGAAACGGAGGTGGTGAAAGCCCCACTATATTGGTTCACTACAGCTGCTGTAACAGCCACAAACTAAGTGGCTTAAACAGAGTTGTCTCAGATGTGCAGGCTGGAAGTCTAAGGCAAGGTGTGAACAGGTTGGTTCCTTCTAGGGCTGTGCAGAAGACTTACTGCCTCGACCATAACTCTTGTTTGCCGGCAGTAATGGTCAGCGTGGGTGTGCGTCTCTGTCCCAATTTCCATTTATTTTTTTCAGTGTATATAGATAAAGTTTATTGTAACAGTGACATTTACTTTTTCAGGATTACTGAGAAGTAACTGACACATTTCTGTAAGTTTTAGGTACATAACATGATGGCTTACTTTACATATGTTGTGAAGTGATTACCACAATGACCTCAACTAACATCCATCTCATATAGATGCAATAAATAGGAAAGAAGAAAATTGAAAAAAATGTTTCTTTAATGAGAACTTTAAGGATTTACTCTATTAACTTGCCTACATATCCTACACCAGTGTCAGCTATAGTCATGCTGTACAGCACAGCCCCAGTACTTAACATGAAACTGAATGTAGCTTTTGACCACCTTCCTCCAATTCCCCTCCCCGTCTGCTCCACCTCTGGTAACTATTTCTATTAAGGTATCATTGATCTGCAATCTTATAGATTTCACATGAGCACCATTGTGGTTACTAATATTCACCCATATCAAGTCTGCCCCTAAGCTGCTGTAGAGTCAGTACTTCCCTGCACTATTCTGCCTTCCCTGTGCCCCTCTACATTGTATGTGCTGATCATAATATCCCTTAATCCCCTTCTCCCTTACTCCCCACCCCCTTTCCCTTTGGTAACCACTAGTCCCTTCTAGGAGTCTGTGAGTTTGCTGCTGTTTTATTCCTTCAGTTTTGCTTTGTTAAACTCCACAAATGAGGGAAATAATTCGGTACTTGTCTTTCTCCACATGGCTTATTTCACGGAGCATAATACCCTCCAGCTCCATCCATGTTGTTGCAAATGTTAGGATTTGTTTTCTTTTTATGGTTGAACAATATTCCCTTGTATATATGTACCACCCCTTTATCCATTCATCTACTGATGGAACTTAGGTTGCCTCTGTAGCTTGGCTATTTTAAATAGTGCTATAAACAGGGGTGCATATGTCTTTTTGAATCTGGGATCTTGTTTTCCTTTGGTAAATTCCTAGGAGTGGAATTCCTGAGTCAAATGGTAGCTCTATTTTTAGTCTTTTAAGGAACCTCCATATTGCTTCCCACAATGGTTGAACTAATTAACATTCTCACCAACAGGATAGGAGAGTTCTCCTTTCTCAGCATCCTTGCCAGCATTTGTCTTTTAGATGTTGGCCATCCTAACAAGTATGAGGTGATATCTCATTGTGGTTTTTAATTTGCATTTCCCAGATAATTAGTGATGTGGAGCATCTTTTCATGTGCCTGTTGGCCATCTGAATTTTTTCTTTGGAGAAGTGTCTGTTCAGATCCTCCACCCATTTTTTTAATTGGGTTATTTGCTTTTGGGTGTTGAGGCATGTGAGTTCTTTATACGTTTTGGATGTTGACCCCTTATCGGATATGTTCTTTATGAATATATTCTCCCATGCAGTAGGCTGCCTTTTTGTTTTACTGATGGTGTCCTTTGCTACACAGAAGCTTTTGAGGATTCCATTTGTTCATTTTTGCTTTTGTTTCCCTTGCCTGAGGAGATGTGTCCAGATAAAAGTTGCTCATGTTTATGTTCAAGAGATTTTTGCCTGTTTCCTTCTAAGAGTTTTATGGTTTCATGAATCACATTCAGGTCTTTGATCCATTTCAAGTTTGTAGTTAGACAAAAATAATCCAATTTCGTTCTCTTACATGTAGCTGTCCAGTTTTGCCAACACCAGTTGTTGAAGAGCTGTCATTTCCCCATTGTATATCCATGGCTTCTTTATGATATGTTAATTGGCCATATATGTATGGGTTTATATCTGGACTCTCTTCTATTCCATTGCTATGGGTCTGTTTTTGTACCAGTACCAAATTGCCTTGATTACTGTAATTTTGTAGTAGAGCTTATAGTACATACACCCAGCTGTATCCTTACTTCTCAGGATTGCTTTGGTTATTCAGGACTTTTTGTTTTGTGTGAATTTTAGAACTATTTGTTCTGGTTTGTTGAAGAATGCTGTTGGTATATTGATAGGGATTGCATTGAATCTGTAGATGCTTTAGGCAGGATGGCCAATTTGACAATACTAATTCTTCCTATCCTATGAGCACAGGATGTATTTCCATTTATTGGTGTCTTCTCTCATGAGTGTATTACAGTTTTCAAGATACAAATCTTTCACCTCCTTGGTTAGGTTTATTCCCAGGTATTTTATTCTTTTTGAGGCAATTGTAAATGGAATTGTTTTCCTGATTTTCTGCTAGTTCATCATTAGTATATATGAATGCAACAGATTTCTGTATTAATTTTTCATCTTGCAACTTTGCTGAATTCAGTTATTCTAGTAGTTTTGGAGTGGGTCCTTTAGGGTTTTTTTTTATGTAGGATATTATGTCATCTGCAAACTGACAGTTTAGCTTCTTCCTTACCAATCTGGATGCCTCCAGTCCTATGTTGAATAAAAGTGGGAAGAGTGGGCATCCTTGTCTTGTTCCCTATCTTAGAGGAAAAGTTTCAGCTTCCACTGTTAAGTATGATGTTGACTTTGGGTTTGTCATATATATTTATTATGTGAGGTACTTGCCCTCTATACCCATCTTGTTGAGAGTTCTTAAAAATGAATGGATGTTGAATTTTGTTGAAAATGCTTTTTCAGCATCTATGGAGATGATCATGTGATTTTTATCCTTTCTGTTGATGTGTATGATGTTGATGGATTTTTTTATATTGTACCATCCTTGCATCCCTGGAATAAATCCTACTTGATCATGATGGATGATCATTTTGGTGTATTTTTAAATTTGGTTTGCTAGTATTTTGAGTATTTTTGCATCTATGTTCATCAGGGATATTGGTCTTGAAGTTTCTTTTTTTTGCGGAGTCTTTGCCTTGTTTTGGTTTTATAGTGATACTGGCTTCATAGAATGAGTTTGGAGGTAGTCCCTCTCCTACTTTTTGGAAAACTTTAAGGAGGATGTGTATTAGGTCTTCTCTAAATGTTTGATAAAATTCATCAGTGTAGCCATCTGGTCCAGGCATTTTGTTCTCAGGTAGTTTTTTGATTACCAATTCAATATCATTGCTGGTAATACTGTTCAGATTTTCTGCTTTCTGGGTCAATCTTGGAAGGTTTTATTTTTCTAGAAAGTTGTCCATTTCTTTTAGGTTATCCAATTATATAATTTTTCATAGTATTCTCTAATAATTCCTTGTATTTCTGTGGTATCCATAGTGATTTTTCCTTTCTCGTTTCTGATTCTGTTTATGTGTGTAGACTCTCTTTGATAAGTCTAAGGGCTTATCCACTTTATTTTTCTTGAAGAACCAGCTCCTTGTTTCATTGATTATTGTTTTATTCTTCTCAATTTTATTTATTTCTGTTCTGATCTTTATTATTATCTTTCCTTCTACTGACTTTGGGCCTCATTTGTTCTTTGTCTAGTTTCATTAATTGTAAGTTTAGACTGTTCATTTGGGATTGTTCTTTCTTGAGGTTCAGCCTGTATTTCTATATACTTTCCTCCTAGAGCTGTCTTTGCTATGTCCCACAGATTTTGGGGTGTTGAGTTGTTTTCATTTGTCTCCATATATTGTTTGATATCTGTTTTTATTTGGTCATTGACCCATTGATTATTTAGGAGCATGCTGTTAACCCTCCATGTATTTGTGGGCTTTTTTTGTTTTCTTCACATGATTTATTTCTAGTTGCAAAACTTTGTGGTATGAAAAGCTGGTTGGTACAATTCCAATCCTTTTGAATTTACTGAGGCTCTTTTTGCGTCTTAGTATGTGGTCTATTCTGGAACATGTTCCATGTGCACCTGAGAAGAATCTGTATCCTGCTGCTTTTGGGTGGAATGTTCTGTAGATGTCTGTTAGGTCCGTCTGTTCTGATGTGTTGTTCAGTGCCTCTGTCTCATTACTTATTTTCTGCCTGGTGGATCTGTCCTTTGGAGTGAGTGGTGTGTTGAAAACTCCTAAAATGAATGCATTGCATTCTTTTTCTCTCTTTTAATTCTGTTAGTATTTGTTTCACATAATTAGGTGCTCCTATATTGGGTGCATAGATAATTGTAATGGTTATATCCTTTTCTTAGACTGTTTTATCATTATGTAATGTCCTTCTTTGTCTCTTGTGACTTTGTTTTGAAGTCTATTTTGTCTGATGCAAATACTGCAACTCCTGTTCTTTTCTACCTATTATTTGCATGAAATGTCTTTTTCCATCCCTTCATCTTTAGTCTGTGTATGTCTTTGGGTTTGAAGTGAGTCTCTTGTAGGCGGCATATAGATGGGTCCTATTTTTTTTAATCCATTTTGTAACTCATTTCTTTTGATGGTGTAATCAGTCCATTTCCATTTAGGGTGATTAGTAATAGAGATGTACTTATTGCCATTGCAGGCTTTAGATTTGTGGTTACCAAAGTATCAAGGGAGGCTTCTTTACTATCTAACAATCTAACTTAACTAGCTTATTATGCTATTTCAAACACAATCTAAAGGTTCTTTTTATTTTCTTCCCTTTTTCTTCCTCTTCCACTCTGTATATTAGCTGTCATATTCTGTACTCTGCATATCCCTTGACTGACTTTGTGGGTAATTTTGCATTTGCTTAGTAATTGATTGTTCTACTTCCTTTACTGTGGTTTTATTTTCTCTGGTGACAACTGTGTAGCCCTAGGAGCACTTCCCTCTATAGCAGTCCCTCCAAAATACACTGTAGAGATGGTTTGTGGGAGTTAAATTCGAACTTTTGCTTAAATTAAGTTTGCTTAAATTCGAACTTAATACTTCAAATCTAAATGATAATCTTCTGGGTAGACTATTCTTGGTTTGAGGCCATTCTGTTTCATTGCATTAAATATATCCTGCCACTCCCTTCAGGCCTGTAAGGTTTCTGCTGAGAAGTCTGATGATAGCCTGATGTATTTGCCTTTGTATGTGATCTTTTTTCTCTCTCTCGTTGCTTTTAATACTCTGTCCTTGTCCTTGATCTTTTCCATTTTAATTATATGTCCTGGTGTTGTCTTTCTTGGGTCCCTAGTGTTGGGAGATCTGAGCAATTATTTCCTCAAGGAGACTTTCCCTTTTTCTTTCTCCTTCTGGTACCCTTATAATGCGAATATTGTTCCATTTGGATTGGTCACACAGTTCTCTTGATATTTCGTTCCTAGTGATCCTTTTTCTCTCTGTGCCTCAGCTTTTTTGTATTCCTGTTCTCTAATTCCTATTTAATTTACCATCTCTTCTACCTCATCTAATCTGCTTTTAAATCCCTCAATTTTATGTTTCATTTTGGGTACTGTATTTTTCAAAGTTTCTCTCTTTCTTGAAGTTCTCCCTGAAGCCTTAACTATTTTTCTGTAGCTCCATAAGCAATTTTATGATTATTTTGTAATCTTTATCAGGAAGATTGGTGATTTCAGTTTTACTTAGTTAGGCACTCTTGTTTGATTTTGTTTTGTACCAGGTTCTTTTGCCGTTTGATATTCCTAATGAATACTATAGAACAAAAACTTTGTGTTTGCAGTGCCCTCTAGTGCCCAGAAGCTCTATTATATGGAACTGTCCAGCACCTAGAGCATTGGCAGGGGTCACAGGCACTCAGCACTGGTGCCTGCCAGGAGTAAAGAGCTCTTTACTCCCAGGGGCCACCCTCTGGCTGGCCTGGCTTGATGGCAGGGGCAGCAGTTTTGTGAACTGGTATCGGCCAAGAGGAATAGTGGCAGGCTGTGTATCACAGTTGGGTGGGGGCCTTGGTGCTGCATTGCCAGCCAGGGGGATGGAGTGTGTGAAGCTCCTCAAAGTTCCCAACCTGCTAGGCTGTGTGTGCTGGGCCAGTTTTGTCCACCTGTCCTTTCTCCTTAGCAGCAAGTGCTGCAATCCTTGCCCAATTAGCAGCCCTCTCACTGTTGGGAAGTCTTTTAAAGTGACCATCTTTCTTTTGTCCTGGAGTGGTTGGTTGTGGGTACCTGTTCTCCACTAGTGGCTGGAATCTAAGTCTCTTGAGTGTCCCACCTGTCTTTGCTTTCCAACCCCTCTAATCTCCGGAGCACCATGTAATGTGGGTTCATACTCCTGGAGTAGATCTCCAGGGGTGGGTATTTAGCAGTCCTGGGCATCTACTCCCTCTTCACTCTGTTCTCTTCCTCTCACCAGTGAGCTGGGGTGAGGGCTTGGGTCCCACCATATTGTGGCTTTGCTACTTTTTCCTGTGAGGTCTTCTCCTTTTCCCAGATGTAGGCCATCTGTTGCAGTCTTTCCAGTTGTTCTTTCAGGATTAGTTATATTTGCTGTATTTTTGTGTTATGTGTGGTTTGGGGAGGAGGTTTTTGCCTCACTTCTCATGCTGCCATCTTGTTTAAATCCCAGTTTCCCTTCTTTATGATGACAGTAATTCTGTTGGATTAAGGACAACTAACAATGCATGCAATGACCCATTTGTCACATTCTGAGGCACTGGGGGTTAGAACTTTATGAATTTAGTGGGGGTGGTGAAGAGCCCATCATACATTTTACAAGAGCACAGAATCTGTACCATGAGCACTAGTCCTCAGAGGAGCTGGGTTTGACTTCTGCCTTACCTGTAACTTAGAGACATCATTTACTTTGTTCATAACTTCTTGAAGATGGAGTGAATATCTAGTCACTGAGGTTCTTTGCAGTGGAGATACAAGACTTTCTGGTATCACTGCACTGACAAAAACGGCGGCCTAAGCAAATGGTTAGAAAATGGGATGAACATTAAAATTTGAACACTAGATATTGTCAGTGTTTTAAGATGTGTCAATTGTGATTAATGTCTTAAGAGAGGTGATTAGTAGGATTCACGTTAAGGGCATTGATGGGGTAGAGGTGCAACGGGATTAACCATAAATTCTCTGCTTTTGAATATTGTATATTGAAATCTTTCCAAGCTTCAAACAAACCTAGATTTAGAGAAAAGTGTCTGTCTAATAACAACTGTAAAGTGTGCTTTGGCAACCTTACAAAATGAATAGGAAATTTAAAAACTAAAACATTTGTTGAAACTGGGACAGCATATACTTTGGGTGTTCCCGAAGTTTAGAGGAAAAATCTCCAGGATTGTTGCCTTGCTTAACCTGGCTTTTTAGCCCAGTGTAAGCGGAGGTTGAAGACGTGGCAGGGGAGAGTGGCTGCCTCACCCCCATCAGGATGCTTAGACATGGTCTGCCTTTTTCTTGGGAGTGTGAGTTTCCTAAGGACCAACTGTGTCCTGCTCATTGCTCACACCCCAGCATCTGGCATGGTGCCTGGCATACAGGTGTGGTCATGGAGCATTCACAAGTGTGTACACTCTCCACAAGGATATTCACTGTCAGTCTTTGAGAGACGCATGTTGCTTGAGGACAACAGTATAACTACAGCAGTAAAGTAACATGGACAGATCTGATTTTTCAAAAGGATATCTGTACAGGCATTAAGCCAATATTCATTGACACTCCACCCTTTGCCTTTTTAAGCCTTGCCCACATACTGCCAGCCCTCTGGATACAGATGAGAAAGGTCTCCTGTGGAAGGACTGGCTCCCACAGTTGTTTGTAAAACTTCATTAGGAGAATCATATAGGAAGCTTACAGAATACAAGTGTATGGTGGAGAGTTTTGAGAAATCTATGTGTATTATTAACTACATATATTTTAAGTTTATTTCTTTTAGTAAAGTCTGGTATCGGATTTGCTTTATTGAACTTAATTTATAGATCTTAAAAGCATTAAAAATGGTCATTCCATCAGTGGTGTTTGTTGCAGAATTACAGATTTTATTAGTTATAGCTTATCACCAGTTTATATTGACTAAAAGCTTAATAACAAGAACTAGAGTAGAAATAAAAGCATCAGTATTCCGTAAGCAAGGAAAAGGTGACTTTTTTTCTTGTTTAAATATTCAGAATCCTTGTTTTAGAAAAATGTTAACATTTTCATAATGCAGAAAGACTGGGTTGATACAGCAATATAATAATTGCAGAAAATTTTTAAATGTCTTCTGAAATTAAGCTTATTACAAAACCCAAAGGAAAAGTTGATGGCAATTTAAAAAATGACCCTATGGATTTAATGTCTCTTAAATTTAATGTGCAAGTCCAAAAAATAATGAAGTAAATTTAGCTTAATAACTGGACAGATTGGTGATACTAACATCTGCTTTTCCAGAGAAGTATTGGGGTTCATATAGAAATGGGACAGTACAACTATAAATCATACACACAAAAACAGGCAGATTGAGAACATGGATAACAATGAAGAGTCTAAACTGAAATATTGACTGCAGGATTTGTAGGTCCTCCAGGCAGGTGTGATGCTTTGGAATACCTAAATAGCTTCCACGTAGTTGGCTGGGAGCATGCCGGTCCTGCCAGTCCTCTGTACAGTGCCATACATCCAACCTTCATCAATAGCTTGAACATTAACAATAGCATCTCCATCTCTGAAGGACACCTCATCTGCATCAGCAGCCATATAGTCATATATGGCACGGAAGATTTTCTGTTCGTGAGGATGGAAAAAAAGGAAAAATATATTAGATTCACAACCTGAACACCTACCTCTAAGGTCTCTTATGACTTATTCCACAAATTTAAATTGCACAGAAGAGAATGTTCAGTTACCACCAAGAAAGTAAAATGTAAATCATGTAATAGGAAAAATCATTTGCAAATCATATATCTGATAAGGGATTATTATCCAATATGTATAAAGAGCCTCTGCAATTCAATGCCAGAAAAGAAGAAGAGGGATAGAGGACCTGAAATCTCCAAAGAACATATACAAACAGCCAGTAGATGCATGAAAAGATGCTCAACAGCATTAGTCATCAGGGAAATGCAAATCAAAACCACAAGGAATGTCACTTCACACACACACCAGAGTGGTGATAATATGAAAGACTGACTACTGGTGTTGGGGAGAATTGTATTGTGTTGATATTGTAGACAAGTTGAACCTTCATAAACTGCTGATGGGAATATAAGTAGAGACACTTTGGAAAAAATGTTGGAAGTTCTCATGTTCAACATGGAGTTACCACAGGCCCCAGCAATTCCACTCCTGTGTACAAACCCAGGAGGACTGAGAACATGTGCACACAGTAACTTGTATGTCTGTATTTATAGTGCCATTATTCATAACAGCCAAGAAGTGGGAACAACTCAAATGCCCACCAACTGATGATTAAGTGAGGAAAAAGTGGTATTTTCATATAATGGGATATTATTTGGTAATAAAAAGGAATGAAGTACTGATACATGATACAACATAGATGAGCCTCAAAACATCAAGGAAAAGAAACCAGTCATAAAAGACCACATACTGTGTGATTTGATTGATGTGAACTGTCCCAAATAGGTAAATGTACTTTCTGCCTCTCTCTGTGTTACTGGGTGCCTAGGGGTGGATGGAGCAGGGAGGAAGAAGGCTGGGAAAGTGAATGCAGATGGTTTTTTTTTTTTTTAGGGTGCTGGTCTAAAATTAGATAATGATGTTGGTTGAACAACCATGTAAATGAACTAAAAATTAGTGGAATTGTGCACTTCAAATGATGAACTTAATAGTATGTTAATGTATTCATAAACCATGTGTGTGTGTGTGTAAGAAAAGAGAATGCTTATTTTATATGTGGCCTTTTCTTCCCTTTTGTGGCCAATCTTGCACTTTGGAGAAGAATTTGAAAAAACACCATAGAATATTGCATGTATCTCTCACTTTGGGAATTTGGGAGCATACCTGTAGTAAAGTTTCTAAAGCCTCTCCTCCATATGTTAAGAAAAAGTTATTTAACATGGTGGGAATGGAAAATGAAAGTTACTAATCAATGTGCATACAGTTTCAGTTAAGCCAGGTGAATATGCTCTGAAGATCTGTTTTTCTAGAGATCCATTTACAACCTTGAACCTATAATGAACAATAATGTATTGTACACCTAAAAATGTTGTAAGCGGGTAGATCTCATGTTAAGTGTTCTTATGACAACTATTAAAAATTGCAACCATTCAGAGATAAATAATAAAAATTGAAATTGATCAAATTTTCTTCATAGGAGCAGCCACTGGTTAGTAGTTTGATATGTAACCTACATATTTTTTCCAAGCTTTCTGAAACATACACACATACATTCACATTTAAAGGCATTTTCCTCCTTCCCCATGGCATAAATGGAATGATACTATAAATAGTACTCTGATTTATTCTTTCCACTTAGTATAGTTTGGAGGTCTTTCCATAGATATCTCTCATTCTTTTTATTGCTGCAAAGAATTCTGTATTTAGTAATATCAAATTATTTAGCCATTTCTGTATTTCTGGACATTTAATTATCACCATTTTTTCTCATACTAACCCCCTACCATTTGCTTAGGGCAAATATTCTGGAATAAAGAGGTTTTAAAGATAAGTATTAAGTCAAATGGTATATGCATTTAATTTTTTCTGAAAAGTTCTTTAATGTTCTAATATACTTTATTTTTGTTTTAATTTTCATATTCCTGATTAGGCATGGTGAGCATCTTGTTGGCCATTTTAATTTCTTTTCCTGAAAGTTGTCTATTCATACACTTCGAGACCTTTCTTATTTTGAAGGGAAGAGAATAATTTGTCAATGAATTTTGGGATATTTTATGCTTTTTCAGTATTATTCTTTTTGTTATGGATGCTACAAATATTTTTTTCCCAGTTTTTCACATGTTTCTTTTTATTAAAAATGTTATGGTCAAATCTATTGGTTTTTTCCTTTAAATTTTTAGATTTTGGAACTTGCTGAGAAGACTTTTCCATCCCCAATATTAGAAAAGTAGTCTCTATTATTCTGTAGTATTTTACAATTTTGCTTTTTTTTTCTTGCTGATTTGTAATTCATTTAGGGTCCCTTTCTGGACTTCATCATTTAAAAAAATCTATTGCCATGCTAAATCCATAGTTAATTACAATAACTTTATAGTATGTTTTACTTTAATGTAGTTAAGTCCTTTCCTATTGTCACTTTCAAAAATTATTTTATTCTTGCATCTTTACTCTTTCAAATGAATTTTAGGATTAACACATTTTTTAAATGCTACTAGGATTTTGATTGGAGATGCCTTGAATTTATGGATTTATTTCAGGAGATACAACAATTTTACAAGATTCCCTTCCTGAAATATAATGGGTCTCAATACTTTAGATCTTTATGTCCTTTTGTAAAGATAGTTTTCTTCATACAAATATTGTTCATTTCAATCCTTAAGTGTTATGTTTTTGTGATATTATGAATAAGATCCAGGATCTTAAACTAAGAGTTTTAAAGTAGTCTGGTGAATTGTAAACATGATTTAACTTATCTTTTCAATATATATTAATAAAGGAGATCTAAGATATGAATATTTTTATGTGTTTGACATATTCATATGCACATATATATACATATTCTGGAAGAATCATTCCAAGAGTAAATATTTTTAATATCTTAAATTTTTTAAGGTAGTAGCCATAATGATAATTTCCTTTAATTTTTTGTTTTACATCATTGGATAATGCTTTTAAATTTGAGTTTGGTAATGAAGATTTTGATGTTAATGTTAACATGAGATGTGTAGTAAGAGCTTTGTATAAAAAAGGTTCAATTAAAAAAAGACCAGAATACCTATAATCATTATTGTACATGTCCAAAAATAAGAATGACTTGAGTAAGTTCTTTATTATTTTCTTACCCCAGCAGTAGATGGATGAGATGGGATAGAGGATACTGTTGTCTGTTGGGTGGCAACTGAAGATGAGCGTTGCTGTGGGAGCTCTGTGGTTTTTGCATGTTTGTAAGCTGAAAGGAAAGGAAAAAAATGCTTTCTAGGAAGAAAACGTGGCTAGACATCATTTCATCTGTGTGAAGCAGCTGAGCAACACTTTTTCCTTAACTTAAAAAGAATGATTTCCAAGAAAGGAGGTCCTAATAAAGTTAATGAAAATGAAACGTCTAACAAAGTATTTCTCCAGGATTCTACTTCTTTTCTCATTAGGAGAAAAGATCCAGATATTTTTCTGTGTGACTCACAGTAACCATCAGTGAGCTGGTTGGCCATGGCTGTCAAGGTCAGCATCAACCATCTGTACCTGCTGAAGTTGCAGAGAAGAAGATGCCCCCGTCACTGTAGGTGGAGAGGTGGTGGTCGGCTGCTTCTGAATGCTCAGACTTCTCCTCGCCACCACTGATGCTCAGCGCACTGGCGGACCGCGACTGTTCCCTGCTCCGGCGCTGAGCTTGGGCTACAGGGTGTGAGATTGCAGAGAAACTCCCATGGTGGTTAAGTCCTAACAGTATGTGAGCTCAGGGAGTGTTTGCTCTTTGTTGCCAAGCATGGCTTTAAGTAGGTTTCCATGGATTAAATCCTCAAAACGCTTAATGATACATAGTTGTCATCCTCATTTTCTAGATGAGAGTCTAAGTAAATTCCCAAAGTCATGTAACAGTTAAATAGTACTGCCAGGCTTCCAATCTCAGAATCTGTCCTCAACTCCTCCTTCCCTACACCTGCCCATTTTCCTGGCTCCCGAAAATGAATATTTTGCAATATTTACATTCAAACTCGACCTTCAACTTCTCCAGAAAGTCCTCCCTAACTTCCGCATTACTTCAGATGCCGTTTCTCTGTGTTCCCACAATCCATGTTCAGAAGTTTAAAATTGCATGTGTCAGGGTGTAACCTCAGATTTGCTTGTCTCTCTTCATCAGTAGACTGGAGTATAAATCCTTTGAGGACAGGCATGCACATATTATTCTACATTTTAGCATGAACAGAGGCATAAAGGCATGCAGCCTCTTGTTGAATGAATAACCTGCCTTGATATGAGAGTCCAGAAAGTTGCCAAAGGTTAAATCCATTCTCTTCCCTTTACCTATGTTTTTTTTTCATTATTTCTCTAATGGAAGATGCACTACTTTTTTTCCTTTAGAAAAAAAATTAGTAATGGGGCCTGAAGGAGCCTTCCGGCAGCAAAGCAATCTTGTCCTAATTTGAACTGCCTAAAAACTGAGTTTGGCCCACTAGTCATTATGCTAAATGGACAACTCAGAAAACTGAAAACCCTGGAGGAAAAGAACTTGAGAACCTAAAAGTCTCTGACAGCAGCCCACTGAGCAGCGATGGTCATGTCGTAAGCCCTTTGTGCCCCAACATACCATTAATCATGTGTAAGCTTCGGGACTGAATGTTGTCTTCTGCTGGATCATAGTCAAACACTGAGCCAGGATTAGTACGCCAGACACGCAGACCTGAAAGTGAGATTCAGGATAGAACAGATATTCTTGGGCTCGTCCAGCAACTTGGAAACGAAGGCAGGAACCAAAACAGCCACAGGAGGACTGAATAACACAAATTTAGCTTCAGTTCCAGTCATGCCTTCCCCTCAGAGGAGAACAAAGCAAAAGGTAGAAGAGATGTCAGCTTTGCAAACCGTGAAGTTATACAGGTTTTCTTTCACACCCCGTAAAAAACACGGACTGAGGTCCTTTATCCTTTGCTTGCTGTTGGCAGTGCCACTCTGGTTCTTCTGCACCCACCCCCCGCCTCCGGCGCAGTGCTACACACACACAACTTGCCCATCTAGGGCTCGGTCACCTGTAATAGTCTCCTGATCCTGGTCATTCCGTTTTTGTTCCATCTCTACCACTTTTCTCTGAATGCCTCGGTAGTTGATGTCACTGAAGTCCTGTGTGTTCTTCTTTACTCGCTCAGTGATAGGGTCCGTCACCACTGGCGTGAAGCAACCCTTGTGTTTCTCGAAGTCTTCGTGGTATTTCACCTAAAATGTCATGATAACCCTTTGAGAAAATATGGTGCGACTGTTTCCTTCTTCACATGTTCCAAGAGGCCAGCTGGCCAATCCTAAAGAGCTCCTGACTCACCGTTGAGATGTGGCGCTGGGTCTCCCTCACCCGCCTCATCTCTGGGGTGTCCAAGATGTAGGCAGCTTTGCCTTGTATTTGTTTCCGAAAGCTGTCAGAGTAAAGAACCTGATGGAGGAGAGACCGTGAGTGAGGACAGCTCCTGGCGCCGTCCCACTTCTGAAGCCTCCAACCCGCCCAACAGGTGGAGGTGAAAGGATCTAGGAGGGAGGCTGGAGGCAGCAGGGAGACCCTCAGGAGCCCCTGAGTGACAGCGGAACAGGCCAGCGCCCGTGGGCAGGCAGGTCTCGCATCAGGAGAGAACAGATTTGTTTTGACTTTGAAAACGCAACTTTCATTTTCAAAGGAGAAGAGACAGTATAATTTTGAAAGGAAAGGGAAGAAAATGGTCTCTTGAAAATGCTGGGATTGCACCGTCAGCACCAGCATATTGGATGGGCTTGGCGCTGAATGGGATACAAACATTCAAAAGCACTATCCTTCGAAACAAGTGATTGATTGTTTCTTGTAGGCTTATGTCCAGATTTCATAAATCAATATTCTGAAAGGGAAATCAAAGTCCTCCAGACACGAAAAACCCAAACTATCAAAGCCAAGAAGGCATCCATTTCAGAGTATTACCTGTTTCATAGAGTACCTTAAAAGTAGGCAGCAGAAGGCTGAGCGTGTTAGGAAGTCAATTTGTTACAGTTGGTTATGTAAGACTACCTCCCAGGAAAGTGAAAGGGGAGGGAAAACACTGGCAATTAACTTATTATGTCTTAGTATGATCATTTGGAACTTAAAAGCACAGTTGTGTTAATTTTAGTGTGAATTCTCAGTTGAATAAGAAAGTGCACATTTATATGGTGTTAAAATGTTATTTTCCAAGATGTTGCATTTTTTTCTCTTTTCCTTTTAGTGTGCTTTTCAGTCTGAGAAAGGCATGGTTTTATGATGTTAAGATGTTATTTTTCAAGTTGTCACAGTACTCCTTTTTTTAAGTCCTAGGAAATACCGAGCTAATGTTTTCTTGGTTGCGCTTAGCTCTCTCCATCTCTGGAGTAACAGGTGTCGAAGTCGCTTTTCTCATATTCTCTTTGTACAATACCTAGAGGGGCCAAGAGAGCATCCAGACATGAGAGTGCAGAAAACCAGTTCTGGAAACCATCCTCTAGCTGGTGTTACAGCTCGATTATCTCACACTCTGTAAGAAACCTCAAGAAGCCAAAGCCATTAAAATGTTATGGTTTAAAGCAAAAGATGAAGAAAGGATTAGATCAGTTTGAGCTGGTGGGGTTGGTTTGTTGTTTTTAAGGGGGTTAAGAGAAATTTTCAAAGATAAAAGTTTTGGGAAAACTGTGAGATAAATTAGTGGTATGACCATGTTTGCCAGGCTTGTTAAAAAGTGTAACAATTTATTTTTTCCTCTCTGAAATACCGAGCTAAAGTTTTCTTGATTGCGTTTGACTCTTTCCATCTCAGGAGTGATGGGTGTGGGAGTCGCTTTCCCCAGGTTCTCTTTGTATAACACCTGTGAGATACAAAGTTGGACCCAAAAATCACTAGGAGGCAATATTCAGGCTACTAAACATAATGCAAGTGGGGGAGAAAACTCCATGTTTAATCTATTACTATTAGTGGGAACAGCTCTCAAGGAGAAAGCTTAAACAGTTAATGCAACGGTAAGCATAGTATGTCATTTGGAAGAGATTTTAAAAAACTGGGATTTTGTTCATTTGCATTTAACCTGGGGTGCAGTTAGGAGCAGGCCAAACCGCAGAGGTTACTTTGCAAAGTGAAAGCACTTTCGTTTGTCAAGACAATACCGAGCTAATGTTCTCTTGATTGCGTTTGACTCTCTGCATCTCTGGAGTGACAGGGGTTGGGGTGGCTTTCCCCACATTCTCTTTGTACAAAATCTATACAAGTCCAGGGGATCCAAAAAAAAGAAAAAAAGAATTACAGTTACCAAAAGATTAAATGGGGTGGATCATTAGTTATAAGGCTCAGGGAGCCAAACCATTTGGGCAATAAGGTTAGATGGAAAGAAATATGTTTCCAAAGGAAGTTAGAATGCAGTTACAGCAAGATACACACTTTCAGAGTGGGATCCTGTCCTGAAATCCTTGCAGACTGCAAGAGAGAACTGCAGTGTACCCCAAAGGGACGAGAGACCACCTTCATTCTACTGCTAGTCAGTGAACTTCACGCCCCTGCCAGTCATCTAAATGGGACTTAAGGGTATGCCTTGGAGTAACAGGAGAAGGTGGAAGCTGCTCCTTAGATGGCAGCGGGGGACCGGACCTTCTGCAGCTCTAAAGCTCAAGTAGATGCATCCAGAAAACTGGGGGCCCCAAAATGAGGAACAGAATCCCCTTACTCCTTTTTTCCTTGCTCTTGTCTGTGCTCTGCCTCCTGCTTGAGTTTAGTATAACATCAAACTCATCAGTAAGGAACAATGTTTTCAGCAATTATATCACTATCATGGTAAATGAGTAGGAGACCTAGTAATGTGTCATTATGATCCCCAATCTTGATTTTCCCCTCAGTGTCATTCTTGGGGGGACACAGGAGGTTTGGGAAATGGCATTCAAGAGGAACAATTCTGGTCAAGTACTGGTTCACACAGTTGGGCCTCTGGACTGCAATGTCAGCATCGTCTGAGAACTTGCTAGAAATGCAGATGTTCTGGCCCCACACCAGACCTAGAGAATGAGAGATTGTGGGGCAGGACCCAGCAATCTGGTCTAACAAATACTCCAGGTGATTCTGACGCACACTGATGTTTCCGAAGCACTGTGCTCAAGTACTGGAGAACCCTACGAGACCGTGCTGACGGGGGGGGGGGGGCACACGCTTCCTCAGTACCCAAGCTCACTCAGGTCCCAACAAACCCCAGCACCCCTGCTAAACATACATAACATCCCAGAGCACAGGCATACACAGCATGGTCTACTGAAGTTAGCACGTAAAGACCACGATAAAGACAGAGGAACAAAAAGAACAAAAACTGGTAAAACAAAAAGAGCGACCCTTTCTTTTTTAAGTAAACTGAAAATCACTTGCCAAAACCACTACCAGATCTTAATTTATGTCATTATTCTTGAAGGAAATGATCAGGGGTTATTTTTTTCCCAAGGTCTCTTTGTCTGAATCTGATAGGGAAATCAGAACCTAAAGTCTAGATGAAAAAACACAACAAAAACCACAACTCCAGTGTTGCAGAAAGAGCCTACTATGCCACCCCCCAAATTTAACGTAAAACAAAGAGACCTCAGAGGCAGTGGATAGAGAGTAAGTTTGGGGAGAGATGAGCAAAAGGATGCTTTTATTGGCAAATCTGTTACTTCCTGATATTAGAGCTTTAAGTTATGGATTAAAGCAATCTTGTTATTACTGGGTTAAGGCTAGGAGTAGCCCTAAGGGAAGGAAGAACAAATGTGATCAAAGAAATTCACAAAATTTAAGCTGTTTTTTTAAAGTAGGATTAATATGTATTATTTTAAGTCATTAAATAAGTAGTTTTTTTTTTTTCTTGCCAAAGTACCGAGCTAATATTTTCTTGATTGTGTTTGACTCTCTCCATCTCTGGAGTGACAGGTAAAGGGGTTCCCTTGCCCAGGTTTTCTTTGTATAGCACCTGTGTGATGAGAAAGCATCCAGAACAGCAACTGTGAGTTACATTTCATTTGCTGTGAGATCTTAAGTGTGAGTTCAATTTCCTTGTTACCAAGTGACACAGTAGTTCAAGAAGCTAGGAGTTATATGCAGATAAGATGCCACAGTTACTTTAATGGCAGCCATTCTTGGGATAAGGACAATTGACCCTTTAGGGCAGCAAGAACCTCAGCTGCTGGGGAAAAGCTGTAGGGGTTACCATGTTATTGTTTCATTTCTATGAACTCAATGCCTCCTAAAAAGTCACAGGGGCATTTGAGATTGTTAGAACTCGGCTTTGTTGTTATCCAAGCAAACTAAAGGCAAGTAGTTTTTCATTTTAAAATACCAGATGGAACGAAAATCAGAATTAACTGGAATTTTAAAAATACAGACTCTATAGTAGTATCACAGAATTGCAAAAGTTTGTCCTTTTACTAAGTGAGGTATATTAGAAACAAAGGAAGGGAAATGGGTTTAAAAAAAGAATAAATGTCAAGTATCAGTTCAGTTATGAGGTTAAATGGCATCTTCTTTTCCCTTTCTTGCCAAAATACCGAGCTAAGGTTTTCTTGATTGTATTTGACTCTCTGCATCTCAGGAGTGCTGGCGACTGGAATTCCTGTGCCCAGGTTTTCTTTGTATAGCACCTGTGTGGTAAGAGAGCATCCAGAACAAAAGAGCAATCAACCAGTTCCCCTGGTTGTGGTGCAATTGGGAAACAGAATGAGTTAGAGGGAGGGAAATACCAGAAGCTTCTAGATCCAACCTGTGTGAGCCTAAAGACAGTCTTAAATGTAAGGATGTAGGAAAGAGCAGCAAAAGCTTAGAGACAGAGAAGGAAAGTTTGTTGTTTGAACTAATCTCTGCAGTGCTGAGCAACGGGAAGCACCAACACAGGGACCATTAGCCCGTACCCCAGCTTGTTATGAGGAAGGGACAGAATTAAAAGGGCAAGAGACAGGAGAACCAGGGACGTTATTTTTGATTTGGAAATGTTATTAATGAACCACATCAGGACAGCTGGGTTTGATAAACATTGCATATGTGAAGATACATATGCACAAATCTTCTTTTGTTGACTTTCAAAAGAAGTCCAAGTGTTTAATTTTTAGTTGGGTGAACATATTGGGAAAAATTAATTATTTTAAAGGCAAATGGCAAATGGAGAGCAATGACAATATGCTAAAAAAGGAAACTCCAAAATATCTGTACGAATATCAGTCGAGACAGGGTTAGGTGGGAAATGAGGTCAACAGTCTGATCTTTGCAGAAAAATTTTTGTAAGCTTTACATTCAGACCAAATATGCCAAAGCAGGATAAATGTGGGAGCTTGGACACTGAGAATGTTACATTTTTAAAGGCTGAACTAAAATACTGAGTGCTGTTCTTTTAAAATAGGAAAGCCAAATGATGATATTAATGTTTAACCAAAGTGGGGAAATGGATTGATGGAAATGGCAGCATTAAGTTGCGAACACGACATGTCAAAGTGTTTACTGGGATAAGTTGATTAGATTTAAAAGTATAGCCATTAATCATTTTAAGATGGTTTAAAATAGTTAAGGGGATTTTTTTTTCTTTTAAATACCGAACTAAAGTTTTCTTGATTGTGTTTGACTCTCTCCATCTCTGGAGTGATGGGAATTGGGATGCCTTTCCCGAGGTTCTCTTTGTACAACACCTGTACGACACAAAAAAGCATCCAGAAAAAAGAAGCACGGTCAAAACTGCTCTTTGTCCATCTCATGGGGAAGCTGCGATGAGACCACAGACATCAAACAGGAAAGACAATTCATCAAACCAACCTGTCTCTGCAAGCACAGATCTAGAGGAGAACACGCCCAGGATTTCCTTAGCTAAAGGGTCAGTGTATTTGATATTGAGCTTTTACTCTAATTCACATTAAATGTTTGTCTCCTGTGTCAGGAATTAATGAAAAAATGCAAAATACATTCATAAGAGCACTAAAATGCTTAATATATGAAAGATTATTTTTAAATTAAATTAGCAAAAAATTTATTTTCACTACACAGAACATCTCTTTTACAGAAGAACAGATATTTAAAACACCAGACCAAATCTATGCAACATGGCAAAATTGGTCTTTGTTGAGTAAATTCATGGTGTAGAGGTAGTTAGATCTAAAAGTCAATGTTTTAATACATAGTACTATGTATTCCCCTTAGTATCTTAAGAGCTCTATGCACCGCTGGACAATTTTGCCTATATGCAACCTGTATAAAAATTAACACAAATGGTTACTTGAAAAAAAACCCAGAAATTGTCCAGGATCGTTAAGATCATTAGATCTTAAATAGATATAAACAATAATATACTTACCCTATTACAGAAGAAAATAAGTTAAAAAATAAATTTGAAAATTAATGCAAACATTTCCAAAAGAAGGAACAATAAAAATAAACTCACAGGAAAAACAGGGAATGAAACATTCTAAAAGAGTTCAAATGTAATATTAATTTACATTGAAAATTGAACAAAATTTAAAGGTTTTTAGTGAATAGTAATTAAAAACAAAGGAAAACAAGACAAAAAGACAGTGGGACCAAAGAGAGTTACTGATCTAATTGTATGAAAGAATCAAACTTCCAGAAACTACTTTAACTAAATTAAAAACATTTTGGATCAAACCTGCCCCCAACCCCCACCCCCCCACCTCCCACATAAAAAAATCGAGGTAAATTTTCCCAATGACCTTTGATTCTCTGTCTCGGGCATAAGTGAATCTAAGATCCTTATATAGAAGTTTCGTAGACTATCGAGATTTTCAGCAACAACAATATTAATAAGAGAGAAAATAATATTAAATATAAACTCATGTTCTGCCCTACGTATTTTAAAAAAACAATCAGAAGTCTGGATTTCTATGTGGACTGGCTTGTTTAGGACAAGTATCAAGGTAAGCTAAGCTTTGGGTTTCATTACTGAATGATTTTCTTTCTCAATACTGCTTTGTTAAGGTAACCCCTGTTCCCATGCTAAAAACCTCTATTTCTCCATGGAGTCCTGTGTCTTTGCTTGTAACACTAAACCAGAAACATCTAGTAAAAAGAGTTCCACATAAATAAGAGCCATAGTGTTTGGGTCATTTGGATATCAATTAACTTCAAAAGTCCCAGAAGTAACATAAAAGTGTAAAGAGAAGGAAAGGAACAAATTACAAGTTTTAAGGGACTATTATAGAAAGAATAAAATGTTAGAATCAAATAGTGAGTCTGGAAAACAAGGATTCAAGTTGATGAGATTTTTTTAAATTGTTAAATTGATTATTTTAAAGGGACTAATAGTGAGAAGTTTTGTTTTATAGAAAGTCATCATTATTTTTTTTAATATGGAGTTAAAGGAGCTTTCTCCAAAATACCGAGCTAAAGTTTTCTTGATTGCGTTTGACTCGCTCCATCTCAGGAGTGACAGGGAGGGGCGTCCCCTTGCTCAAGTTCTCTTTGTACAAAATCTGTGTGCACAAAGCCAACAATCAAATCAGCCTGGACCCATCTTTCTTGTAGTTATAATCTTTAAAATAATCTCTAAAAGTATTTTTGTTTGTTTTCATAATGATGCAAAATAGGCCTATATACCTTTAAGAAATAAAACAACTCTAAACAACCTTTAGACATTTAGTCACACATGGTATGATGTCTGTGTTTAAGGGGCATTAATACAGACACAACTGCCAGGCTACAGGCAGGGGTCACTCACTTACTTATATAGGCCTCTCTCAAAGACAGAGGATTAGGCCTTACAAAATAGTGTTCAAGTTAACTGAAATTAATATCCACAATGAGTTGGTAACTCTAAATTAGCAAATCAAAACAAGAAAGAAAGAGAGAGAGGGGCCTGGGGGAATAAAATAAACATCAGAAAACATTAAAAGCTAAATAAATATTAGCTTTCAATGATCCTGAAACTATTCCAAAGGAAAGTTCATTTATATCTTGTGTGGTATGCAAGAAATAGCTGAGCTGTGGAAATTTGTATTTCTGAGTTGCTGTGATTTGCTATGCTGTCTTTTGAAAAAGGTTTAGGAATCACATTTTTTACAAACATCTGCAAACACAAAAATACATGAAACAGAGCAGAATAAATACAAACAGAATTCTAATTAACATTGACCTTTCAAAAGGATGTTAGATTTTACTCTAACTTGTGCCACTCCAGTTAGAAACACCTGTTGTTATTTAAGGAGTTGAGGTTTTTAAGGAAAGTGATCAATAGCTATGTTTTAGGGAAAACACGGTTAAATTTCACACCAGAACTAAATAAAATAAACACTAAATTAGATTTGGGTTGAAAACTGAGGTAATATATTTGGTATCATTATTTTCATTATATGAATTTAGTAGTTTTACAGGAAAAAAACTCATGTTTGTAATGTGTTAAAAGTATTATTTTAAATAAAAATTAAGGGATTTTATTTTTTGGCCCCTAAGAAATACCGAGCTAAAGTTCTCTTGATTGCGTTTGACTCTCTCCATCTCTGGAGTGACAGGGGTTGGGGTTCCTTTCCCCAAATTTTCTTTGTACAAAACCTGTGAGATACAAGAAAGTACCCAGAAGACATTCAAAACCAGCACAAACAATAAGGAAGGGAGCAAACTGGGGGCAGGAGGGAGTTTTTTAGTGAGTAACATTTAGTAAGGAGAAAGCTATTATTTTTTTCTTCAACCACTTTAATGTGAACTCTACGAGGCTAATTCTAGGAATGCAAAAGTACAGTGGAAAGCATTCAGTTACAGGAAACGAGTATCATTATGAGGACTGACTCCTGTGTTAATTCTGCTCACAGTATTTTAGATCTAAGTACTCATACTTGGCAGTCACCGCCAACACTGAAGTACCATCAGAAGAGTGAGTCACTTTGTGTAAGTCCTGGAGACTTTAGTCAGGTAATCGCACACACACACGGAATTGTTAAGGTGTTACTTTTTAAAAAAGGGTGATGGGTTATTCTGGTCATTTTTCAAATGGGAAATAGAATTTCTTATTTGATATATTTATAAGTACCGAGCTGAAGTTCTCCTGATTGCGTTTCACTCTCTCAATTTCTGGAGTGACAGGGGTTGGAATGCCTGTTCCTGGATTTTCTTTGTACATAACCTGTGAAAGACACTGAGTTAGAATACCCTAAAAGGTAAAATGATCACGAGTCCTCCAGACTACAGGTACCCGTGTGGGTTATTTGGCGGAAACTCATAAAAACAATCTAGCTTTCAAATGTGACATTCAAGGAATAAGGGGAAAAAAATTCCACAAATATTCATGCTCCCTTCTCAAAAGCAGTAATTTTACTACCTGAAAACTCGGTGATAAATTATGCATCTCTACAGTCAACACTTTGTGCATTCCTAAAATTCATTAAATAGCGGGAATAAATTCAACAATGAGGAAACTCTAATCATTTTGTAACTTCCTGTATTAGTCCCTTGAATATAGTAGGGTCTAGTGTAGATTTGTACCTAATAAATTGCATGGTTTGTTTTCCTAACTATGTGTTACTCTATTCGTTCAGGGTTTGGAGAATTTTTCTGGTTTTTTTTTCTATTTTCTACTGAAAATTCCTTCCTGGCCCCTAGTCTCTAGGTACCCTTAATATGAGGAGACTTAAATAGTTCACTTTTTTTAGGAAGAGCATCTTTCCCTGAAATGTGTGCAGCTGGCTGCTAGATTGTGAACTAGTGCTTCTGGAACCAGCTTCTGGGGTTCCCTATTTCTTAGGGACAGTAACAAAGGCTGTAAACTTTCATGAAAAGAATAAGGAACTTCCCACGCCTCTCACCTCTTTTTTCCTCCTTCCCTCTTACTGTTAAAAATTGTCAGCCTGAAGGAATGAATGAGCTCTATCTCAATGGGTGGGTTCTGTGGAGTACCAGGACATGTGGTGAGGAGCAACATGAAAAACCTAGGGGTTTGTGTCACAGATTAATTCCTAAAATCACTGACAAACTAGTGCTGCTATCTTTGTTTTGCTCGGAAACTTTTGGGGATCTCTAAAAATCTATCATTTTGGTAAAAAGTTGTGTTTCTTTACCCAGCAAGGCAGCAGAGCTCTCACGGACAACAGAACAAGGCAGAGAAAGGCAAGAAGTGGCAATCGGAAGCGACCAGGGAGCTGTGGGCTAGTTTTCATGGGGTAGTGGACACAAAACTCCACGTGAAGTTTGTACCCAGGAAGACAGAGTGTAGGCAGGGAGTGAAACAGGAATGAGATCTAAGTCATATGAATGATTTGCAAGAGAAATATTAATGTCTTCTAATGGAAATTAAATGAGAGTCCAGTCTTCCAGTGACCGGCAGAATCTCTAAGAACAAAGTCCTCACCTTTCATTGGCCATAAACTATTTCCCAAACCTCACAGTGTCTTGCTGGTAGCCAGAAATTGCTTTGAATCGGCTTATGGCTGGGCAAGTGTGTGTGTGTGTGTACATGCAGAGCAAGGGCTAGCTTGACAAAGTCAGGAGAAATGTACATCTAACCTGATTATTTCAAGTGTGGGGGCCCCCTCCCTCCCAACACACAGACACACACACACACATTGTGCACAGGGGCCTGAAATGCCTGTCGGAGAACAGGCCTAACCTGTAATACACCATTGTGGGTAGGTGTGCAAACACCTTCGGCGAGGATCTTGACAGGCAAGAATCGCAAAAGGGAGGGGAGAAGGCTGCATAGACTTCACAAGTCTGCCTGGGGCCTGCGCAGTGGAGGATGTCCTGAGATACACATTTCTGCATATATATAATATATATGCATATATATAATTATTTTGTATTAGTTTTATGTTTGTATGTATGAGCTCTTGATTAACTAACCTGAGATCATCCCAATACTTTATTACTACTGTTGGCACTTTCTACATTAGAAACTGCAGGTATGTTGGTTAGTCAAGAACCAAGTCGCTTCTGCTCCTTGATTATGTGAAGACAGAGGTTTCTTATGTGGGACTGAGTGAGGAGTCACCTCCCCACGGCATGGGAAGCCCCTTGGGAGGGGGAAGACGGGATGAGACCGAGCTAGTGTAGCAGCTGGGAGGTGGCTGGCGGCACACACGCATGCCACTGTGCGGCCACTACCGAGCTGATGTGCTTCTGCGTCTCCTTGATGCGTTTTACTTCAGGCAGGTCAGGGACTGGAGTTCCTTGTCCAACTGTTTCCTTATACTTCACCTGAAGACATGAAAACAGAACAAGTGTGTGTGTGTGATTAGTAGCCCCACAACATTTAAAGTCACAATTAAAAATAACACAGAATGGGGCCCCATTCTGATACTGGGCTGGAGGACAATGCCAGGACAAAGACATGTGACCTCTCTCCTGCCAAGTTAGGGCTGGGGTAGGTCAGGGTCCATGCTTAGCCAGAGGCCCCTTATCTTTCCTGTGTGCTCCCATGTTTTTATACCCAGCAGCTCATTTGACTGGGACAGATATTAACCACATATGTATATATCCAGGGAAGTTGATTCTTCAACTAGAACATACTCTACTCTCTTACAAGTGACAAAGGGTCTCTCCTTGACTAAATTTTAATCAGGCTCCTCTGAATCTTCTTCCCAGCTAAACTTCAAACTTTTGGGTTTCAGAGCCTGTCTTTGTATTGCACAGTTTTAGCATGATTCCTGTTAAGTCAGCTTAGCCAGAATCCCCCATGCTCAGTATGTCATCACCCTTGATATCTGACCAAAGTCCCCACTCCCCACCATCTCCTGGGTGAAGTCTGATCACCCTACTGTGCCTCCAGCAAGGCTCCTGTTGTGTAGGTTTAGCCACAGTCCCCTCTTAACCCCTAAAGTTTCCTCTGAGTAATTTTCCATCCACCCATGCTCTCCCTGTCTCCCTAACCCCCCAGTCTCTGGCCATAAATTCCCACCTTTCCCTCCTGTGTTTGCAGTTGAGCCATATGAGCTCTGTTCCCCCTGCTGCAGTAGTCCTGGATGAAACCTGGATTTCCCGCAGTAACCACTGTCCGGCTCTGGGTTGCTCTGACACAGGCCTCTCCCGACCTGACCTCCCGTCAGGAGAACTGCTGTATGCTGCATGGCACTACAGGGGGCCCCTCACCACAGCCCCTATTTCAGCAGCTTCAGCTGCTTCTGGTGACAAGGGTTTCTAGTGTAGCTCAGACATCAATGTAAATATCAGAGGGAGGCAGCAAATACTGACAGGAAGGGGTGGGTGTCTTTACCGAGCTAATGTGGTCCTGTGTTTGCTTCACTCTCAGCATCTCTGGTGTCTTTCCAATTGCTGTTCCTGGTGAGAGGTCCTCTTTATATAAAACCTGGGCATTTAGAATTGGGACAGTGTTACACAGAAGAAAGGAAACCCCAGCAATTCCAGGAGAAAGACAAGGAAAACACAGACACTGGTATTTGTTGTCTTCCACATCAGCATCAGTAACTCAAACCATATGTGTAACATGCACCACTTTTCCAATAATTGAGATTCCTTGTAAGAATATTTTACTGTGTTAATACAGGATGAGAAAAACCAGAAAATGCCCTCCCTTATGCAACACAAAATCCATTAAAGAAATGAGAAGTCAGTTATTTTGGGCAGGGGTACTAAAAGAAATCACAATGTCAAAAAGAAATCATTGTCCTGGAGCAAGACAATACATGTTACTGCTCTAGGATTAAAAAAATTAGAACAGTTAACTTTGTTAGCAGATTTAAGTTGTTATTTCAAATGGTCTCTGGAGTTACGTTTTTAGAGCAAAGTATGGGGAATTTTACGAAACAGCCACTGGGGAGGTTAAATGTTAATTGAATCAACGTGAGGCTAGTATATTTTTAAAGAGGATAATGGGTTTATTAGGCAAGCATTAAATGGAAAATAAAAAATAAATATACCGAGCTGAAATTCTTTTGATTTTCCTTAACCCGCAGTATTTCTGGTGTGTCTTGAACAACTGTGATTTTTCCCTTACTGTTTTTAAGGTCACACTGGTACTGGAGCTATGAAGAAAAAGGAAACATCTTGTTAAATCTTCAACATCATTTTATATGTTTTTAAGTATCCTATATTGTATAAAGAAAGTTAAAATCCCATTCCTTTTTTTTTTAATGTATCCCTTGCCTAGAACTAACTTTGAAAGACAGATGTCACCATTAATAGAAATGGTGATATTCAGCTCATACTCAGTGACAGGCATAGACCAACAAAGTGAGGGAGGGGTCTTCCCGGCTGTGATTTGGGGCTGAAATGGAAGGCGAGCCCAGAGGAGAGTTGGGTGGGGCGCTGCAGGTGGGATGCCCAAGTGGGGTACCCGGAGGCCTCCTCCATGCCCTGCCTCATCCCGGGTGCCAGGGGCTGTGACTCAGACTCAATAAAGACTCACAAGGCTGAAGTTCTTCTGGTTCTCCCGGACTCTCTGCATCTCCGGGGTGTCCAAAACAGTCTCGTAATACGACATGCACTTCTCCGCATCTTCCTTGTACTTTTTCTGGGAACAGATCCCAAGAAATAAGGAGGGTGAAAACCAAAGGAATTATGGGCTGATGGGACCTAAAATATCCCTTACTGCTCCTCAGAGGGAGTCATAAAGCAGAGCCCTCTCGGTCAGTGAGGCCATGCCTTTTCTTTCCAGGGGAGCTCAGTGCAGGCATTTGCTAGGACCCACTCTGATGGCAAAGCTGGCAGAGGGAGGCCCTGGCTGGCTGGTCCGCACAAGGGAGGTGACAGCCAACAGGGCTCCCGGCAGGGAGATGAGGGTGCCTACTGTGAAGGGGACACGGCCATTTAGCCAGGGGCCAGACTATCCAGCAGGCGAGTGGGAAAAAGCAGGAGGGTTAAGAGCTGCCAATAGGCCTCCTGAGAGCTGGCCTTAACTCATGACAAGGAAACTTTTGCTGAGCTCTGAGCAGGTGTGGTTGGGGCTCCTGGCTACAGGACTGGGCAGGCTGTCCCAGCAAGCACTTCCAGAACATGGGCTCTGAGGCTGTGGAAATCCATCGGGCAGGACTGGCGGCTCTACTAACTAGACCTGGGGCCTCTGTGACCACCTGACCACTGAGGCTCTGAGCCAGCCAACACTTGGGCTTTCCCACCATCACCCAGCCTTAGGTGAGAGAGACTGCCCAGTCTAATTCTAATTTGGGGCAACTCAAATAAATTGCAGACTCCTGATACCATGGAAGATTAAAACAAATGAGGGTATACCCTGGTGTATGAAGGGCATTTTACTTTCCTTTATTTGTAGAAAGATGAAGAATTCTCCATTATAGGAGGGATGAGGGTTAGACTGTGGTTGGTATTAATGACATAACCTCAATCTTGAAAAAGAAATTGATAATCCAGATGTGGACTATCTACTTTGTTTCTTCCAGATTTGCACACAAAGTCTACATCCATATTATAAGAGACTTTACATGTTTAAATATTGACTCATTAATTATGGGCGGTACCAAGTAAGAATTCTTCAGTACCTGAAAATATCCTTGCATAATCTACTTTGTTACAAGTGTCAACTGTGTCCCTTCTCTTATTGGGCATAGTTGTGATTTAAAAGAACCCACTTGGGTGTTAATGGAAAGACTTTTGTTCTTCATGACTGGGGTCTGTGAGTGATAATCTGAAAATGTTCTTACCTGGCTTGAAAGGTTCTTAACTTGTTGGGCATGAATAATTTCTGGAGTATCAACCACAGAAGTGAAATTGGCTTTTTCCATTTCTGCTGATTGCTTATACTTAATCTGCAAAAGAACACCCAACAATTGTGTGTATGTTTACAATGTGCACAACACTTATTGGCTTAGTTTGATTAAGAGGTGATCGATATTTCCTTTTCAAAAGTATTCATTCATTTGATGTTCAACAGATAATTTTCCTATTGTGTTTCTGACTTTACACTAAAGAGTGTGGTTCAGAAAGATTGAGTCCTAGCTGTTGAAAGACTTAGTATCTGGTAGGGCTGGGGAAGGGCGAGGTAATTAACATATAGTAAGGCAAGGATTGTTTATATATGGAAGAGCTAGGAGCAGAACAAGTAAGCAAAAGACCCATATCAATCAGTATTAGACAACGTAGGATGCCTAAAAACTGTGTTTCAAATTTAGGCCTTGAAAGAAAAGAAAGAAAGATCTCCCAAAATATTCTAAACAAGGAATTCTTGGTGTCAAACGGAGTGTGTATTGACTAAGAAACAAGGCCAGGATGTCAGCCTGCCCCAGCTCCAAGAAGCTATTTGGTTTCCCAACTTACACCCTTTGCCCTGAACATCTCCTGTGGCTATAGACTCAGCAATGCAGATGAGAGCAGGCCTGGCAAAGTGTCCAGGATTCTTCCCTCGGATCGGATTCCACCAGGCCGAGGTTTAAGAATGCCACTATACTCATTTGACTGTCATTGACCAGCAAGTAAGATAATAGAAGGACAGCGTCATGATCTTGTGATCACAACTATTTTTTTAAAAGATTGATGTGGAACAGTGACACCGACCTGACTGGCAATATCAGTCGCATTCTTGGCCCTCATAAAGTCAGGAGTCCCGTTGGCCATGGCAGTCAGGCCTCTTCCTTTCACTTCCAGCTCCAGGTCCCTCTTATATTCTTTCTATAGTAGCATTAAAAAAAAAGTCACCTAACTTCCACAACTATGTAATAAATATACAGAAAGACTGTAAATCCACATAATATACCGCCTCAATTGCTAGCGCTCACCTTGGACTTGGACAGTAAAGTGGACAGAAGTCCACTTTTAGGAAACTATTACACTCGAGTGAACATGAATCAACATCAGGCCTCCTTTTGGATGCTTTTAGCGTTCTCTACTTGGGAAATTAAAATAGTGAGCACATTTTAACTCCAGTTTGCTACATAACCAGGATTGAACTTCGTGGTTAAAGCAAATACTGTTAGATAAATATCAGACATGACAGCCATTACAGACACACTATTCTGGTATCAACTCATCAGAAATTGAGATTTTTATGGAATGGTGAGTAACCATGTTGGATATAGAATTTAAAATTCAAAAACTCTCTTTTTATCTGCTGTTTTTGTGTGTGTAAGCTGGCTAGGAAGGACAGATGCTGTTAACTACATGCATGCAGTTGGCTGGGGGCCTACCTCATTGAGGATCTGAGTGGCGTTCTTTGCTCTTAGCATGTCAGGTGTATCTTCCATTTCACTGAGACCTTTCCCACGGATGCTTTCCTCCAGATCTCTCCTGTACTCTTTCTAGATCACAAAATAAAAACAACAGTGCTGACATGAAAACTGGATTGTTCTTCTTAGGTGAAGAGCCAAAAATCCAAAAGGCAAAAATATCCTTCCAATTTCTGAAGAGTTACAGTTTAGTAATTAAAGATATGAGTATAGGCAAGGCATGAGCTTCATCAGTTAATCTTAAATATCAAATAAACTAGAAATTAATAGAATGCTGAGGCAAGCACATTTTATTAGGTCCTCAATTGAAAAATTAGGGGAATTAACAGAGGTAATAGCACTAATCACATGTGAGCCCCACTTAAAACCCACAAAGTTAGTGGTGATGAAAAAGGTAGATGAAACACATTGATGAGTGTCATTAGCGTAATTATTTGGATCAAGAGGGAAAGAAAAAGACCAAGTGGGCACTACCTCGCTGGCTATTTTGGTTGCATATTTGACATGTAATAAAGCTGGTGTGACCTCCAGGCCAGTCAGGTTTCTGCCTTTAATGGTCTCTTCATAATCTTTCCTATATTCTTTCTATTGTGAATAGGAAAGAAAGACCAAGTTAAAAAAGAATCTTTGTTACAATTTATTTCTCAATCCTAGGAAGAATAGAAGTCACAGCATTTTCTCTCCATGTATGGCCTCTTACTTGATCATAGTTCTGCAAATGGTCACACATTTGAAATGGGTCTGATTGTTCTGAAAGTACTTTGTCTAGAGAAAATAGTGCCAAGGAGGGTCACAGGCTGCAAAAGTTGCGTTGGGCTCCGCATTCACCTGTCTAACATTGTGATGGGGGTGCCCGCAGCAAGAGTGGAAGCACGGACATGCCATCAAGTCTCTGAATCCATTATCATCTCTCCAGATGATGCTTTTCTTAAACGATTTTTCTTCTGAACCAGAAGTAACACAAGGGAAATAAAGCAACCCAGGGGAAGAAAAACAGGATGCCAAATGCAAATTTAGCCTTTTTCATAATAATGATCTAATGTTTTTTGGGGTTTTTTTTGGTATCATTAATCTACAATTACATGAGCAACATTATGTTTACTAGACTCCCCCCATTGATCTAATGTTTTTAATCACTGAATAGATAAGGTGGACAATAAGGCACATAGAAATCCCAAGGCTTTGTCCACTGTTGAGAGAAAGGGCCACAACCTCTTCTACTTTCTCTCCAATCCCTGGACTAGGTGTCTACCAGGAGGCTTGGAATAAATGTTGGAACTCCATTTTTGTAACTTTTAATTTTGATAGAATTCTAGATTTACAGAAAAGTTGCAAGAATAGTACTAGGAACTCTCTTAGATCCTCCATCCAGATTGACCAGCTGTTTGAAACAATTTTAAACTTTTGATTATCTGGCATTATGTACACCAGAAAGCTCCACAAACTGCTGCTCTACTTTTCTTCTTTCTTTACATTTTTAAATATTAAAGTATTGTTAATATACAATCTTAAGTTGGTTTCAGTTGTACATCACAGTAGTTCAGTAGTTACCCCCATTATCAAGTCTTCACCTCCTCTAGTGCAGTTACTATCAATGTAGAAAGATGTTACAAAATCACTGGCTATATTCTCCACGCTGTGCTACTGTCCCCTTAATCAACTTATATTGTGATTGTGAATTATTGTGCCCCTTTATCCCCTCCTCCACTACTTGCCCCAGCCCCTCCCCCTTGGTAACCACTAGTTCCTTCTCAGTGTCTATGACTCTAATGTTGTTCTGCACAAACTGCTTCTTTTATTAAAAGCCATTTATCTTTATAATTGAAGATATGCCCTTTGGGGGAAAGGGAAAAAGAAATCCAAAACAAGCCTATTTCCCAAAATAAACAGACTTTCTATGATTCAAAACAAGACCCAGTTCTTCTCCATTATTTGTTAAAAAGGAAAAAAAAAGATGTTTTTGCTGCCTTTGCTTACATTCCTAAAATTAGAACTATGGCATCTTGACTTCTGATGTATTCATAAACATCTTGGTCTAACCTCCCTTGGTTGAGGCCTTCCTGTTAAGAGAAGAGCAATGCAAAACCCATGGTAGGTCTGTGCAGAGGGAACTTCTCCCTCATTGAAGAAAAATTTATATTATATTCAATATGATCTGTTTTGGTGTTAAGAATTGTTTACTACATTCTAATACCATGAAAATGATAGCTGCAATAAAACATATGGTAAATGTTTACTAGTCAGAACCTTTTTTTATAACTGAACCATGAGATTTCTGAGATGGAAAAGATTTCAGTGATCACATGTTAAGAAGTCCCATCTTCAACTTTTGGGTAACAGGAGGCTGCCTGCGTCTGTGGGCAGTTTGCTGTCTTCGGCTCATCGGTATGTGAGGTGTGTGGTGCGTTTTCATAAGACTTACCCCACTTTGCATCTGCTGAGACTCCTTGGCGGTGATGTATGTTGGTGTTTCAAAGTCCAACATGGGTTTTCCTCGTTCCTTTTCATACTTTTCTTTGTATTTCACCTAGTGATGAAAAGCCTTATTAATACTCTCTTCTGAGCAATTCATAGGCAGAGACCAGTTAAGGGATCATATTTTTTAAATGATACATTATGTCTAATTGGGCGCCATCTCCTTGCCATTCAAAACGGCTTCCTGTTGCGCTTCAGATCCAGTACCTTTTCACTGTTGTCTGGGAGGAAAATGCCATTATTTTCTCCAGGGCATCATCAGGATTTGTGTTCAATTCATGGAGACAAAAGACTCACTGTGGAAGAATCAGCTCAGAGAAACACCGATGCAAGGAAATGCATGGGAAAATTGCCCATAGAGAAGGTGGGCCAAGATTGGATGTATAAATGTCAACATTTTTACCAGAGCATCAGTCAGTATTTCTGAGAACATCTCCAGTTCTTCCGTTATAAGAACTTGTATCAGAAATCTGGGATCTTGACTTAATAGATAACACACATAACTTTATTTATATGTCAATAACTCAATCTAGGTCATAACCAGGCACTTATTTAATGCAGCCAATATAAATTGGTATAAAAGTGAAAACTAGCTTATGACTAGTGACCGACTTACTAATAAATCCAATATTCCAAAAAAGACCCCCAAGGCTTTTTTACAAATACAATTTCCTCATTCTCATACCACATGGTTAGGAATGAGGGGAAACTACAGATAGTCATAGAGGAGAAATTGGAAGTCGGAGAGTCAGAGCACCTAATGACAGCGCTCAGTCTCAGCTCTCTGGCTTAGAACAAACACATTAGAGGCCTGGAGGCACGTGCTGCTTTACAGAAGACAGGAGGACATTTCTAATAAGTTAGCCCTTTGGTTAATGCCAGACAAGGAACCTAAATAATGCTGAATTTGTGGCAGTGGCTGTCATGTGATAGCAAGCTCTTTCCTCTGAGATTCTTAATTATTTTACAAATTTTGTAATTTCTTAAATTCCCAGAGGCTACTTCAGTGGTAGATCTGATCATATCACTTCTGTGCTCAAAGTCCTCCTAAGGCTCTCTATCATCCATTGTAATGTTTCCTAAACTGGGGTACAGACTCATGGGGGGCACAATAGGGTTACTGTAAGGGATTTGTCCTCCTTGTCACATACTCTTTATGCTTGCAGTCCATCAGTAACCTGAATAACACATATCACATGGATATGCACTATTTCTCCCATAGATGTCCCATGTTGTTATTTATAACATAAAATTTGTTTCAAAATGTTCCTAAATTCAAAGCTCTTTATATGTTTAGGCATTTTCTCAAACAATAGTTACTAAAACTATAACTACTGTCCTGAGAGGGGCCTCCATGAAAATTCTTGACATTATAGATGAATGTGCATCAGGAAAAAAGTCAGTTTTGGTCCACTTACTATGCTCTGCAACTCTGTGGCCTCTTTTAGGTGAAGCTGCTCCAGGTTATCGGGTATGGTGTGGTAATGGCCTTTACTCTTCTCATATTTCTTCTTGTATTGGTACTGAGGGGAAGGTGGAAAAAAAAGGCACATTGATGGGAAAGCTGCTTGGCATTCTTATTTTTCTTCTTTAGATTAGACACAACACAGCAGCATTGCTGAGACCAAATTAAAATCAGCAAACGCTTAACAGGGGTTAAGAGAATGTTTTAAAGCATAGATCCATGCTCAGTATTGTCAGTTAATACAGGATGTAACCTAATTAGTTTATATAGTTTATTCAAAATAAGGTTGATAAGTGAAAAGTGAAAGAAATTATTCCAAATGTTAATTCTATGTACTTAGAAAGAGGAAAGGGATTGGTTAATTGTAAAAAAAAAAAATACTTAATTAATATCTGTTAAACAGAAGCACTGCTACATTCTGAGAGGCGTCATAGCCAGCGGAGAACTGGCAGATTGCTCTTGTGATTGGGAAGAACACAGCCAAGCAAGAGGAGAGCTTTCCAAGCCACGTAGTGCCTCGGCGGAGGAGAAGGAGAGGCCTGTGAGCACAGCGGGAGCTGAGCCGCAGACGCGTGAGACAAGCCCCCGCTGGAGCAAAGGCCTGGGCTTACAGAGCTGGCAAGTTGGCTTGTACTTAGGACGTGGTTCATTATCAGGGATTCCTTCATGTCAGTCACAGGTTTGTGGAGTTTCTTCAGGTCAGCCTTGTACTTAACCTATTTGTGAGGGGGGAAAAGAAAAACACATAAACAGGAAACGGACGACAGTACTAAGGGAAACCCTAGTAAGACACTCCATCCTGGAACAGACGCTGGAGATGGTGGTGAAGAGCCATACCTCAGCCTCACTCGTGGTAGCTGAAGAGTAGTTAGGAAGGAAGTCAGTTTGCCACATGCTACAGCATGGATGAACACTGAAAATGTATCTTACGTGAAATAAGCCAGACCAAAAAAATAGGACACATATTATGTGATTCCACTTACAGTAAATCTCTAATAGGCAAGTCCACAGAAGCAAAGTTATGGAGGTTACCAGGGGCTGGAGGCGAGGAGGAAGAGTCACTGCTTCATAGTTACGGTTTCTCTTTGGGGTGACATAAAAGTTTTGGTTTGGGTGATGGAAATAATGGTGGTAGTTGGACAACATTGTGAAGGTAATTAATGTCTCTCAACACTTGAAGATGGTTAAAATGGCAAATTTCATGTTGCATGTTTTACCACAATTAAAAAAAAACATACCTCGCTCGCAAGATTGTTAGCATCTTGCATGACTTTGTAGAGCTGGCTGTCTTTGGGATTGTATTTTGGTGTCTTGCCCTTCTCTTTGTCGAAATTTTCACGGTATTTAACCTAACAGCAAATGGGAAATTCCAAATTACTCCTGAATATCAATTAATTTGAAGACTGAAGCATGGAGGAAATAGAAACGCAAAATTATATGTGTTAATCATAAAGTGATCATATAGCTTATTACTCAAAAAGGGCACTTTCAGGAGTAAAAGGGAACATTATGAATAATTACGTTGGGATAACAGGTGATCAAGAATAAGATCAAAAGGTACAACGGAAAAAAAAAGAATAAGATCAAGTGATTAAGTATTTGCCTTGCTCATTTTTATAGTATCCATTTTATAGTATCACCTCTTTTTAATGCAAAACAAAAGTAAATAGAAAAAGGCTTTAGGCTAAATTGAGAGAAGTAATCTAATGCATTTGATTTCAAGTTTTGGCTCTTCTCATGGGCAAAACCAAAGCATTTTAGGGCTACTATAAGGAGCTCGAAGACAGGTAGTCAACGATCAGGATGGGTAGGAAGTAAGACAATTTATTTTTATTTTAAAATAGTTTTTTGGCTTTATCATTTGATATAAAAAACGGCCTGACTTCTAAATGAAAAAGAACAGTGTGGGGGTTAATGGTGTCAATATGATTTAGGCTAGAAGAAAGCAAGAAGTGAGATATTTTAGAATAATGAGAAAAATAAAATTAAATATACTTTCAGGACACATAGAAGAGAATATGCAAAGGATTAAACAACATCGATTTAAAAGATAAGCATAATGCCAGCATTAGTAGTTGCTCAATAAATGTGATTTGATTGAATGAAAGGAAGAGACAGTCATTATGCATAGGCAAAACAGCTGAAGATGATTTATTTATCAGAAAATTCAACAGAATAAACTAAAAGTGACAAAAACACTTCCTTATTGAAAAAGACAAATGCCTTTGTCAACACTATTCTAGGATGAAGTTGAGAGATGTAACTCCATGTACTGTTATTCACTCCAGAAAGAATGAAAAATGAACTATTTCTGAATGTTGGTCCAATAAAATGGCACTATCTGACCCTCTGGGAAACCTAGATTTTCCGTTGTTGCCAAGATAACAGACTCACATTCAAAGTGAGCGTACCAGGGTCCAGTCATGGACTCCAGGGACATTTAGAATCAGCACCCCTTTGCTCCCTCACAACTTTATAGCAGGACACAAGATTAGCCCACTGAAACGCAGTGTAGGTGACAGCCACACGTATCCCAGACCGTTCTTCAAAACAGGTGAGAGAGCAAACACTTAAGAGAACAGATAATGAAGAAGAAGGTAGGATCTCTAAATCAGAGGAGAAATAAAGATATTCCTGAGCTGAAGTCCTACAGGATTAAAACTTGCTCTCTGCAAGATCTGGTAGAACATGGGGTCTTTAAGCTAAAGTCTGAAAACTTGCCATAACCTGGGGGTATTCTAGGTAATTGGTCTAACAAGGGAACTTTGGTACTGTGGTAATCAGGTTTGGGCAACAATATGCAATAGTTGAAATCTCAATAGTATGAAATCTGCTGGAATGAAGTACTCATTCCCCTCAGCACACTGTGCCTTCCCCGAACACGTGTCATCCCAAAGTGTAACTGTTTATCCATGGACATATATCTGAGGACATCTGCTCACCCCTAGGCCAGGCATTCAGTATAAGCATGTTATGGAAAGAATTAATGTGGCTGCATCTGGCTGGGTTCTAAAAGTTAGAATTTCACGACTCTCACATGTTAATCTGTCCCCATCGGATGACTCAAATCTGAATCAGACCCCTGGGATATAACTATCGCTGCCTGGGGAGAGGTTCCAACAGGACCTTGAGAGCTGATGTTTTTGCCACATGAAGATAGTTAAGCACATGAACACCTAGACCCATGTCCATAAATGGCAAAGTGGAGAACCAGACAGGCCTACAGACATTGGAGGGAAAGGACAGAGAGGGTCCGCAGTATGTTTCATAAGATATAACTTTTCAAAGCTCCGCAGGGTTATCAAAGACCCAGTATCTCTTTGGTTGCTTCTATTGCACGTTCATTCTGGGAAATGAAATGAACTTCTTCCTGCAAGGTTTTTCACATGCGAGCTGCCGCCCTCCCACCTGCTTACCTGGCTGCTCAGCTTGGCGGCCTTCTTGGCCATTTCAATGTCCGGGCGGCCGAGCATGCTTAGCCCATGGCTGCCTTCCTTGCGGTGCTTGGCTCTGTACTCCACCTGAATCAAAGAAAACCAAAGTGGGCAATGCATTCTGGGTGGTGAGTGCCCCATGCTGCTTGTTGGCAGCGACCCTCCAGGACCAGGTGACATTTTAACCACACCTTACCTCGCTGGCCTGTTTGGCGGCCTGTGTGGCCTTCTTGATGTCTGGCCGATCAGCCACGGTGGTGTAATGCAGGTTTTCTTTGGCATCTTTTTTGTAAGCAACCTTTATTTGGAGAAAAAAATGTTTATTCACCTGAGAGAGATGTCTTTTAAAAAGTTCTCATTTAGCACAATGAACCTTTTTATTAAAACCAAAGCAATCCAACTACCATAGTTTTTTAACTACCAGATATAGAAATTAGGGTGACTGCTCCCTGGGACCAGCTCAGGACGCACCACCTTGGCGTCCACTGGCCCAAGCGGACCCTGAGAGTGTGGGCAGGGGAACTCACGTCACTCTGCTTCCTGGCCACCTCCATAGCGTGCTTCACCTCCGGGGGCTCCAGCATGATGGAGTAGTTGGACTTCCCTTTCTCCTTGACAAACTTCTTTTTGTAATTTGTCTACAAAGCCAGAATTACTTATGTGAGCAGAGGAAGCTGGGAGCAGAATTGACTTCTTCAAAGAACTGTCAGATCTCTGGGAAAATCCATGGCTCCCCATTTTGGAATCAGCCTAGAACTTGGACCTCTGATCCATATTCTAGTCCTTCCTCATCATTTCTGCCCTGGAACCCAACACTTGAAATACACAGCAGTCTCTGAAGTACTGACTGCATGCCAACGAAGCTCCTTTATTTACCATTTCTACCTTTTAAAAATATATGGAACCACAAAGTGCTCAAAAATACAGTACCATGATTATTGGGCAGAGATTACGAAGCTGCAATAAGGTGATTTTACTGCTCTAAAATTGTTCAGCAGCTTAATGCTAGCAGAGGCCACTCTTAATCAGCAATGCTTCCTCCCCTTACTAACATTAGGTCAGGAACATCTTACAATGCACATAACATGTCCCAGGGCAAAACCCACATCTACCATAGTTGTTCTAATTGGAAAGCCAATATATACTGAGTCCTCTTTTAAAGCCAAGTTTAAAATTGACCTATAGGTATTGAAGGTAAGAGTGAAGTGACAGAGAGGAAAGTGTTTGTAAGGAAAAAGGCAGCTTGCAGTCTTTCGCTGGGTTCTAAGGTGAAGTGGCACTGCTGTTGCCAGGAGTCCCGGGGCTGTCACTCACATCACTGACGTGCTTGGTCACTTCCTTGACGTGAACAGTGTCCCGGGTCTCCGGCAGTGTTGTGTATGAGCCCTGGGCCAAGTGCTTCTTGACGTAGTCCTTGTACTTGTTCTGAGGGAATCCACAGAGCACTCGTTAGAAGGCCTGCCTGGGGCATCAGCCGGAGGTGGAAGCAGAGCGTGTGGTTGCTGGGGGCTTACCTCGGACACCAGACCGCTGACGGTTTTTGCCAGGAGGATCTGAGGAGTGTCAGGCACAGCATGACAGGTTCCTCTTTCCTTTACGTGTTTTTCTTTGTATTTCAGCTGCAGGGGTGAAAATACATTTCTTTAGCTCTTCTGCATGTCCTGCATATATTTATTAAGCCCCTAAGTCATTAGCTAACTGGGAGAACAGCATTGTTGACAGAGTAGGAACATTAAACTAAAAAGATCTGAAGTCTGGAAACCTTGGGAAACATACACATGGATTTTCTTTATTTCTTCCAAGTTGAGGCTTTAATAACAATCAAAACTGCTCTCATGATAAATCTTACAACACAGCCTTAGTTCAGAGCACTTTAAAACATATTATCTGACCCTCTTCCAAGCCCTGGGAGGAATTATTATTCCTCTTTTACAGATGAGGAAACTGAAGCATGGACTATTACTGCACATAAACGACTGTTTCCTTACAGAACCCAGCCAGGCCTTCAGTCCCCGATTTCGGCTGTGTGAATTACCTTGAGGTGCCGGATAAGTCAAGAACTGTCTCCTGGATTTAACAGCTTTCCAATGCTGCTGCCCTGCTCTGCCCTGTCTCTGGTTCACTGGGAGAGGGGTGGTCGTGCAGGACCTGCACCCTGAGCTCCTCCAGCACAGCCCTCCTCTGTCCTTTCCTTGGAGTCCCTGGAGGCTGAGCTGCAGAAGACAGGCCTCAGGGAGGCCAGGCATCATCGGAGGGGCTGGATACTTACATCACTTTCTATTAAGGAATTCTTCAGCGCCAGCACCATGTCTTTATCATCAGTTACAGAAATCTTGCAACCCTTGAGGAACTCTCGGTCCAGCTTATATTCAAACTGTAACAGAACAAAGGCAGAGGAAGGTGGAAAAGGTGACAGGCACAGGAGGAAGCTGGCATTCGAGTGACCTGTCAGGAGTCCTCCTCTTTGCACTCGGACCACTTGCTGCCCGAACGGGTGCGGGGGCTTCTGGGCCCCTCACTGCGTGCTGGGCTCCTCCTTCCCAGCCCCGCGGCCAGGACCAAGTCACCCCAGCCTGCTCAGCCTCACTCAGGACTCGGAACCATTTGTGTCTGGGCCCAGCCATGGGAGCCCAGGCCCTGAGGTCTGCTTGCTAAGCCTGCCTCCCACTCCCCACAGCACTCCTGTCCTTCTCGGGTCACAAATGAGCCAGGGTTACCCCCGCAGCAGTGGGCATTTGAATCGTTATGAATTGTCCTGGCTCAGGTGTGTCATGCAGTCCCGACCATCTAGCTCACATCGCTTTGCTGCAGGGATGACTTGGCGGCCTGGATGAAGTCCGGTCTGTCGGGGATCCACCTCCAGTGGGCTTTGCTGGCTTCGTACAGCTTCTTGTAGTCCAGCTGTTAACGAGATGAAATAAATCATTCGGGGGGCTGAATTCATAACCACATGTGTGGCACAGAGGACTCCTCTTGCATTCAGCATACAGTAAGTCATGGTTCTTTACACCAGAGAAAACCCCATTAAAATGTCTGTACAATTTATGCCGCTGGTCGACTACTCAAGAGGTCATCTTGTGGAACCCCTTGGTCTCAAAATAGGGGCTAAAAATTTTAAAGGCCTCCAGGTGAAATGATTCCACAATCTAACATCATCGGTAGAGTTTAATCATCTTCATAGTCAAGTACTTTTAACTTCTAACTAAATTCAGGCTTAATTTTAAAAAATTATTAAACCCTTATATTATTTATCTCATGCTAGGCACTTTTCTAAGTGATTTATAAATGTTACTTCATGTAATGTTTATAACAATGGCATGAGATCGACAGCCAAGGGGTTGCCTAGAGGGTTAAATAGCCCCCCAAGGTGAGCCAGCTTGTAAATGGTGGAGCTGGGATTCCAACCTGGGCAGTCTGGCTGCGGACGTGCACTTCCCAGACTTCCCGTGTGAGCTCCAGAACTGATGGCCTCAGGCCAGTTCTGCAGCACAGGACTGTCTGTAACTTAGTGTGAGTGTCCTTGGGAAGAGCTTTCACCATCAGGCACATTTCTTTTTCTTTCTCTCTCTTTTGTCAAAGTATAATTTACACACAATAAACCATGCATGCTATTATGTATATTATTTGGCAAGTTCTTCTTCCCTATTTTATTGTGACCTTTTCAAATATACACCAGAGTTGCAAGAATCTTACAGAGAATGCCCATATGCCCACTGCCTGGATTCTGTAAGGTATGTTTTATTGCATTTGCTTCTTCCCATATCCATTCTGCCAACCCATCCCTCAACCCATCCTCAGGACACCTGTAAGCCTCCTTCCAGCCCCTATAGGCATTTCAGTTTGTTGGTCCTAATAAATATATAGGCACTAGTGAGCACTAGTTGGTTATAAATTACATTATGTAACCATTTTATATTTTTTAAAGTAAATACTGTTGGGGAATATCTTCCGAAAGGATGTGATCGCCAGTTGACCCATGAGCTGGACCTCAACAATCAGAGGCTCCTTATTCCCACCTCTGTCCTTGGAATGTGGGTTCCCTGCTCCCAGAGCCTGCCTCAAGGATAGTGATAGTGGTGCTGGGACCATCTGGGTATACATGACTGAATCCAGCTAAGGTTTCTATAAAACTTGTAAGATTTGGTGGTCGGGTACAGAGATCTACTTGTCTTGTGGCTGCCCAAGACAAGCGTCATATGTAAGTTCCCTTTGTTTATCACACCTACCGCCGACCAACCTGGAGGGGCCTGCCTCTTCCTTCTGACTGCCTCTGAATATGCAGGAAGCCCCCTCAGGAGCTTACAGACCAACAGATACTCGTGTAAGTGCACGAAATTGTTTCTATGGCCGAGGCTTTAAGATACCCCACTACGAAGAGATGAATCAGTACAGGGAGATCTGAGCAGGAGGAAGGTCTAGGCCAACTCCTGACAGCACTTAGTGACTACAAATTTTTTTTTTTTTCCATTAGAGGTGGGATCTAGAGTTTGGGGCAGGAGAACATGGAGGGTGGAAGGAATGAAAGATGCTGAGACACTTCCCATAATTAACTTTGATTTCTCGGTTAAATCTCCTCTTTCTCAGATACCTACTGCGAAGGCCACATGGGTGTAATATCAGTGGCACAGGGTTAGGCCCCTCTTGCTGTTCCTCATTCTCCTTCGGTGTGAGAACCAAAGGCAGCATTTAGATTCAGCGTCATTCATGATCCAGGGCCAACCTAACTCTTGATCCGGACTCATTAGAGCCCAATCACTTGAAGCCATATAAAGAGAGGTTGCTGTCCTGAAGAAGCTGACGAATCCCCTGCTAGGCTTGGAGATGTTTCTGGAACTTACATTGGTGTTGACTTTGTAGGCATCCTTGGCTGCTTTGATATGGACAGCATCGGGCACAATGGTGCAGTTGGATTTATTTCTTTGGTAAACTTCTTTGTATTTCAGCTGTGTGAGGAAACACAGCAACAAGGTTAATTCTTTATAATGGCCTAGTAAGCATTTTAAAAAACAAGAACTTAAAACCGTGACTATAGTCCCCAGTGCTCTTTCGGACAGAACAAATCTGTGAAGAGGGGATGCAGACATGCACTTTCCTGTCTCAGGTTTTAAAAAACCAGCCCCTCAGGATACATGTTTGCCAGAATCACCATAGGATTTAAGTCCCCTGAGCCTCGGCCAAAAGGGCCATTTGCACAGCCATCCACATGTGTCCGCCCTTCCCCAAATCAGAAAATCCTGAGTTCAGAACATTTTGAAAACTGCGGATGGAAGAGAGCTTTCCCCCAACAGCACACCCACCCAGAATTAGTCTTGTCTGCCTCCCAGGCCCCCAGAGTTCTGGCTGTTATGTCATGTTGTTGTTATTTCTTTGTCTATTCTTTCATTAAGTTGAACCCCTTGAGAGTGTATCATTTGTCCTCTCATTCCCAGCATCAGGCACATAGGAACCCCATAAATACTGGGTGAATGAATGAACTGGTGGATGCCGTCACCACCACAGTTACCACTGGAGTCTCATATCTGGCAAGTTCGGGTGTGTGTGGGTTTGGACGGGAGAGAGGAGGTCAGGACGGCTTTGCCTCTGTGAGCCCAGCAGGTGCTCACCCATCCTGGGCTGGGATCTCTACTTTACCTACTTTTGTTACTCTTCAATTTCAGGACCTGGGGTCCCCATTAGGGCATACTCACTAATTGATGCAGAAGAATCCCAGGTTTTAATGTGGTTAAGTCTCAAATGAAACTGTTTTAAGGAAGCCTAGTAGTATTATTAAATTTGCCTGGTCATATGAATCACAGTTTTCTGAGTTTCACCATAGACTTAGTATCTTTAGGGGAAAGGCCTGGAAATCCTTATTTTTCACCCATATCTCAGGTTGTTGCTATAATTAGAAAGTTTAGGGGAAATGGATGCAGAAATGCCTCACTTTTCCTGTAGTGGGAAGAGATGGGCTGCTCCACACAAAGGATCTATCCAATAGATGTCTATGAACACGTAGTGAAGTGCCAAAACTTATTTTCACATGAAAATATTTTTTAAATGTTTTACACATTTCCACCTTCATAATACTGAATGTATTTAATGTTTTTCATGGCAACTCAGGGTCAACAGGTGAACACATTTATGCATCTACCAAAAAGTCCTGAGCAGAAGCCATAGTAAGGCTTTGCAGCAGGAATGGGCTAATCCACAGTTGCCTTTATAGTCTTTCTGGTGCCCATGTAGCCATGGAGTTCTTTAAATATTTCATCTATTTAAAACCAAAATGATGATAGTTTTCAACCACAGAATCTAGCTACATATCTGAGAATTTATTAATATAATTTCTCCTCCAGTTCAGAGTACTAGAATTTAATGGCTACCTTGTTCCTCTTAGTCAAGATAAGGCTTACAGAGCATGGATGGCATTTATGGCACAATGCACACTTCCAAATGGCCTCAGCAATATCTCTACTCCCACCCTGGCTACATGTTTTTCTTCAATGTGACCTCGGTATTGTTTATCCAGAGGTGACATTTATCTCTTCACCCCTTGAATCTGGGTGTGTGTGACACCCAGGAAAATATGATTCTGTGTCAGTTCCAGGAATAGGCCTTCACTGGCCTGGAAGCTTCTACTCCAGCCTCTGGGAACCCAGCCACTGTGCTGGGAGATGTCCAAACCACATGGAAAGACCTCATGCAGGCAACCCCGTCTACACCACAGCGGAGCTCCCAGTCCACAGCAGTTGTCAACTGCCAGCTATGTGAGTGAGCCCCATTGGAGGTCCCAGCCCACCAGAGCTCCAGCTGTCTGTCAACAGCACATGGAGCAGAGGGTCCACTCAGCTGTGCCCAGTCAGCTCTCAGAACCATGAGCCAAAGAAGATGACTGCTGTTTTAAGCCACTAAGTTTTAGGGGGACTGTTACACAGGAAGAGATAACTGGACCAGGTTTGTTAGATCCCATTAGAAATAGGGCAAGATGAGAGGGGCTGCAAAGCCATTCAGTCACTTACGTCGCTGACTTCATCCTTGACCTTTCGGACATGCAGCAGCATGGGCGTGTCGTGGATGGTGGTGTAGCCTCTGGGCCTGGCCTTGTTGTATTCCAACTTATAAAGTATCTGAACGAGATGGAAAAGCACAAGACAACGTTCTGCATCTTTATTTACAACGTAATGTAATGTAGAAATATAAATGCAAAGGGTATTTTTTTGAGTGGACACCAAGGAAAGAGGCTTCTTTAAACTCAACAGGTGCTTTCATCCTTTCTGCTAAGGCCTTGGTGCCTCTAACATGGGGTGTCTGCAATTTGGTTGGAATAATTCTGTATTGAAAAGAAGAGTCCTGAGCATAGCAGGATATTTAGCATCCCCGCCTCCCTCCGACTAAATGGCAGTAGAGTCTTCCAAACCTTGTGACAATCTAAAATGCCCCTCCGTGTTTGAGAACCCGCTCAGTGCTTCTTGTACTCACATCACTGATCTGTTTGTTGACTTTTGTGGTACGCAGGTGTTCTGGGGTGTCCACAACCGAGGTGAATTTGTCCTTTGATTTTTCATAGTTTTTCCTGTATTTGATCTAAATCGTAGAAGAGAAGAGCGAGTTAACTTGAAGCAGAATAGTAGTGGGCTTTAAGGAATCTAATTTTCCTCTTGAGAGAGTCCCACAGCAAATAGTAGGATTAGGTTATAAATCACAGATGTGGGGGATGGTATCATGCTTTCTCTTTCAGTCCTAACTGGAGATGCTTGATATACATCTGTGTTTGATTGCAATAGTGTAATGGAATGAGCAAATAATAATAATAATAATAATAATAAATGATATTTTCCATATATTTTATACATGTAGAAACTGAAGCCCAGAGAGGTTAAGAGGCTGAGCTAAGGGCACATAGTGAATCTCAGAGCCAGGACTAGACCCTTGTTCTCTGACACTGGCAAGTAATGCTTCACTCACAATATGCTGCATCAAATATGTATGATCTCTCAAAGTATGTTTCCATATCAAAGATGGGACAGGTGTAAAATAAAAAATGAGTGCAGTAGTCCCCTCTTATCCACATTTTCACTTCCTGAGGCTTCAGTTCCCCACGGTTGACGGTGGTCGGGACGCAGGCGCTCCTCCTCCTGATGTGTGGCCAGGTCACTCTTAGCCTAACGCCACGTCACAGTGCCTATGTCATTCCCCTCACATCATCTCATCATGGCATTGTTCCATCTGACATCGTCACAAGAAGGGTGAGCATGGTATGATTACATATTTTGAGAGAGAGATACCACATTCACATAACTTGTATTATAGTATATTGCTATAATTGTTCTATTTCATTATTAGGTACTGTTGTTCATCTCTTACTGTACCTAGTTTATAAATTAAACTTTACCATTGGTATGTATGTATAGGAAAAAACATAGAATATATAAGGGTTTGATATTATCCAGTTTCAGGCATCCACTGGGGGAGGGGGTCTTGGACCATATCCCCTATGGATAAGGGGGGACTACTGTATACAGAGTTTAAAGTATTTATAATTTTTAAAAAGACATTCATTTTTGTAATTTCCAGGTCATGATGTTTTCCGTGCACATAAGCCATTTCAAGCAGAACAGATACAAAAAGAACAATATTTCATGCACAACTCCAGGATGGTCATATCAGGACAAAGGACACGTTCAGGCAAAGAGAATGTTCATAGGGGATGTCATCTCCCTCATTTTACATGTTGATTAGATGTCAAACTAAAGTGACAAAACAAGTTGCTAATATAAAAGAATGATTAAAAGCTTTTGTGTGGGAACCATGTCATTTTACTAACATTGCATCTGGTAGTTAAGCAATTATCACTGTTTTTAGCTTCTTCAAAGGTGAAAGAAAGGTCGGGTGTGGGCTTCAGCTGACCTTGTAGGAAGGCAATGCGGTCAGCAATGTTATTCAGAAGTATGTGTGAGGACAATGTGTTGGAAATGACCTAACAAATTCAGCATCCGAGTCAAAGAGCCACGTTTCTCCCAAATGGTCCAGTTATAGTGATCATTGAACAATGGACAGATGAGATGGAAACATATTATTCAGATCTTTTGTGTTGTTGAATCTACTTAATATCCTTACTCTTCAAGGAATCTATTACTTTGGAGCATGTATTGAAAAATATAAATTAATGTTATACCAACTTGGAAATAAAGTTTGAAAAAGTCTCAGTGAATCTTATGAGGAGTTCCAAAGGAGCCGAAGGACACACGGGGATGGCTGCCGCGCCAGTGCCCTTGGCCACACTGGAGTTCATTAACAAGGAATGAACACATGTGCAGCTTTACATGTGAAATCAGCTTGGGCAGGGGGGCAGGGGAAGGACACCAAGGAAAGCCAAAAGGTGAATGTCCCCGAGGCTTCTCAGTCTCTTCTTCACATCACAGCAGACATTACCTGGCTCCACATGTGTGTGTTGTAGAGGGCAGTCAACATGTCTGGACGAAGAATTTCATTACATCCATGTTGCAGAAACATCTTGGCACTAGATTTATATTTTTTCTGTTCATGCAAAGAGCAGTGAAGCACATAAGAGGCTTAGGAAGACAGAAGAGAACATGGCTCTATATCCCCATCACTTGTGAGTGAAGAGATGTAGGCCCACACACTCCTTGTGCTCACATGGACGTGTGAGTGAAGACACCAAATATATTGTGATACCAAGCAGAATGACTGCCATACTTGCACTGACCATCCCTAGTCCTTGTGGGCACGACATGCCTAGTCCCACCAAAACTGCCTTATAGAAAAGAAGATACCATTAGAACAGGAAAATACAGAAAGGAATTCTGTCTTCTTTTCTTCTATTAATTTGTCTCTGTTTTTGCTTTTGCCACTCAATTTGCAGTTTATAATTGCAGCTTACAAACAGGCCCTCCAGAGGAGCGAAGCGGGGAAGACCCAACTTTTGTTTTCCGTCTTCACCACAGCACACGTGAGCACACAGAGCACAGACTGGCACACTCAAATAGCTCATGGGCTCTTTGGGTGGCTAGACAGATACTTTGAAACAGAACATCCCAATATCATAGGCAAAACCTATGACATCCTTGCGGCAGACGGGACGACATCTCATGAGAAGCTGGAGCACAGTCCCGCGTGGCCAGCCAGCCGCACCACAGTACCTGACTGATCTGGTCGCCTGCGATCTTAGCCAGCAGATGTCTAGGCTCATCGACTACTAGGTGGTATTTATCTTTCCGCTTCTCATAATCAGATCTGTATTTTTTCTGCTCAAACATCATATCAAATTATGCAAGGATTTAACTTCAAGGCTACCCAGAAATGTCCCAAGATTACATGCCCAGAGAGCCAAAAATATGTCATTTCTAAAGGTGGGCTCCCAAAGCATCAGGGTAGTAAAAACCAGGGAGGCCAAGAGAGTCCAGTGAAGAAAATTCATCTAGAGAAGGCTGGGGCTTGGGCTAGATCTGATTTACAACATGGACACTGGAGTCCCTTGTACCAGAACATCTTCCGTATTTACAGATGATGCCATTAGCAACGAGAGGTTTCAGGTATCTTACTTTGTATTTAAAATAAGGCACAGATAAACTACAGCTTTACTGCCTAAGGCTGTGAGAATAAAAAATCATGTTGATGGACAAATTCTAATAATCTCGTAAAATTAGTAAATTTTTTCAACTGTAAGAGAGACCTGGAAATCCTTCATGAATTAGAAAAACAGAAACAAAATATGTCAAGACTGTCTTCCTAGAAAGCTACTGACAGCAATTCTTCAGAGTCATCCAGCCTGAAATCTACTGAAAATGAACTACATCAAATAAAAAAACAACAAAAACAGCAAAAAAGTCATATATGAAACAAACATACCATTGGTTACATTTTAATTTTTAGATACATTTTACTAATTTTCTAACATTATTTTTGGATTTACATAAACCCATGGAAAACCCAAAGATAGGATATACAAAACCATCCCGACATAAGTTGATTCATAGCTGGTGTATTTCAGCCATTTTAAGCTAAATTTAACTTAAATTATTGGGAGGACAGTTCCAGGAAAGACTGGATAGAATATAAAGGAATATTTTGGCGGCAAATGGATAATCTTCTGCACCAATGTGCAAGTAACAAGGGTGACACATTTGAATGCATGAATCACAACTGCCCCCTTGGCTCTTTCAATGACGCCATTTCTGTGCCTTGTAAGGGATACTAAATCAACCTTGAACTTCTGGGTCTCCCAACTTTACACAAAATCATCGTCAAGGGAGCTCAGCTGATAGTCACCAAAATCTTTTACATCCTCGCTCCTGTCACCCAAAGGGCTGTGCCATTCTGTGTAAGTGCAAACAGGGCAATGATGGCTGTGGGGCCCTCACGCCACTCCCACTCTGGATAGCTCTTTCACTTGTTTTATTCATGCTTTTGGTAGAGCCATAAGGTGGTGACATTGTTAAGAGTCTTCCCAAATTTTTATCTCTAATCAACACTTAGAATGGCTCTCCTATCATTTTATGCACTGGGCTTTAATCAAGTAACGCTATAGACTTCTTAAGGGACTTAAATAAGCTGAATTGGATCAGGTCATACATACCTCATTCATCAACTGAGTTGCATACTTGAAATGCCTATTGATTGGACAATCTGGGACATACTTGAAATCTGACTTTGTCCTTTCGAATACTTCTTTATATTTATACTAGGGAAAACACAGAGTGGTTATTTGATAGCAGTCTGTATCTTAAGAATGAGATGTGCCATTTGTCTTACCGTAAAATTGTGGAGATTCATTAACAGAGCTAGCAAGTAATTACTGAACATTAACTCTGTCTCCCAAGGCAATGAAAGGTATACCCGCATGGATGTCTTAAAAACTACCTACAAAATATACACTTTCATTGGATGGACATCAAATAGACCTACTTTCCATATTGGGTAAAAATCCAACTTAGTTTTTTCTTTGTTTCTATATATTCTAATGATTATGATTTTAATTTGAAGGTATTTCCATGTCTGTTTGAAGACAGTTTTTAGTGCATTAATTTTAAATAATTTTCCAATAATTAATGGGACAATCAGATATTTTAGAGCATGGGATGGCTAACACCTAGACCACCACCTGTTTTTAAAGAGCCCCATGAATTAATTTTTTTTTTAACAATTTTGAGATTGTAACAAAGAATATGTAGCAGAATGAATGTGGCTCATAAAGTCTAAAATATTCACTATCTGGCACTTTTTAGAAGTATCTTGGTTTCTATTTTAGAACTCAAAAGAAGCTAATCAATTGCTTTATTTTGGAAATAGGAAAAGGAGGCCATAAAAACAAGGTACTGGCCTCAAATCACACATCAAGTTTGTGGATTAAAATAATTCCACTTTGTATTTGTTACCATTTCAACTCTAACAGGATAAATCACCCAGAGACCTGTTAATAGGAAGGAAATTCTGGAAAACCATGAGAAGTTCTACTGAGATGACCAGTTATCAAATTCAAATAAATGATAGAAAAAATGAGGACTATAGTCAATGAGGTTAGGAGTAAAAAAATTTCTAAGTAGAGTGAACAATTCAGTCTGTACTCCAAGTACAGGGTTTAAAAGTGAGGATGGAAATACAAAAATATTTCCTCAGTGCTAATTCTCTTTGTGGCCACTGGATATGTTGAATGGATGTGACCATTTCCTTGAGCAGATATACCTTGCTATAGAGAGTCTTGTTCTTTTCAGCCAGAGTGAAGTCAGGGGTATCATAGGCATAACAACCAATGCCTTTAAGCCAGGTCCAATCTTCCTTGTATTTTACCTGGAAGAAGAACGTCAAAGAATTTTAAGAATCTATCTCCAAACAGCAGTAGATTAGATACAAGCAGAACAAACAGAAGCTCTGACCGCTGAGGTAAATGGAATAATAAAATATTAAAACAATTATTGAAGAGAAGTTTCCAATAATACTGATTTCTGCTCATTTTTCAGTTTATCACTGAATTGTATATGGAAATTTTAATTTTTAATACCAATTCAAATTTAACAGGCATACTTTCCTAGAGAGTATATCATTAGCTTGGCAGCTGTATTTTCATCTAAGGAGCTGCAATGTCTTTCTAGATGAACATTGTCTTGTGTCTTAATTGTGTCATGAAGTTGTATCTTCAATTAATTAAAAAAAAAGGCTATTTCCTAGATGGAGTATATCTCTTTCAGTCATGTAATACGATATCATACACTTAGAAGAAAAATTGTTTATCAGTTTGAATGTATTATTTCTCCCTCTCAAGTTGAAATTTTCACTTTTGTAGCAATGAGTTTTATGATTTGAACATCCATCCATACACAAAATCTTAATAAGTTTTTATGCAGTGTTTGATTACAGAAGTTATATGGGAAAATGAATTTATGTGTAAAAACAGATGATGCGAGAACCCACATTGCTGACTGCATCAGTGACTGCCCGATGGTGGAAGTGCTCAGGACGGTCAGGGATGGACGTCCAGATTCCCAGCTGACTCATATAGGCCTCCTTGTATTTCACCTGTGGCAAAAACACAAAGATAGCTCTAAAGTCTTACCTATATTTAATGTTCAGTCTACTTCTCTCCAGAAAGCTTTAGGAAAGGGAGGATATCACACACACACACAAAAAGATGGCAGGGGGGATAACCCAACACAAGTAGAAATATAAAATATATAGGGACATACTTTGCTGATGTCGTCTGTGACTTTGCGATGATAAACAATATCCAGAGCATCCTTCACGGTGTGGTATTTCCCTTTGGTCTTTTGAAATGTTTCTTTGTAGCGTAGCTGGAAAGAGAAAAAGCACATAAATTATGAAAAACTACCAAGTTGAATAACTGAGTTATTGTAAGCCTGAACTTTCTTGGGTCTTCTCTCTTAGGTTTTCCCATGAATATATTTAGAACAGACTAAAAACCTGTTTCAGGATTTCACATCCTGAAAGAGAAAAAGGGCATTAGGAGAAAACTAATGAAATCTGAATAAAAGATGGAGTTTAGTAATAATGCATCAATATTAGTTCATTGGTTGTGATACATGTACAATGGTGTTAACAGAAAAATGGGTGTAGTATATATGCAAACTATCTGTACTATCTTCACAAGTTTTCTCAAAGTCTAAACTACTTGGAATAAAAAGTTTATTTAAATCTAATCTGGAAGGAGAAAACATAGTCTTGTTGAGTTCAAGGCATACTGATGCACATGGAAAAACAAAGATTTAGTTTCTAACTCTCAATATTACAATGCCTTCTCCAAAACGAAGTAATGAAATTTAATTTCATTACAATCTTTATCTTTGTGGCATCTCAAGAAACAATAGCTCTGACTTTAACCTAGGAATATCATAGAAGATTCGTCCCATCTATGCAAGGTGGGTACTTCTCTACAGTCTGTTTTCAATCTTAAACAAGTCTTTTCTCTTTGGGTAGCTGAGCAAACACATAATAAAAGCTGTCTTTTCTTTGACTTTGTAACTTTGTTTTTCACATGGATAATATCATAAAATAACTTAGCTCTATTTGTGGGGAAAGCCACTGTAGATAAACCAAACTTAATGCCACATACCACCCTTGTTACATTGGACTATTTTAAAGATTAGAGTTCTCAGTATTGCACTGAGAACGCCCTGGGATTGGGACTGGCCAATGGGGCATAGTCAGGGGCCAATTTCACTGGGCGGCCACCCCCAAAATGTGATGATGCAGAGTAAGTTTGGTTCAGATTAATACTCAATGGCAATCTTAATGTGATAAAGATGGGGCTGTCACAGAAAGACTAAAAATATCCTAAGGGACAGATTTTGAGAATAGTATATAATTTTCTTAGCTTATATTTTAAGCAAATTGGCATTGCCTCTGTCCAACTAGCAGACTCCTCTCAGCTCCAGATGAAAATTTCTGACAAATTTATGGGACTGAGATATTGTTTCAATTTGCTGTAGCCTTTCCCACTTCTGTTTAGAGATCACTGTAATTACTTTAAGATGCCTTGGAAAGCTAGAAGCTATGCTGCTAAGTTGAGGGGTTATCTGGTTGTCTGAGCTTTTGGCTGGGTGTAAGTCCCAACGTGTCCAATCCTCCAGGGATTCTGGTTTCAGTAATGGGTACAATGCATTTGCAGGTGGGCTCTGAGCCACAAAACTGGTAAGGACTGGTCATCTACCTGGGTTGATTTATTTTAATTCCTTTGTTAATGGATAACCTCATTACCATTAAAAGGCAGTTGTATCCTTGATCATGCGGTATGGGAAAAGAAAGCCTGTCCCTCCTAATTCTAACTTATGCGTCATTCACAAGATTTGGGTAAGTGATCAAGAGAAGAAAGGGAACAAACATTATTCTGAGTGTCAACTAAGAGCCCAGCTCTGTGCTGGGAATGTTCTATACATTATCTTGTTTAGTCTAATTTAATCATCACAATTCTTATTCTCATTCCACATGCAAGAAAATAGAGTCTCAGAAAAATTAGATGAATTATAGTCATACAGTAGGCAAGTGAGGGTGTCAGGACTTGAAACCATGTTTGGCTTACTCCCAGACCATGATTTCATGGATAAGTAGTTGTCAAGTATCCCTAGGAAATCTAACAAAGAATTATAAAAAAGGGTTATCATTTTGCCTACAAGGGCAATAAGAAACACAATAGGCTTTTAGTGTCTCTTAGCATTATTCTTAGCTATTTTGCCTGACTGGTATTTGTGTCTGTTTTTGTTGTTGATGTTTAATGTTTCTGTTGTTTTCATGACCCATGTTGTGGACCAGGTCTCGGAACTATGGCTGTGACTGTAATATCTTGTTTCTTAGGTACTTCAACCGCGGCTGTCCCCACCACCAGAGGGGAAAGAAGGACGGGAAGCGTACATCACTGGCATTCCAGTAAGCCTTCTTGGCTCTGATGAGGATTGGCGTATCTAGAACTGGGGTGTACTTGTCCTTCATCTTCTCATATTGAATCTTGTACTTTGTCTAAAAAATAAAGATACGAAAGAGAGACAAACTTCAGTTCAAGTATGTTTATCCCTACCAATTCACAACCAAGTCACAGACCCAGCCTGGGGACACATTGCGTCATGCTAAGAAAGCTTTGCCTTCTGTGTTTTGATGCTGCTGAGCGCAATGTATAGAAATGAACTCTCTGATCAGAGGCAGCAGGTGAGGGTTTTAAGGAAGGATTTTGTTCTTTAAACCATGGTTCGGTGCGGGATTCCCATCGTACCTCGCTGACCATGTCCTTCACGTCTTTAGCGTGTTTCAGGGCTCTGGTCTGGTTTCCGGCGTGATGATGGGGTCTCTCTTTGGTGGCAAGTTCAACATACAGATACTACATTATCAGAAAATAGAGATGTTACAGAAATAAACACTTCTAATTTAGTATTCAGTTATCTTCATTCATTTCTAACCCTTCAATGGGAGGGTTGTGTCTACTTGCTCTCTTGGGTTTTTTTTTATCTATGATATGTATTTCTGTTAATTTGTTTCTCTGTGTGTCTCACATTTGGCAACACATACACAAACTCCAGTTACCTAATATCCTCACATTGAGTATGGTCCAATCTAAAGTCACGTGATAAAGAATAACAATGAAAGAATGAGAGGATTCGGACAGAGCCCTCAACATTTTTTCCGTTTTTGCCTGAATGCATGACATTAGCTTCATCTGTCTGTGGACAATAGATAAGTCCTGTGAAATGAATCCAGGTATTTCTTTTCACTACCCGGGGTTCACACACTACTCACCCAATGACAAAAGTTGTGTAGAACTTAGAAAAAAAGACATGGTATTACCTCCTCATGTAAAACATACCACAGTGATGATGGTCCAGAAGAAAACTACTTCTTGAAGTTAATGGGCGCGAGGCTGCATCGAGGACAGCCAAGTGTGTGAAGTGCTGTGGGCCAGGAGTGGTCAGCCACAGACAGTCGCCCCTGTGAGGACGGCATGGCAGGCCCACGAGTCTTCGCGAGTGAATCTCACCTGACTCTGAAGCTTCTGCCCTCGCTTGGCTCTTAAAACATCAGGAGTATCAGGGATGGAGGTGAAGATTGACTTCTGCTTCCTGCCTGTAGCTCTGTACGCCAGCTGGACATAAAACAGTCACCGCCATCATTTCTGTTTCATCCACCTGTCATGTTCTCTACTGATGCCTTTACTGCTTACTTCATAGAAATGCAGGGGCCTCCCTCTGCAACAATCCCAGTTTCTGCTCAATAAGCCAATACTTTATTTACCTCTGTGGCCCTCCTTTTCTTTTCCCCTCCTATAAAAATCAGAGATATTCTGCAGCCTGTCCAGGACTCAAGCCTCCTGGTCTGCTCGCAGTCCCATTCCCACCCATCCCAAGAGGTCTCCAGGATGCCATGCCAGTGACTACCCCTTTCCCCCCAATCTTCCACCCTCCTGTTTTCTCAGCCGTCCCCCTTTCTTTGCAAACAGATTCAAGTTCCTACTTTCACTAAGCCTTTTCCAATCTCTACTAATGTTCTTAACTTCAGTGACTTATATTCAGTGTAGAATTCCTTATATTATTCCCTTTCTCTAGCCCGTATCTGCTGCTTCTCCTATTTTCTCTGTTTTGCTAAGTGACTCCTTGATCTCCCAGTCTCTCAGGCCAGAAACCTGGGGAGTCATCCTAGACTCTTTCTCCCTCATTTCTATATCAAAATGGTCATGAATCCTGGGTTCCTAATTTCATGATCACCTTTAAATCTGACCCTTCTCCTTTCTCATTGCTGCTGACCTAGTTTGTCCTCCTATATAATTTATTCTGGACACATCTCTGAAGCCCCCTAAACTACCCCCCCAACCCCACACCTCCTATTGGACCACTCCTCATGGCTCATCCATCTTTACCAAGTCCGAGAAAGAGATTTCTCAAAGCTCAGATCTGATCAGATCTTAATGCTCAGATCTACCCTGCTCAGAAATAATCTTTCAGTGATTTTTTTTATCAAGCCCAAGATCATTAACTTAGCACCCAGGATTCTTCATGAGCTGGCTTCTATCCTATGTTTCTATCTAATTTCCCAACATTCTTCCACACTCTCCATGTGTATTTGAAACCATTCCCAATTTCTAGAACTCATTATAGCCATTTCACATACTATCCTTGCTGACTAGAATATTCTTCCCCCTCTTCTCTGCCTGGAAAGCTTCTAGAGTCCATACTGTCTTGATTATTCCTATAGGATACCATTTATCACACTGGTGTCTGTTTCTTCTTACAGATTATGAGCCCATGGAATACAGGGGTTCAGCTCTACCATTCTTTAATCACCTTGTGTTTAAATAAAAGATCTGAAAAACACTAGTCCTCTAATAAATATTGAAGGTGTGAATTTAATACAATGGAGCAAACTAGAAAGTACAAATGGATAATAAATAGGTTCTAATCATGGATATGCCAGTTGAACAGGTAACACTTAGGAAATAAATAATATGTATATACACATATATGTGCATGTCTACTTCTTTAAATATAAATTATATACAAATTGAGAGAAAATGTAGCTCATATGAGTTTTTGGTGTCACTATTGAAAGAAAGGAGATAAATGAAATAAAAATTTCCTGTTTTTTCCAGGGTAAATCTCAAGTAAAGTAAATCAACAAACTCATGGAGTATCTTATGGTTAAGAGGAGCCCGCATCTACTCCAATTCTGTTGAAGTTGTGACTTTACAAGGGCACCCAGCAAAATGGAAATAAATCTGAAACTAAGACTCAACTTTCCCATAGCATTTCTATAATTCTCCTTGTACTGTATTTTCCCTTTACTCAGGTGTGTATTATTTATGCTTCTTGGGATAACATCCTTGCTTCCGAGTACTACGAATGTAAATATGTCAAGAATCTGTACAACAATTCGAAAACAATTCAAAAGGCAGTAACTTGAACTTTCGCTGCCGGTCAAACTTTTTACTAAGTCAGTGTTTCCCAAACTATGGATTCTGAAACTCCCCAAAGTCCTTATTAAAACAGATTTGCAGGTTCTACCCAGACCTTCTGAATCTAAGAGGCTTGCTTGGATGAGGTTTTTTTGTTTTTTAATTTATACTTAAAAAACAAAAACAAAACAGTTCACTCATTTCTCCCACTACCCTGCCAACCACCGGAACTGTTCTCTGTATCTATGAGCTTATTTAAAAATAATAACTATATATAGATCAGATTTCTCTTATAAGAAAGATCATTCAGTTTTTGTCTTTATCTTATTTCACTTAGCATAATGCCCTCGAGGTCCATCCGTGTTGTTGCATATGGCAAGATTTCATTCATCCCAATTTTTGCGGCTGTCACCTAGGGGAAGCCTCATGACCATCTGGCTCCAGAAGCCAGGGGAGCTGGCATTCCTAGTCCCATGGGACGGTAATGATTAGTGCACCAGAAAGGAGCTCACCCCACTGGCAGCCTAGTGACTGGGACCGCTGCCAGGGGACGCCTGACTCCGGTGGCCAGTGGGGCCCACACTCATGGGTCCCACAGGACGGTGACCAACAGAGAAAGAGCCCTTAAACAGCCATCATCTCCAGGGACACGTCTTGGGATAACTGTGATCCCTTCTGGAGACCTCAGAGGATGGTCTAGACTCCTTCACACTCACCCTCCACCACACTCCAGAGCCCCATTATCTCCTGGAGGGGAGATTTTTCACAAGTCTGGTGACCTGGCTCTCATGTCTGGTGCCCCAGTTTTTGCAGCTGCCATTTAGGGGGAAGCCCCTGCTTGCCTGGCTCTGCTGGCTCGGGGAGGAGGGGGCGGTGGCTTGAATCCTGGGTCCCACGGGACCAAGGCAATCGGAGAGACAGTTCTTGGCAGGCTACCATCCCCAGGGCACTGCACAGACAAAAGACCCAGGGATACTCTCCAGGGCGGAAGAGGCCTCTTTCCTTGTCCCGGAGCTTCAGCCTGAGAGGCAGGCTGCAGGTCTGGCAGACCTTCAGTGGCCTAAGAAGCCACTCTTATGGAACGTAGGCTGCAGACACTGTCTTGGCACTCTCTGCCTGCCTTGCTCCAGCGTGCTGGTATCACCCAGAGAAGAGCTTCCACACTCATCTGGAGTCCTGGTTTCTATGGCTGCCAGGTAGGGAAACCCTGGCAAACCAAATGTTGCCCTCAGGGGAGGGGATGGGCAGCTTACTACTTCTCAGGGAGCTGGAGGCAGAGGATGATTAATTCTTGAGCTTTTACAAATGCTACACTGAGCCCATTTGCTTTCTTGAAAGCTTCCCTATGTTATTTCAACCAGCACTAAGACTCAGACAGGAATGCTTGTGTTCTTTAACCTCGGTAAAGTTGTGCTTCTCCACTCTAGCTGAGTATCAGAACCACCTGTGAAATATTTTAAAACTGCCCTTGGGTGGGCTCCAACTCCCCAGCCCCACACCAGACTCTGATTCTCTATGTCTGGGTATCTCTAAGTCTGAGAGCAAAAGTGACTCCTAATCAGCAGCCAAATGAGCTACTGAGAATGGGGAGTCAATGAAGTGGCCTGACAGCCAATGCTTGGCTCAGCTTGGTGAAGTCTGATGAATGAGGCCACAAGACAAACTGGGAGTTGAAAGGGAAAGGCCAACTAACCTATAATAAGAAAACCATTTATGTTTGTGGAATGCTCTTACCTTTACAAAGCACATTTAGTCACTGGCCAACATGGACATCTATTATAGCCAAGGCACTATGGGATACACACCTAAATAATATGGGGTCTGACCCTCAAGGAACCAACAACCTAGGTGAAAGCATGAGATCTATACACAACCAGCTGCAATAAATCAGAAGCCTCAGTGCCAGATGGAAATAAAACTAAGTAGTTTGTAATTTTTTGAGTGGGTAGCAGAGTAGGGAGCCATTGAATACTTTTCAGATGGTACTGCCATGATTAGGGTTCCTAACAGCAGGGAATAAAGAAACAGAAAGTGTTGAAATGAGTTCAGTTTAGAGACTACAACAATAGTGTAAGACAGAAGCACTTTCCACTCCATGAAATCATGTATACTCTCAGCGGGCCTAGTCACACATAGGGCAGTAATCAACAACCTCATCTTATCAAAAGGGAGCAAAATAAGTAAACTGAGGCAAAGTGAAGTCAATTGATCAGACATAGTGGCCTCTGTAATTAAAGGCAGAGGGGAGATCTCTTCCCTAGTGTAGTTGCCTGAAAAATCATCACTAGAGGGATGTACCACTTGTAGTGACAAGTTTAGAATCCTTACCTCACTCAGATGCGTCTTCAGTTCCTGCACTTTTCTGTATTGTGGAGTGTCAAGCACCACTTGGTATTTGTCTCGAATCTTCCTTGCATGATCAGTGTATAGGTAATTAGACTTGAATAAAACAACAATGGAAATACAAGTTAATCTATCATTTAAGGAATTACATGTCATGGTCACACATTGTCTTTCAAATGGTTGTCAGATCAAAGCTGAGCAGGCCCTCCATGTATCCTGGATACCCTCCCAGGCAGGAAAAAGACAACTGTTTTTTTTTATTATGGTATCATTAATATACAATCACATGAGCAACATTGTGTTTACTAGATTCCCCCCATTATAAAGTCCCCACCACATACCCCATTGCAGTCACTGTCCATCAGCATAGTAAGATGCTATAGAGCCACTACTTGTCTTCTCTGTGCTATACTAAGGCAACTGTCATTTAACTAAGTGCATCACCTTTACAGGAGGCACAGATCATCTTAAATGGGTCATGACTTGCTAAGGTAGGTTAATGGTACATTTCCCCTTAAAGTAGCTGTAGGCAAAGATTCTTTCTGTTCAGCTCCTTGAGGCTGGTGTCGGGAAGTTTGGAACAAGTGTAGGGCAGCTGTGAGTCGTGAAGGTGTGCACTCACCCAGAGCTTCCTCAGGTGTCGGGAGCGGACCATGTCGGGAGTGTCATACAGGAAGCAGCCCAGGCCCCTTAGGACCCTCAAGTCCTCTTTGTATTTAATCTACATTGCAAAACAGAAATATAGCTGGTCACGAGAAAATGTAAGTCAGGAACAAATAAGACAGGGTAGCACACTTAATTGATGTAGCTTTAATTTAGTTCAACTCATCTACTCTGTACTCTTAGTTTGCTTAAATGCAAATAAATCACAAGATCTTAATTTTAAATCTCTAATCCTGAGCTGAGGATTGAACACTGCTTTTATGTTATTATTACATGGATAGAGAGAAACATAGATTGAATGAAGTGGTCTTTTAGGACAAGGAAACATCTAAGGGAAAAAAAACAGCAACTAAAGCGGGTGAGAGTAGGGATGAACAGGAAAAGACACTACACATGACCTGGGACAGAGGCCTCTTAGAGACTGAGGAGTTGGCAACGATTACTTGTGGAATATAGAATGGCGGTTAGCAATTCTTATACTTTCCGAGTGGTCCTCTTACTACTGTCTCCACAGCTGGAGAAATGTGGACTCTGGCTTTCACACAAATTTACGTCCAAGTTGTACACTCAGTTTATAAGTACTCAATGTAAAAGGTTGTTCAAAGACCACTGGTTGACTTAAATACTGAAAGTCAGCCTGCCTCTTGGTAAGAATCTTCCAGAAAGACCACTAGGAGATGCTTACATCACTGGTAATGTCCCCCACATAGCGGCAATGGATCACTTGGGGTGTGTATGGCATCGAGATCATGTGGCCTTGCATCTTGAAGAAGTCCGATTTGTAGATCAACTAAAGAAAAAAATGCCCAGAAACACCCACATTAGAGAATGAATGGATGACCTTCACCCCTGGGCTCCACAGCCTGTCCTCTTTCCTAAGAAAATACCCACCTCACTGACAGCCTCTTGTGTCTTCTTGACTTGGCGGATTTCAGGTGTGTCAGGAGTTGTGTGAATCTTATCTTTCAGTTTGTGGTACAACTGTCGATACAGTCTCTACATAGGAAGAAAAACCATTCCAAGTGTTTAGTGTATGAAGATGAGGGCATTTATTGACTAATCAACAACCAAATATTTTACATAAAGAGCCATGAGAGAAGAGATTAAGGATACAGACTACTATTGAGAGTAGGAAAAAAGAGAACATGATGTTTATTTTATTTAGGTGAAGAACTCTGAGCACAAACTCTTCTACTCTCTATCAGATGGCTGAATGTACAAACCAATAGTTTATGCATAAAACTAGAGTCATGAGTCAGACTCAACTGCAAACTTACTAAAGATTTTTTAATACAACTGTTAAAAGAAGGAATTAATTTGCATTACAGTCTATGGATTAGAGCCTCTACAAAGGCACTGCCATTGTCAAAATGGTGACAGAAAGGGCCCTCTTTACTCCCTGCTACTGTATAAATTTATAGCTGAAATACAATTAATTCTTCAAGCATTTCAAGCAACGCCATGGTCTTTGAGACTCAGTATTCCCCCCACACCATTAGAATTCACAGTACCTCACTGGTAACATTGTTGACCCTCCGGACATTGACAAATGGAACATCATTGGGGCCAAGTGTATACCCATTGGCCTTGATGTGTTCATAAACTTCTTTGTACTTGAACTGCAAAAGCAAAGTCAGAATGAGATCACTGATGGATAAACAAAACAGCTTTACGTTTTTCAAGAAGAGCTGTCACTTCCATTTGAAAACTACTCTCTGAGCATTAAGTATAATGAAAACTCATTGACAAAATTTCGATAGTCATCCAAGTTTTGAAAGGAATGGCTAGGAAATTAGGGAATGCAAAGAATAAATAAGTGTGTGTGTGTGTATATATATAATTTTGGTATTAATGTACAATTACTTGAACATTATGGTTACTAGACTCCCCCTATTATCAAGTCCCCCCCACATACCCCATTATAGTCACTGTCCATCAGCATAGTAAGATGCTATAGAATCATTACTTGTCTTCTCTGTATATATATATATATATATATATAAATATTTTTGAAACAGAATATTTTTAAGACTGATGAATAGTTTTAAGAATTGATTTTTAAAATGACATGTTAGATGATTAAATCTGTGACTCTACTTTGGAAACCATACTACTGGACCACTGGTCATCAGACCCTGCCTGGCCAGCAAGTTATGAAGGTTCCTAGTATTCTATAGGGCAGCATGGAAGGGAGAGTTTATTCTTCAACTGATGGTTGCCTTATAGGTATGGTCTATAAGCCAAAGTCACTGGAGAGCCAGCACTTCTCCAGGCTCTGCCCATGGGTTAAGTGTATCAAGTTCCAACATGGCACTTTTAAAAAGTAGGGAAGGGTAGTGTCCGACCTAATGCCTGGGCAAACTACAGGTAGTGAGAGCCTATCTGTGCCACTAAGCTTTCTATGAAATGGGCCCAGAGGCTAAGTAGTGAGGAGGCATCAGAGCCAGCAGCTAAGCAAATAGTCCCTTCTGCAATGTCTCTTTGCAGAAGGAAGACAATACCATGGCCACACAGCACCTGTGTGTGTATGAAGTTGCATTTCCAGCGTTTGGCTTGGGGTAGCTCAGGATGTGTCTGTGCAAAGGCTAACAAAAGTAGAGGTGTCATGGCAGCCCTGAGCCCTGAGCCAAAGTAACTGACTCATGCAGGTACAATCCCATAAAAGTCCTATGCTAACTCCTGGGACCACACAGGCACTGCTGAGTTGCAGCAGCAAGCCATTTCTACAGCACCCCTAGAAAAATGTGCTATCTCCCCCCTCTACTGCCATCATTACATCATCTTGAGCCTTCAGGATGTATGTGACTGGGGGAATGGGAATAGGCTATTAATGAGTACTAGTGTCTCCCCTCCTGCTTCAGACCCCAGGAGACCACTTACATAACTGCTCATGTATCGGGTGTCCTTGCTGTGTTTGAAGTGACGGGTGTCAACTGGAAGCCTATATCCAGTAGGCAGGGCACGGCGGCCAGCTCCTCGGTACAGATTCTGCCAGAATGAGGAAGAGCGCATTAACTGACATCGACGTCAAACAACTGATCTAAGGTAAACAAGTCACGTCCAGCTTACATTCGATTTTTGATTAGATGCTTAATGTACTTATGCTCATGGAATTGATTTCAGGAAGAAAGAAGTAAATTTCAAGAGTCAGGCAATGAATTAGATTATGATTAACCTACTGTTATCAAAAAAGAGAACAATGAGTGAAGGGGCTTATAGAGAACAATCCTTCTATTCTTTTGAACATATGCCAAGTTAGCTGCATGGCATCTAGCAAGAATTTGGGAAAAGTGGAGAAAACAGGCAGCCAGAACCACCTCTGTCATTAATCCCACCCTTAAGTCATCACCAATCCCAAGTATAAGGCACATCTTTAGAATCCCACCCCCCATAAATATGCATAGTGTCTTGATGTCAGACTGTGAAGTGGTAGCTCATATTCCTGGCAGAAGGGAGAAATTAGTTTCTGTCTATGACCGTAAGTAGTCTGTCTCCCAGGGGAGCTGCAGGAGTAGGAACAGTATTTAAAATATTAAAGCCCAAACCACTTTAACATTCAATATAGGACAGTAAATAACATTACAGGTTGAGACCAAAGTACTACCACGAGGTAACACAGAAGAGAGATATTAAGTACATAATGTGGAATCCCGTTTCTTTCTCTTCTGAATTTCAGCAGCAGTTTCCAACTTTACCTGCTATTGTTAATAGTGTTTTATGATTACATGCCTTATCTTTGTCATCTTGCTTTTAAGCTTTTGAGAGCAGAGGTAGGAGATTGGTTTTCTTCTTTGTAAACTGTAAACATTGCTCCAAAAACACACATTGCTTCTTGGCATGCTTGATAGGAGGATCCTGCCAGCCCAGAGGGAAGACAGCCTATGCACTGTTTTTGTTTGTTGTTTAACTCACGTGAATGGAACAACATTTACAATTTACAAGGTCAGGCTGAGAGGATGCCCAAGCCGAGGTCGCTTGCAGAGCGGCTGATGGCCTGGTCCTTGCAGGCTACATTTGGATTTTGCTGGGCACTTGGTCGCGTTCTCACTGCTCACCTCATCTTGGAGCTTGTGTGCATGGAGGGCCCGGTCCAGGTCCACAGTTTTCGTAGTTGGAGCCACTTTGCCTCTGACACTGTGGATGTAGTTGTAGTGGTAGACAGCCTGGGGGCAGAGAGAAGCAGTGACATGTTTCAGACTGTGGCAGAATTGCTGAAAAAAAGAAAACTAAATGGAAACCCAATTCTCTTTAAAAAAAAAGGTAATCTGCTTCCCTTTTTTCTGATGTATTACTGTGCCTCGTCCAATAGGATCAGGACCCCACAGTGACTGAGAAAAAGTGGAAGAAACAGCCTAGGCACATGAAGAGAAGAGTGGGCGATTTACCATCGCAAGCTCCAGAAGAACAGGTCTCAATGTTCTAATTCACCAGTGGGATTAATATTTACTTATTAACCTGTGGGGTTCATTAAAATAAAAAAAAAGTGCAGCTTTGTGCCTCTTCTGCCTGCTTTGTGTCAGGCAGTATAGTGGGTGCTTTTCCTCTGCTTACTCACTGCACCCAGACAGAAGCTCTCAAACACCAGATGTTTCATAGACTTAGATCACTTACAGCTCCACTCCAGGAACTGATGGGACAGACACGTCAGGATTTAGGAAGTGAGAGCAGAGTCTTAAGTACTTTCTAAGGCACCAACTCTGGCTTCCCGGTTAGGAAAAGCCTGGCACTGCCCACTCTTTCAGGTTTGCCCCTTCGGCTTGAGTGGTGCCCTGTCTTTACTGCTGTCCACAATACATCCCCATGGGCACTTACATCACTTAGTTGCTTCCCACTTTTCACAGCCTGGACGTAGACTGGAGTGTCGGTGACCAACTTGTAGTCATTCATGGTTTTCTGTGCATGAGCTTTGTACTTGATCTGACAAGAGGAAGAAAATAAGCCTATGTTGACCATTTGTTGTATTAGAAAGTGCAGGTTTTCACAGAGGGTGTGGTTTGCTTTTAACTCATGGCATTTACTTTCATTAGCACTTACTCAACAGACCGGGATGCATTTGAATTCTGTGACCATCAGCACATTCAATGCTTACAGTCATTTGGAGCATCTAATGTCTTCTAGGGACCTTGACAAACTGCTCTTCTAGGAACAGTTAAGCTTTCTTGCTGAAATCTTGATTAGAGTATTAATTTGCCTAGCAAATTCTCTCTTTATAAATAGATCCTGTCTATAGCGCTGCAAATTCCTAACAATGAGAATTTTCCTATAATGAGAATTATGTGCTCATTAATATACCCAAAATAGCCCCAAAGGTGGAGGAGAGCCAGGAGTCCCTTCTCTACCAGAGGACAAAGGAACAGCTCATCTGCACTGGTTAATAAGAATGCCACGTGCATCCTAGAGAAAGGTATATTCTCTGTTCCTTCGTGTCTTTCTCTGGCTCAGCCAGCCTCGTGACTACTTAATACACAGCTGGTCTGTAACAGTGCCTGTACTTTCTACACCCTCTTCTTTCCTCTAGACTAGGCAAAGAAAGAAACATACTTGAAAAAACCAAAAAGAAGGCAAACTCACATCATTGCGTATATCATATGCGTGGTTGGCATGGAGAATTTCAGGAGTGTCCCAGATGTAGCAGCCAATGCCTTTCAGCCAGGTGAGGTCATCCTTGTACACAATCTAGAGGATGACAACAGATGGGTGAAGTTAGAAGAATAAAATTAGACCATACCTTTTACATCAAAGACATGGACATCCTATGACTTTGTGGCTTGAAAAGCAAAAGGCGTTATGCAATGAGGCCAAGGGAGCCGTGGAAACACTGGTGCACAGAGACCTTCTTCCAAAAACAGCTCTGAATTCCAGTCTGCCCTGGGGGTATATAGGAAAGCAATGCTGGAAGAAGGATGAGGTGAAGAAATAGGTGAGTCTGCTTCTCTTTAGGGTGGGTGTGTGGGGGTGGGGGTGGGACCTTAGTAAGCAATGGGCTTACATCGCTGATCTGATCTGTGACTTTTCTGACATGACTGTTGACTTGCAAGTCAGGGTGGCAAATCCACTCATGGAGGTGTAGGCGGTAATCGACCTCACTGACTTTCTTCTGAGTGTCCTTGGCAGTAATCATCTCTACCATGTCAGGCACAATGTGGATTTTCATCTTGTTCTTTTCATAAACCGATCTGTACAGGCGCTGTGAAGTTAAAAGAACACACCAGTTACACAGGGCACTGAGCAAGGCTTCGTGGCAATGCATGCCTTTCCTACACACCAGAGAAGTCAGGGCAACCAGTTCACAGCCATCAGCTGGGGGCAGGGGAGGGACTGGAATTTTCTGACACTTTCTACAGATTCATGGGACCGCCTGCAGGAAGCAGCAGGGACTGAAATAACACTTAGCTTCTTCACATGTGCACAATCAGTGCCATACGTGTTGCTTAATAGAAAATGTTCTGATGAATAATAGACGGCTATATGATTTGGCTTCAGCATGAAGCAAGGCCTTTGGGATTACTTACATCAATGTTAAACTTGCCAACTCTGAGACACCGAGCTGTGTTTGGATCATCTTCAACGCTTCTTGGTAAAGTGTAAAGAGCTTTGAACTTTTCATATTCTTCCCGATATTTGATCTGTAGAGAGGAGGTACAAGAAGGAAATGTAATTTTGGAGAGTGGATCTGTACTATTGAAAGAGCATTAGACTTAATGGGAAGGATCCAGCTCTGATATGCAGTCAAACTTGGGGTCACCACTTGTCTGAGCTTGTTTCCTTGCCCATGTGCAGAAGTGGAGGTACAGCTCTGGTACAGGTTATCTTGAGGTTTAACTCAGACTATATCTGACTACTGTTCAGAACATAGAGAGCTATAAAATTTTAGTTACTGTTTCAAAAATCCCTACACCAATACTAGTACTTCTACTGCTACTACGACTAACTCATTTTAAAGATTAGGTCATTTTTAAATACTCTCTTTTGTGAAAATGGCTTTGTTTTTCTCAACTATAACTGAAAGATGAAAAATGTGCTCAAGAATTTGGTTGTTTTTAATAACCGATGAGTCTGATGCTTAAGAGACACAATCTTGAATCTCCATTTCTGCAAGGTTCTCCAAGAATACACTGCAACCCAACCACCTTCTGTGTGAAGACCAATTTTTAGCTTTCAAGCCATATGACTACTAATTAATGCTCCATGATTGCATGGACTAGGAGGCAAGGCCCTTCCAGAGACCTAAGATCCAATCTTTTAGCATATATGATGTGATAATAACAATTCTCTCACAGTGCAGAGCCTCATATCTTTGTTAAAATTTAAAAAAAGGTGGTGGGGAGATGAGAGTTTATGTGTCAGAACTTCAGCAAAGCCCTTTACTGACTGAATATCAACCAGAATTCTCACTAGAACTTTCTAGAACATTAATTCACATGTTTACATCTAACCCATCCCTTAATTATGAAGAAGACAACATTCAAAAACATTTCTCTTTTCTTTTCTTTTTTAGCTACTGTTGGAATTCTTCTTTTAAATGATTAATTTCTCTGTGTCCCACCTTGTTCCAAGAGCAAGTTGCTGAGAACCCTGCCTCTGTACCTTTTATCATAGCCAAAGGAAAAAGCTTCTGCTGAGCTTTTAAAATCCTACCTACAAAACTTCTCTTTGCAAATAAAAAGATTTCTCCTTTGGGCTAGTCTGACTGCCATCTTCCAAATAAAGTCGAGTCTGGGCAAAATCATATCTATTACTTCTTCCTCCAGGTAAAAATAAATTCCATAAATTGGCTAACAAAGTCTTTCTCTAAATTGTGGATCCTTTGGCCCATTAGAAGAAGTGAAATCACTTTACTGGGTTGCTGGTATTCGTGTGAATAGAATAGAGTTGAAGTAATCAGAGTACATTGTCTTTAGCGTAAAAGTAAGTACTCTTCTGCACAACATTCATGTCAGAAGGGACTCACATAAACTTCAGTTGTGTGTGTGTGTGTGTGTGTGTGTGTGTGTTGACTTGTAATATGAAACAGATTTCTCACTGTGGGTCATGGTCAACAAAAATGTTGGAGAAATACTGGTCTAAAATGTGTACAATTAAGAGGTAAAACTTCCTGAAAAAGAACTGCCCTTATTAGCACTGCAGTGAAGGTTAGAGGGAATTTTGCAATAAAAGGCTTTACTTAAGAACACTTAGGTATGTCAAAGTTCCTGAGACAATATTGTATTTAAACTGCACATGTTATTTAAATTTTATTTTAAATTCTGTGTATAACAAAGACAACTTCTGCCTTAAAAAAGTAGAATTTCAAAAGATTAAAAAATTGTTTTATTTCATAGTTAGAAAGGTGATTATTTACTTTTTAATCACTTATTTGGGGATGGTGTAATAACCAGTTATCATATCACTGGTTTATTTTAATCCCAAAGCCCACATAATTCTATTGAAAAAGAGTCTATTTTGTACAGAATATTATGTCTTCTATCATTTCTTCTGGCTAAAGCAGAGTATATTCATTCATTCATTCATTCATTCATTCATTCATTCATTCATTCATCTGCAGGCTGACAGCCTAAAAGGTCATATCTGTGTCTTTCCTACGAGGGTTTGTGATTCTCTCTGGACTTCAGGGCAGGACCCTTTAGAGAAAGAAACAAGTACATGACTGTGTTGAGTGAGGGTCTGGAATTATCTGCTGGCATACCCCTTTGGAAGTACTCAGGGTTTTCTGGGCAACATATGGTGGAAAGGCTATTTCATTTGTACTTGACTTACATTGCTGGCTAGATGCTTCTGGTTCTTGGCATGTCTCATGGACATGGTGTTGGAAGACAGGATGTAGCTGGTAGCTTTTACTTTATCCCAGGCCTCCTTGTACAGGTTCTGTAGGAGTTAAAAATCTTGTGAGTACAGAAAAATGCATTCTGGTTACCTTCCAAGTAGCAGATTTTTCCTCTCTTTCTGTCCTTCTCAGACATTTCACTAACAACCCCCCAATTTTTTCTCTGTGTAGGATCCAAGCACCCCTAAATGAATAACTGGTTTAATGCTATGACCATAATTTCATAGTCTAGTATTTTGTTCTTTACCATAGTACTTATCACAGTTTGACAGTTATGAGGGTTTTTGATGCCATATTCATTCCCCAGAGATCTAGGAATTCCTGGAGGGTAAAATCACTGACTTAAAAAAAAAAAACCTATTTATCCTTTCCTAATTTTTTGTAGTTAGAGGAGGCTCAAAGAATATTTTCACTCTTAGGTATTCATTTACTCAAGAGAAATGAAAACTTACATGTACCAAAAATACCTCTATGCAAATGTTATAGCAGCTTTATTCATAATTGTCAAAAACTAGAAAAAACTCAGATGCTCTTCAACTGTGAATGGATAAACTGGTACATCCACGCAATGGAATACCATTCCATTAAAGGGAATAAACTACTGACATACACAGCAACGTGTACAAAACATACAGGCATTTTGCCAAGAGAAAGAAGCCAGATGTAATCGCTGCATACTACATAATTCCATTTACATGACATTCTGGAAAAGGAAAAACTACAGGGACAGAAAACATCTCTGTGGATGCCAGGGGAGAGGGGAGGGCCAGCCAGAGGGAAATTCTGGGGTGACAGAGAACTTTTATGTGTCATGACTATGGTGGTGAATACATGACTCTATGCATTTGTCTAAAGCCATAGTACTCTATACCACAAAGAGCGAAATTTGCTGTATGTAAAACAAATAATCAAAATGGAGAAGGGGACTAAAATCGAGTACAGACTGTAATGAATAAATCTAGGTGTATTACATATGCATAACAAGATTACACTGAAGAAGTGGGGAAGAAAACTAATTTATATTATTTTGGAAAATAACGTTTTGCCTGGATACTCTAGGACTGTAGACAAAAATAGCTATACAATACTATATTCTAGTTAGTAAATTTGTTTCTCACAGGGGCATGGGTTAGCAACTCTGAAACATTTTATGTACCTACCAGATTTGAACAAATAAGTAAATATATTATAGATAATGAGAGCCAGGCTTTCCATTGGAAAGGAAAAGGAAAGCTGCAAGTTGGAAAAATAAGGAAAGAGAGAAGGCTAGAAGGAACCCTGGTGTTGAATTGCATTGAAGGCATCAATGTGAACTCATGGTTTCAAAGTGTAGATACAGTTTAGTAAGTATAGAAATAAATACAGATGTGCATGCATACATAAGTTTGTTACATACACGTATTTCTAAGTTTTGTCCATTTAGAGGGCTTAGTAGCAAAGACACCCGGGTGCTTAGATCTTGGTTTTGTAATACCATTCTCCAATAAATAAACCAGAGCTCCCTAGAGAGATGGGTCTATAACAAGAAGAATACAAGATGTGCCTGGAGCATCTTGTGATACCAGGAAGTAAGGAAGTGCAAAAACCACAATGACAGTGTATGACAAGCATATGACACAGGAGGCACTCTGAAAGAGCTCCCAATGGCTAAAGCCGAAACAATTAGAGCAGCAAAATTAACAACAATAGGATTAGACTATATCCCATAGAATAAATTAAATATCCATGAGTCCATACTGATATAAATAAGCAAGAAATGGTGGGAAAGAGCAGTTGTTTCTCACCAAAGAATTCCAGTTAATAAATATAGGAGGAATGACAGAAAAGCACCAGGCATATTGTACAGCAATACATGTTTCAGGCAAGATCTATGAAGGGATGCCAAAATAACTGAGAAAGTTTGATCAGAAACAGTACACTTGCAATAGTCCCAAAGGATTTCCTCCAAGATATTTATTAATAACAAAGGAACAATAGCAACTTCACAGTGCAGATGCTCAGCAGAGAGCAACTTAACCAAGTGATCAAGGTCAGCATCACCAGTTACTGACATCACGTACCTCCTGCTACGATGCACTAGAAAGGTACATCACTTCTGTATTTATTCTTGCCAAAAATAATACTCCCAATCTATTCATGAGAAAACATCATATAAAACCAAATTGAGGAACATTCAACAAAATGGCTAAGTGTTCTTCAAAAGTGTAACATCAGAAAAAGACAAGGAAAGATGGAGAAATGATCAGATTGAAGGGGACTAAGGAGTCAAGACAACTATATGCAGTGTGGGATCCTGGATCGGCATCTGGAACAGAAAAGCATGCTAGTGAAAAAACTGGTGAAATCTGGATGAAGTTTGTAATTAACATTGTAACAATGTTAATTTCTTAGTTCTGATCATTGGGCTACAGTGAAAAGTATGTGGGAATTTTCTGTACAACTTTTGCAACTTTTCTGTAAGTCTAAAACTATGTCAAAATGAAGCCAGGGAAATACAAACTCGGGGTCAATAAAGAACAGCTTCAAAATACCTGCTTATAATAAGGAGGTGTTGAATTTGTGTTAACTGCATGAAATAGCACAATATTCAAATTGGGGCTAATTGAGTTGTAACTAGAATGATTTATGAGAGAAAGTAGGAATTTGAAGGTCTAGGAAAAAAAACTGGAAAAACCTTTGGAGGCAAGATGCCTAACCCTTTTATTCTCTTATTGTCTCTAGAGGAGAAAAAGGTAACTCAAATACAGAAAAGAGAGAAAGAACTCAACTCACACTGCTATACAGATTCTTCAGGTTCTTGGTTCTGTCATAATCCACTGTTTTTAGAACTGTTGTATATTTGTCTTTAATCTGATGATAATTTTCCTTATATTTCACCTGTAGACAAAAAAAAAAAGAGGGGTTATTCTTTTCTCTTGTTTGAGAAAATGTAAAGACAATAGTGGCTCGTCCCTGGAAGAGAGGTACAGGGAATACACACCTCACTGGCATTAATGCCGCTCTGATGAGCAGTCACGTACAGTGGGGTATCAGTGACCAGGTTATAATTCTGTAGATTTTCTTTACCTCCTGCTGTGTATTGTATCTGTAAAGAAAAATAAAAGTCACCAAAATTCTAAAATACGGGCCTGCCATCAGCTTTAGAAGTTTGTGCCAATCTAGATGTGCTTTTATTTATTTCTGGGTGTCTGCTTTAATTCGAACAAAGAGTGTATCATTCTTATAGTCCTGTGGGTTTTGTATGGCTGTCAAAAATAATTTCTTTTAACCAAGAATGGGGCCTGGATCCCTGCCAGGTCCCTTTCTTCATTGTGCTGTCTCTTCCGGTCTATAATCCATCCCTGGTCCCTCAGTCTTAGCATCCCATGAGTCTGTCCTACTAGAGCTCAACCACATGCTAGGAAGTTTTCTGAGAATCTTTTTTTCATTTCAAAACTCATCTTCCCATGGGCACAGTAAACATTTGTATTCTACTTTCTGCAAGTTAATCTGATCAATAAGGTGGAGATGCCTAAGGCACAGGAGAGACTCAAACTGAGAAGGCCCAGCAGAAGAGCAGGCCACCGGAAGGGGTTTTATGGGCTGAGGGCCTTTGGTTCCCTAAGGTCACACATTGTTAAACAGGCTTCCTCCACCTGGGCACAGGGACAGCTGGCTGTCTCACACTGAACCCAAACGCTCCACTGACCCCAGTGGGCTAGTCCCAGGGAGCCCGGCTCACCTGGCTCTGGAGGTCATATGCTTTCTTGGCTTGGAGGATCTGCGGTGTATCCCAGACGTAGCACCCAATGCCCTTCAGCCAGTTCAAGTCATCTTTATACACATTCTGCAACAAAGAAGGAATGGGGAAAGGTGACGAGTACTAACTGAAGTCACAGTTGGGCTGATACAATTTCCTATCAGCCCTTGATGGTACTTAGTACTTAGTGGTCATGGGGTGGGCCTTTCAACAGCTGGAAGGTCTTTAATGCCCTGGTCTAAAGACACTTGGCCGAGAACAATAGATACATTTTAGTCTAGTGTTAAACAGATTAGATATTTAACATCTAAGATATTTAACATAGGTGTCACATGGCTTGAAGGGGACTGGTTAATCATGCCACTTTGTATTAAAAAGCAGCAGGATTTACAAAAACAGGGGCAACTGGAACATGGTGGGCCAAGGCAGGGCTGGGTGAAGCCTGGAATTAAGTCAGCTGCAGAGAGGACATCATACATCACTCAAGATCTCCTGCGCATTTCTGGCCCGTGTAACACTGGGTTCTTCCAGGAGAGACGTCCACTGGTGGAAGTAGTGTCGGTATTCCAGGTCACTGAGGATGTACTGGCACCTTTTGGCCAGCACGTGATTCATCATATCATTGGGGATATGAACATTTGCTTTGGTGTCCTCATAATCTCTTCTGTAGTTCAGCTAAAGAATAATATTTGTAAAGACAAAAAGAAGAAAGGAATTAAAATGGAATTATTCAAGTCAATTACTTTTAGAGTCTTTTTTCCAGTATAGATCAGTCCCTTTAGAATAGATGAAGGTTTAAAAAACATTTAATATATCCTTCATCTTTTTCTATTTTCCATCCTTTCATAACACAGGGTAAATGGTGACCTGGGATTTCCTCCTTTTTCCTAACGCAGAGCCCTCCTGTGTGTTTCATAGTGGAGGAGGGAGGGAAAAGGAGGGAGCCCATAGCCATCAGGGTGCACAAAGCTGATGGGCAAGGGTGGAAAAAAGCCTCAAGGAGGACTCCTTCACCACCCCATGCCCAGCCAATCCTGAAGCAAGGCGTCCATTATAAGTAGGCAGACTAATAGTACCCTTAAGTGTCCAAGTCCTCTGTCAAAGTGAACTCTGCTTACCACACTCCTCATCTTTTGGAAATCCAGGCAGTGAACTACACCAGGGAACTCACTGATTTCTTTTCCAGCCAGGTAGTGACCCTTCTGCTTCTCATAGGTCTCTTTGTATTTAAGCTGTGAAGTAGGAACAAGATTGAGAATCACTGGGATTTACTAACCAGCCCCCGTTTTGTTCCCCAAGAAAGACTCTCCAGCCTATGAAAGGAAAATGTCCTACTGACCTCACTGTTCACCAAGTCGGCATGCTTGGCTCCAACAATGGGAATATAGCGCTCATCCAGGGTGTAGCCGTAGGCCTTGGTTCCCTCCCACGCACCTTTGTACAGTATCTAGGACAAAGACATGGGTGTCAGCGAAAGTCCATGTTCAACTTCATTCAGACACCACCAAAAAGAAAATGGTAAAATCAAGATAAAATATTTATGTTTAAATGCAAGGCTTAAGTCTTTACGTAGAGCTATTATTGTGCCTACCTAGGAACAGGGCAGAGTCTTTTGGCTTGTTGCAAATTAAATCTATAGACTTTGAAGCCTTTTATAACATAGTTTGACTGTATTTACAGTTCTGATAAAAATGGAAACAAATTTGTACATAGTGAATCACCAAAGATGGCTTTCTGTTGGGCATACGTGCACGCACACTACATACACATCATCCTTTAAATTACCTGAATTAAAATTTAGAGGGAAAAATCTTCCTGTTTTTGGCTGGAGATGGTTATACACAATTGTTAAGGTAGAATGAGCCTTTCCTCTCTTTCCTCTGCTGCTCAGCCCTGTGCTCTCACAACTGGTACACACTTGTTACATTATTATCTATCTATTAATTTGTGTGTCTGTCCCTCTCATTTGTCTGGACTCCTGAAGGGCTTGTCTCATTGAGCTTCAGCTCCTCAATGCCTCCTACACTGCCTGGCACATCATAGGAGCTCAAAAATTACCAGCTGAATGAATGCTACTTGCCCTGAATAACATGCTACCTCTAATAACCCAGACTAAATATAACAAAGATAATAGATCTCCTTATAAATTCAGTTGTTCACAAAATCAGTCAAGAATATGAATACCAACTAGAGCTTAAAATTAGGAACTGAATCAAAGATCACATAAAATAGAACTTACGGTACTATAGAGTTTTCCCATGTCTCTGGAGTGAGTGATATGTGGTGTATCTGGAGAAAATGTATACTTGCCCTTTAATAGTTTATTAAATGTTTCTTTATATTTTACCTAAGAAAGTGAGACAAACAAAACTTTTGATTACTATAAATGGATTAAAAATTTCATAGGGTCTCCCTAGCAAGAAGACAATCAGTCTACATTTAGAGATTAAAACTAACCAGTTGGTTGCATTTCAGTCCATTTGAGCTAATAGAATAATTTGGACACAAATATAGATGTGTTTGTACTTAGGTATCGCATAAAGTGGATATACCTTCTACTAATGATTTTTAAGACATCCCCCCCAAAGATGATCTTATAGTTTATCTTCTTCCCTATTTTCTTACAAGCATTTATCTGGAGTTAAGCAAATCATTCCAGTGATAGACAACCAATTCCCCAGCCTAGGTGCCTCATACACAAAGCAGACTTACATCACTTTGATTGACTGAGTTAATCTTAGCCAAAACAATTGCTGGGGGATCCACCACACTTGTAAAGTTAGGATAGTTGTCAAGAGCATCTTTCTTATATTTTATCTGCAAAGAAATAGTAACAATTAAGACAAGTCACCTCCCATCAGGTGCCTACCCCCACAAGGCAGGTAAGGAGTCCAGGCATTAAGAACGGAATGTGCATACCTGATTCACCATTTCCTGGTTCCTAGTAACCCTCACATGGTCCACAGAATCCAGGGGCATCCAGCCAATGCCTCGGAGCCACTCCAGGTCAGCTTTGTAGACATTCTGAGAGCAGGAAGAGAGATATGATGCTGGAATAAATGACTCAGGCACAGGATTACAGACAGCAGATTAGAAACCATTTTTTCAGAAACTTAAGCGTTCTCTCTATGGCTGTTGTCTCACTGATTCAATCATGATTTCATCCGTTCACCACAGCAATATTTCTTGAGCCTGTTACTACGAACGAGGCAGGGCACTGGGCTAGTTGAGAGATAAATATACAGGAGTCTAAGTGGAGAGTGTAAGTGCTGTAAGAGCAAGAACACTCAAGTGCTCTGGGAGTTCAGAGCAGGGAGCCACTGTTTTGGGCAGTGAGCATAAGAAAAGGTTTTACCAAGGAGATTGTCATTTTAGTTGGACTTGGTATATTTAGTCATAGAGGAGGGGCATTTAGACTAAATAAAGGAAGTTATACAAGAAAATGCTCATGTATTGAATGGTAGGGGAGGGGAGGCATCCCTCTGGCCAAGCCTATCTCTACCCTCCCCTACCTGGCTCCTGGGTTCTTTAGGCAGCTCTGAAGAGCAGCTGCTACCCTGATGCAGGCTTCAGTTTGACGTGGCCTAAGTCACACACTCTACCCCAGCTTTACCATGAGGATTCTGGGCCCTCACGCGGCTCATCGGGACTTGGCTTCCCTTCTGCTTTGATTCCTTGCAAACAACCCCTTCGTAAAGGCCTGGAGGAATGAAGCCTGGCGGAGCCAGGACAGGCCATTACCAGGTCCTTGCCTATATTATCATCTAATGCTGTTGAAATTTCAACCCCATATCTATTCCCACCCAAGTCAATTATTATTTTTAATCACTTGATAATTTTTCATGCAGATGAGAGTGAGTAGTTGCTGATGGCTGAGATGGAACAAAAGCAGCAGTTTTTTTTAAACTGACAGAAGTTACTCAGAAATATAGTCAGTAGACAAAGCTGTCCATTAACCACTGCTCCCGATCCTTCTCTACGTTGTACTAATCCCCTTATGGGGACAAACTCAATATTTATGGCTCAGAGTTTCAAAGGCTGCTGGTTCCAAAATGCTGCTTATAATTCTCCAAGTATACCACACATTTCTAGATGATTAAGAAACAAAACCCACTCACATCGCTCTGTAGGTCGTAGGCCTTCCTTGCCTGGATGACGTCGTTTTGGTCAGGGTGGCACGTCCACTGGTGCAGGTAATTACGGTAATCAATACCACTGGCAAGGGCCTGCCCCTCCTTGGCGGCCAGCACTGACACCATATCAGCAGGTATGTGGATTCTGGCCTTTGTTTTATGATAGTCCTCTTTGTACAGTCTGTCATTCTGAATCTGGCCTGCATGCTCAAACCAAACCAGTTTAGGATCATCTCTCATCGTCGGAACACCCACGTAATGACCTCTTTGCTTTACGTGTTCAGCTTTGTATTTGAGCTGGTGGGAAGAAGAGAGATTCCTTCAGCTTTGACAAGCATACAAGGCAAATGGGGCTTAAAATGTAACCAAAGCCCACCAGCTTTTTGTGTCGCTGCCTCCCCCAACAACAAATAACAAAAGGCATTGAGATAAATGCATAAATATGAAAAAATGTCAATTGAAAAATAGAAAAAAAATGTGTTTCCTAATTCTGGTTATATTTTATTTGAAGGCCTAGAGATTTTAAAGAATATGAGAAAAAATAAAGAACTCAAAAAACAGTTTTTAAAGAAGCCAACAAAAAAAAGAAAGAAAGAAAAGAAAGCCAAAGCTCCTGGGAGAAGGACCAGAGGGAACAGATACTCTAGCCATCCCCGAGCCCAGCAGGCCTGCCAGGCCAATGGGGAACGCCCCACATGCTCTGCCTTGGCATACCCGGGCTCCCCAGTTGGCCAGGGCCAGCCTTGCAAAGTGCACTCCTATCAGGGTAAATTACCTCACTCTGAACATCACTGGAGTGATGGGCATGAACGAAAGGCACAGCATCCGGAGGCAAAATATAACCTGTGGCTTTTTGCTTCTCCCAGCCTTCCTTGTAGAGATACTAAAAGACAGAGCCACAACAGAGGGTTAAACCAGAGGGGTCAGAACGGGGGCTAAGTCATGTGCATACATTTATATCTTATATTATGGTCTTCTGTTCCCCACCCAAGTACCAGGCATCCGGGTAAAATCTATACCTGGTCCAAAATCCGGCCTGCCTCCTGGGCCGTGTGCAGCAGAGGGGTTTCTGTGAGGGTGTACTTTGATTTGGTGTCATGCCAGTGTTTCCGGTATTTAATCTAGAAACAAGAGGCAAGGGGGTAAGTTTCTTGACGTTAAGAAAACACAATGTTGTCCAAGCAAATGCTAGCATCAATCATCTCAGTGTTTACAATCTGTATCTCAGTAATGATTGCATGCTGGATATAAGTGGGTGGCAGAACTTTGGAAATGACATCTTCATGATTTCAGAATGACAACCGTGTACTTACATCATTCAGGATCTCACCACTTTGCTTTGCTGTCACATAATCAACTCTGTCATCCACAGGAGTAAAATCGAGAGTTTCTATTTTTGTGCGATATTTTTTCTAGGGGAAAGAAAATATCTTTTAGGCTGTTGTAGTCCCTGGTCCTGTGTGAGCTGAGAAAGACATGCTAGATTTAGTGGCCTTCTCTATCAGAAGTGTAGAGTGCCATATACGAGTAGCATCTTCTTGGCAATTTTGCTTTATTGTTAGCATTTTATTTTTTAACAAATGGGTTGACTTCTGCTACCTCCCAGGGCAGTAAGTGGTAAGCTCCCAAAGTCATGTAACATATCATTCTATGCATTTTTTTCAACGTGACAAACTTCTCCCAAGTGTATTATTACTGCTGACAAAATAAGTTTTCCATTTATACAATTCCAAGCAACAGTAAGTGTTCTGGATATTATATCATGAGTGTGGTCCCATAATGGGATGGGGACAGTAAAGGATTATCTTGGGAAAATGTCTGGTATCTTAAATGACAGCAACTGAAGTTGTTAAAATTGCTGAGAGGAAATGATTGTGTTTTGGCTCATGTACTTTTGTTCAATCTCTTAAGAAATGTATTGATTGGCAAAGTAAAATCTTGGAATACCTCACTGAAGATATCCGCAGCATGTTTGGCGTGATTGACAGAAACAGAATCATTTGGCATCCACCCGATCCCACGTAACCATTCTAAGTCGGCTTTGTAAACAGCCTGTGAAAACAAGACCAGAACGGTTTCAGCAACCCTGGTCACAAGGTCCTATTTATTGTATGCATTGTTCTGATAAGAAATATAACTTGAGGATGATATGCTAGAGCAGCCAGGCAGGTAATTAAATAAATTAATTAGGAGATGGTATGACAAACTAGGGGACATATTTTCATTTAAAAGGGTCAGCCTCAATTTAGCTCCAAGTTACTGTTGCCAGGGGTAAGATACATCCAGAGCTGCATCCTCTGACTTCTCCACAAAATTGGGAAATCCCAGATATTTACACAAAATTTCCTGATTTAAAAAGCTTGACAACTGAATTCAGCATTTTAAAACACTGTATCAACTAAAAAAGCATTTCTGTGCCTACATCCTGTCCATGGACTGCCAATATTTTATTTATGATATGAAACTCTGCTGCTACTTACATTCTACGGAAATACTATGTTCACAGTAGTTGTCTTTACCCTGTTCTGATAAGAACTCTGTTCACACTACCTTCATGGTCTAGATCCTTCCTTACTTTGTGATTTTGATATCACCCTATGAGGTCTAACTGAAACCAAATTCTTGGCTATATAAAGACATGAAGTGATGATAGAGGATTTAATGACATAAACTTTCTGGGAGTCACAGTGACATGATAGAAGAGCTCATTCTAGAAAGCTGCACACTCACGTCGCTTTGCAGCTGGTAGGCTTTCTTGGCCTGAATCACGTCATTCTGGTCAGGTAAGCACGTCCACTCGTGCAGGTAATTGTGATAATCAATGTCGCTGACCAGGGTCTGGCATTTTTTGGATTGCAAGATGGAAAGCATATCTGCAGGGCTTTGGAACTTGGTCTTCCATTTGGCCCACTGAAGGCGGTACTCCCTTTCATTCTGAATCTTGCCAGCTATGAGTGCCCACCGGATCTTGTTGTCATCTCTGGCTGTGGGGGTACCCACGTAGTGTCCCTTCTGCTTCTCATGGTCAAGCTTGTATTTATACTGGAGGTGTAAAAACAAAGCAGATGGATCACAGTATGCTGTCTCGATGCACATAGGACATTTGTTTAAAGAACTGAAAAGCTAAACAAGGCCATACTTACATCACTGGCAATCTCCCTGGAGGCTTTGGCAGCCTGGATAGGGATGGCATCCAACCGCACATCGCAGCTCATCTTTATTTCATCCCAACCTTCGCGGTAGATTTTCTGAAGAGGAGAAAAATAAAGTGCCATTCTAGATTCAACTTACCAATGATTCCAAGGGCTCAAGTGGAATTAATATTGGAGGGGTGCAGTTCTTTGGACTCTCAGAACCAGTTAAAGAAAAGAGAACAGGGGAAAGACTCCCTCTGCATCATGGCACTGGATATGAGCCATGTCTGGAAGTCCAAAGATATGGGCTTGGCAAGAGTTCTCTCTTTTTAATTTCAGTCATAGCCTCGATGTACTTGTTCATGATTTATTTAAAAGGGTTTAGCTGCTTCTTGTATTGATGCATTGGTAGTATTGGGATAAGTTTAAGTTCAGACATTAATGGACTATTATTAAATTTCTCTAATTCAGTGATTCACTTTAAAAAAATTTTTTATTGGAATAAAGTTGATATACAATATTGTATTGGTTTCAGATGTGCAACATATACATTACTAGATGCTTGCCATGATAATCACTACCCCATTATTATACCAAGATATGACAGTATTATTGGTTATAGTCTTTATCTTGTACTTCTATTTCTATGACTAACTCATTCTTTAATTTTTAAATTCAATTCCATTTTGTACCCTTAGAATTATAAACTTTCTACATTTATGAGTTTTTTCCTCCTAATATAGTTTCTTAGATCTTCTTATGTGACTAGTGATACACGTTGTTTGGGGATGTCAGGTGTCTTGCTGAAGTACAGTTGGACCTTAGAAGTCATTCTTTAAATGTACTGTTGTTTTATTTGCAAAGAGAATTTAAAACACGTAGTGACTGATTTGCAGATAACTCAAAAATATATGTTCATATTTAAATGGACACATTCTGTACTGACAATGTCAGAAACTTGCAGAAATAACAGTAATTGAAATGTATCATTCAGAAATCATACCAATCAGTATGGGAGCTTGAACAGTGAAGAAAAGAGAAGTAAATTCCAATTATTGATAGTTTCATGGCCTTTGCATACTGAAATCTAAGTGCTCAGATAGATTTTGCCATTTTAAGTATGAACTAGCTTTGTATGCACTTTCATTCAAAGTTTTGTATGACTCTTGGGTGGGTCTTTCTGTACAAAAGAAAAAGTATTCTCCAGATTTAAATATATTATCATATGGAATACTTAATGTAAACCTGTAACAATGTTTTTTAAAATATCCTAATTTTGTTTATTTGTTTTATTTTTATTTTGTTTTACACATCTATTGTTATACTATTACTTCTTATCAAATAAATTTTTGTTCATGTGGTGAAATATATTTCTTATTTGAACTAAAAGAAAAATCTGGGCTTGAGATCATCTAATTTTGAGAACATGGGTAAATTCCTTCATCTCTTTAAGTCTCAACTTTCCCATCTGATGAAAACAAAATAACAGTATTTTACTCATGTTATTTGTTTGAAGATGAAATGAGTCCATTTAACATGAGTTTGCTTGGTTACTTATAAAATTGTACACAAATGTTCTGAAATATTATGCTTTTTACATGATGGAAAGAGTGTTATGTAGGGGACTTCACTGAGATTATAATGACACCATGTGTAAAGAAAATGTACATTTTGGTTGACATTCAAATGGGATGTTTGATTTCTTCCAAAACATAAGCCATTCTTATTAATATCCAAATATTTAAAGTTAATAACTTACTTCCCCAAAATGAGCCATTATCGTTAATATGTGAATATTTAATATCTAAATATTTACAGTTAATAACTTTACTTTTGATATAATTTCAAATACTAATCTTGCTTATATTATAATATCAGTGGCTACTGTTGGTTCTGGTACTTCCAGCTGAGAACTTTATCATGCACAGAGAGTGCCTAAGACTTTCCAGAATTTTCCTGTCAAAGATGCCTCTGGATAAAAAAGAAGAAACTGAGGAATTTATGTGGCCAGAGGCACAGAGAGCTGACTGCCTCTCTATCTAGTCACTTGGTGGTAAGAGTGCACTCACTGCACCATGATACTGTTTCTGGACCCCTGCTGTCCCCCGCCCCAAAATTTATCACTGCCTTAAAATTATGTTTTCTTCCCATCCCTTGGAAAAACCTTTCTCAAGTGGCTGATACAATAGAGTTGATGGTGCAGTTTGGCACATGGTGAGGAATCTGCTTGGCAAGCTTCTTTTCTCACAAAGATTAATTATTTTTTGAAAGATGTGTATTTCCTGATTTGAAAAGGTACATGCACCCCTATGTTTACTGCCACATTATAACTTACTTCCAAAACATGAGCCATTGTCATTAATATCTAAATATTTAACATCTAAATATTTACAGTTAATAACTTCACTTTTAACAAAATTTCAAATACTTAGTTACAATAACCAAGATATGGAAGCAACCAAAGTGTCTATCATTACATGAATGGATAAAGAAGATGTGGTTCATAGACACAACAGAATATTATTCAGCCATTAAAAAGAAATCCTGCTACTTGCAACAACATGGATGGACCTAGAGGGTATTATGCTCAGTGAAATAAGCCAGGTGGAAAAAGACAATAACCGTATGATTCACTTATTTGTGGAATATAAAAACAAAACAAAACAAAATGAACAAAACAGTAGTAGACTCATAGTTACTGAGAAGTGACTGGTGGTTACCATGAGGGAGGTGGTGGGGTTTCTGGGTGGGGTGCGTGAGGGGGATAAAAGGGCACAAAAATTCTCAATCATAATATGTTTGTCATGGGGATGGAGAATATAGCCAATGGTTCTGTGACATCTTCCTACGACAGATAGTAACCACACTAGCGTGGGTGAGGATTTGATAATATGGGTAACTGCTGAACCTCTGTGTTATATACTTGAAATCAATATAAGATTGTATATTAGTGATGCTTCAATTAAAAAAACAGGAAAAAGGAAAGATGCAAAGTTCCAAATGATGGTGAATTGCACTAAGGCAGTTCTTTCTTCTCAGGTTAAATTTATTCTATACACAAGAAATCTCTGTGATCCATGGAGGCAGTACCTTTCTTGGACTCTTAAATTGTGTAGCTAGCCATGTAATTGAATTCTCCCATTTTATCTAATAGACTTTTCAGTTGGTTCTTTTTTTTTTCCCAGGCATAGAATGATTTATTCTGCAAATAATCATAATTTTGTCTTTTTCTTTCCAATATTTATCTCTCATTCTTACTCTTATGTAATAATTTTGGCTTGAGTAAGAAGCTCACTCACTTAGCTAGTACATCCAGTGAATGCTAAATAACAGGAATATTAATGGGCACCCTTGTTTTTTTTCCTGACTGAGGATGAGCTTGGCCTCTGATTTGAGATTTATTCTGGTAGTCATGTCAAGAAAATATTCACTTATTCTTATTTTGCTAAGATTTATTTTAAAAAGTTAAGAATGGATTTGGTTACATGCCTTTTCAAATCTAATAAAGTGAGTATATGATTTTTCTTTTTTTGTGCTATTACATCACTAGATTTCTGAATATGGAACCCCTTCTTGGCATTCCTGGATGAACCCTGGTTGTTTATGTGCTACTGTATACACAAACCACTGAATCTGATTTATTACTATTTTACTTGAGATACTCTCCATTACTATAGGCCTATGGTTTCCGTTTGTGGAACTATCTTTGACAAGTTTTGGTGATTGTGATGACTTTCCTTCTTTCACAAGGCTCTGTGGTAGTTTATTTCCTGAAGCTGTGAAAGAATTCTCCTCTAATTTGAAGTTGATTTGTGTAAAGTTCTGCAAGGAATTCTCATAATTAACCGGGCTGTCTGACTCTGTTGTCAGTCCCCCCCTCGTTTGTGTGTCTCTTCACCCCTCTTTCCCCTTGCTCTCTCTTGCCCCCTTCTCCCTCTGCCGTGTGGACACTGGCTCGCCTCGCCTGGCGGCTCAGAGCCAGGGATCGCCCCTCGCCTCACTTGCGGTCAAGGGCTGATGGGAGGCGCCTCCCCCACCCCCACGCAGTCAGTCTTCTGCCCTCAGCTATGAACTGTTCCTTGGGGATATGAGAGCACCAACTGGGTGACTTTCCAAACAAAAAGATTGCCTGTCGAGGTACTTACATTGCTCACATTAAGAGCGTTGGCTCTAGCGAGATTGAATTCTGGAGTATCTGGCATTATGTGGACTGAAGTTTTATCCTTGTCCCAAACTTCTCTGTACTTTGGCTATGGGAAGAACCAATAATAACAAAATTTGTAGTTTTGCTAGTCCCAGTACACAACTTTCAACTCTTCTGATCCAAAATCTTTTCATATTAAGGTTTTCATGAAACTTCTAGAATCTTTTCATTTGTTACTAAAATTAGATATGAAATCTATATTTAATACCTTTTATTAGTCATTTGAAGTTTTGTTAAAAATTAATAAGCAAAATATAACAACCCTGTCAACATTATTTATAAAAATATTTGCTGTCATCAATACTATTATCTTTACAAATATATTACCAGGTTTACTATTTATCATTTATTTATAACACTAACTTAGTTTTAATATAGAGGAAAAATTGACTTACAATACTAATATTTTCAGCATTAGATCTGGCAAGGATAACGTCAGGTGTGTCAGGGATACTCGTGTACTTGAGATTCACCACAGGTGTCCGATACACACTGTCTACTAAGATTTTCTGGGCATTTTTGACTCTCAGTACCTCAGGGGACCCTTCAGGCATCCAGCCAATGCCACGCAACCACTCCAAGTCGGCTTTATAGATGGCCTAGGAAAGAAAACAAAGTTAGGGGGAAGCAGGGATTTTTATTTTTGTTTTAATTGTGGTAAAGCAAGAAATGGTTTTTTATGTTCTGTTTTATCTTCCACAAATGATAGTAAAAACTGGGTAGTGGCCTGACAAACATAATTTTCATTTATACAGCAGTATTTTGTTCTGCTTTGCTTTCTGTGGCAGGGGCACTGGTGAACCTTCTAAAAAGCAGAATGATGCAGAAGAATGTTTGGGGAATGCATGAAGGTTCTTGAATAATATTTAGGTGATCATCATACTAACCAAAGTGGACTTTCAAAGCAAAACTAATGGACTCTCCACCAAGTTCTCCACACAGCAGCCAGAGTGATCTTTACAAAATTTATGATTCAATAAATTATAAATTTTATTTATTATTGTAATTATAAATGCTTAATTGTAAATTACTGATGTCACAATACTCCCCTATGGACTCCCAGTGGTCTTACAATAAAGACTCAACCTTAACATAGACTAGAAAGCGTGAGGGTCTAGCAGCAGTCCCTACCTATTCTTCCAGCTTCACAATATACCTGCTTCCCTTTGACCTGTGCATTGGTCTTAGAGTTTGTGGTTTGCATTCAGCCTATTTGCATATGCTGGTCATTCTGCAGGACACCCCCACTCCTGCTCCCCATGTTGTCTCCCTTCCACTAAACCAACACTTCCCCAGATAAGCTTCCCCCACCTCACTTTTGCATAGCTCCACAATCATATTTCCCAACCATCCCAATTTTTTACTAATATTTTCTACTTAATATTTCTTTCTTTGTTATCCATGTGAACACTCTAAAGTCGGTAACTTTTGTCTTATTTCTTTTTCTTTATACACCATTGTCTCTTAAGTGCTTAGGACAATGTGTGGTACATGGTGTGTTTAGTAAGTATTCTTAATGGGATAATTAAGAATTCAATCCCTATTTTATCAATTAGATACAATTTTTATCTCAACTGAGTTTTCTTTTTCCAAGATAGCACCTTCATAGAATTGGGATTTGCATTTTCTTGGTTACCTAAACTTGTATTCCCAGATATAGGTAAGTGGGTTGATCAGATAAAATTGCTCTTTGTTAAATGCCAGTTATTAATTTCATAAATAGACATTGTGTTTTACAGAAATGGTTTTTGAGTAACTAGTTAATAGGATACAAATATTGGACTAAAAAGGTAACAAGAGGAGTGAAAAATGTGGGACAATTTCTACCCTAATGAAGAACGACATTATGTTTTAGCATGTAAATATGATGGAGACCCAAAATTCAGAAGAAGGGATTCTTGAAGAGGATTACAAAAAGATTTTGAGGTCTCCCTTCCTCCTGCTTTAAGAATTTGATTGATATACATTTCTTAAAACACTAAAGTGGCTCAGGTTAATGAAGAGACTACATTTCTTTAGAAACTCACCTAGATCCTCCAGTTGGCAATTCATTTCAAATGATGGATATACTTTCCTACAACAAACTCTTTCATTATCAGAAAGTATCTCTTGAAGCTTAAGTGAACCAAGTTCAGATAATTAAAGGAAGGTATATATTCTACACAGAAAATAAATATCCTAATGGAAACCTTCTTTCCAAAAGATTGAAGGGAGAGAAAATATTAGTAATAATAAAAATACCTGCAGTAAATTAATGACACATGTGTTGTGAAGAACACAAAATTAATGGAGATAGTGAGTTTGGAGTGTGCTGCTAACCTTTGAAAGTAATTTCAAGGAATGACAGCCTTGTCATTCTTCAGTCGAAGGGCCATGGAAATTCTTATGCTTAGTACACTATAACTGTACATGTTAACAAATCTATAGAAAAATTCTGGTAGCACCACTAACAGTGAAAATGAAAACTTTCTGAATAAGTCCAGCAGTAAGGTAAGCAGTTAATAAACTTGGTAAAATACTGAAGTTGTGTTTTCCCAAATACTGGAAGGAGTGACCCAGCCAAGGCTGTGGAAGGTTTTTTTCTCTGGAGAATAGCTCACCCCTCAGGCACCTCGGTTGGGCTCCCTACACAATGACTTACATCACTCTGCAGGTCATAGGCTTTCCTGGCTTGGATCACATCGTTCTGGTCGGGAAAGCAAGACCACTGGTGCAGGTACTGGCGATAGTCCACATCGCTTGCTAATGCCTGGCCTTCTTTGGCAGCACTGATGGACACCATGTCTACTGGGATGGTGATCTTGGCCTTGTGGTCATTGTAGACCTTTTTGTACAGCCTATCATTCTGCATCTTCAACACATTTGCTGCCCAGACCAGTTTAGGGTCTTCTTTGGCATTGCGACATCCAATATAATGGCCTTTTTGTTTCTCATAAGCATTTTTGTACAGATACTGTTGGATGTGAACAGAAGAAAGGAGAGTCATTTTTTTTCTAAACGGACGGCTCAAAATAACTCTATCTCCCTTAGATTACCCTTTCTGGGGCACTGCTTTTTTTCAAATCTACTTCTTGACACATTGGTTTGTCTTCTGTCAGTACGCATGAGAACACTGTGGGAGCCTCTAAGGCAAGAACAGCTCTCTGGGTCATCCCCCAATATAGGCTTGTCCAGTGTTTCCCAAATTTTAATTATCGTTTGCCACTGTCATATGTTTTGCCACAAACAACACCAACATTTCATATTTTGTTCTGTCAATTTGATTCTTTAAGTAAATTTATTTTTAAAACAAAAGCTTGTTGAAAATTTTCATTTTAAAACTTATAATCCTATCTAAATGGAAAAAAATCAGTATTTTTTATTACATGTTAAAACAAACATAACTATTTAAAAAAATGCTTGTGCATGTTCTGCATAAAATTATCATAGGAACCCACTTATGCATATTGCACTTCAAGAAACAGTGGGATTCTTTGTACCCACTGAATCTCTAAGTGCTTGTAAATTAAATGATATTGAGAAGATATCGAAAAGAAAAGAAAAATCTGTGCTTAAACGTAAGACAAGCAGAATTAAGCACAGAGGGTCATGTCATCAAATTGTTGTAAAAGTTGTTCTTGAATTTGGGACTCTAAAACAAGACACTAATGACAATGACCTCCATTCTATTAAAATATAATTTCTGGGGAATTGAGGTAAAGATTAGTAAAGTAGTAACTCCCTGTGTGTCTACTAGTTAGTGTTTGTTCAGGCTGGGCAAGGAGGGGCTCTTACATCACTGGCAATATCCCTGGAAGCTTTGGCACGTTGGAAACCTATGGCATCTGCTCGCAGGTCATAACCTGTCATCTTGACGTCTTCCCAAGCTTGCTGATATTTTTTCTGCAAATGGAGATTACAATGCCACTGTTAATCTGGAGAGGGAGCTACTGAGTCAGCATTACTGATAGGTTCAAGAATACATGTTACACTGAAAATTAAGCTTCCCTTAAGATTTATGAAACAGGCTGGTTTCCTACTGAACTTAAGTTCCAGTATATTTTTAATGACATTTAGTAAAGTTCTCTCCCAGTTACTTCTTTTTCAAAGAAGGAGATTGAGGAGATGGCAAATCATGTAAAAAGGAGGAAAAAAATACTATTTGGCTTTTAAAAGGAAAAATCAATGATGGGCCACTAAAAAGTTAATTAAATATTACCAAATCTGTGTATGTATGTTTTTATGTCATGTCTTTCTGGAAACCACCAAATTTTTTCTTCCAACAAAGATAAGGACACTCATCTCTATACCCATACACACATGACACTTATCATTAACTTAAGGACTAGAAATAAAAAGAATGGTAAGGAAATGCCCTTTGCTAAACTCTCTCTGGAGCATATCAAAGAAAAGTTTGGTTAGGCAGAGAACATTATATAAAGCAAGTCGTTTGCAGTTCCTTACATTGCTCATCTGTATGGAGTTGATCTTGGACTGCAGCATCAATGGGGTGTCAGGTGGCATATTCACATTAGCCTTCTCTTTGTCCCAGGCATCGCGATACAATGGCTGACAAAAATGAAAAACAAAAGATGGTTTATAAGTAAATAAGTCAATTACTACATGAATAAAATTATAGGTATGATTAGAAGTTCTGTGGATGGTCTCACATATAAAATTAGATCACATGTTGTTCATTTGCGTTTTTACTTAGAAAGTGCCAACAGTAACTTCAACAAGAAGAAATACATTCATGTCTTATATAAAATGAGTCAGAAACTTGGTAGTAAAATGATCTTTTTCCATTTATTCACATGTAATTACCTGGCAGGCAAACCTACATAACAGGAAACTACAATAACTTACATTATTAATCGAGTCCCGGCTTTCTTGACCCAAATAAATATCATAATGTCTGATATTGAGGTTGCCTCTGGATTTTCAACTTATTTCATGAATGAACAGCAATACAATTTTGGGATCGTGGTATTAACTGGCAGAAAAGTGTTATAGGCAAGATCTCAAATCTGTTCAATGTATGTATCAGAGTTTGTGGAGCAGGAGGATGCCTACCACACTAATACTGACCAAAGAGTTACCTAAGTAAGTGAAATGTGGATACTGCTCATTGACTGACCATATAAAATTCTGCCTAGATACCTGCAAGTTCAAGATTCTAATGCAGGTATTAGCAGTTTAAAGTTCACTTTTAGAATTTGTATAGAGACCTCTTCAAAATGTCTGAACATGTCACCAAACCAGCTTACCTCACTGATCTGTACAGAGTTGATCTTTGCCATGATGATTTCAGGGGTATCAGCAATGCTGGTGAATTTGAGGGCCTCTGGCCTTATACGATACAATCTTTCATTCAGGAGGTTCTGGGCATTCTTCACTCTCATCACTTCCACAGAGCCCTCTGGCAACCATCCTATACCCTTCAACCACTCCAGGTCTGACTTGTACACATTCTACATGAAGGAGAGGACCACAGGGCTCAGAAGAGTCAGCTTCACCCACTAGAGCATGATGCCAGCAAACCACATACCACCTCTATCTAAATCAGCTGGGTGGCCAATCCCACGGAACTCAATGGCCAACATTATATGTTAACATTTGATTTTTACATCCCTGACACACATCTCTGGGGGAAATTCACAGTATCCTAGAAATAGGAGCAGGGCTGACAAGTGGCACTTACAGAATGACAAACAGCAAAGGCAGATAATTTTGTTTTTATTTAAGGTTGAGCTTCTGGGCTCACCACTTGAAATCTGCCTTTTACATACCACTGGGAATAACAGCTTTAGGAATTTGGGAGAAATAGGTCCTTAGATGCATGTATAAGGAGAAAAAAAATACATACCTATATCTATATATCTCTCTCTTCCCCTTTATAAATATACTATATTCATTTTATATATACACACACACATTTTTCCTATATATATATCAGATAAACTTGAAATCCAACATTTCCTTATGTTTAAATCTGTTTCTGAAATTTAGATCTGACCATGCAAATGTAATGAATCAGAACAAGTGAGACTGAAATTTTCTACCCAGTTACACAGAATACATAGAAAAAGAGTGGTTTACATCTTGATGACTATGGCCTTGCCATATAAAGAATCCTCTGTAAGATAGAAAGTGTTCAGAAAATCTCCACTACCATGGATGTATAGAACATGTTAGGTTCTATTAAGATTACTATTTAAATTATGTCCCTGGGGAAAACACTGATTAAATCCACAGCCACACTCTCCCCAAGAGTCTAGTGATGATATACGCACATCGCTCTGCAGTTCGTAGGCTTTCTTAGCTTGGATCACATCATTCTGATCTGGCAGACATATCCACTGGTGCAGATAATTGCGATAATCAATGTCGCTAACCAGGACCTGGCATTTCTTGGCCTGGACAATTGACATCATGTCCAATGGTGTATTGTGAATTCCTTTAGACTTCTCATACGCTTTCTTGTATTCTCTGTCACTCTGGATCTTGGCAGCATGTATAGACCATACCAATTTGGGGTCATCTTGTAGGGTACGGAAACCCACATGGTGGCCCAGTTGCTTACGGTAACCTTCTTTGTATTTGTACTGAAGTTGTGAAAAATCAGATAAAAAGACATATAAAAATAATGTAATAGGAAGACTTTTCATCAAATGCTTTCAGAATGTTTTCTTAGCCTTGTGTAAATTGGACCAACTGGTAGTCATGTATTCCAGTTCACTCTGAAGAATTGGAGAGTGCTATTTTAGGTAGTTTCATAGAAGACCTGAGTAAATCAGGAGGAAAATAGTATAGTGAATAAGAGTAATAAAAAAATAGCTAACATTTACTGAACAATCACTATACACCAGATAACTATTATGAGTGCTTCAAATGTATTAGGTTGATCCATATAAAATTGCTGAATTATTTATTTATAAATAGTTGCATAGTAGCAATTATAATCTCATTTAAACCTCACAGTATCTCTATGAGGTAGGTAATATTATCATCACATATTTCAGATGGGGAAAATAAGGCACAGTAGAGTAACTGTCACCCCCAATATTGCCTGGCAAGTGGAACATTAGATCATATGTCCCCTAAGAGTACTGAAGGTATCTCAGGTACAGAAAAGTCATATGTGTTTTAGAGATAGAGGAGAAAGGTGCACGTTTCAGGAATGGAAAGCAAGGTTGTTGGTTTGAATCAGAAGATGACACCAAAAGGTCTGTGGACAAGAGTTTCTATTTTGTCCACAGTTGTCCTAAGTGTCTTAGGCCTAGAGCAAGATGGTCTGTTTCTTCCCTATACACGGATAGCACAGGAAAGTTTAGACAAAAGGAAGAGAGAGAGAACTGGGAATAAGGCAGATACTATGGATTGGCTATGGTTTTTAGAGACAAAAAGAAGGAGGAAGAAGGAAGAAAGAGCTGACTCATCAATAAAAAAATAGAGTGACCTGGAGAAAGGGAACAACGATGGCTTAAAGATTTGGAGCTGGGGAGTACTTGGTAGGATAATTATTTTGACAGTTAATAAGATTCAAAATTATTGTTAAATGAACTTCAGAAGGTTACTAAGAACATTATACACAAACCTCCAGTATAAAATTTTCTATGTAAGATATGATTTCAGTCTTAAGTCTTATACGAAACTTTCATCTGTGATTCATATTTATGGAGAATGTCATAACTATTTAGAAGATAGAAAATACCTGTCAACAATAAAATGTACTGGTTCTTGAATTTTTTCCAAGAATTTGTACAGAACTTCATGATATTTTACTTCTACTTAGGAACAGTTTAGCTGTTATTTATGTATATACCCCATCTATGCTAACCTGAATGTTTTTCATCCCATTTTAATGTTTCTAAATACAGAAAATCTTTAGTGCAGGACAAAATATAATTGTTTCCATAGATTTTTTAAAAACTAAGATTCTGGAAAGTACTCTCCTTATTTGTTGTATAGAAGAGAAAAGCCACAAGGAAATAGGAGCTGTACCTCGCTGGCAATTTCTCTGGAGGCTTTGGCACGTTTGATTTCAATGGCATCTGCCTTTATGTCATAGCCTTTCTGTTTGGCTTCATCCCAGTCTTTCTGGTAGAGTTTCTATTGAGGAAACACACAAGATTATTTACAAGGATTGAAAATAAGTGAATATAGTTAAAGTACTCATAAAGTGAATCATAAGGCATAACGTAAATGAAGGCAGCATAAGGAAAAAGCAGAACAGTCACTTCTGAGTACTTCTTTTGATTATTGGCTATTTACTTTTGGAGTGCAGGATACTTCTGATTAAAATTTTAACGCAAAACAACTAAATCTACTAATGTTTGAACATTTGCATTCATCGCAATATGGTACACATCTGAAAATACCCCACCACGCAGTACGAGGAAACGAAGAATCAACTGTGAGGCTAGAGAATCTTCATCAAGGCACCGCATAAGACCTGATAAGATTTTTTCCTAATGTTGCCCTTTGACTTTTCAGAGGTCTCCACTGAAGGGATGTTACACAGATATTCATACATATCCTACTTTATGGGTATAATTAAAACTTGTCTTTTGGCATTTTTTTATGTCAAACAAGAAAATTCTAGATCAATCAAAAACCTATAAAGACAGTAGAGACTGTTACGTCTTACACTTTCTCGTGTAAAGAGCACTCAACTAGGGATTTAATTACTCTCGATTACTATACAATGGAATGGAGCTATCGGAAACCAATAGGATGGAGGTATCCCACTCTTGCAGTGTAGGGATGCAGCCATGTATCTAAACTAATGTTTAAAAGAGAATTTCCGTTCATATTGCCTTTGTAATGGTAACCAATGAAAGTTTCTATCACCAAAACTGAGCACATTTCCAAGACAGGTAATTTGTTCACGATAACACACTCCCTAAAATGACAGATACTGTCTTCTAAAGGCATTTACACTTCATACTTATGCTTCTTACATTGCTGATCTGCAAGGCATTGATGTGGGCCTGTAGCATGACTGGTGTGTCAGGAGGAATGCTGATGTTGGCTTTATCTTTATTCCATGCTTCCTGATATAGTTTCTGTGGAGAGAAGGGAAATATTACTTTAATACCTCAACAGAGAATGGCTGTTTGCAACATTAAGCTTTAGTAACTATTCAGCCTTTTGTGATGGTTTATTTTAGGTGTTAACTTGGCTAGGCCACAATATCCAAATATTTGGCCAGACATCATTCTAGATGTTCCTGTCAAGGTATTTTTTTTAGATGAGAATCACATTTATATCAGTAGACTTTGGGAAAAGAAGACTATCCTCTGTAATGTGGGTGAGCCTCATCCAATCAGTAGAAGGCCTTAATAGAAAAATTAACTGACCATCCCAGAGCAAGAAGGAATTCTGCCAGCAGACTGCCTTTGGGCTTGAACTGCTACTCTTCCCTAGGCCTCTGCCTGCTGGCCTATCCTGCATATTTTAGGCTTGCCAGCCTCCACAGCTGTGTGAGTCAATTCCATAAAATCCATAAAATCAATCTCTTCTATCTTCCCAATATATCCTACTGGTTCCATTTCTCTGGAGAACCCAGACTAATACAGTGTCATACCACTTATCATGCAGTATTTTGCTACAAGTTTTACTATTTAACAGGAGTTAAATATATATTTGTATCCCTGGATTGCAATGGAGTGACATTTTTTCCTTCTCGTGCTTCAGAGTGTGGGTGTGTGGTAGCAGAAAGGCACGCTGACAGCTGTCAGAACGCTGCCCGGCATGTGCCCTCGTCCAACCATCAGGAGATTCTTAGAGTTGCTCCCATCAGTGCGTCTCTGAAGTGGAGCAGCCCACTTGCTTGGTCTGAGTGGCATCATCTGAAAATAAAGCCCCGCAAAAGGAAAGCTTGGTGACTGGATGGTTCCTACCTCACTCATTTGCAGAGAATTAGCTTTTGCCAGGACAACTTCTGGGGTGTCAACAATGGAGGTGAACGTCAAGGCTTCCGGCCGTGTTCTATAGAGTCTTTCATTTATCAGGTCTTGGGCAACCTTCACCCTGTTCATTTCTACGGAGCCTTCTGGCATCCAGCCAATGCCGCGCAGCCATTCCAGGTCTGCTTTATACACACTCTGCAAAGGGGTTAGAATGAAATTTTGTTCCAGTATTAGACATATCATCCCTTACTTGCAAAATAAAGTACATGGAATTGAGGGGTTGATAAGCATAGGAGATGGTGGTTCCAAAAGTGTAGGACCTGGATTTTATATGATTCAGAGGTGCTAATATTGATGACAGAGTAATTTGTAAAAGCATAGTTATTTATACTCACCATGAATAAGCATAACATAGTAAAAATGCAGAATTTCCTAATAATTATTTGATAATTGGAAAAAACTACAGAACTGAAATGTTATAAAAAGGAAATTTTGTTGAATCTCATTGCTTTTTCTCCCTGTAATAACAGGCCCCAGGAAACTCCACTTAGTGTTTTGAGTATAGTACAACAATGGAAGTTATTTTTAAAACATTCAGATAATTTATGTTTGTCTGAAATAAATTTTCATTGCCAGAAAGAATAAATAACATGAAGAAAATAGTGTGGAATCTAGGCCAGGGAATAATGGACATGATCTAAGTAGGGCTCTTCATTTGGTTCCTTTGTCTGTGGATCCCATGACAGATACCTCCCATATATCTGTTTTGTACTAAACAACATGAATGGTGCCCCCACTGCTGTGCAGCGTGCAGTCTGTGGCTCTGTCCAATTAATAAATCTGTGTTGCCCCATTTCACCTCTCCCAAAGTTCATGGTACGTACGTCACTCTGAAGATCATAGGCCTTCTTGGCTTGGATAATGTCATTTTGGTCGGGTAAGCATGTCCAGTGATGCAGGTAGTTCCGATAATCAATGTCACTGACAAGAATCTGACATTTCTTGGCCAGCAAGATGCCTAACATGTCCACTGGGCTGCTGAACTTGGTCTTCCACTTCTGGAAATCCTTCTTGTACTCCCTTTCACTTTGAATCTTCCCTGCGTGTATGGCACACATAATCTTGGGGTCATCCTCAACGCTCCGGGCTCCAATGTGGTGGCCTCTCTGTTTCTCATACGCTTCTTTATATTTGTACTAAAATTCCAGAATACAGCTTTAGAAAGCCAGATTTAAGACCATATACATTCTGACAATTACAGAAAACATGGAAAGCCCTAAGCAGAAGGACAGGAATTTCATATTGCAACCATTTGGGCATCTCTGAACAATTTTAAATAACACTTTAAATACTGTCACAAGCATAACTGTACTGTAATCCTACATCCTCATTGGTGGAACCCCTCCATGCAGCAACTGTAATTCCAAAATGTATTTTTCTGCTCTGTGACAACAAAGGGAAAAATCTTAAAAGGTAGGAAGCAGGCCTGGTGGAATACATATGAAAGCAATTACACGGTGTGGTCCACCAGCAACACTATGGTGGTTCAGCAATGTGGAACCACAGTATTACACGGAGGGTGCTTACGTCACTGGCAATGTCCCTCGAAGCCTTAGCACTTTTGATGGAAATAGCATCAGCTCTCAGATCATAGTCCTTCATCTTTGATTCATCCCATCCCTTGGTGTAAAGTTTCTAGGCAGAAGATAATACATTATAGAAAAATAAAAAACTGTTTTGGAAACTTAATAGGCTAATTACAGACAAGAAAGTGATAAGGTGGAAAAAGTATTTTAATTATTCCCAGAAAGACTTAAACGACAATCAGGAAATCTCTTACTTGGCTGATATTGGCAGAATTGGTCTTGGCCAGAATGATTCCTGGGGTGTCCGGCATCACATGGATGGAGGTTTTATCAGTATCCCAAGCTTCTGTATATAAATGCTACAGGAGAGGTGAGGTAAAACCTTTTGTTAAAGCCTATATATTACAGTTACCATAAAATTTAACACATTTAACAGTAAAAAAAAGAGGTTTGTTAAGGCTATTTGGAGGTAAGGGAAGGAAAAGGGTAATGAGATAGTGAAATAGAGTAATATAACTGCCATATAATAATCTCATAGCTGATATGAAGTGATATAATGGTCTCAAATGTTCATTCTTTTCATCCAGTGAATTCCAAGCTTACTCACAAGACCTGCAAGGATAGAGTACGGCTATAGAACTACAATACAATGGAAGTCCCTGGACTTCAGAGTCAATCCTAAGGTCAAACCCAACTCCACTGTGTCCAAACTGTATCATAGTGAAGAAGGAATGCAGTGCCTAACGTTCTTCATTAGTAAGAGGGGGATAAGCATGTTTTTATTGAATATTTTGTGAAGAGTAATCATAACACAGGTAAAATGCCTGAGGCACTCAACAAATCACTATGGTTGCTGTCAGTGGGTGTGGTACAAAAAGGAATTTCTGGAGTTTTACTACCCCAAGCTTTGGATTTGCTGAGAGCCAATTTCATATTCTGTACTGAGCACACAGTCTCATTGCCTGAAGGTTTAGAAGATGTCCAAGTAGGGGTGGGAGAATTCAGTCAGTTCTGTCCTATCCAAAATGTGCCTATTAAGGGCCTACCCGGTGAACAAAGATTTAACTCAGTATCAATAAGCCGATTGCTAGAACTCCGGGAAAAAAAAGTGAGCATTTTTATGTACTGGTTGTATAACAAAACTGGAAGCAATAATAGCAGCTTACTTTCCACAGTGGATTTCCACAACCTAAGGTGGAAGAGCACAGTAAGCAACTAATTTGAGTGTGCACTGGCATTCCCAGGCTTTAGAATAAAATGCTCAATGGCTGCATATTCCTCACAGGATGGATGAATGCGCACCAATGGCTTGAGTGTGCTCTGCCCAGGAGAATGTGCAGCAAAAAGTTAGGCATTTGTGGATGTCTCCAGGTTACCACTCAGAAGAGTGTGAGGACTATTTTAGAGAAATTACCCCAGGCTACACTTCCTCATGCACGCAAAGAATTAAAGGACACAGTGCTGAGAACAGCATGCAGGTCCAGCTAGAAATCAAGCAGATGCTCTGTTGAAGGCCTGCACGAGAATCAGGCCCATTACACCTCCTTTTTCTGGAAACCCTTCAGGGTGCTTCTCACTTTATGAGCTAAGTTCATGGAAGGTATCACTCAGGCAACTGGAAGACGCTGGAGACTCACCTTGCTCATTGTCAGGGCATTATTTTTTGCCAGGACAATCTCTGGGGTGTCTGTAATGCATGTGAATTTGAGCTGCTCTGCAGGCAGGCGGTACTTTCTCTCACTCAGGATATCTCCAGCTCTCTTGACATGCTCCACCTGTACAGAGCCAATGGGTACCCATCCAATGCCTCTCAGCCACTCAAGATCAGCCTTGTAAATAGCCTGAAAATGAAATAATGAAATAATATTTATAGAAATTACCTGGTGTCTGGTCTTGATTTAGCATATACAGATGATGTGTAATTCTTCATCTTGTGTAAATTTCAGGGAAGACCCACAGGATTTTTGCACTTTGGTGCAGAGTGGCTAATTAACATTTTGTCCCTGAAAGTAGCCAATGTTTGCCTTTTTAAAGACCCACAAAATCTCTCTAATGAGATGGGGATTTCATCAATGCAAAACCCTTTTAAGGAAACTACTGCCTACCTCCTGAATACAAACTATTTATTCTCTGATTTGATTGCCCATATCTCCTGTGTAGTAATAATACTGTTAGTAACACAGTTTGTTCTTGTTTCCTTGAGCAGTGGCCTTCACAGCCAGTCATGTGACATTGAGAAAGGATGAACCCTACTGGCTGAACACATATTGAATTAATGTGTTTTCTAGGGACAACAAAAAGGGCATATTTTTTCATATGATTTTATATGCATGCTTCTAAGCTAAACAACGAATATATTTTTAATATTATCTTATGCTTAGCCCTCATTTTTTGCAGTATAATTTGAGTAAAACAAGATATTTTATCTTCTTTTAATTTTGTTTTCTTGAATTTAGATAACTGGCTAAAGGAGAATTTTCCTCTCAAGTAAGAGCAAGAATTCTTTTTGTTTGTATGGCTTTAGGGGAACCACTCTTTTACAAGTCTCTGCTTTTGTCATTCCTTCAAAAGTGACTATGTGTCAGCCTGATCAAAAAAATGAGGAGCTACAATGCCACTGGGGTAGCATTTGAGTGCCAAAGACAGTCTACTGGCTGACAGCAAAAGCCCCTCACATATTCCTAGGGAGCTACTGTTGTCAGCTTCCTAGCAAAATTGTCTCAATATCTATAATTCATTCTTCAACTTCCTTACACAAGTTATATTAGATATTTGCTAGAAGTTAAGTAGTCAGAAAAACAATAAAGCAATCAATTCAACTGGAAAAGTAAGTTGATTTCAACCAGGAATGCTTAACCTGGCATCAATGAATGTGGATAGAAAAAAAACCCACACTATCTTTATTTTCATTAACCTTTAACTGAAATACAACATTTCTTCCAATTATAAGTTTAGGCAACAGATCATAGCAGTATTAACACTATGTGGTACTCCATCAGCAACAGAAATCACAAATGTCTTCATATCTATTACAGTAGTTGCAGACATCTTGAAATATTTATGCTTGTCACTTCTTTAAATAGTTATTATTACACTCCCCACTAGATCTTTTTATTTAATGTATAAATAAAAAAGCATATATATAGTACATCACAAATTTAGTTTAATATGTTGATAATTATATTTCAATGTAGTCAAGTTTCTTTTGAAACCTATATATATGTGTTTTATTTTATGTACTTCATGACACTGTCCTGAGAAGTTGTCCATAAATTTTACCAGGCTGCCAAAAGATGCCATGACACAAAAAGAGGACCCCATTTTACAATTCGGAAACAAGTTCTGGTGAATATTAGACCCACTCACATCACTCTGAAGGTCGTAGGCCTTCCGAGCCTGAATGATGTCATTCTGATCGGGCAGACAGGTCCATTCGTGTAGGGGATGCTTGTAGTCTATGTCGCTTACAAGGACCTGACACTTCTTGGCCTGGACCACCCCCATCATGTCCACTGGGCTGCTGAACTTGGTCTTCCACTTCTCAAAGTCCTTCTTGTACTCCCTCTCGCTCTGGATCTTGGCCGCATGGATAGACCACATCATCTTGGGGTCATCCTCAATCTTACGGGCCCCAATGTGGTGACCGAGCTGCTTGCGGTAGCCTTCCTTGTACTTGTACTGAAAAAAGAAAAGATATATGAGTCTAGTGATAAGAACATCTCATTTATATTGTATTTCATAGTTTAACACATACAGTATTTCTTTTCATTTTCCTTACCACTAGTGTGAGGGACAGAAATGTTAATATTATCAACCCCATTTTATAAAATAGAAACCTGAAGCCTAGAGGGATTAAGTGTTTTGTTCAAGGTCACATCACAAATAGGTGGCAGAGCTGAGACTAAAATAGAGAATCTCTGGTTCTTAATATTTTTCTCCTATTAAACTGTACTACCTAATTTACATTTGCTTGCTTAATAAGATAAAACATCTTGTACAACTAAAAAAGCATCTACTTAATTAAAAAATGTGAACAATCTTTTCTAAAAATGTTCTGACATTAAAAATATTTTAGCATATGTCCCTTGTAATTAGAACTTACAGTAAATTCTCTGATTGAGGATATGGGCTACATTTAGATAGTTTCACCAGGAAACATCTCCCTCAATAGCCTGTCAATGTCACTGAACTTTCACTATGAGAGTCATACCTTGAGTTAATACTCTATCTACTTTTAAAATACAAGAATAACACATTATGGTCCATTTTACTATGAGATGATCATAGTGTGGGCTTCTCAAACTTAACAGCCTGAAAGAGTTATGATGATAGAAGAAATGAAGCGTAAGTCTAAGGCATGGGACCCTTCCAGAAGAAGGAAAGTCTGGATTTGGGCCCAAGGGAGCCCTGGTACAGAATAACAACACTCACGAGATGTTTCTTATGAGAAGGGAAGGACTAGAGAATAGAGACAAGTGGGTCCTGAGGAAGAGCTTCACTTACTTCTCAACTTGTTCTTGTAACCAGTTAGGGCACCTCTGTAGGAGATCCTCACTAGAAGGTACAAAGGATGGGCCAAAACTCTAAAATACACCCACCAGCTAGTCTTCCTTTAATGACAGAAGTAGGAAAGAGTTCACATTTCTAGTGGCTGATTTACATCCACTAGTATCAGTATATTTTTCAAACATCTGATCACCTGCTCAATTTCTCAGGCTGAAAATTATGAACCATTTTTTTAGTGTCCATAAAACACGGATTTTTAAAGCATATACCTCTATCTTTGATTGATGAACAGGTATAAATGACACAGTACTTTGTGCTGTTCTTTGTTTTCATTTGCAACTTTGTATATAGGGGAATCACTAAATGAACCTGAGACTGCTGGGAACAATCAAAATTCTGGCAAGAAAAACTGTAAAAGCTGCCATTTGTGATCATCTTTCCACAAGAAATACCTCTTCCAAAAACATCAACTTACATCACTAGCAATCTCTCTTGAAGCCTTGGCTGCTTGGATTGGAATAGCATCCAAACGTAAGTCACAGCCTTCCTTCCTGGACTCTTCCAAAGCAAGTTTATAGAGTTTCTGTAGAAAAGAGAGTTGTTAGTCATTACTCCTTTCATAAAATAATGAACCTGTTTATCATTACATTTTCTCATCTTCATTAAACTACAGAAATAAATCCACAAAGTCAATTAGCAGGGTGGGTTTCTACAAAACTTTGCCTCATAGGTGCTCAAGGATTAAAAGACACATGTTCTAAACTTCGGAATTTTATTTATTTGTAAATTTAAAAAAATACATTTTGGGGAGATCAGCATGTGGTTGCCAAATTCAGTTTTGCCAAACTAGCACATGTTAAAAAAGAACTATTTACTATCACTGTCCTATTATAAAAGAAAGGGCATCTTAATGCTAAAGAAGGAATGAGGAACTTTTAAGGAAGAAGGAACTTTTAAAATTGAATATATTTAGATTTATGAAAAATTCCATGCATTGTCTCTATTTTTTCTCATTTTTTGGACAACCAAACTATCATCACAGACTGTGATCAAACTACAGTAGTGTTTCAGAACCATTGCCCTGTTGAAAATGTTGGTTCTGAAAGAGATGCCTAGAAAAATGCTTGCAAATGAAATTCAATGATAATCAGGACATTAATGATACAGTAAAATAATATAGGACATGGTAACTTTCTGGGTTCCAACCAACCCAGTGCCTTCCTACTAAATAGCTGTTGAATAAAATAATGACAATACCCACACTGACCTGTAGGGGGAAGGCTTCAGGAATATAATTCCTATTGGAATTTTCTCCATAAGCTTTCCTTTTCTGATATCCTGTTGCCAAAAGGCTGGCCTAATTTGTGGACCTACCACATAGTCCAAACTTGAATTAAGGGAGAACTAGCTCTTTTACTGAAAATGTAAGTTTGGAGTATGTATGATAACTTAGTTGAAACATTTCACTAAGGAAACAGTTACAATAGTTCATTTTTGCCTTTCTATTCATTATAAGATCACTAGTTGACTCACATGACTGTAGTTTATTCGGTTGAGTTTGGCTAGCATGATTTCTGGTGTATCAGGCATGACATGGATTGTTTTCTTATCATTGTCCCAGGCTTCAGTATACAGTCGCTATGGAAAAAAAAGATGAGAAAAATTATTTTGGAATTCACAGGCTTTTTTTTTTATTATGTGTCAGTCGCCTTTCCTCTACAAAATAGAAATAAAATATTAAAGTTGCATAAGTCCTACCTTCCTGTAGATAAATTATTATTTCCAAGAGTATTTAACTCACTATTTCATTGACTCAGAGTTTTTACTGCTTCTCATTAAAATTCTTCAGCAATTCTGGGAAGTATAATTGTGTTGCAGTATTAAAAATATGTAATTATGAAATAATTACAGCACAGAGTATTTTCAACACAAGTTTAATATTTTGAAGTATTACTAAGTAACTATGGTATTATAATGGAAAAATCATTAAAAAATACCATAAATCCTATAGGAATCTTTAAAATATACTAATATGCCGGAATTTTTACCTTGTTCTATGGTGATTTCTGATACCTACTGGTGAGGAGTGAAGACTCACCTTATTCATGTTTATAGCATTACTTTTTGCCAGCACCTGCTCTGGAGTGTCAGTTACACAGGTAAATTTCAGTGTCTCTGGTCGCTGGCGGTAGATATTATCACTCAGGATCTCTGCGGCTCTCTTGGCTCTCAGAACTTCAAAGGACCCAATCGGAACCCAGCCAATGCCTTTCAGCCATTCAAGGTCTGACTTATACAAATTCTACAAATCAACAGAGATGAAACATATATATTAATTAATGGTTCAGAGACATAGTCACAAAATGGCCCATACTAGAGAAATACAAAGTACCGATGAACAGATAAAGCTACCAGCACAGTTGATCAACCATTCAAAAGCATTATTGAATCCTAAGCATATTTTTTCCCTAAGCATTGTTTAGTACCCGCATTGAATCCAGAAAGATGAGCGATATATTTAAAACTGAAAGACACAGTCCTGCCCTTGAAGGTACTACCAAGATTTTACACGAGAGCAGAGCTTCTTAAGCCTTGGAAAATGTGCTCTAATAGTTTCCAGTAAGAACAGCATCACGTGAGGGTTCCAGTCACAAAAACTCTAGCCCTCCTTTTTTTTCTTTTAGGGAAAAGAGGTGAAATTCAAGTACAGTAGTGAGTTGCAACATGTAGTAATGTTAACTTTTGCAAGTCACACTCTTGATTTGCATTTTTCAAACTGAGATATAATTGACATATAGCATTATATTAGTTTCAGGTGTATAACATAATAACTCAATATATGTATATATTGTGAAATGATCACCATTCTTGCTTTAATTTCCATCTTCAAAGTCACAAATATCAAGTGTGTAATGTGGTGTTATAAAGATAACAGATATTTTCCTAATTACTCATTTTGTTTACTCTCAATAGGACATGTTAACTGTGAATTAGATGATTGGTTTTGAAAAAGGCAAGACTATCTCAGTATTTTTCTGACTCTAAGTATAAAATATAAGTTTATTAAAATAATTTAGCACAATATATTTCTGGGATCTCCACACTACCTTCTACTGACACACACATCATTTTCACCTCTCTAGCCAAAAATTTGTGGCTGTATATATATATATTTGTATCATTAATCTACAATTACATGAGGAACATTATGTTTACTAGACTCCCCCCATCACTAAGTCCCCCCCGACAAACCCCATTACAGTAACTGTCCATCAGCATAGTAAGATGCTGTAGAATTGCTACTTGTCTTCTCTGTGTTGCACAGCCCTTCCCGTGCCCTCCCCCCATTATACATGCTAACCATAATGCCCCCTTTCTTTCCCCCACCCCTTATCCCTCCACTGGCTGTATATTTTTAAGGACCACATTTCATCTAACTCAGACAAAGGACGCTTGAAGCACCAGGAAGAAATATACCTATATATAATTGATAATATATATACTTTATTTCCTCTTTTACATGTAACTTTTGGGGAAGACAACTGTCCAATAAATTGTAGTGCTTCCAATGGGAAACTTTTCAAACACTCACCTGTATATTGTTTAAAATATACAAGCAAAGCCCAGTTCATCGGCACTAGTCAGAACCCACAGACACGTTTTGGATCAGCTTTTACCCGGCAGGACCAGCACTGGAGATACTCACATCACTCTGGAGGTCATAAGCTTTCCGAGCCTGGATGACGTCGTTCTGGTCAGGCAGGCAGGTCCACTCATGCAAAGGATGCTTATAGTCCACATCACTGACCAACGTCTGACATTTCTTGGCCAAAACGATACCAAGCATGTCCACTGGGCTGCTGTACCTCGTCTTGTACTTCTCAAATTCTTTCTTGTACTCACGGTCACTCTGGACTTTGGCAATGTGGATAGACCACATAATCTTGGGGTCATCTTGCACCGCTCGGGCGCCAATGTGGTGACCCAGCTGCTTGCGATAAGCTTCTTTGTATTTGTACTGAAAGACAGAAAAACAGTAAAAAAGGGAGAAAGACCAAGAGCTATTTTATTTTTTGGGGAGTAAAGCTTTTGTATGAAATCCTCAATATGTCTGAGGAGTTTCATCACATGTGATATGACACATCGGGCAGTGTCACAAAGAAGCTTACTCCCAAAGAAGCTGCTGTGTTCATCTGCGCATTTCTGTGGAATAGCTCCTCAACAATTATTTTATGTTATGCTAGAAAACATGTTTATAAAAAGTGATTAAAAGTGAACATTGAAAGTGTGAGCTCAATTACAGTGACAGCGTCTCAGAAGTCAGTCATTGGGGTGGGCCCATTGAGATGTGTTTACATGGTTCATTAATTTTTTCTAGGGCATTCTGAGAAATAATTTCTTCTGCATAGATAACCTAGAGGGGTAGTTGAAAAATGACAGCTTTTGTTGTTGGATGGGCACAGAGTTTCAGTTTTGCAAGATGAAAACATTCTGGAAGTTTGTTCCACAGCAGTGAGGATTTATTTAGCACTACTGAACTGTACCCTTAAAAATGGTTAAGATGGTAAATTTTATGTTATGTGTTTATTATGATTAAAAAGAAAAAAAGCCTGCAAAAATGAACAATTTTGGTAGTCTTGGATTCATGTTTAAGGTGTCCAAGAATCTGATGTTTTCACTCCTAGGATAAGGAATACTGATTTTGTAGACTCCTCAGCGAAGAGACTTACAGCTCTTTTGCTATCCTCTATCCTTCTTCAAATCATGGGGAAAACTCAGTTAAAGCTTGCTTCTTTCCTGGCATCTATATCTTGAGTATATTCTGAGAGCTCCTGAGGTTTTATGAGTAGCTTAGCGTATGCCCACCTAACTTTAATCAAGGTATCCAGTCTTATTAAGACCAAAACACAAGAGTCAAAGAAACCACATTCCCATTCAGGCTTTGCCTCAATGATGCTTGTAATCTTGGGCAGGTTACCTACTGTCTCAAAGCCACAATTTAAATGTCTTCACAATGAAGGCAGTTAAAATGCTGATGACTAAAGAGACTTCCAACTGTATTCCAGTAATGTGATTCCCTATGCATGGGCTGGCCTGTTGGTAACAAATGTAAGGACTCCATCAGCTCTTACTTACATCACTAGCAATGTCCCGGGAGGCCTTGGCAGCCACAATGGGAATGGCGTCACTTCTCAAGTCACAGCCTTCTTTCTTGGCCTCTTCCATAGCCTGGCGATAGAAGTTCTGAGGAAAGAAGTAGCAGCCCTTAGATTCAGTACTCAGTTTCACACTAGAAATGCCTTTTTGTCTAAAGAAGCCTGCTTTTGGATGCAGCTGCACTAAAGTGTTCAGCCTTATATTACCAAAAGAAAAAAAAAAACATAAAACCCTCTTTCTTTTACTTCCTTTTTATCCAAGCTATTTATTTAAATTGAAATTTTACATTCAGCAGGCTTTAACACCATGAGTTCTCTTTGCATAAATCCCTATGGATTTTAGACAGTAAGTCAATAGCTCTCAAATATGTTTGGGTCATTCAGTACTTGCTCTTCTTATGAAATAACCATGAAATATAGATTTACTTAACTCCAGTTTTGAATTAGGAACAATTTTACCAGCAAAGAATGTGATTATATAATAATATGCAATAACAAAACTACCACTGTGAGCATGCATCTATAATCAGACAGTGCTGAACCAAAGATAATCCACTGTCTGAATGTCTTTGTTAATATTGAAATCTTCCCATGGATTCATTTTGTCAATTGTTGGAAATTGCTAGCAGACATGGGGATACGATACCAAAGATTTATGAGTCAAAAACATAAAATTGATAAAATTGTATTTGTTAATATTTTTCTGTGAATTGAAAAATACCCACTGTTCAGTTTCAATGGCAGAACCAATACACACAGAGGGTGGAACACAGGCGTTCCATGGGAACATAGTTCGAGAACCACTGCATTACACAAATCATCAAAGCAGAAGTTTTCATCCTTATTTGCCTGTGATGCACTTATAAGAATTTTGACCAACTCTATACACTGTTCAAACAAAATAAATTTAAAAATATTCCTACTTTTAGTATTTAATTAATTAAAGCAAGATAAACAAAATATACAACTTGACAATTTTTAAACATTAAAAAGTAAAAACTTATTGGATCTCTTAATGATGTTTTTGTGATTAATAGGGACAAAAAAGGTTTTGGTGAATGTTAATACACTGGCAGAGTTTCCTTTTTAAGACTCTCGGGCATGAATCACGCTAACTACTGGCAAGGTATGTCTTTCTTTTTGTACTCCCTTTTTAAAAATAAAATCGCTATATAATTGTACTTAGTCATACATTTTAACATATGTTTTAATATGTTAAAATGTATATAATCTTTATTTTGAAAAATTTCAAACCTACAGAAAAGTTGTAAGAATAGTACAATGAACACCTAACTATCCAATTATTAACATTTTGCCATATTTGCTTTATCTCTATGTGTGTGTGTGTATGTGTGTGCGTGTATGTGTGTGCAGTGTGTTTATTTATGTTTTAATTCTTATTTTCAATAATAAGAAACAATTAAGAATAAATTAAATTTTAAAAAAAGAGTAAATTGTAGACATCATGAAATTCACCCCTAAATATTGCAGTATATATTGCCTATTGCCTAAGAATAAAGTCATTTTTACACAACCACCATGTATTTATTAAATTCAGGAAATTTACTATTGATACAATACTCTTTTCTAATAGACAGTAAATATTCAAATTTCACCTATTTTTCCAGTAATGCCCTTCATAGAAATATTGTTTTTCTATCTAGAATCCCATTCAGGAGCACAAGTGGCATTTAGCTCTGTCTTTTCTCCTTTCACACTTTTAATCTGTGCTTTTCTTGTTTTAAAGTGGATGAATAGTGGCTCTGAGAGAGTAAGTGAACACTACTTTAATGACAGGGATGTTCTCAGGCAGGTAATTTAGAAAAGAGTACATACGGAAGTGGAAGCTATGTTAAACAATTTTAATGCATGCTGGCATACCCGCTGGAAAGCCTTTGTGTAACCTCAAGGACACATGAGGTCTGAAGATAGCTCATCTCTATACCCCAAACAGGGACATAGTCCTTAAATTAGAGCATGATGGAATAATTTAATCTTTCATTCATTTTCTTCCTTTCCTGTACCAGGAAGAGTAATTGAATTAGGGAAAGCAGATGCAATACCAGTAGACAGTTCTGGAAAAAGATGCAGGAATCACTTGTGGTTTTAAGGGACAAACAACAATAATCTACAATTCTTCAGAGCTTTATCTTTTTTCTAATTTATATTGTTTCATGCAATTTTCATTGTCGAGGCTGTGTAAAGACAAAATTTTAAATGTAAGGAAAATCCTTAAAAAGTGTGGCAGAAATAATGAAAAGGAATTGCTTCTTTATTATGTCTTAGTCTCAAATTAAACTGAATTAAAAATACTGGAATAATATCTGGATTTTAAATATGATGCAGAGGCACTTGATTTTTAAATGACTTAAGAGTCCTTGAGGCAAATTATTGTGTATTTTTAGTGTAGATTAAAATGTGACAATTTATGTTCTTTTCAAGAGGAGATATTTACAAGGAAAAGCTAAAGTAAAAATAAAAATAAATTTGATATTTTTGAGATAAAATCCCAAGGGCATTTGTTCTTCTCAAACATCTTCAGAAACGTTTATTTTGTAACTGGAGAGTCAAACAGTTCCTCTGTTATATTTTTCCTTTGAAGATTTTGTTCTTATGTATAAGTGGGGGAAAAATGTGCTTGGAGAGTTTCAGGCCAAACAAATAGATTTCTTTCATTCTTCCAACATTTGAAAAGATGCAGGGCTTCAAAGAAGAAAACACTATTAGTTATCAAGGCTATGTTTTAAAGCTTGTTTGGTAAGTTATTCACCCAAGAGAATCAGAATGGGTCAATGAGAATTTAAGAGAAAAAATAAGATGTGGTTGCTTTATTTTGTTTTGTTAATATGTACTGAGCTAAGAATGGAATGAAGGTACCAATCAATGGCAATGGGTTGAGAAGAAATTCAAGTGGGCCATTCTGAAATCTAATGTTCAAAAGACAGTCCTTAGAGAACTGGCATAATCACGCAATTTTAAGGAAACTAAATCCAGCCGACAATTTTGGAAATAAAAAAAATAGCTCAATTTCCTCTCAGTAGCTTCATCTGACCTGATTTTAACAAAAGGGAAAAGCTTAAAGTGTTATTACCAGTTGGGCTAGAAACTGAATTTCATCTGCCTGGGGTGAAACAGACTTCCTGGAGGAAGCTAATCCAACAGAGAAGCTCTGTGGCCATGAGGAAAGTTGCTCATTCAAAAATGACCAAAGCCATGGTGGATCAAATGCTCATAATCAGGCTTGTCTTTGGGTCTGTTTTATCAAGTTAGAGAAAGGAAAATTGTGTTCTCTTCATTTCATATTTGATTATTTGAATATTTCTATGCCTGGTTATTTGATATTTATATACCTCTCTTTTAGGGCTGCATTATTGGAGGCAAAAGTAATCAGTGCAGGTAAAATCACAAATATGGTCAAGTCTTGAAATGAGTACTTAAATTTTCCAGTGTTCTCAAACTCAAGAAAAGTCTGCCCTACTTTTTTTTTAAAGGAAGACACAAACATGTAAGAAATTAGTATTCTTCTTGAATAAACCAGATAATTCTTCACTTTGCCAAGAACAATAGGGCAAGGAGCTATTAGGCAGCAGAATTTCTGGACTACGAAGATACATGATGACAAGTTAAGTGAGTCTGGAGATAAGTGCATAAAAGAATGCATTCTATTGTCCTCAGGCAATTTTGAAATTGATGAATTTAAGAATTCTCATTTCAGTTCTTATAAATAAACCTCAAATTATTTTGAACATATTAAATAAATCTGATTTCCATCGTGACTTGAATGTAAAGTGAAGGACTTGAAGTTTGTTAGCCAACTTTTTTTGTGCCAGGCTCTACATACTGGGAATATATTATGTCACTTGGTCATCACAAAAATTCTTCAAGATAGACATTTTTATTCCATTTACAGATGACATAACTGAAGAAGAGCTTACAGGATAAATTTTGAGGCACATACTAAACTGAAAAATTGCAATAATTATTTTTAGTTAAAATTACAATATTTTAATCATTAACAGTTTACTTCGAGAGTTTTTTCCTCTTCTCCTGACATGGAGATATTTTTTGTTTTTATCTATTTATCTTTCTACCTATCTTCTTTTTGAATACAATGATACATATATTCGGGGTAGGGTAAATTGGCATTAAAAAACCCCAAAACTAAATTAATTGGTTCACGTGAGAATTAAATCTGTAATTCTGACCTTTCTACCACATGAGCAAGAATCAATGTGGTCAGATCAAGGAAGTAAAACAAATGGTCTTACCTCACTGTAATTTATTTTATTTTTTCTTGCCAACATAATTTCAGGTGTGTCAGGCATAATGTGGATTTGGGTCTTGTCATTATCCCAGGCTTCTGTGTATAAGTGCTGTGAATTATAAAAAGGTTAACAAATTAGGAAAACAAGGTTGTAAATAGGAGTTTCCAATTTAGAGACTATCTGTGCTGTGTGCTATAAATAGCACACTCCTTAGTCTCTTTGATATTACACGATATTCATTGTCACTAAATATAAATGCAGACTAAGATATGAAAATGAAAAAATGTTCTGTTGCAAGATAACCTCCACCTCAACCAAATTAAGATCAAGTATTTTCCAAGCACATATACGCATGTGTATGTACTGTGGTATTATTAACAAATCCTTTCCATGGTTTTGTTTGTTATGTGTTGGTTTATTGACTACAAATATACCTAGATATGTCATTGCTAGAGATTTTGTTTATTTGTTTTATTTTCTGGAATCCACATATAAGTGAAATCATGTGGTTATTTGTCTTTCTCTGCCTGACTTATTTCACTTATCATAATACCCTCTAGGTCCATCTATGTTGTTGCAAATGACAAGATTTCGTTCTTTTTTATGGCAAAGTAATATTCCATTGTGTATACTATGTACATCTTCTCTATCCATCCACCCATCAATGGACACTTAGGCTGCTTCCATATCTTGGCTATTGTAAATAACACTGCAATAAATATAAGGGTACACATATCTTTCTGAATTAGTGTTTCTGTTTTCCTTGGGTAAATACCAGAAGAAGAATCACTAGGTTGTATACTATTTCTATATTTAAATTTTGGTGGAACCACCAAACTGTTTTCCGTAGTAACTGCACCATTTAATATTCCCACCAACAGTGCATGAGGGTTCCCCTTTCTCCACATCTTTGTCAACACTTGTTATTTCTTGTCTTTTGGATAGTGGCCATTATGACTGATGTGAAGTGGCAGCATCTCATTGTAGCTTTGATCTGCATTTTCTTAATGATTTGTCCTATTCTTAACTCTGGCTGTTACAACAGACGTCGAAGCAGAAATTCCCACATATATTTTTGGAATCCAAATGTAAATGAGTACAGAGCTCAACCACAACACCATACACAGGATAACAATAGGATAAAATGAAGAAGAATAACTTAATTAATCATAGATATTCTCAAGGACATACAGCCCTGTTTTATTTCCCACCAAACTGGGGACTCACCTTGCTCATGTTGATGGCATTGCTCCTGGCCAACACCTGCTCCGGCGTGTCAGTTACACTGGTAAATTTCAGCTTCTCCGGAGGCTGGCGGTAGAGGTTGTCACTCAGTATCTCTGCAGCTCTCTTGCACTTGACCTCTTCCACAGACCCGATGGGGACCCAGCCAAGGCCTCTTAGCCACTGGAGATCTGATTTATAAATGTTCTGGTAAGGTCAAATACAAAGCAAGTATTAAGGAAGTTGTTATGACACTTGATTTCAAAAAGAAAAGAAAATGTCTGGAAAACTTGTATATCTAAGTTTCACGCCTATGTCTTTTGAAATATGAAGCCCAGTAGGATATAGCTTCATGGTATTATGTTCCGTCTAAAAAAAAAGTAAGGTACAGTGACTGAGGAGTGGGGAGAAAAAATGTCATTCCTTCTGGGGGTTGTAAATAACCCTAGAATATGATCTACTATTATTACTATCATAAGCATGATGACCAGCGGTATGTAATGGGTCTGGGTTCTCACATCACTCTGGAGGTCGTAGGCCTGCCGAGCGTGGATGACGTCGTTCTGGTCGGGCAGGCACGTCCACTCGTGCAGGTAGTTCTTATAGTCCACATCACTGACTAAGGTCTGGCACTTCTTGGCCTGGACCACCCCCATCATGTCCACTGGGCTGCTGAACTTGGTCTTCCACTTCTCAAAGTCCTTCTTGTACTCCCTGTCACTCTGGATCTTGGCCGCGTGTATGGACCACATCATCTTGGGGTCATCATTAACGTTCCGGGCTCCAATGTGATGGCCGAGCTGCTTGCGGTAACCATCTTTGTATTTGTACTGAAATAAAAGTAGTCTTTTTAAAAATAAAAATGAATAAAAGGGCTAAAAGTCTTACTAAATCAAAACTCCATTATTTTTAAATTCTTGCAGAGAAATGGAGTCTTCTGAGTATCAACTTATCTCTTTATTCTGACCTCTGATTACATTTCCCAGGGAAGAGAGGCCAAACTACAAAGTTCTATGGTTTGGAGACATTAAGTCCTGGCAACACAGGCAGTAACATTTTTCAGAAAATCAGTCAGAATTGCACACCGCCTTCTATCATCGTGGGCAGTGAATCACTTACCCAGAAGTTTTACACATGACTTTGAGTGCCTCTCCTGATCCCACAGGTCCTGCCATCCATCCCCTGCCCCCCCCATCATCCCTTCCAAATCTGGCTCTGGTGACTGTCACTGGGTCACTTGACTCTCTGGAATGGACGGCTTTTCCATTCTGCGTGCCCTGCTCTGCCAGAGATAAAATTTGGCTGTCGTCTGTTGGTGTTCTTCTAGCAAGAAGAGAGATTATACAACCACCAGAAAGCGTTTTGTTGGTGGTGATGGTAAGTGCTGACTGGATATTTTCTCTCCATTTTAGGCAGTAACATCGCACAAATCCAACATGTATTTGTGGAAGTCTGAATTCTCCACCAAAGGAGCCATTTCTTTCAGAGACAGCAGAAAGAGAAATCAGGCTCATCATTTTGTTGTTTTTGTTTGGTTGTCTTTGTTTTTCTTTTTTCATTTCAAAAGAACTCACAAGAAAGCACTTAAAGAGTTGGCGAAACTCCAGAGCACCTTTGGGGAAAGGGGCCTTTTCCTAGACCTGACTGACCCAGGTTTTGTCTGATGCTGAATCAACACATGTAACCATGTTATTTTTTTAACCTCTTCTGGCATTTTCTCATTACTGTATAGGCTATGTGCTCATAGTACAGAAATGAATGTCTCATTCAGTAATTGTGATTCAAATTCAATCTTATACTGAAGTTTAGCACATCTTCTCTGCCTATGGGATCTGAATATTAAAGTCTTTTGGAGTTAAAAATATGAAAGAGCTTTGTCAAGTGAAAAATATTTCTTTCATTTAAAGCACAACAAATATGCTTTAACTGATACCCAGATACATCTTTCCATTGTAGTAATGATTGCCCCCCACACCCACCCAGGCAGGTCCCACATGGGGCACGACTACTCACATCACTGATGATGTCCCTGGAGGCCTTGGCTGCCACAATCGGGATGGCATCGCTCCGCAAGTCATAGCCTTTCTTCTTTGCTTCTTCGTTGGCAAGTTTATACAGAGTCTATAGAAAGAAAGTCACAGTTAAAGCAAAGGGTTTGACAACAACAATTTGGAGATGATCAAATTCGGTGACATACCACTCAGTATGAAAAAGGAGAGGCTCTGGAAATAATCCATATTTCTAGCAACATTGGAAAGCAAACAAATTGTATTATATCGTACACCCAAAAACTATATAGCATTAGAAATAAATGAGATAAAGCAATGGGTATTAACATAGATTGCTATTATCATCTATTATATGTATCATTACTGATCTATATCATATAAAGTAATATACCTTCTGCATATCAACATAGATTTATATAATCCAGTAATACAGATCAATGCACAAACCATCTATCTACATATAGTTCTAAGTGAAAAAGAAGTTACAGAACAATGTGTTAATAGTATTCATTACACTTATAACATATATGCTTACATACATTTATTTATTTCTTTTTACTTAAAACTTCTTGACAATCGTAATATTTTATAACACTTATGTTGATACACATTGGTATAATACACTTGTTTCTAATGCTACATAGTTCACTTAACTATAATCAGAATTTTAAGATTCTAAATTTTGGCTGTATCATATTAGGAAAACAGGTACGTGTAAAATTGCATTTTACTAAAAACAAAAACAATAAGTGGTGTTGTTAATGCAGGACACTTCTTTGCCACGTGGGAGGTTTTCTTTCTGCAAAAGGAGCTCAATTATTTTATCTCTGGCCTTTTTCCTTTCTCTGCCCCTTACTCTCTCTGGGCCTGGAGAGGTGCAGGGTTGACGGATGTATCTAAGTGGTAGGGATGGGATGACGGGGCACGCTCAGCTCAGCACTGTCCTGCTCCCTCTAGGAACAATCCCAGTGTTTCTCTGTGTGGTAAGCAGGACCTCACCACTGAGGGAGTGAAGCCAACTCCCCAGTGCTGCCTGGGGAACCTAATTCTGGGGTTCAGTTAACAGGCTTATTTGGCTGTCATACCAGCATGTTCTCGAACCTATCTTTAGTTATAAAAAATGTGAGATTTTGACTTCTCTTTCTACTCCTTTGTTTTGCTTCTCTATTTAACTCAGGATCCAGGAGAAGAAGAGGTGCATGTTATTAGAGGCCCCCTTGATGGGATTGCCAGATTTAGCAAATAAAAAGATAGCATGCCCAGTTAAACTTGAATGTCAGATAAACAAGAAATAATTTTTTAGTGTAAATAATGAGCCAGTATTTTATCTGGCTGTTCCACGTCTTAGAAATGCCAAAACTACTACTCAGTTCCACTGACTGGCCCTGACACTGTCCATAAAGTGAAATGATAACGTGACTGCCATTTGCCCGTGGAAACCCATAGCAGGTGATATTCAAGAAAGAAAGATGGGCTGAGTCTTTCTAGTTCAGAGCTGCCTGTACCACGATAGATGAGGCCTGAGAATCTCCACAAATCTAAGTGCTGGAAAACCAACAATAACGACGACGACCACGTGGGGCACCGCAGAGCCTGCCCCTACCTCACTGTAGTTGATTTTGTTCTGTCTTGCCAACATGATCTCCGGGGTGTCAGGCATTATATGAACTTGAGTCTTGTCTTTATCCCAGGCTTCTGTGTATAAATGCTATCAAAGAAGACATTCAGAGAAAATCATTTGAAATAGGAATTATAAACAGTAAAATTAAAGCAGAATTATTTCTTATCTGATTAGGAAAAATAAACCAGAGATTGAAATAAGGTATTCATTGGAGGTTTGAGTCTTAATGCTAGTTATTAAAGCTAAAACTGGAAATAGTAGAAATTATTAAGAGTATTTCAAGTATGTAAATTTAGGAGGTAAATGTGACTCCACCCATTCATGTATGATTTTAACGCCAGTAGTCATTCAAGTAAAATAGCATGTGTTGGTGTCCTGGGGAAGCCTGAGGCAGCTGCGCTCACCTTGTTCATGTTGATGGCATTGCTCCTGGCCAGCACTTGCTCCGGGGTATCAGTTACACTGGTAAATTTCAGCTTCTCCGGAGGCTGGCGGTAGAGGTTGTCACTCAGTATCTCTGCAGCTCTCTTGCACTTGACCTCTTCCACAGACCCGATGGGGACCCAGCCAAGGCCTCTCAGCCACTGGAGATCTGATTTATAAATGTTCTGGTAAGGTCAAATACAAAAGCAAGTATTAATGAAGTTGTTATGATACTTGATTTCAAAAAGGAAAGAAAAAGGACTGGAAAACTTGGATATCTAAGTTTGATGCCTTTGTCTTTTAAATATGAAGCCAGGATATAGCTTCATGGTGCTATGTTCCATCAAAAAAAAAAAAAAGTAAGGTACAGTGACTGAGGAGTGGGGAGAAAAAATGTCATTCCTTCTGGGGGTTGTAAATAACGCTAGAATATGATCTATTCATTACTATCATAAGCGTGGTCACCAGCAATATGTAATGGGTCTGGTACTCACATCGCTCTGGAGGTCGTAGGCCTGCCGAGCGTGGATGACGTCGTTCTGGTCGGGCAGGCACGTCCACTCGTGCAGGTAGTTCTTATAGTCCACATCACTGACTAAGGTCTGGCACTTCTTGGCCTGGACCACCCCCATCATGTCCACTGGGCTGCTGAACTTGGTCTTCCACTTCTCAAAGTCCTTCTTGTACTCCCTGTCACTCTGGATCTTGGCCGCGTGTATGGACCACATCATCTTGGGGTCATCATTAACGTTCCGGGCTCCAATGTGATGGCCGAGCTGCTTGCGGTAACCATCTTTGTATTTGTACTGAAATAAAAGTAGTCTTTTTAAAAATAAAAATGAATAAAAGGGCTAAAAGTCTTACTAAATCAAAACTCCATTATTTTTAAATTCTTGCAGAGAAATGGAGTCTTCTGAGTATCAACTTATCTCTTTATTCTGACCTCTGATTACATTTCCCAGGGAAGAGAGGCCAAACTACAAAGTTCTATGGTTTGGAGACATTAAGTCCTGGCAACACAGGCAGTAACATTTTTCAGAAAATCAGTCAGAATTGCACACCGCCTTCTATCATCGTGGGCAGAGAATCACTTACCCAGAAGTTTTACACATGACTTTGAGTGCCTCTCCTGATCCCACAGGTCCTGCCATCCATCCCCTGCCCCCTTCATCATCCCTTCCAAATCTGGCTCTGGTGACTGTCACTGGGTCACTTGACTCTCTGGAATGGACGGCTTTTCCATTCTGCGTGCCCTGCTCTGCCAGAGATAAAATTTGGCTGTCGTCTGTTGGTGTTCTTCTAGCAAGAAGAGAGATTATACAACCACCAGAAAGCGTTTTGTTGGTGGTGATGGTAAGTGCTGACTGGATATTTTCTCTCCATTTTAGGCAGTAACATCGCACAAATCCAACATGTATTTGTGGAAGTCTGAATTCTCCACCAAAGGAGCCATTTCTTTCAGAGACAGCAGAAAAAGAAATCAGGCTCACCATTTTGTTGTTTTCGGTTGTTTGTCTTTGCTTTTCTTTTTTCATTTCAAAAGAACTCACAAGGAAGCACTTAAGGTAATTTTTCAAAGAAAGAGTTGGCAAAACTCCAGAGCACCTTTGGGGCAAGGGGCCTTTTCCTAGACCTGACTGACCCAGGTTTTGTGTGATGCTGAATCAATACATGTAACCATGTTATTTTTTTAACCTCTTCTGGCATTTTCTCATTACTGTATAGGCTATGTGCTCATGGTATAGAAATGAATGTCTCATTCAGTAATTGTGATTCAAATTCAATCTTATACTGAAGTTTAGCACATCTTCTCTGCCTATGGGATCTGAATATTAAAAAGTCTTTTGGAGTTAAAAATATGAAAGAGCTTTGTCAAGTGAAAAATATTCTTTCATTTAAAGCACAACAAATATGCTTTAACTGATACCCAGATACATCTTTCCATTGTAGTAATGATTGCCCCCCACACCCACCCAGGCAGGTCCCACATGGGGCACGACTACTCACATCACTGATGATGTCCCTGGAGGCCTTGGCTGCCACGATCGGGATGGCATCGCTCCGCAAGTCATAGCCTTTCTTCTTTGCTTCTTCGTTGGCAAGTTTATACAGAGTCTATAGAAAGAAAGTCACAGTTAAAGCAAAGGGTTTGACAACAACAATTTGGAGATGATCAAATTCGGTGACATACCACTCAGTATGAAAAAGGAGAGGCTCTGGAAATAATCCATATTTCTAGCAACATTGGAAAGCAAACAAATTGTATTATATCGTACACCCAAAAACTATATAGCATTAGAAATAAATGAGATAAAGCAATGGGTATTAACATAGATTGCTATTATCATCTATTATATGTATCATTACTAATCTATATCATATAGAGTAATATACCTTCTGCATATCAACATAGATTTATATAATCCAGTAATACAGATCAATGCACAAACCATCAATCTACACATAGTTCTAAGTGAAAAAGAAGTTACAGAACAATGTGTTAATAGTATTCATTACACTTATAACATATATGCTTACATACTTTTATTTACATTTTTTTACTTAAAACTTTTTGACAATCGTATTTTATAACACTTATGTTGATACACATTGGTGTAAAACACTTGTTTCTAATGCTACATAGTTCACTTGACTATAATCACAATTTTAAGATTCTAAATTTTGGCTGTATCATATTAGTAAAACAGGTATGTGTAAAATTGCATTTTACTAAAAACAAAAACAATAAGCAGTGTTGTTAATGCAGGACACTTCTTTGCCACGTGGGAGGTTTTCTTTCTGCAAAAGGAGCTCAATTATTTTATCTCTGGCCTTTTTCCTTTCTGCCCCTTACTCTCTCTGGGCCTGGAGAGGTGCAGGGTTGACGGATGTATCTAAGTGGTAGGGATGGGATGACGGGGCACGCTCAGCTCAGCGCTGTCCTGCTCCCTCTAGGAACAATCCCAGTGTTTCTCTGTGTGGTAAGCAGGACCTCACCCCTGAGGGAGTGAAGCCGACTGCCCTGTGCCTGACTGGGGAACCTAATTCTGGGGTTCAGTTAGCAGGCTTAATTGGCTGTCATACCGGCATGTTCTTGAATCTATCTTTAGTTATTAAAAATGTGAGATTTTGACTTCTCTTTCTACTCCTTTGTTTTGTTTCTCAATTTAACTCAGGATCCAGGTGGAGAAGAGGTGCATGTTATTAGAGGCCCCCTTGATGGGATTGCCAGATTTAGCAAATAAAAAGATAGCATGCCTAGTTAAACTTGAATGTCAGATAAACAAGAAATAATTTTTTAGTGTAAATAATGAGCCAGTATTTTATCTGGCTGTTCCACGTCTTGGAAATGCCAAAACTACTACTAAGTTCCAGTGACCGACCCAACACTGTCCATCAAGTGGAATGATAACGTGACTTCCGTTTGCCTGTGAAATCTCATAGCAGGTGATATTAAAAAAAGAAAGATGGGCTGAGTCTTTCTAGCACCGAGCTGCATGTACCATGATAGCTGAGGCCTGAGAATCTCCACAAATCTAAGTGCTGGAAAACCAACAACAACAACGACGACCACGTGGGGCACCGCAGAGCCTGCCCCTACCTCACTGTAGTTGATTTTGTTCTGTCTTGCCAACATGATCTCCGGGGTGTCAGGCATTATATGAACTTGAGTCTTGTCTTTATCCCAGGCTTCTGTGTATAAATGCTATCAAAGAAGACATTCATAGAAAATCATTTGAAATAGGAATTATATACAGTAAATTTAGAGCAGAATTATTATTTACCTAATTAGGAAAAATAAGGTATTCATTGGAGGTTTGAGTCTTAATGCTAGTTATCAAGGTTAAAACTGGTAATAATAGAAATTATTAAGAGGATTTCAAGTATTTAAATTTAGGAGGTAAATGTGAGCCCACAGTTTCATAGATGATTTAACACCAGTAGTCATTAAAGTAAAATAGCATGTGTTGGTGTCCTGGGGAAGCCTGAGGCAGCGGCGCTCACCTTGTTCATGTTGATGGCATTGCTCCTGGCCAGCACCTGCTCCGGGGTGTCAGTTACACTGGTAAATTTCAGCTTCTCCGGAGGCTGGCGGTAGAGGTTGTCACTCAGTATCTCTGCAGCTCTCTTGCACTTGACCACATCCACAGACCCAATGGGGACCCAGCCAATGCCTTTCAGCCACTGGAGATCAGACTTGTAAACATTCTGTGAAGAGGAAATAGGAAGGTACTCTTCAACAAGACCAGAAGATTTAGGATAAAGATGCAGAAAAATGGAGTCAGAAGTACAATTCTGGTAGTTGTTATTTTTGATAGAAAACAAGCTCATTGTATTAGGCAGACTGAAGGAGAATCTATGTTTTAAAATGACCACAAAATGTCTCGTAGCCATAAAAAAGGTAATCAAGTATTTCAGGCTGTCAGGAGGAGAGTGATGCAAAGTTTCATCCTCTGTCAATCAGTTCAGTGAATGTTATTACACTGTGCAAGTGCTCAAAAAATAATGCCAACCCAGAGTGAGAGAAACTACATACATGTCCCACAACAGGCTGTTGGGAACTAAATGATAGGCCTAGTCAACTGAAATACTCGCTGCTATTAAAAGCCATATTTTTAAGAATATCTATGACATGTAGAAATGTCACTAATGTAATATCAAATGAAAAAATAACACATGAAATACTGTGTGTAGATAAAGTACATAAGCAGGAGTAAGCCTCTTCAGTGGTTGGATTATTATTGCCTTCTACGTATTTTTTCTTATATTTAAATATCTGTAAAGCCTTTATAAAAAATGACAGAGAGAGAGAAGTTAAAACATAATAATGGTGCAGAACTCCTGAATCCCTGAAGCAGAACTTTGGTGGCATCAACTGTTAAGATTTAGGGCAATAAATGACCATTTCATTGGTCCAGGGCCCCAGTTTCTTTTCCACCGAATTCTCAGGACAGGAAGCAAGGATTCCTTTCTAGAGTCATCTTTTAATATCTCTATTTCTCACTTTATTTTAAGCCAGGTTTTCTGCCAGAAATTTTTGTGTATATATCAAGCATTCATAACCACTTCACAGCAATGGAATTGGACTGTCACCCAGGTCATTTGAAAGATTTTACTTGTAACAGCAACTAAGCAGAAAATATAGACTGATATTTTGTAGTCTAGACAAAACGCCTATTGAAATTGCCCTGTGCTGACTAGTTATTGCCCCCTAAATAACAACAGCGTGAATGTAAACAATACAATAACAATCCTTCCACTGGAGTGCTTTTTAACTTTCAAACATTATTAAGAGGCTATTACAGTGTGAGGGAGGCAATCTAAAAAGGCATGCAACAAATAAATGGGTGTAAGCTGTCTGTCAATGCTGACATTCTATGAGTGACATCAACTATCTTTCACATGGAGGCAAAGCCTTTCTTTTTGGAGACAACTGCAAAACGTAGCATTTTATATGAAGAGAGCTATAGATGTGGGGTTTTTTATAGGTGGGCTGTAGAGTTTCTAGGAACAGCCAATTAATGTATCATTATTACTACTTGTTTTATTGTCCAAAGTCCTCTAATGCTTCATAATTCCATCAAGCGTTTATAAAATACATGCTGTAGAAATGTGCATCTCACACCCAGATGTCAGAAGGTGCAGCTGCTTCTACTACCACGTGACCTCTCTAAAGAGCTGTGCTAAGAGAAGAAAGGGTCAATGAAATGACCTAATAGCTTACAGAAAAGGTGACTCCCTTTATTTCTTAAGGATAATAAAGAGCATTGTAGCAGGTTAATATCCTACTAATTATAACCTCATTTTTTTTTTGCAAGGAAGCTAATAACACATTTCAGAGTAATTTTTAAAAATAAACCTGTGCTGTTTCTACTTCCCTTAATAGAAAAAAAAGAAAAATCTCCCTTTGGTGGACCCTGAATTCTAACATTGCTTAGTTCCAGTTGTTTTTTTTTTATAAGACCAAGTCCAGTTTGGAAACTTCACTTCCTTATAATGCCTATTGACATATTCTGAATAAAGCAATAAAACCATACTCTGATTCAAATCTCATTCAATGACCAATCAATCCTAGCCTGAGGAGGCCAATGGATTGTATATAAAAGATAACTTTTATATAGTTAAATTATTTCTGCACCCAGCTGTCATAGATGCTGTACTCACGTCACTCTGGAGGTCATAGGCCCGCCGAGCGTGGATGACGTCGTTCTGGTCGGGCAGGCACGTCCACTCGTGCAGGTAGTTCTTATAGTCCACATCACTGACTAAGGTCTGGCACTTCTTGGCCTGGACCACCCCCAGCATGTCCACTGGGCTGCTGAACTTGGTCTTCCACTTTTCAAAGTCCTTCTTGTACTCCCTGTCACTCTGGATCTTGGCCGCGTGTATGGACCACATCATCTTGGGGTCGTCACTAATGTCCCGGGCTCCAATGTGATGGCCAAGCTGCTTGCGGTACCCATCTTTGTATTTGTACTGAGATGAAAATGTACAAATTGGGTTTTTATTGGAAGCCTTAGGGGTCACAAGTCTGCAGAAAATCATCTTGCTTACATCACAGTTGTAAGCTGATTTTTGCTAATAAGCACTAACTCTAGCCAGCATTTCAAGCATTATCTTAGAAACTACAGAGGTGATAAAAGAGATGGAATCCATATCATTGTCACATATATCCTAATCACCTGTGGCCTGGTACTAAGGATTAGATCTGAAGGCAGGAAGTGCACATAGTGGGGAGGGACAATTTGCATCACAGAATTTAGAGAAATGGATTTTAGGTCCTAGAAGTATGTCAGGGAAGAGATGCACTTGGTGACATGGCATGTTTAATAAGTAGTAGAATGAGCATCTGGTTCCTGCAGGAATGAGGTACTCTAGGTCAAGGATTCCCTGCTGCAGCAACAGAGGAGAATGATTTCATAATGGATTCAGGGTTCAGTGGTGGTGGCAAAGTTGGGGCATCATTTTGAAAACAGATTATATGAGTGACGCTGATACAGCAGCCCTACTGGTTAAAGCATGCTTCTAATAAAGTCATGGATTCGTCCCACATGGGCCAATGAGGTTTTTATTATTGCACATCCAAAGACATCATCCTGGAATTTGAGCGAGTTATCCAACATACATGCTTCTAGTGTCAAAGACAATGAAGTGAGAGAGTACAGATGAATCAGCAGGAGGCAGTGTGGTTCAGTGGGAAGGAATGAGGTTACCTGGAGCCTCATCTCTACCTTCCACTAAGAGTTTGACTTTAGAAGAGTTGATTAGGCAATCCCCAGACCAGGATTAATGATGACTCTTATATCATAGGTAATTATGAAGTGTAAGTAAGATATTGCATGTAAAGTTCTTAGCACAGAGTTCTCAATACTTCCTGGTTATTACTTTGTTAATTATTATTATTGGCATAAATCCATTTGTGGGGAGTGTCCAACATATATAAACTGAGTCACTAACATGATCTTTCAATATAAAGGGCAGTGTATTACCATATTCCTGAATAGTAGGCCTTGATTTTTAGAGCAGTGGTATATTCCTCAAGAGTCCCAAGGCACCAGGAAAAAATGATGGCTTTATTCTGGGAGGTACGAGGTGCACAGGCAGGACAACCATTAAGGGTGCAGGTTTGGGCTAGCAGCCCCCTCTGGTACCCATCAGTGCCTTCTTTTTATAATCTTACGAGGGTGAATCATAATGGCAAGCATCATATGGATTTTTTGAATATTGTATATTAAAATGCTATACAAAGCCAGGCCCTGGGAGAACTTAAGTTCATGAGTGACACTTTGCATAAGCACCATGACAGTTTTTATATATGCATCTCTAGGTGTGCAGCAGCACTTTATTTCCACATGAACGGGTCTTTCTCTATTCTTGGTGGGTCAGTTTTCACTAAAGATACTGTGTTCTAAAAACAGATCCTTTTTATGAACATCAAATTTTTCATTTCCCTCAAAACTAGGTTTTTGAAGAATCCCCCCCCAGACACATCAGGATGTATTTCTGAAGAGTCTGGAAAGTTCCTTTTAAAGATTTAGTTCAGTGAAAGTATCACTTCAGACTAATCATGTCTTCTGAGAATAATTGACAACTCACATCACTGGCGATGTCCCTGGAGGCCTTGGCTGCCACGATTGGGATGGCATCGCTTCGCAAGTCATAGCCTTTCTTCTTTGCTTCTTCGTTGGCAAGTTTATACAGAGTCTAAATTTGGGCCAAAAAATTAGTTAGATGTTGACATTCATATCCAAAACCTGACAGCGACCTGAAATAATTCACTAAGTTCTACATAGGTGATGCCTATAATCATCTCACTTTTGAGAGTTCTGAGGATTCTGCATTCTCTGCCAAAGTTAAGACTTAAAAATGATACTTATATAGAACACTGCACCTTAGTTTTTTATTTTAAAACTTATGTTGCATTATGTATATACGGTTGATCCATGAACAACATGGGTCTGAACTGTGTGGGTCCAGATTTTTTCAGTAAGTACATTGGAAAATTTTTTGGAGATTTGCAACAATTTGAAAAAATTCACAGACAAACCACATAGCCTAGAAATAGCAAGAAAACTAAGAAAAAGTTAAGTATGTCATGAATGCATAACATATATGTAGATACTAGCCTACCTTATTATTTACTATCACAAAATCAACAGTAGGCTATTTGTAGTTATATTTTGTGGGAGTCAAAACTTAAATGTGGATTTTTGACTGCATGGGGGTCAGCAACCCAAACCCTCATGTTGTTCAAGTGTCAACTGCATAGATATTATACATTGTTTTAAAACTTTTAGTTATAACAATGAATCTGTTTTGGCTAATCTAGAAAAATTAAGCTGAAACTCATGGGCCTAAGGGGACAAAATGTAGGTGGGGGGAAACAACTTGATTAACTGTTGATCATGGAAATGAATTCGATCTGCATTTCTTTATTCTGCACCAGCTCTGTGCCATGACTGTGCTGGGTACTTGGGAATTAAAGATGAGTATGCGACCTCTCCTGTCTTCAAGGTTTTTGGGAGAATTCATGGAAAAAATGATGGTCGATAGAACAAGTTGCCAAAAAGGCAAGCCATGAGAGGTGATTTAACCATATTATTAACAGAGTTCCAGGAAGGAGGAATTGGTTCTGAACTGAGAATCAGGAAAGTTCCTGCAGAGGAAGTGACCCTTGCTTTGGACCTTGAGTGATGAGCATGGTTTCAATAGACTGAGAAGGCAGTCAAGGGCAGAAGCGGGTGCACAAATCCACGCATAGGGAGTGAAAGTGACATGGAGTCAAAGGAAAGGAGCACAGTGCCAGGGGAAGTGGCATGAGAGGACTGAACAGAATCTGGAGTCAGACTGTGAAGGCTTGCTGCTAAGTTTGCGCTTATTTCTCTAGGAAAGAGGAGGTCGCAGTCATCTAAGAGGAGAGTGACATCATCAAATTTGCATTTTCTCTTACTGTCCTAAATATGAATAAAACACAACAGAACTGAACTAAGCTAAGAGGAGTGGGAAAAGAAGAGAAAGCAGGTCAGGCAGGTTAGGCACTCAGCTCAGGGCCTTCTCCACGGGCCTCTGTACCAACAGCAGCACTGCTGAGTCTCTGAGCTTTTGCCACGAAGACAGAGTCAAGAATTCCAGAAATGCTGAGTGACTAGTTACAGGGGCTCTTTGCTGAAATTCCTGCACAATACGTGCTTTCCCATAACCATATGGGAGCTCTATTTAGGTTTAGCTAAAAATTCACTCCTTTTTGATTTGAGAGTAGTTTTTGGTGACAATTAGGAGCCACTTATATAAGCACTAAAATTATAGTTTGTATCCCCTAAAATAAAATGACTTAAGATGGTGGCTAATCTATCTAAATTCTCCAAGTTATATTCTGCAGCAGAGTAACATACTGCTGATTGAAGCTGTCCAAGAAACAATATTCTCCTTGCTGGTAGCACAAAGCTGGGAAAAATATTTAAAATGTCATTTGACAGGATCTTAGATCCACAAAAATCTCCAAAGGCTTAAACCAACAGGCTCAACATCAGAAAAAATTACAGAGAGGTAAATGTCATCCTTTGAAATGAAATTCAAATTGCCAAACATATAAATGCAGGATAAAAGAAACCTGGCTTAAGTCTGTGGAAAATGTCTTAGGGTCTCCACTGATCCCGAATTCCATGTGCACCAGCAGGAACATAGCTGACAATGTGCCCTGAGGCACAGCAGGGGCAGAAATTAGTCCAGGAGACATATCATGCCAACTGCATTCTATACTGTTATTCCTTGCATGCTGGATTTTGTCAGTTCTGAGAGTCACATTGTGGCAGGAGTGTCATGTGAGGAATGCCCAGGAACCTGGGGTGTGTGGGTTAGAAGGAGAACCTGGGGTGAGGCGGCAGGGAGGCTGCCTAGCAGTGGTCTCCATCTCCATGGAGGTGGCACAGATTGTCGCTGCACAGCCTCAGAGGACTGTGTGGGTCTGCACAGAGAAATCTTCCACTCAGTACATCAGAGGAACCCTCTAATGAATTTTCCCGAATAAAATGGTTGATTTAAGAGACAAGTTCCTTGTCACCAAGAACACTTAAGCAAAGGCAAGACGACAGCCTATTGGGTGAGGATTCTTTCAGCCAAACATCTGTGGTTCTGAGATGGGGGCATATGGCCTTTTGCTCACAGAGAGTAAAAAGGAAATGGGCTTGCTTAATAGAAACACCGACGGATTCTCTGTTTCTGCCTCTCTGTCTCTTTCTTTTAGCGTTGATAATACTGTGATTTTAGTCGTTGACTTAATCTTATACACTAAAAATCTTAAATTTTGAGCCCGAACTAAAATTAGGAAAATAAGTTTAGCACAGCTACATAGCACAAGGAGGAGATAAATGTACATTCAGTTTATTGCTAATTTCCTAACTTAAAAAGTTAATAAAAGAAAAAGGTCTAATTGATTTTATGGTTACTGTTTAAATCATTAGTTTTCATAATTTTCAGTTCCTAAATGATAATTTGTATTACTTCAAGTTTTATGTTTAGGATGGTAATTGAGAGGTGTAGGAGTTGGTATTCATCTGGAGCAAAAAGAGATTCTTCATAAAGTTGTCATTCAGTATTACATCACCAGGGAATAGACTAATTGAAATAAGAAACAGCATGCAAACATCACAGGATCAGTATTTGCTCCTACCTCACTGTAGTTGATTTTGTTCATTCTTGCTAACATAATTTCTGGTGTGTCTGGCATGATGTGGATCTGGGTCTTGTCTTTGTCCCAGGCTTCCGTGTATAAATGCTATCAAAGAAAATACATAATGTCATCAGGAAAAAAAAATCAGTGCACAATTAATAGGAATTTCAGGGCCACAAGAACGTTAGAAACAAAAAAAAAAAGGCTATGCAATTTATACACATTATGTATTTTAGACACATCTTCAAGTAATCAGTTCATAGTAGAACAGATACTTATGAGTGCCCTCAGATAAACTGAAATATATGTTAACAAAAGGAAACTGAGAATACCTTTTAAGTAAAGATGATTTTCCATAAAAATATGCCATTTTATCAAAGCCATAAAACAATTACTTAAATAAATATTGAAGTATAAATGACACACATAGCAGGTAAATAGACAGACAGATAAGATAGATAGAAAGAAAGAGAGATGATAGATAGATAGAGATATCTTTTGATGCTCAATGCTCTATTTTTCTTTCTTTGATTATGCTTCTTTTTCTCTGATTCAGCATAGGAGTCCTACCTTGGTTCTCTGAATGAAGCCTCACCTTGTTCATGTTGATGGCATTATTCTTGGCCAACACTTGCTCCAGAGAATCAGTTACACTGGTAAATCTGAACTTGTCTGGAGGCTGGCGGTAGATTTTATCACTCAGAATTTCAGTTGCCCTTTTGCATTTTTCCACATCCAAAGAGCCAATGGGAACCCAACCGATGCCCTTCAGCCACTGGAGATCAGACTTGTACATGTTCTGTTGACACAAAAAGTCAATTAATGATTTATCCCAGCATTGGGAAAACACTGTCATCTAAAGTATATGAAATAAAGTGGGAGCACTATTGAAAATGTAGTTTGGTGGACAGGCAGAGTACCAGACAATATTCCTTTTTTGGTCTGGCATGTTAAACAATCAACATTCACAAGGAAAGAAGAAATGTTATCTCCTCCTGGAAGGGGCTGATGCCACCTATTGCACCTCCTCCAAGGGGTGTTAATTCACAGGTTTCCCACCTTTACATGTCATTATGATCCTCAGGTACTCACGTCGCTCTGGAGGTCATAGGCCCGCCGAGCGTGGATGACGTCGTTCTGGTCGGGCAGGCACGTCCACTCGTGCAGGTAGTTCTTATAGTCCACATCACTGACTAAGGTCTGGCACTGCTTGGCCAGGACCACCCCCAGCATGTCCACTGGGCTGCTGAACTTGGTCTTCCACTTCTCAAAGTCCTTCTTGTACTCCCTGTCACTCTGGATCTTGGCCACATGCATGGACCACATCATCTTAGGGTCGTCATGTATCGCTCGGGCACCAATGTGATGGCCGAGCTGCTTACGATAGCCTTCTTTGTACTTGAACTAGAAGAAAAAAAGATTGATGGTCATGTATTTTAACTTATAGTGAGAAGCAATTACTAGGCCCAAATTTTCTTATTCATTAAAAATATGATGATTTTTCCCCTGAATCTGAATAATATATGTATCTTAGAAGCCATTTATAAAATAAAGCATATATATGTACACAAAAAAGGAAAATAAAAATTAAGACATTATTTTGCCATTTAGTGATAAACACTGATAAAACTGTTTTTGTTTGTGTGTGGGGGGGGATGTGTTTGTTAGAGAGAAAGACAGAGAGATACCAAGACAGAGACAGAGGGAGAGAATAAAATTAAGGAGCCAGTCATACTGTATATGGGTTTGTGCCAGCTTTTTTCAGTTATTATATAAGCATTTCTTTGTATCATTAAATATTCTTCCGAAACATGAATTTTAATGCCAGTAGGTATTTCCATTATATTGGTATATATTAATACTTTTAACCCTCTTGTAATTATTGAACATTTATTTTTAAGTTATGATGATTACTTCCCATATTTTAGAAATAAAGGAAAAACATTTTTTACTTCATAGACTGAAGAAAAAGAAGGATAAAAGTTCCTTGGAATGTGAGAAAACCCATCATTTAAAGAAAATAAATATCTGCAGCCAATGACTGGATGCAGAGGCAAACATATGGTCCATGTGGATGGTTGGACCTTGAATAGAAAAGTGCCCCATTCATTCAGCCTTTGTAGGTTTATGGGTTCATAGCGCATGGGCAGGTTTAGGAGGAATCCTGCGGTGAGTCTGTACATAAGAACACATCACGTGGAAAGCCAAAAGGACATGTGAACCATAGTCAAGAATCCAGTGCTTTTTTGTTCAGGAGGAAATGCGTGATATTTTTAAATACATGTTGCTACAGATGCAATCATAGCTGGAATTCTTTGTGTTGAGGATTTCATGACCATTATTTTAAACTATTGACATAGTAAAAATGGTTAGCAAGAGTTTTCACCTCATAGCTTACTTGTTTTACAAAAACCAGGAGAGAGAAAGTAGTCTTTGAGCCAAAGCTAAGGCAAAGAAGCTTTCAGGTTCACTTACTTCGCTTGCAATATCTCTGGAGGCCTTGGCAGCTCTGATGGGAATGGCATCTAACCGCATATCACAGCCTTTATTCCTGGCTTCTTCTAGACCAAGTTTATATAGTTTCTGAAATAGACATAAATCACCATAAGTCTGATTTATAAAGTGCTGTGTAAGGAAAATATATCATGCATCATGAATATATTGCTTACCTCACTGTAATTTATTTTGTTTTGTTTAGCCAGTAAAACTTCAGGGGTATCTGGCATAATGTGGACAGTAGTTTTATCTTTATCCCAAGCTTCTGTATAGAGGCGCTAAAATAAATAAAAAAGATGTGACTAGCAATAATAAATAATAATCAGTAGTAAATAAAAATAATCTGGTTCTTAAGGAAAATAAAGAACATTTGCTGTGTGACACCTTCAGGTCTAGATGTCTCATGTCAGTAAGAAGCACAACACTTACTTAAAAACCACTTTAATACCAAGCAGAAGAATTGAATATGATTTTTCTTTTCTAGAAACAGATTTCAGCGTTTTCACACACACAAAAATTAATACCCTCCTCAAATAAAGAAAGGACTTACATGGTTCATGGTAATAGCATTATTTTTTGCCAAAACCATCGGGATGGAGTCCATAAGGCTGGAAAACTTGAATTTATCTGGGTGCTGACGGTAAACATGGTCACTCAAAATCTGGGTTGCTCTCTTGTTCTTCTCATCCTCAAGAGAGCCACTAGGTAGCCAGCCAATGCCCTTGAGCCACTGAAGGTCGGCCTTGTACAAATTCTGAAATTGTAAGTGACAGACCATTAAACATAAACATAATGACATATCTCTAAAGAAATATAGCTTTATATTACATAATATATTATATTATATTATACCATATATTTTATATTATACTATACTATATATATCTTAATGCTTGAATTCTTGGGAAATTTTTTAAGTTTTTGAATCAACAAAATATTCAGATTGGAAGCATATTTTGAAAAACATTTTAAATATCAACATGAAGAGAACAACCTAACTCTCCTGGGTCAACAATTTAGAGGCTTCCACCAAAGCAATAGGGAATTTTTCTGGCATTTTCTTTGTGGAATAATGGTGCTTCCAGATGTTTGAGTGACGAGATAGAGCATGGGCTTTAGTCTAGGGAAATACAACTCAGATGTATGAACTCAACTCCCCTCACTTTGGGGGAACTTTGATATTCAGGAAAGCAGACATGGTGTTTTTGTTGGTCAAAGAAAAATCTCAGACTCACGTCACTCTGGAGGTCGTAGGCCCGCCGAGCGTGGATGACGTCGTTCTGGTCGGGCAGGCACGTCCACTCGTGCAGGTAGTTCTTATAGTCCACATCACTGACTAAGGTCTGGCACTGCTTGGCCAGGACCACCCCCAGCATGTCCACTGGGCTGCTGAACTTGGTCTTCCACTTCTCAAAGTCCTTCTTGTACTCCCTGTCACTCTGGATCTTGGCCACATGCATGGACCACATCATCTTGGGGTCATCTTTGATGTCCCGGGCTCCAATGTGGTGGCCAAGCTGCTTGCGAAAACCTTCCTTGTACTTGTACTAAAGGAAAAAAACTATGTCTCATTCCTTTCAAGATTAATTTATGTTGCCATAAGTGGCAAATTACAAAGTACATTAACTCCAGATGTTCCCCTAAGCCTAGAGAGCCATAGATAACAAGTTTTTTTGATAGGAAAGATTAAAGGCTAAATCCAGCTACAAATTCCATACATAATAAATGCATCCTTGAGCTTATCCTCATCTCACACTGCATCCCTGGGATCATTTTACTCCGTTTTAATTTGTTACTCCTGGGAAGATTTTGTTCATTTTTAAATTGAGACTGCTTTGAAGTGACACATTGCAATCAAATTGATATAAACAGGGGATAAAGTCTTACTTCACTGGCAATTTCTCGGGATGCTTTGGCTGCTTTGATGGGTATGGCATCAAGTGGAAGATCATAACCTTTTTTCTTCAGCTCCTCATAACCCATTCGGTAGAGTTTCTGTTAAGAGATAAAGATCACTCTAGGAAAAACTGTTTTCCATAAACAACTGCAGCATAATGAATGCAATGTGCTAAGTATTTTAAGAGTCCATGAAAATAGTATCTGTGCTCTAAAATATTCATTGGAATTGGAATTATGCCCATTGATTGTTAATGATACTGTTTTAAGCTTTAAAGCTCTTCGATTACCTAGATCAACAAAATTAAATGTCAGCTCTTACCAAATACTTGTGAGAATGAGACAGAAGTAAATTGATAGAGAAATGAAATGAAATATCATTTAGGTGCTGTTTTCCAATTAACTTTGAATGTTTCATTAGAAGTTTTTGTTAGAAAAGAACAAAGCCTTTCCATCTAACACCTTTAATAGGGAGAAATCATGCCTACTGGGCTCTGTCTTCCACGTAACTAACACACTGAGAAATAGTCTATTTCACAATATAGGGCTGTTGCAAGGAGAGTCCACATATGTAGGTAAGAAACAGAAGTCCTTCTGAATTTTTAAAATGCAAGAATTTCCACAGAAACCTTAAATATCGAATTAAAAGAGCCAAAGTTAAATAATTTGTCTCTTCAGATTCGTTACATAATTAAATAATTAAATATATCATTTAATGTGTTTTACCCAGAAACCAGATTGTTTGAAACGTCTACTGGTCTTGGACTTCTGTTTATATTTTAGTCCTTTGTGGCTACAGTTAAAATCTTTCTGTTAGAGTTTAGAATTGGTTTTTAAAATATTTAATTTTTACATGTATTAATTTTAGGAGATTATGCTATGAGGACAAAAAAATGAAAATGAAATTCCCCAGTATGGACTTTATATACTCATTCATTAGAAATTTCATTTGTCAGGCACTGTGGTAGCTAAGCATTCCAGATTCAATATCAATTGTCTCTGTCCTCTAAAAGCTTCTATCCACAAAGGAGAAAGCATTTTAACTTTTACATTATGATGATATGTGCAACAGTGACTATGAGGAACAGACACTTCCCCACCTCTGCCTAAGATAAGGGATACCAATAATTTTGGTATTTATGCTATAATTCCCTAAATGATGACTCTAAGTCACATGTGGTTTATTAATTAAAATGATCTAGGCATTCAGATTAACTTCCAAATAAATTTGGAAATTATTAAAATGAGCTTTCTGAAAACACATGCTGCATTTGGAAACTTACATCACTTGTATTGATTAAGTTTGCTTTAGCCAGAATAATGTCAGGTGTATCAGGCATGATGTGGACTTGAGTCTTGTCTTTGTCCCAAGCTTCTCTATAAAGTCTCTAAAATGAGAAATAAGAGATTTTCAATGGTGTCGTTAGATTCATGAGTGACACAGTTAACTTCAAATTGGATTAGGGAAATTTATATGAATTAAGCATTATAATTGGTAACATGAATAGATAATGAGCAGAAAATAGAGTATTTTTTAAAACTTATCTAGGACATAATTGCCCTTCGAAATATAGATTATGGATTACTTTTTCATAATTATAATAACCCTGCTGATAAAATACCAGCTCTATAACTAGGCCATTGCCAAGGTCATCAAATGGAGCAGAAGTTCTTCATCTGCTGGATTTTAAGTCTCCCACAGTGTTTAATTGGAAGACAGCCCTTGCCTTCTCAAAAGATTACGTATTCAAGATATGTTTAGAAATTAGGAGTCTTATTTCCTACATGGTTCATTATTTATAGTTATAACTCATAATTATTTTGGGAGTTAGTATTCCTAAAAAGATTTTTATGAGAATTTATCAAAATCTCTTGCATGACCCAGAGCCATTTTCTGTCTTTCAACAGAAGACACGGGGGCCCAAACAAAAATTTTATTGATTTACTTTAACAGGGATGAAAGTTTGATGAAATATGAGATGCTTACTTGATGAAATATGAGATGCTTACATTGTCAGAGAATCTCTTCACAAGATACTTATCAGTTATAAAGAATAAAATAGTAACTTACAGTAGAGAAATCTGGAATCACCATTTTAACCAGGTGATCAAAGTTAAGATTATTAGTAATGGGACAAATTGATACTGTGTACCTCCTGATATGATGTATGGAGGAGGATACAACATATGTTGCCCAGTTAAATATAAAACCTGAACTTTATCATGAGGAAACACCAGACAAACCCAAATGGTGGGAGATCCTATGAAATAACTGATCTGGGCTCTTCACAAATGTTAAGGATTTGGAAGATAAAGAAGCAGTGAGAACCAGTCCAGATTAAAGGAGAACAAATGTTGAGAATATCCATACACATATATCTTGATTCTACACTAATCTTTCTGATTAAGTAAGATAAGAGTTTCTTAACCTCAGCACATTGGTGTATGGATGATTCTTTGCTGGGGGTGAGGGGTGTCCTGTCCTATATATTTCAGGATGTTTAGCTACATCCCTGACTTCTATCCACTAGATGCCAGTAGCATGCCACCCTCAGGCTGTGATGACCAAAAGGTCTCTTGGCATTGCCAAATAGCCCTGTGAGGCAAAACTGTCCCTGGTTGAGAACTGTTCCGCTGGATTACTTCTTTAGTGTCCAGGCATCACTTTCAACCATAGGAAACAGAAAATGCTGATGTTTGCTTTTGCTGAGATACATGTACCAGTGTATTCAAGAGGAGAAACCCAGCTAACCCTCTCCTGAGGCCTAATGGGATCAGGATGTCAGGGTTTCTGTAACCAGGGCATACTGTTGGGAGGTCTATCCTGAGACATTGATGTTGATACATTTCATTTTTCAGAATATTTTTCTTGGCCACCTTATTAGTTCAGAGCTTTGTAAATAGCCCTGTTTTATGGAGAGAAAAGAAACTTGGATTCCAAAGGGAGAAATATTTTTAATAAATTTATTGATTTATAAATAAATTTGGATTGAAATTGCTATCATAAAAACAAAAAGAAGAAATGAAAACTTGAACATTCATAATAAGGCTGACAGGTTAGTGTTCACTATAAATTTTGCATATCAAAATTGCAAAAAGTCTGTGAGAGGATGATTGGGAAGAGAGGAACTATAATTTACCAAATGTTTACTATCCCTGATGTGTATATATATATATATATATAGAGAGAGAGAGAGAGAGAGAGACATGTTATACAAAAATTAATATATGACATATGTAAAACATATATCATACTGTATATATTTAGAGCCTTGTAAGACCCCAAGTGTTATTATTATATATCTATTTAAACTGTCTTACCAGTTACAGAATCTCAGTGCACATGATTCAACTTTCTGTAATTTTCAGGATTATGCTTCTAACCGAGCAATAATAAATCATCTTTCCCTTCTCTGCACACAACTGCTCTACATGGCTATCTTTCATTTACTTTATTCACCAAATATTTATTGAGCATCTATTTACATGCCAGATACTGGTGTCAGTGCTGGAGAAGGAAATAAATTGAAGATAGGTTATGTATGTAATATTGTTTATTCATCTTGATTCAGCTAAATGAAATGCATTCTAATCACTTGGCAGAAAATACACTATTTAAAATATTTCCACTGTGTCTGTATAATGTACTCAGAATATCTCCCTCTCATACACTCTACCTTAGCCAAAAAATCTGAGTCTTTAATGCACTCTAGTTTCAAAGAAAAAAAGGTATGTTTCAATAGTTTTCTCATTATATTTTGGTTAAATGAATAAGCAAGCAAGCAAATTTGGGGTGAAAAAAGTTAATACTAATCTATTTTTACGCGATCCAGGGGAGGGTAGTTGATAATCCAAATAAAGTAACTAAACATAAAACATTAGGCTCTGTGATGTGATGTTATGCAGTTCACCTACCTTATTACTAAGCAAATGCCACTGAGCACCTACCAGGTATCAGGCACTATAATTTAATGTATTTATTTCTGAAAAGCTACTCACATCACTCCTATTTTTGGCATTCGTCTTTGCCAGAACTATGTCCATGGCATCAGGAATGCTGGTGAACTTGTTTTTGTCTGCAGGCTGACGATATTTCTTCTCACTAATGATTTCTGAAGCTTTCTTGTTCTTTTCTGCCTCCAAAGAACCCAGGGGACTCCATCCTATGCCTTTCAGCCACTCAAGGTCAGACTTATAAATATTCTGTGAAAATATAAAGCAAATCTTGAAAGTCCCATCCTTATGTGGACCCTTGACTCCAGTGATTCTATGTATTACAAACAGATGCTTTTGAGATATTCAATAATAATTCCTCTTTCTAGTTTCTGTCTTTACAACTAAATGGTTACTTATATGAGATATGATGTCACATATAAACTATTAGATTTAATAGAAACTGACCTCACTCTGTAGTTCATAAGCTTTTTTAGCGTGAATAACATCGTTCTGGTCGGGCAGGCATGTCCACTGGTGCAGGTAATTCTTATAGTCCACGTCACTGACCAAGGCCTGACATTTCTTGGCCAGCACCACTCCCAACGTGTCCACTGGGCTGGTGTACCTGGTTTTCCACTTCTCAAAGTCCTTCTTGTATTCTCTTTCACTCTGCATTTTGGCTACATTCATGGACAACACAAGCTTTGGATCATCTTGCAGACTCCGGTATCCAATATGGTGGCCGAGTTGCTTGCGATAACCTTGTTTGTATTTAAACTGAAATCAGAGGAAACAGTTTTTTTATTAACATAAACAGCGGCCAAGTCAAGCTCAGTTCGCTTTGTTTGCATGATTGTTTTCCAGAACTGAAATGAGAGAAGGGATGTCTGTTAACTTAGTAAGAAATGTAAAAACTGAAGTGGAGGCTTCTGAAGAAACATAATGTAGTTGAGTATCAAGAGAGGTTACGATGAGAAATTAATTCCAACTAGAGGCAGAAATACATGTCGGGATATGTGAGACACTGCACATCCTAACTTTAGTGTAGTGTTTAATAAAGCTCTTGTGATATCCTTATAGGTCTGATAGAAAAGTATGGGCCGAAGAGCAGAAAAATTTGGAAGACTGGGACTTAATGAACAGGCCTAATAGCGTAATTAAGTAAGATTAGAGTTTCTCAACCTTAATTTATAAAGTAGCAAGATTTATAGCGGTTTGCCGTATGATTATGTCATATAAACTTGCCCTGTTCAGGTTTCATATCTTCATGTGCACATGGCTAAAAACAGCTAAATAGATTAGGTTAGAAAGATGATTCCACAAGATGACAGCATATTGTGAATATGGGTCAAAAATTAGTTACGTAAATTTAAGAGAGTCAAAATGAAATCTGGTATTTAGATTCAACTGGGAAAATTACATTAGTGTTGGATGACAATAAAAATAGTGATAATAATACCAACAGTAATAATGACATTGACTTGATGCTAGATGGTGAGCAAACATTACACCTCACAGAGGTAGGTTCTACTCTCTCAACACCCAGCTTCATGGTTACGTACATTAAAAGACTCTGAAGATTAAGTTGACTCAATATGGGCAATCGGACAAAACTGCTTATAAAAAAAGTAGTATCAGAGATTCTGTAGGAGCATAGATAAAGGCATGTCAGAAGCTTATTTACTCTGGCCTGACCTTCTGTAACAAGACTGAAGGACTTACAAAGCAAAGGCAAAGGAGAATAAGTACATTTGCAATGTTGCAGGTAGATAAGGAAATAAACTACTTTGTGGTGTTCTAGAACACAGACCTAGGGCTGATCAATAACATATTTAAGTTCAAAATAAGGAAAGACATAATGACAAATAGAGATAATCCAACAAGGAAATGACCTGCCCTAAGGGACACAAGTTCTTATATTTGTAACCGTGCACAGACTGGATGACTACTTGTGGGAGATGGAGAGAAGGTAGGACACCGAGTGGGAGCTTGGAGTAAGTAACCTTTAAGTTATCTTCTAACACTAAATTCTATGATTAGAATATTAAATTTAGTGCTCATAAAAATAGCTCTAATTTCCTTAAATTCTATAGATATAAGAACCATTTGGAACTGTCAGACAATCTCCACAATAGTAGGAAATTTTACATATAGTTATAGTTTAAGGATAAGATTTCAAAAGGTTCTCACTAATAGGTTAATAGGAAAATAAATGAGGTATTATCAAATTTTGTTGTTAGAAAATTATTGATGCTATTTCTTCAATTCCTAAACTATCTTCACCTTATAGGGAACACATAACATTAAATGAAAATGAGTTTACTTTCTGGGGAACATTCAAGCATCATTATTGCTTTAGTTTCATCACTACATCAATTCATTTTAATGAGGTATTGACCTGCAAGTCAGAGAGTGGGTAATAATACATCATCTAATTAATTTTCCAGCACTTCTGGAGTACCACAAATTAACTGAATTACAGAGAATCTTCTCTTACATTCTTAGAATTTATTATCAGATTCTGTCTTTAGACACTCTTTCTTTCCAAACCAAATCCTTGCTTTATTTAAACATATTGATTAAGAGCAGCTAATTAAAAAATATGTGCATATAAATATCTATCAACATCAGTGTTGTTGAGCTTGATTTATTATCTGACACTTTGGATTTGTCTAAAATAGGCAAATAGAAAACAGGAGAATTATTTTCAGGCAAGTAGGGGAAAACTGAAAGCTCTAGTTCCTTTGCAAAGTCTAGAAGCATAGCATCTTGGTATAATGGATTTTATAGGTCCTCTGGCTCAACCTCTCATCAGGAAGCCCTTTTTTTTTGATATTTGATCAGTGAGAAAGAGTGAATTTTGGGTAAACAAAGAAGGTAGTTGAAGATGAAGGGGATGGCTTTACATTTTGAAAGGTGAGGTCTGTAGCATTAGGGTACCTGATTCAGATAAAAATATATCCTTATGGAAGTCAAACTAGGACTTACATCACTAGCAATGTCTCCTGAAGCCTTGGCTGCCTGCACAGAAATTGCATCAAGTGGAAGGTCATAGCCTTTCTTCAAAGCTTCTTCCCATCCAAGTTTATAAAGTTTCTGAAAATTATATAAATTATTTAGCAATAATTAGTGCACATTAAAACCCCAACAGATTACTGAACAAAAGTTTACCTAGAGATTAGACATTAAATTCTAACATCTACCTTATCTGTAAAGATAGAGATAATAATGAAACAAGCTGTTGCATAGAAACACTGACTTAGCAATCACATAATCTAGCTTCAGTTTTTTGGCTCTAAGAAACCACCCTCCACTCTCCAGGGGCATAACTGAGCATGGACTTTTCTGTTCTGATACAATGTGGGCATATCAGGCGTATCAGTTATCTTTCTCTTGCTGTTAAATACAGTCTGAGCTCCCTATTTTAAACACAGATGTTATATAATTGGTAACAAAAAAACACAAACATTTAATTATTTAAGCAATAAAAATAGTAGGTGATGAAATGCCTTTTATTAGGGGCAATAAATGAATTAACCTTTTTGAGATGAATTTATTAAATAGATGCATGTGTGTTAAAACTGGATCATAATAAAAATAGCTGAAAGTCATCCAGTACCTACTGTGTGCCAAGCACCTTGCTGACAGTGTTCCACGAAATTTCTCATTTGGTCCTCACAACAATTCAATATCATAGGCACTTTTATGATCTCAATTTTAAAGAGGAGAAAACTAAGGTTTAGATGCAATATTAACTCATAAATGGCAAAGCAAAATGCATACCAGGTCTGTTTGATGCAGTTTTTTCTTTCAAAAACTATTTATAGATTTTCTGCTCTGTGCCAAGCACAGTGAATACTGAGATAAGCAAAACAGGCACTGTGCCTGCCTCCATGGAGCACACAGTGGTAGTGAACCTCTTGCTCGGATCCACCATCTTTTGCAACATTCGTAGGCTAGCCAGTGTGAGTCATTCATTTCCATTGTTCCAGCATTTATATCAAATTTTTTTAAACATTACATCATTTAACAAGTTTAATGAGCTCCCAGTCAAATTTTTGTATAGATTTACCTCACTGTAGTGGATTTGATTCTGCTTGGCTTGTAAAATATCTGGTGTATCTGGCATCACATGAATCTTGGTTTTATCTTTGTTCCAGTCAATGGTGTATAAGTGCTAGGAAGTTAAAAAAAAAAAAGACATTTTAATTTGAATACCTGTTTTAGGACAAACAGGAAAAAAAAGATAGAACAGTATTTGAATGTGTTCAATATGAATTAGATTAAATTGAGTAGTATATGACTCAGAGAAGACATTAAAAACAAACTTAGATTTAAAAAATAATCTTTTAGGTATTTTATGTCTTCTAGAATGTATTGAAAGTACTTAAGATACAATAATGTTAAAAACCAAATAATTTCTAACTCAATTAGGAGGGCAGGGGAAATAAAAATAAGAGGTAGTCAGCAGAAGAAAATGGTGTAGGGACACGTTCTGAAACTCTTTGCCGCTGCCTGGAAAGGGTGTACCGAGATTCAAGTTTCCAAACAAGAAGCAGAGGCGGCTAGCCCTGCCTGGCTGGAAGCTGTATGGAAGGACAGCGGTTCAGTCTACCTTGTTCATGGTATGTGCGTTCTGTTTGGCAAGAACCATGTCCATGGAGTCGGTCAGCTTCTTAAACTGGAAGGTGCTAGGGTGCTGGCGGTATTTCTGATCACTGGCATATTCAGTTGCTTTCTTGGCCTTCTCCACTTCTAGGGAACCAGCTGGACTCCAGCCAAGCCCTTTGTACCATTCATTGTAGTCCTGTTTATATTCATTCTATAGAGAGAAGAGGCAAATTCTACTTTACCTTATCAATCTAGACACAAAGCGGTGACACAGAGAACTGTGATCTCCTTTCCCATACTAGGAATCCAACCATCACCCAGAAAGAAGAGAGCCTTACATCACTCTGTACGCGGTTCATATTCCTGGTCAGCTCAATGCTCATGGCATCTGGAAGAAGGATGTACTTGTGAATCAGGTGCTTGTAGTTGGTGTTGGTGATATTGGCTTGAGCATCCTTGGCAGCTGTGACACTGAGCATGTCGGCAGGGGTGTGGTAGCTGGTCTTCGTCTTCTCATAGTTCTTCTTGTACTCCCGATCAGATTGCATCTTAGCCACTTGCATGGAATGGACTAATTTGGGGTCATCCTCAAGACTGCGGAAGCCAACCATTTTGCCCCTCTCCTTTTCATAATTGTGTCTGTATTGATACTGCGAAGAAAATTTGCATATTCAGTCAAAGCAATTCCCTTGAGTAGAAATCATTCTAGTGCCAATATTCCGTATTTCACAAAAAGTAATACCTGTATAGAATTCTGCATTTCCCGAAACACACTTTTCATGTTTATTTGTGCAACAGTACTCACAGCTATACTTTGTGAAGTAGATAGCAAAGTTATCATTACTGCCCCCATTTTATAAATGAGTAGGCTGAGGCCCAAAGAGGTGAGTGACTTGCTAAGGTCAGTAAGGATTAGAACCCAGATCTTGTGATGATTCATCACCCTGACTTCCACATGTGCTCTGGTGTTAGTGTTAAAGAGAACTTTAGTGGGTGATAAGAGTACAGTAAATCAGAGCAAAAAGCAGAATGTTCTAAGCAGTTTAATGCTGCTTGGCAAACATCCAGTCTGTCTTAAATGATAAGAATAGGCTCAGTTATGAGATATATAGTATAATTTTATGGTAGTTTTATTTGTGGAGTTCCTTCTCTTTTAAGACTCTCTATTCTGGGTTAGTGGGGAAATACATTACTACTTATGAATGCTTCCCTCTATAGAAAGGAGACCCTGATACAGGGAAAGCTTCCTATTCTCTGTGTCTCTCATGGGTTAGACAGCAAGTCTGGGGTAGGAGCTGGGAGAGCCAAATCGCTCCAGCATAATAGTAAGAGAAGAATTTGCAGTTCTCAGGACAATACAGGAGTAGGGTAGGGATGGATAGGTAGGAAAGATGAAGAACAAGATGGAAGTAACTGGGTGGGGGTGCTGAAGAAAGAGTGCTCTGAAATACGCTCTCCTGTTACCCGCAGACCATTCAGTGCTCACTGTGAGCGGATTTCACGTGGAAACCACCAAATGAAAGAATTGAGTTTCATATAGGTGATAGGTTATAGCCGCCGTGTATTGGCACACCAGCTCTTGGGGGGGGAAAAGCCCTAATTTGTAATGTTTGTCAATTTCAGTGGTGTAAATATTCCCACCATGGCTGATGTCAGGTTACTAATAGTTTAGCAACTCATTTGCAAAATTTCTTCTCATTTATTAATCAGTAGTCATGAGCCCAAAAGATCAAGCCCTCTAGCACACCACTCCAGGAGACATCCTGTCGGGAAGACAGAGCCTATGGAGCGGGAAGCAAAAACAGCAAGTTTTTCACCAAAAAAGCTTGGTGAAGGGCTTTGGATTTCTACAGGCCAGAGTCTTGGTGATGGGGTTCAGAGTACATTCACCTAGTTCTCGGGAGTCAGGGAGCAGGTATCTATGTGGTCAGCATTCTGCAGCTAACATTCTGTTTTTTCAGGAATACCAGAGAAAACGAAGAGCCCAGCTAAGAAGCATTCACACAAGAGAATGTGGCTATTGCTAGCAGGCACACTTTTTTTTTTCTTCATATTTTATCCACTCTAGAGTTTCCAGAACTCAGCCCTTATTATTCTGGTAGGTAAAACCCCCAGCCAGGTTATTGTTTCCCTCCCGACTTACATCACTTGCAATATCTCTTGAAGCCTTGGCAGCTTTGATAGGAATTGCATCAGCTCTGAGATCACAGCCTTTCTTTTTAGCCTCTTCCAAAGAAAGCTTGTAGAGTTTCTGTAAAGAGAGGCAAGGTAATAGTTTTCTTCTGAATGGGAAAGCTTAAATTTCTTTTAAAAGGGTCAATTAGCACTGAGGCATCATTTTTATTTTTGAGCAGAATCCTTCATTGGTGGTTCAATAGCTGAATCTTCTCACTAACAAATAACTGTGCTGAAAAAAAGAAATCTATTACAAACCCAAACATATATTACTTTTACTATTAGGTTGTAAATACACTTTTCAAAAATGTGAGCCCAGTAGATTATTCTTGATGCATTTTATTAAGTAAGGGTCAAGGGAAGGCTTCAAAACAGCCATGTTCTTACATCAAAAGAAAACTTAACTGATTTGTAATTGACACTTTTATTTATATAATTATGTGGACCCTACAATCCAGAAAAAAGTCAGCAATCCCAAATCCCTGCGTAATTCAAACAAAGAAAAGAAAAAAACACCGCAGGATTAGAGGATTTCCTAGCAACTCTGGTTAGGATAAGAAACGAAATAAAGCACCACATTTTCTAACATTATGGGCTGCATATTAATTGTAGGGCATGCCCCAAATTCTTCTAAATCTTCATCTCCCGTTTCCATTTGATTTTTCCCAAAACTTACTCTCTCAGTCTATCTCATAGGCCCAGTGGAAGGACTAGCATTCTCACCTTCTTGTTCTCACCTCCCAGTCCCGAAGCCCTTCACTTCACGCCAATTCCTAGTCTGATGAGCAGTACCTGCCCCCTCCAGTCGCCCTTTAGGTTCCTAAGTGCTGGACCCATGTCCCATCGATAGGCCCACTCCAACTCTTAGCAAAGCCAGATTAGAAAGGGAAAGATTCTTATTTGTGGATTCCACCTTTATTTTCAAAAGATTCACTCTCAAAATTGAGAGACGTTAATTAGTTAATGTCCTTTTACTGGTTCCAATAGGTGGGAAAGAAAGATGGCAGCAGGGGGATTATACTTACATCACTCATGTTAATTGCATTTGCCTTTGCCAGAATAATTTGGGGGATATCAGACATGATGTGGACTTTGGTCTTGTCAGCCTCCCATGCTTGTTTATAGAGGTGCTAGGAAGTAAAAACAAGTATAAAAACAAAAACAACAAAACCCAGTGGAATTTAGTGTTTAAAATCTTAAAAGGAGCTCATATGTACCTTAAAAGGTACATATATATCCTTGTACCTATCAGTATTTTATGTATTTTTATTAGCTAGATCTTACTTCTTAAAAATTTAAATGGAAAACGTGCTCAATAAGAGAGTGGAGAGGGTCTAAATAGGAAAGTGAAGTGTCCCATCCTTCTGTTACACAGATATGTGCTGCTTTAGCCTTGTGATCCAGGCATCTTCTTGGATCCTATTGAAGCAGCTAGGAAGCAGGGATGGGCTTCAGTACCAGCTGGAATCAGGCTAATGGTCCGATTCAGCCCCATCACCTTCTGCTAAACCTCACCTTAGATAAACAGGACCTGTTTTCAAGATTCGCATTAAAAGAAAGAGCCCACATTTATTTTATTATATCTGTTGATTCAAGTGGTTCATTGACCATTTGGGGACCACTAATTAGGACTAACTTCTATCTTTTTTAAACTACAAGACCCTTTTTGAAAGTAAACATTAACTATAATGTACTAAAACTGTTAGCAAAAGCTGTACATTAAATGTAAGACCTGCCTGGCTTCTTCCTGATGCATATGAAAAGCAACATTACTGAAAGACTTACTTCATTCATAATTTTTGCATTATTTTGAGCCAAAACCATGTTCATTGAGTCCATCAATGAGGAATACTTCAAAGTGTCTGGGCGTTGGCGGTACTTCTTTTCACTAATAATCTCCATAGCTTTCTTGTTTTTCTCAGCCTCCTGGGAGCCCAGAGGGAGCCATCCAATGCCCTTCATGAAATCAGCATAGTCAGCTTTGTACTGATTCTGCAAAAGAGTGACAGTGCAAGGATGAGAAGAAACCAGAACGCCCAAGAACCATGAGTGGGTATTTAATATTCCACAAGTTCCACTTCAAACACCAATGGTTTATTAAACTTCAACTATTCTCATCCCTAAACCTTATCTTCTTTACATTTCCTCACATGAGAAGTTAAAAACAAGCAGTAATAATATAATATTGCATGTCAACTATACTTCAATCAAAATAAATAAATAGCAGTAACTTTCTGTGATTTGTCTGGTTCTCTCTTTGCCTTTGTAAAGAAAAAGTGCTCAGAAACACCAAATAGGTTTCCTTGCATGTGACTATTATCTCATGACAGATGACTATGCTGGCCTAACTTACAAAAATTCCCCAGTTCTCTAGGTTAATAGAGGACTCATGGGGATCCCGATTCTCCCACTGTAAGTCTTTGATCACCCAGCCCTGTTACAACTTCCTCAGGAATGCCAGAAACCTCACTGGTATTTCATGCAGATTTTGTTATTTTCCCCTCAACTCTGGACATTTTCCTCTACAACTATACTGTGGCTGCTTTCATTTGGGCACTTACGTGCCTTCCGGCAATTAACAGCTCAGCTCTTATATTCCCAAAGAGAAAAGTAGGTTTGGTGTGGCTTGCACAGCTGTGGTTTGTAACTTACATTTACTTCCCCCAGCTACCAAATGGCCTCTCTGGCTGAACTTGTGGCCCTACTCTCTGTGCGTCCCTCGCATTCATTCTAACAGCTGCCACAGCCATCGCCTCCTATCAGTATTCATTGGTAAGTAAGGCAGGCAATTACAAAGTTGGAAATAGTGAAATGAAAGCTGGCTGAAAGTGAGGGGAGGGAGCTATCAAACTTTCTTCCTTCTTACTCCTCTATCAAGAGCCTTTTATACTTCTGACTCTTTGCTAGACACAGTTCCTTCAACATGTTCTTTCTGAAGCCCAGTTTCATTTGCTGTGGCTGAACGCACCATCCAACAGTGCTCACAGCAAGAAGGGTCGAGCACACGATGAGTTTCTAGAGTTGACCCCTTTTTGTTAAAAGAAATTAATTCAATCTAAGGTAAAAAAACGAAACACCCATTGGGAAATTACACATGCATTTCTTGCAGGGCTTTCAAAATGTTACTACTTAGGGTCATTCACGATTGCTTATTCTCCAGAGCAAATGCTCTGCAGATGTCATGGGTGTCACGTACGTCACTTTGAATCTGCATCATATTTTTGGCTAGTTCGAAGCTCATGGCATCGGGAAGCATGTTGTAGGTATGGATCAGGTTCCTGTAGTTAGTGTTGGTGGCCACTTCCTGAGACTTCTTGGCTGCCACCACACTTAACATGTCCACCGGGGTGTGGAAGGATGTCTTGGATTTCTCATATCCCTTCTTGTATTCCCGGTCTGACTGCATCTTGGCCACCTGCATGAAGTGCACCAACTTGGGGTCGTCCTCTAGGCTCCGGAAGCCAATGTGTTTCCCTTTGGTTTGTTCATAGGCTTGCTTATATTTGTACTGTGCACAGAAGAGAAAGCATGGTGGTGAAGATAATGAAGGAAAGAGAATAAAATATAATTCACTGGATGCATTAGCTTTGTCTTAGGTGTAGGGTTTTAGGCCTACAATAAAATTAGAAAAAGAGTAGCTCACAGGGGGAAGGAGCAAAATCTTTTTACTTCAAATTTGATGCCAGACTTTAGTCCATAGAAAGAAAATGATCTCAGAGTTTATCAAAGAAATGTGTAAATAAGTTGGTTTTGGTTGCTTTAAAAGCATCTTTTCCCACTCAGCTATCTAATCAGCAGAAAAAGCTGCAGACACGATTTCTCACAGTACATCTTTAAACCCAGGAAAAGGCCTGGTCGTGGGTCCCCTGGGAAAAATGTGTACATTGCATCCCTTAGAATTGTCTATAAATGACCTGAATACTCTGAAAGCACCTTATTTTACAACAAGACCAGCCACTTTTTATACGAAATAATGAGCAAGTGATTAGAGGGTCCTTGGCCTGGGTGAAGGGAATTGTTTTGTGTGTTAAAAGGGACGATGCTCCCACTAGTCCTGGGAAGGGCTGGCCACAGCTCCTGAACACACACAAACACGGCCAATTCCTTCTGACTTGCTCAGCCTAGAGGGTCCAGCGGAAGCACTTACATCACTGGCAATGTCCCGAGAGGCTTTAGCAGCCTTTATCGGGATGGCATCAGGTGTCATGTCATAGCCTTTCTTCTTTTCTTCTTCCCAGCCAGCTTTGTACAGTTTCTAAATGACACAACAGAAAAACACCAGCATCTTGTTACTTGGGTTATAATGAGGATCCTGGTTTCGAAGTGGCTGGCATGTAAAAGACAAGATATTCCAAAAACATCTGCTCACTTCAACCTTCTCCCCTACTTTTGCCATTGTTGCTGTTAATGTACTTACATCACTCATCGTGATCTGGTTCATTCTGGAGAGTAGAATGTCTGGGGTATCAGGCATCACATGAATAGTGGTCTTGTCTTTGTTCCACTTGTCAGTGTAGCGCCTCTGCAACCAGAAAGACAGGCACGTGATGGTACAGCAAGATTGTACAAGTTACAAGTTGTAACAGTGCCATCAAGAGGAAGAGACACACTATGGCATCTCTCTACGCTGGCGGACAGTGACTGCAGCGGGGTGGGGGGCTTGGTAATAAGGGGGAATGTTAAAAACACAATGTTGCTTATGTGAAACCTTCATAAGATTGTATATCAATGACATATACTTAATTTTTAAAAAAGGGTATTACACCCAAGAAAGAGGAAGAGACACAACTCCATGGTAGAAGAGGCTAATATGATATTGGAAATGGATGAAATAACAAGAAGATGGGCTGATGAAACTGGACAAACAATGAGAAAATGTAATTATCCAACAAGGGAGCCCTCTTCCGTGGAAACAGCAAATGCCATCTTGCCCTGACCTCACACTCTGGAGTTTTGCGGCTCTGTGCACCTGAGCATGGTGCTGACCGACAGCCTGAGGGTCAGAGTAAGTGAGTGCTCTCTAGGCATGAGGCAAGCCACAGAACATCCCTCTCGCTACCACACTGCAGCCATCAGGACAAAAATGCTGACCAAGACGGTGGTGGCACTGCCAGACCCACTGGCATGGGCCCTCACGAGCCTCAGGCTGAGGCCAGCCGGTGAGTCCTCACCTTGTCCATGATCAGTTTGTTACTCTTGTTAAGGGCTTGTTCCATTGTGTCCATGGCGTAAGTGAACTTCAGCTTCTCAGGATGTTGCCGATACTTTTTCTCACTGAGGATGTCTCCTGCTTTCCTCGCCTTCTCCACCTCCAGCGACTGGATTGGTATCCAGCCGATCCCCTTCATCCAGTTGAAGTCAGATTTGTATAGATTCTTTAAGACGAAAAAGGAAATTTTCATTTCAAAAAGAGTTAGGGCTTGAGTTTCTTCTGCTAGATGACTTACTCATGATCTAAAAGACAAACACACACACACACACACACACACACACACACACAGGAGGGGGCAGAATAACTTGTTTTTTATTCCCTACTGTCTTTTGGGAAAAAATTAATTATAAAAGTGATTGCATTCATGATGGTTTTTGAACAGGAAATCTTGACCTAATAAATCCTTTTAAAATTAACTTTCTTGGAGGAAAAGTTATAGAATTCTACACTGGAAGGGATATTATATAGCACCTGTTTGAGCCTCGTACTTTTTCACAGATTGTGTCATACATTGGGTCTAACATCCAAAGTTTTAAAGTGTGTGTGTGTGTGTGTGTGTGTGTGTGTGTGTGTGTATAAATTTTTTGAAGTTATGTTTAGTTCAAATGAGTGAAATCCTAAAGCTCCAAATCCTGGAGAGAACCCCTAATCACAGTGGGTCTAGTCAGGTTTAGGAATGAGGAAGTGGAACTGCCCATTTCTCGGTGTGTTCTCCTGCCAGCTGTAGGTGGATAACTAACTGCGCTGACAATCTATTGACGAGTACATACGTCACTCTGAATCTGCATGGCGTTCCTGGAGTGCTCCACATTCAAGGCATCAGGCAGCAGAGTGTAGCAGTGGAAGGGCTGTCTGTAGTTGGTGTTGGTAACGACCTCCTGAGATTTCTTGGCTGCTGTCACACTGAGCATATCCAAGGGTGTGTGATACCTGGTCTTGCTGGCTTCATAACCCTTTTTGTATTCACGATCGGACTGCATTTTGGCTACATTCATGTAGTGGACCAGTTTAGGATCATCCTGAAGACTGAGAAATCCAATTTGCTTGCCTTTGGCTTTCTCGTAAGCCTCCTTATATTTGAACTGTATGGAAAAGAAAGAAAGAAAGAAGTTTGATAGGGTAGATTGTAGGAAATACTGAACTGTTAAACTGAATTTATATGGCAAAGTAAGAAATGGGCAAATTCAGTCTGAATCTGGGTAATGCCCAAGTTTTTTAGGATTTAAAATAAACAGTTAGCAAAATATTTCTAATGGATGTTTTTGAGATCTGCTCTGGGAATAATTAAGAATGGAATAATTTATAGTTTATATCTAGATTATTTATCAGTAGGTTCTTTGAATATGCTCAAACCTGATGACTTTGTTTATTAAGGATTTGGTGTACTTTTTATTATCTGTTTCTACAGTTGATTTGCATTACCTTATAAAATATTTGCATAATCTTGAGTAAATTTCAGCAAAACCTTTATCTAAATTAGTGTTGGACTCCAAATGAATACATTTTTACTCTATCAAGATATTACATCAATCTATACAGAAAATAATAAATTTTTAAAAAGTAATTATTTAAGATGGTAAACAACTAAAATTTTGTTATTTAAAATACTTTCTAGTTCTATATGTAACCAGGTTTTTTGGGGGTGTGAAAATTATATTATTTTAAAATTGTATTCTTTTAAAACACTCAGAGACTTTTTTGATTTAGTGACCTTTTAGTGTACCAAGGTTTTTTTTTCTTGACAAAATTCATGAAACAAATCCAAAATAAAAAGCAGTTTTCAAGTTCATAACAATGATATGAATGAGAGTTCCAAATATTTCAGTTTAAAACATTTTTCTTTTTAACAACTGTATTAAGGTTTTAATGATATTTAAATGAAGCAATATACAAAAGTCATATTTTGTATTAAGTCCTAACTTAAGACGTTAGGAAGTATTTTTATTTTATAATTTTTATTTGCTTTTTAATATAGCTCATGTAGCCTCATAAACCATGTAAAGATTTTTTAAATATTGACAAAAAGAGTTTACAACTTTAAAATTTTGGAATTAGACTTACATCACTGGCAATATTCCTTGAACTTTTTGCAGCAACAATTGGTATGGCATCTGATCCTAAAACACAGCCCTTAGCAAGGGTTTTCTTCCAGTCTGCTTTATAATGAGCCTTGAAAAAAGGAAAGATTATTTTACTATTTGACCCAACTAAAAGAGGAATGAAACAGGCCAAAATCTTTCTTATAAAATATGACATAATATATCCTTTCTATTAAGAGTTCACAGAGTTACAGCTATTAGTTCATCTTTTATTTATCAGATTCTTTTAAGAAATCAGTAAACTATACACAGTGTGACTCAACAGCTTTAAAAATGTATATGTGCATAACAAATCAACAGAAAGATAATGCTTTGAATGTGGGACAACAGATTTTTTTTCCAAAACTTTTTGTATTTTCCAACTTTTCTATAATAAGCATGTAATACATTTGTTTTCTTGTACTTTTTGTAATGAAGAATTTTAAACTTACAGAAAGGTATGGATACTAAAATAAAAAATTCTGCCATATGACCACCCAGCTTTAATTAATGTTTAAATATTACATATGAAAACAGGAAAAAATTTTTAAATAAACCAAAAGCATAGAAATGAGTACCAAAAAGTATCTATTTGGAGGTAAAAACATTCTTCCTTAGATGATAGGCAGAATGACTAGGGCATCTTTTAAGACATAAAAACCAATTTTAACCAGTTTATGCTTTTAAATTAGAATTTACCAACATATTTTTTAAAGCAAAAGGAAATAATTCATAATAGTGAATGTAAACATCACCACCAATTTTGTATCTAGACTGCCTGAGAGATGCTACTTACATGCAACAAAAAAGAGCTTCTAAAGAATATTATAACAAGCTTTTAAAAAGGTTTTAACAAGTGACAAAAACAAATGTTATATATAAAGCAATACTTATCCTTACCACAGACCATGCACTACTGTATTTTCTAGTCTTGTCTATACCATTTTGTTCCACTTTTAAAGAAATGGAACACAACCTACTAGATTGATTTTATAACTCATTAATGAGTCATAGCCCATAGTTTGGAAAAGTCTGCATTAAGCAAAATATGATGACAGCTTCTATACTCATATTCTATAATAAGGGTTAGATCTTCAGACTGTTAGTTAAAAAATTGGGCTCCATACATTGAGAGCAAGGAGAGAGTAAAGAGAGAGGCAGGCCACTCCAAGTGGACAGGTTTTATAAGCAAGAGAACTTACATATGACGCTTGTCTTGGGTGCCTGCAAGAGGGCTAGATCGCCACACCCATCCACCAGAATCTTAAAAGTTTGTATAGAGGTCTTAACTGGTTCAGTCACTGTATACTATTCCGATTGCATTGTTCTCTCAAGCCTGTATCCTTGAAAATGGCTCCCGCTGTGGAAACGTGGGCAGAATGGGCATTGCAAGGACAGGGGAGGGATGAGGTGCCTCCAGTTGCCCAGGTCCAGCTCACAGGTCAACCAGCAGTGACATCCTCTCAAAGACCTCCTCCAGCAGAGACTCAAAGGGCCCACACTCAGTTTGCTTCCCTTAACACTCTCAATGCTAGAGCTTCACAGAACTGAAAAGGAGGGGCCCGTGTTAGCCATATTGGGCTGACCCAGGCCAAATACTCACATCACTCATATTGAGGGCATTGACTTTGGCTTGAATAAACTGAGGCAATTCGGGGTCCATAGTGTACTTGTGCTTCAGTTTCTCCCCTTCTATCTTGTAGTTCAACTAAATAAAAGGAAGTAGCAAAGGTCATCAGCTGACATAATGTAAGTTTCCTCAAGCATGCACTCCTTTAAAAAGGAAGGCTATCATTTGTGTTTTTCCATATGCAAGTCAATTACTTATACTATCATGTGGGGGTGTTAGACCTATTCAGTTGACCATCCACCAGTATTCATTGGACAGCACTGTGGGTCAGGCAGGGTGGTGGATTCTATGTTTAAAATGCTGGAAAAGGCAGACCTGTCCTCTTGAGAACTAATGGCACAATAGAGGAGATAGACAATAAACATAAACTGTAAGACAGCTAGAATTTGTGCTGAGTTGTAAATAGAATAACTTTAGGAAAGAACCAAGGGGTCAGCAAAACTCACTAAGGAGGCAGCATTTATGCCCAGACTCAGGGGAAGGAGACGGGTTGGGGCAGAAGAGCATTCAGATCCTTCAGCCCAGAAGGGCCTGAGGGCAGCCGGCATCACAGGGCTTCAGGACACCGAGGGGCCCATGGGGGGGGGAGAAGGGCCACAGAGCTGAGAGCCTTTTCAGCCGAGTGAACAAGTTTAGATTGTATTTCAAGTTCATGAAGAAGTTACTAAAGGGTTTTAAGTATGAGAGGGCGTGATTCGCTTTATGCTTTAAGACAGTCCTTCTGGTTGTCATGTGTGACCCCTGACAGGGAACCAGATATCAGGTTACTGCGGGTGCCCACACGAGAGAGATGGAAGCCCGAACTAGGGCAGGTGGAGCTGGAAGAGCCCCACCAGGCTGGCTGGGACAGATGAGGAGGCTAACTCAGCAGATGTACAGGACGCGGGGGTCCACGCAGGGAGGCACCAGTGGTGACTGCCAGGCTCCTGGCTGGAGTAACCAGGTAGGGCTGTTGGCCTTTGCTGGGATGGGGAGACTTAGCGGGCATACAGTTTTCCAAGCTAACTGGGACAACACAGTGAGGTGACACCTCGGTCAAAAAAAAAAAATCAGAAGAATCTACACCATTTATTAGCACTAAAACAGAATTAATGTTGACACATCTATGGTAAAGTGGGAGCAGTGACTGGCCTGAAAAATAAAATCCACAGATAATCCTCAAATCTGAGCCAAGCAAGGCATTCCCACCTTTCAATATCTGGGACTAAAACACAAAAAGTCTTCCCTTCTTTGCTCTTGACTTCCTCTTCTCTCACTGGGGGAATAATTTAAACAGAACACTGAAATTACCGGGCGAGGGGAAGCACTGAGCATGTAATTAGGCTCTACGAGTGAGGATACAGATAGATCTGGGCTCAGAAGCGAGACTCCGATTGCTCTGAAAGGCAAGTGCTTGGTCTTCCCCAGAGGCCTCTCTCTAGACTGCCTCTCCGAACCCAGAGCTCTTATGCAAGAGGATTAGGACATTATGCCTTCTTCCCCTGTGTAGCTAAGTAGGACGGCTGCAACGGAGAGCAATCAATAGCTTCGTTTGTGGTTCAGACAGTCACAGATGACAATAGTAATTATTTCATTGCACATGTATAATGAGGAGGGGTCTGCTTATGAATAGCACAGACTCTTTACATTTGGAAAATAAAATGAATTCAGAAAAGCCTCCTTCTCCCCTCCCTGTTCTACTTATGTTCAAGTTCCGAGTTGTTTCAAAGTAAAACCTTTCTATTATACCTCTGAAAGCAGTTGATTTGCTAATATAGATGTTGAGTTAAGGGGGATGGTGGAGTGGATCCGTGGCAGGAGTTATTCAGGGACAAATCCTTTTGCAAGAAAACCACTTACATCACTTAGCTGCTTTGTGTTCTGCCGAGCCAAAACCATGCCCATGGAATCAGGCACACTTGTGAACTTGATGGTATCTGGGTGCTGACGATACTTCCTCTCATTTAAGGCATCACCTGCTTTCCTGACCTTCTCAGCCTCCAGAGAACCAATAGGGATCCATCCAATGCCTTTGAAGAAGTTGTTATACTCGTCTTTATACACATTCTGTAAAAGAGTAATTCAAATGAGGAGATATCCTAGAAAATATGCAAAGGATGTTTCTGAAATCTGCAATTCTACTCAGGGGAAATGATTTGCAACCCTTTCAGCATGCCTGTGTCTGTAACAGAGCTTTTGACTATGTCTGCCACAGAGCTCCTCACACAGAATTTGGTAATAAGAAAAAGCAGTTCAGTTGTTAGAGTACATTAAGTGACACAGAGGAAATCTATGCCACCTTATTTTCACAGGTACCGCTAAAAAAAAACTGTGTCTCTTTTGGCAATAAATTGGGCTTCTCTTTTGATTTCACTGAAAATTCTACAACTTCGAATTTCACCTACATTGTCCATCTAGGCTACTCCTGATATCAGTTGGGGAGAGACATTTTCATTGAGCAACAGTAAATGAACATCATTTTTTTCCTTTGCAGAGGATGATTTTTGCAGAATTCTGGCGCCTGCAGAAGGAAATGCCCTGAATATTAAACACTTCCCCCATGCAGCTCTCCATGAATCATGCTGCAATCACAAAGCCTTTCTGGTTCCTTTCAGATGACTCATTACATAGATTTACATGCATGAGAGTGTGACCTTGAGTTAAAACAAAAAAGAGGAAAATAACTTTCCTGAATACAGAAGGAATAAAGATACTTTGCAATATACATATCACCCCAAAGCAGACCTGCCAGGAGCAACCATTTCCTCTTGTTGAGAATAAAAGTAGCTTATGTACTTAATGGAATATGGTTTTATCTCTGATTCAAAAGTGAATAAAGACAATGTCAATGATTATAATAGGAGCAAAGAAAGCCAGCAAGAATACAGCTTGTCTACCCTGCCTACATTAGATTTTCAATAATGATTGTTTATTTAAAATGCATTTTTCAAATATCTTAGCATTTTGTGAAGTCTAAAAATGGGAAGAAAGGATCATCCCAACAGCTCTGGGTCTGTGAGGTTATAAATACTTACATCACTCTGAATCTGGTTCACATTCCTGGTATGCTCAAGGCTCAGGGCATCAGGCAGGTATGTGTAATCATGGATCGGCTGTTTGTAGTTGACATTGGTGACAACATCCTGGGCCATCTTTGCAGCTGTAATGCTGACCATGTCCCCAGGGGTATGGTAGCTGGTTTTGGTGTTCTCGTAATTCTTCCTGTATTCACGGTCAGACTGCAACTTTGCCACATTCATGTAGTGGACCAGCTTGGGATCATCCTGGAGGCTTCTAAAACCCACGTGCTTTCCCTTTGACTTCTCATAAGCTTCCTTGTATTTATACTGCAGAGGCAGAATTTGATTAGCAAAATCGTAGGCATTGATACCATTAGGTGCAGCAATTATATTCACACAGAAAGACACCCAGAACATTGTGACTTTCTGGAAGCTTATACAAGAAATGCAAACCATACACCTCCACACACACTCCTCAGAAAGCTCAGAGTGAAAACATTTATTTCCGACTCTGCCTGGTTACAAATGGGTGTCCTGAAAAATTCAGGATCTGTTTCTTTCTTTGCTATAAATCCTGTAGATAATTTGATGGAGAACTTTACTTAAAACCAATTGAGTTTTCACACTTGATATAAGCATGGCACATTCCAAATATGAGACCAGTACTTCTCGGTTTTCCAGGTTTTCTTGAATTTTCCTAATCCAATATGCTATTTCACAGCACGGAATATTAGAAATCACTGAGAAAATCTTCCATTTCCTGTTCCCACCGGCCTAGTGAAACGTACACAAAAAGTGTAGAGGGTACTCTAAAGAACCCTACATGCAAGAGTTTATACTCAGATTTTCTTGGGGTAGAGGATGGCAAACATTACTGCATCTGTTGTCTCAAGTTGACCGAACACGATTAAAGCAAAAACCCTCTCTCTCAAGGTCCATTTAGATGCTGCACAGGCAGGAAGCTGGGCCATCACGCACCCCATTTCTCAGCAGCTACTCATCTCCAAGCTCAGTGCTGAAGGCAGCGGCAGCTGTTAAGGAGCTGCAGGCAGAACCGCTGTGAGCTCACCTCATCAGCACAAACCTAACTGCAAATGCCTAGCTGGAACCAGCAATGAGTTGTAGACTGAGCTATGCTGTCTGTAACAGGACAAAACCCTGAGTTTTATGTAAAGGAATTCAAATCCACCTCAACTCTGCAGACACCGTTCCTGCCATTCAAGAAGGAAAACAAGAGTTTGGCAGGCAAAAGGATTGCCCAGTAGTTTCTGGCCATGATAGGAAAGGCTCTTTGCAAGCCCTAGAAAAAATGATAATGTCATACTTTAGACTTCCACTTTCTCCTTAAAATAGAAATGTGTTTCATAGTAATGTGCAAACCTTTGAGGAACACACTTCAGTATCCTCCCTCCAAGGAAAGCTGTAGTATTCCTACACTCCTACCTCTCATGTGGCCTGTACATGGATAGATTGTTTTTTTCTCTTTTCTCAAACCGTAATTGCATCCCTTGGAATAGTGTGTGACAGTGAAGTCTACAGGGCATGTTTGCTTTTTGAAAACTTGTTTTTCAATGATGGCAAGAAGTATAAGTGTATGCTTTTTGTATTGAGATGAAATGGGCATCAATTTACATAAATTATGTAAATTATATTCTAGAAAAGTGGGCTTTTCCCATTTAGTTTATAAAATCTGTACATTTTCTATAACATCTTGGCAATCTTCTTAATGTAATTATGATGCAGGCAATCATCTGGATTTAATGCACTGGTGTCAGTCAGGGTATTCTCACTGAAAATAAATGCGGGCTGTCAGGAGACGTGTCAGTGAAGGTAATTTGGCCTATGAATCAGGGGAGAAAGCTGCTGTCAGATTTATGACAGCTTTACCAGATCAACTGAAAAGAATCACAAAACACTGAAAAAGTGGCAGGTTTCCAAAACAATATTTTGCGGAGAACTTGAATGTCATTAATTCAACATATTGTTTTCAATGTGGTATCATTGAAACGAGCACACATTTTATTGCTTTTAAATATGCAATCACTCAGATTTCACCTGAAATGTTTACTCACATCACTGGCAATGTTTCTTGAGGCTTTGGCTGCAGCGATGGGAATAGCGTCTCCCAGCACATTGTTGCCCTTGGCTATTAGATCATGCCAGTCCCGCTTATAACAGACCTGGGATGGAAGAGGAAATAGCATGTTAGCATGCTGTGTATTCATCAGCTAAAATGATTCCTCAACTGCTGGGATTGTTTTGTTCTTTTCCAGATACAAGCTAAAGGAATCTCCTGTAGGACATACTGTTTTTGGAAGTCACGTTAGCAGAATGTCACACTTTGTATAGCATGAAATCACTAGACTCTGCACTAATTAGTCACCCAAATCTGGTTTTTGGCACATATAGAAGAGGGGTACTGAGAAACTGGAGTGGGTCCAGAGGAGAGTAATAAAGGTTCTGGAAACCATGGTATGTGAGGGTCAACTGGAGAACATGAAGTTGTTCAGTCTTAGGAAGGTTAAGGGAAGACCTGGTGGTTAGCTTTAGAAATTAATGCTTGTTATAAAACAATGAATTTCATTTCTTCTTATTTTTCTGGAGAATAATAACCTTCTCCACATGCAATACTAGGAAAACTAAGTAGAAGTTCTAGAGGAACAGATGTTGGGCTCACATAAAGAAGAATGTTACATCCTTTAGAGTTGTCCTATACTTGACAAGGCCAACTCAAGAGGTAGAGAGCCATCATCATGAGACATGGTCCAATGTGAGTTACATGGAAAATTGACCTAAATACTAAGTAAGGCCCCCATCCTACTCTAAAATTCTAGTAGTTTATTATCCGGTCTAGATTTCACACCCATCCAAGACCCTACTTACATCACTTATATTGTAAGCATTGCACTTGGCCTGGAGAAACTGAGGAAGATCAGAACTCATAGTGAATTTATGTTTCACATCTTCTCCTTTAGCTTTGTATAAAACCTGCAACACACAGTTCCCAAAAATATAAGCATTACAGATAGTACAAAAAAAGGAAATTACATTAATTGCATGCTTAAGGGAGTTATTCTTAGCAAAATCCCCCACTATTTCTATTGTTAAAAACCATTCAAGATATTTTCTTATTTTAAAACACTCATGCTTGTTATCTTTAGAAAAACCCAGAATGTTTCTGCATTTAAATAGAAAAAAATCCTTAAGAAAATAGAAATCTCTGATTGTCAGACATTAATGAAAAAGAAGTTCAAATGTGAAACCTTAACATGAATAACAGAATTTACCAAAGAAAAGTTCATTCTTTGCTAGTGAGGATAATAGCTTTGAAGGTTTTTTTTTTTTTTTCTGTTTTTGGTTTTTCATTCTTAGAAAGTAGTAGTTAAAATGTGTCTTTTACTTTTGCCAAAAACTTCCCAATTATAATTATAGCAGTAAAAGCATATAATTTCCTCATAATATGAAGGTACTTTTATACAAATCCAGTATATGGAAAAGGTTCACCATTTTATATATACCCTATTTTTTTATCTTAAAGATGTTTCAAAGACATCAAAGTGTATGATGTAGAAATCATAGTGTATCCTACTCTTGGTAAATTAGGAAAAGAAATAAATTGCTTATTTTCTAAAATTAAAACAGAACCAGAATTTTAATATATTTTCAATCTCTTTGTTGTCCTTTGTCATGTGGACCCCATTCCCAAGGCATGTTTATGTGGGATGTCACAGGGAAACTTGTGTGCGATCACAGGTAAAGTCTGAAATGGCTGATCTAAATGAATCCTCCAACACTAAATAGCTTCTAGAAACCCAAGAGCTTCTTAACTGCCTCACTGCCTTTAGAAACCATATCTAGGCATCCACAGAATCTCATTAATTCTACCTTCTGAGCACCTTTCCTACTGCTATTGCCTTAACTGAAGTCCAAAGCAGTCAGTCCATCGTGTTTCTGTAACAGCTTTCTAATGCATGTCCTTGCCTCCAATCTCTCCCTTCTCCATTGTAGTCTCTGCGCTTTCTGCCAGAGACGTCCTTTAAAACACTGACACGGTAATGCAACTCCATGGATTAAAAATCTTCAATACCTCCCATTACCTGCCCCATTCGGTCATTACTACAAATTCGCATACAAGACCCTCGATGATCAGGTTACAGTCACCCCTTTCTCATACACTTCCTTAGCACACACCTCTCCTGTAGCATTCACCTCTGGATGGCAGTGCTCTCTTTCTATCCATGCCTTTGTCCTATACTTTTGTCTTATATCCTTATTAAATCCTATCTTCCTCTAATCCACATCTATGTCATCTCTATGCCATCAGCACATAATACAGGGCCTGGCACATGGAAGGTGTTCAGAAATACTCAGTGAATTAATGAACCAATGCTTTTGATGCCCTTGAACTCTTGAAGACACCAAACTTTCCTTTAGATCTTATTTTAGCCAGAGCATATACAATGCTCATGGGCTGGTAGGAAAACAATGTACAAATCTCTACCTAGACATAAATTTTAAAAAGTCTCTCTAATAATTGCATAAGATGAATTTGGAGGAGTAAAAATCATATACTTATGTGTATTATTTCCCTGTATCAGTATTTAATATATGAAAAGCAAATATAAGCAAGTTAGTATAGAATTGAATGTGATGAATTTGCCACAATAAGTGTCTGAGATTAAGCTTAAATTGTGTGTGTAGGTGTGTGTGTGCTCACGCACGCACGTGCTTATATAGTACTAGACTAGAACTTTTTGCATCGTGTCAAATTTATCCAAAAGCACAGTATTTCAAAGGCAGTTAAAGAAGTTTTAGAAAGGAAGGTAAAAAGCTAGATTGAAGAAAAAGAAACTGTTAGCATCCAAACTAAAAATAACTGTAGTTATTATTTTTAAATTAAATAGATAAAATAATCATTTCAAGAGGAAAAAAATATTGGCTCAGAAGAATTTTAAAGCGTATTTAATTGTTTTAAAGCCTCCCTCTATCTTTTGCCCCCTCTTTTGTGATACTCACATCGCTGATTTGCTTCGTGTTCTGTTTCGCCTGGACCATAACCGGAGAGTCCACGATGCTGGTAAATTTGAGGGTGTCGGGATGTTGCCTGTACTTCTTTTCATTCAGGGCATCACCTGCCTTTTTAACTTTTTCTGCATCCAGACTGCCGATAGGTATCCAGCCTATGCCTTTCATCCAGGTGTTGTAATCTTCCTTGTAGGCGTTCTACAGCAAAAGGAACAAGGAGAAGTGAGCTCCCCAGGCAGTGGCTTCTCGTAACAGGCTCCGACCTTAGGGGGTTGTCTTGTGAAGTAAATGGCACTTACATCACTCTGTAGGTGCATCATGTTTTTAGACAACTCCAGGTCCATGGCATCAGGGAGGTACGTGTAATGATGGAGTGAGTGCTTATAGTTGACATTGCTGGCAACATCCTGAGCTTTCTTAGCTGCCACAATGTTGAACATATCATGGGGTGTGTTGTGTTTCGTCTTTGTCTTCTCATAGTCTTTTTTATACTCGCGGTCTGATTGTATCTTGGCCACATTCATATAATGAACTAGTTTAGGATCATCTTGGAGACTTTGGAAGCCAACCATTTTCCCTTTGGCTTTTTCATAATCTTTTTTGTACTGAACCTATTGGAAACAAAGGTGGGAATATTTGTAAATGTAGTTACGAAGACTTCATTGAACAATGAGACCTCAATTTGAAGCAACTGAGCTTCCCAGAAATTTCTTCAACAACCAAACAATTAGATACTCATCAGTATATTCTTTGAAAGGTAGCCTGGTCAAATTACAATGTAATTTAGAGCCCATTTGATTCTTTGTAGGTGCTTCCGCCACTCAAGAGAGGTTGGATGGGGTGTTAGTATAATTCACATCAGTGATAAAGTAAAACTAGTTTTTTTCCATTTGCATACTGGGAGAGACAAATGCAAAGATAAATATTTCACAATTGCTACCAAATATATCACGTTGAAGAAACCCCAAAGTCTGGCTATCTCATTAGTGGTAGAATTGCAGCAATAGTGGTAATAGTGGAATTTCAGTGAGTCTTTGGCTATTCAAAGGGAGATCCAGAGGTGGTGGTGTGTAAACACTAATTGGCTTTGAATAATAAAGTGAGAACTGAATTTCCTTAGGGACACCTGGGAACACACTAGGAAACTGAAAAGCAGAGATGGGAAGGAAGTTTTCTGTACGAGATGCAGTGGGGGTGAATGTTGTAACCACAGTGTTGCTCATGTGAAACCTTCATAAGACTGTATATCAATGATACCCTAAAAAAATTTTTTTTTAAGATGCAGTGCTGATAGCTGGAAGAGAGTATCCACAGACAAAGGGGATCAGTGACAAATTCTGGTTGGTAGGGCTTTAAGGACACAGATGTTTATTATTCAATTGGAACTTATTTATATTGGTGCAATGTCAACTTCATTGCAAATAATCAGCGAAGCTGTGCTTGAGACTTGGGGGGAAGTCAAAAGGAAGGAGCTGTTCCATCTCTGGATCATGCAGACCAGAAAGAGAAGCGGCTCCAGGGGAGAAGAGACCATGTAAACTACAGCAAAACCATCACGTGCAAGAGGTGACTGAAAGACAGAAACCTCAGAATAGCTGCAGCAAACACAGGGAAGGGCATCCCACTTCTTATACTAAAACAGGTGGGTTCAGGTCAATTTTATCTAAATCTCAAAAAGCAAATCGACCTCCGTTCACAGCTAGGTTAAAGTTAACACAAGAAAAAAGCAAAAGTCCTTTTACTTGTATTTAATGCAACCTAATAACTGACTGTTAGGAGCTGTGAAACAGGCCAATTCATCTGTTTCTAGAACCAATAAAGAGAGAGAAGGGAAAGAGGGAATTCATATAAATCAGGCAAGTTTTGAGATAAAATTTTACCATCAGGAGGCTATTATGACTTAAATAGTAACTTATTTATTTCCACAAGCCAAATAACATGAATTTGTGTACACATATAGGTGAGATTTTTAAACCAGAGTGCTTGATTAGAACTTATTAGTAAAGGTTATACAAATCCTTACACCCAAGAAAATTCATTATCTGTTTAGGGAACTTGCCTTTCTATATAGTTTTGAACCCCGCTTCTAACTGGGGACAGCAGACACAGTGGCTCCTGGATGGCAGGCCCACCCTGCCGCACAGCCAACCCCCAGCTGCACTTACGTCACTCGCCGCCTGTCTGGCAGCTTTGGCAGCTTTGATGGGAATCGCGTCAGTTCTCAGGTCATATCCCTTCTTGGTCAGATCTTTCAAGTCAGCTTTGTACATATTCTGAAAGGAAAATGTCATTTGACTATATAACTCAACACATTTAGAACAGGCTTAACACGCAATCAGCAGCTGAGCCCACGCACATACCTCACTGATATTGTAGGCATTGACTTTAGCCTGAATGAACTGGGGCAGGTCCACTGGCAGGTTATATTTGTGAAGAATTTCCTCTCCTTTGGCTTTGTAGGCAATCTGAAAGTGAGAAAAAAAAGTGCATAAAGAAGCAAACAAATAAATGAAATACGGAAAAGGGTTTAATGGCACAGGAAAATAATTTCAGAGTGGATCACATTGCCCAGAGACACTTCTTATTAAAGATACTATGTGCCATGTCCATATTCATCTGCAAATGTCTGTAGGCATCCAAGGTCTCCTATGCAATGCACAGGCTCCTATCTTACTGCTGGTCCAGCCTTGGCAAAGGTCCCTGGGTAGGTGCAAGGATCTTCTGGACTTAGGCCCCCCTCGTGGAAGTTAGCCCCAGGAGGTGACCTGATGAGAACTGTTAACCTGCAAACACTTTCCTGAGCTTAAGAAAGGCTAATAGGATGGGATACACCATCCATCTGTATTACACTTTGTGGACACCTAAAGGGCCCTGAGGGTAGCTTTTACTATATATGATTTTTGTTTAACTCTGACTTATAAATATAAGTCCTCCATATGACGAAATCTTCTATACTCATTTTCCTGCTCTTTCCTAGAAATAGGCTTGTAACATTTCTTGTCATCAAGAGAAGCCCCTCTTACCTTCTCTTTGGAAAGCAGTGTCAAATGTCTGCAAGGACAGTCAGTGCAATATACATAACACCCTGAAGATACGAATTAGGTGTGCTCTGCTAGTGAAAGGCTAGGGAATTACACAGTTGCTCATGTAATTGACTCTCTTCATACTGCACAGTAACTACAGGTGATCAGTCTATTTGAAATGCAATGTGTTTATATTATTTAACATTTATTAAAATGCAGATGGGATTAACTTACGTCACTCCTCTGTGCCTGGTTAATTTTAGACTGTACTATAATTGGAGCATCTTCAATTGAGGTAAACTTGAGAGTGTCTGGATGTTGGCGATATTTTTTCTGTTTAGTGAATTAAAAAGAGAAAAGCATGGAAAAAAAGATGAAAGAGCATGGGGAACAGTCAATAATATTGTAATAACTTGGTATGGTGACAGATGGTAGCTACACTTACCATGGTGAGCATTTTGTAATGTATTTAAAAGCCAAATCACTCAGTTGTGTGCCTGAAACTATTATAATGTGATGTCAACTATACTTCAATGAAAAAAGAAATGGACAAATTTGTCACCAGCAAAAACAAATAAGAAAAAAAAATAAGAAGACAATAATATTACCTTCACTAAAGGCTAATATATAAAAATCCTTGAAATTTATTTTGAAAGGACAAAGATTTTTCCTGATTCTAAGATGTAAAAATACTAGATTCCTGGTTGTCTTGGGGAATAAGATGAATACAATTCAAATGCCAGTCCTTAAAAAATCAGTTTCATTTTGGATTGTTTGGGGCAGTACAGACCACACAATTTTCAGAAGCCAGATTTTATTCTCTAATTTCTTGCTTCTGACGTGAAAAAGGGCACTCTCAGCTGAGCAGAATCTAGAGATATCACAAAGTTTTCTAAAGGATTTCCTGGAAAGCATGCAAGGGAATTTGGGGTGTCTTTACACGACACTAACAAGTTCTCAGGGATACCTTTCTCCCTGTCACTCCATCAGCAACCCAAGTAAAGAAGCTCTCCATGGCGGGAGGAGGAAGTGAGGAATTAGGGCAAAAGCTACGGATTGTTAATAAGAGGAAGAGGACTTGTGCTCTGCAAACCTTGCTGTGGTTAGCACATAGGCCGTCACTAGAGGCAGGAGAGAGGACACTGAAAGGTGGTCCGATCGGGGGCTGGCAACTCCTAGCTGCCCTTATTTCTCTATGTTCTCCACTTATTCTCCCAGTCCTCTTCCTTTATGCGTTTTACACCCCCTTCCTTCTCTGCACATAAGAACATTGCTCTTTCAGCTTCAGACTTCTGAAAACCACCAACCCTGAGGAGCTTTTTCTGAAAAATCTGAGTATATAAAATGGTTTTCAGAAAAGCGAACAAAACAAGAACAACAGAAACTTGGGAATGATGACAGCCCTCACTCAGCACCTCTGCCCCTTCTTTACACAGGCTCATCTCCTTGATGACGGCTTCACCTGACAGCAGTGGCAATGTTCTGCTGTTAGCAGAGAAGGGACAGATAACCTGGCTGCTTTAAGAGCGCAAGATCGTCATTGTTTTTTCTTAGACTAAATAACAAAGTATATACTATTCCAAAATTACCAAGAATATGACACTTTACTTTTTTAAACATTTTTCTTTTATACTTTATTATTTTTTTCTTAATTTAAATTGAAGTATAGTTGATATACAACCTTATATTAGTTTCAAATTTACAACACAGTGGTTTACCAGTTACTCACATTATTAAATCCTCACCCCAACTAGTGTTGCTGTCAACATAGAAAGATGTTACAGAATCAGGGTATATTAATTTAAAGAAAACCTTTATAATGTTCATTATATGCATTATTCAAACCACCAAAAATCAGAAGAAAAATCCACATGTCCACTGGGCAATCAAAATGAGATGTAGCCCTACAAAGAAATACTACCAATAATAAAAGGGAATGAATTGCATACCCATGTAGAACTATGGATGAATGTTTCTACCTTGGCTAACAAATTCAAATTCAAAAATACAATGCTAAGTGAAAGAATGAATCCTCACCTGAGATAAATTTCTAGAAAAGCAAAACTATAGAGACAGAAAGCAGAACAGTGGTTGCCCCATTCAAAGATGGAAGCAGGAATTTTTCAAGGAAATTTTTTGGGATACTAACAGCATTTTAAAATTCAATTGTGGTTATGGCTATACAACTATGTGAATTTACTAAAACTTGTCCAGGTGTAAATGTAAAATAAGTGAATTTTATGGCATGGAAAATTTACCTTGATGAAGTTGTTAAAAATATTTTTATCATGAATGGTTAATGAAAATAATTTTGGTGATGTAAAGGGGGTATGCTTATCTACCTGGATAATTCATGCACATGGTGAGTTTTTTTCTTCAGCAACAAGAACTAGAGAGGGAAGCAGGAAAGAAGGCACTTCCCTTGGTTTGAGGGGTTTTAACATGACACCTTCCCAAATCTCTCAGTGACTCGTAAGATGGCCTTACCTCATTCAGGATGTCTGAGGCTCGCTTTGCCTTTTCCATTTCTAAGGACCCAAAAGGCACCCAGCCACAACCTTTCATCCAGCTGTTGTAGTCAGCTTTGTATTCAACCTAAAGCCAAGAGAAAGGGTATGTTTCTCTGTTCAGCATCATCCTTATTAGTCAAATCATTAACATTTCATCTACAACAGTGTTTTTTAAGATTTCTGGCCAGCTTCCTTACTCCGTACATGAAGGTTATCTTAAACATTTCCTAGGTAGGAGATTTTAGCAGCCTTTAGGTTTTTGCTGTTCTTCTAGTTGGCTTATGTTCCATTTCATTCTTATGTCCAACTGAATGGAAGTATGTGGAACTCTAATTCCAATCAGAACAAATTCTACATTCAAAGCTGTATTTCAAAGAATAAATGAAATTGTTATATTTAGATAATTCAATATGAGATGTTTGTTTCCTGAAACTCTGTATTATGTTTCTGTGGTCAAATTAGGACTGAAGGCCATGTTGAAGGTGGATAATTTTGCTCATTTTCTGAGTAGATAAAACTTGATAGTAGTGATTTGTACTAAGTGTTTGCACACATTGCAAACTTATATAATGGTCAGCTTAGGAGTGTTTCTACATTGGCTAACAATGCACTTTAAAATAGTTGCACTTGTTTATTTTCCTACAGAGAGCTGTTATCATTTGGAATTGGTCCAATTTTGGGTACAGGTACTTGATGCTATTATATATAATAATAATAAATTACTCTTGTTTCTGGCCATGGGTGGTACCTAAAACCTACTTTAGATATAAATTTCAAATCATTGTTCTCCGTATACGTCTTTTAATTGGAATGAAAAATGAGGTAACCGTTTGATTCTAGCTTTTGAGAGGTTTACAATCTATTTGGGAGGAAGAAACATAGCAAAAGTAAATAAGATAACATATAAAAGACAGTTGTTAGTGTTGGGAATATAAAATTATGTAGCTGCTACGGAAAATAGTCTGGTGGTTCTTCAAACACTTAAAAGAATGATCACTTTATCTAGCAATTCCACTTCTGAGTATATACTCAGGAGAACTGAAAGCAGGGTCTCAAAGATGTTTATTAGAGATACGGTGTCTCAATGTGATAAATACATACAATGGAATACTATTCAGACTCAAAAAGGAAGGAAATCTTGATACATGCTACAACATGGATGAACGCCAAGGATGCTACACTAAATGAAATAAGCCAATAACAAAAAGACAAATACTGTCTGATTCCACATATTTGAGGTCTCCAGAGTAGTCCACTCAGAAACAGAAAGTAGAAGGGTGGTTGCCAAGAGCTGAAGAGAGGTGGGTAAATGAGAAGTTGTTTAACAGAAACAGAGTTCCAATTTTGCAAGATGAAAAAGTTCTGGAGATTGGTTGCACAACAAGGTGAATATACTAATTGCTACTAAACCATTTAAAAATGGTAAAGATGGGAAATTCTTTATGTGTATTTTATCACGTTAAAAATTACAGAATTGTTAGGATAAAGTGTTTAATTGTGTAGCTCAAATGAGATTACCTAAAGAAGTTTTGATCTGCAGGGGAATAAAAACAGTGACTATTATAAAATATCATAAGATGACATTGATCAAATGATATATCATTTGGTGCTGTAAAATGATATATTTTAAGATAGCAATCTATGTAAAAAGTTAATGATAATGATGAATCTCATCATTATGTGAATGTTTATAGAGTTTTTACCAAAGCCTGGCACCATGCTAAGTATTTTGCATGCATTTAAATTCTCAAACAATTATTTTATTTTATTCAAATTTTGTAAGGAAGACTCTAAACTCAGCAAGGTTGATAGCTTTCCCAAAAGGATATAGTGATGGGATGCATGCTAGACCCAGGCCTCTTCACCTCTGAAAGACATGCTCTTATAAAACCACACGGGTCGTGTTTCTATTACGTACTTGCTACATAAAGAAGACAACACAGACGCCTCTGAGAATTGCCAAAACCATCACTCAACTTAAAAATCCTTTTCAGTTTCCACCTCAAAATAGAGGGAACGGAAAAAACTCTGATTACTCACATCACTCTGCAGTGCGTAAGCCTTCTTGGCGAGGTCCACGTTGATGCTATCAGGCGGGTAGCTGTAATTGTGTAAGAGGTGCTTATAATCCACATCACTGGCAATTGCCTGAGATTTCTTAGCTTGAGTGACTTGGAGCATATCAAGAGGTGCTGTGTAGATAGTTTTCGACTTTTCATAGTCTTTGCGATATTCACGCTGTGAACAGGAAATGCTCATATATTACCACAAATAATCGATGGATTTCCAGAAAAGCACAGAGATCCCTTGTAAATGATAAATTTGAGTTAGAGACACAGATCTGAACATCTGAATAGCTATTTTCTCCTAAAATTTGTTCATATGTTAAACATCATTGAAACCCCGCACGCCCTCCCCAAAAAAAGGACAGATATTCTCAAATCTCTTTGTAAATCAAAGAGCAACTGTCAGACATTAGGAATGGTTCACAGCCCCTGCTTCAGCCAGGTAATTATTTTATTTTAAAACGGGTTTTCAAGAAATACTAGCAAGCATTATTTCTACTAAGGTAATCTAACCTTTGAAGAATTTTCCAGCAAAGAAGCATTTTTTTAATTGAAAAAAATCACTTGACAATCATCTCATACTTCGGATTTTATAAACTGACTACTTCATACACAAAGCTGCACCCTTGACTTCTTGGCTTCTCTAAGTGGATAGCACTGATTTTTCAACTTGACTATTCTACTTATGACTGAGAATCCCAAAGGTTTTTTCATACCACATTTAATTTTGGTAACAATTTGAAAGATACTTCAGGTCACAGCAGTTACAAGAACCCAAAGGAGAAAAGACTGTGAAACTGAGCCATTAAAGTAACCTTGGCCTTTATTACAATGTTCTCATAAACCAAATCTTCTGACTGGGCCTCAGAAGGCCCTTTCATTGGCTGGTTTTCTGGAATGGTTAGACAGGGTGCTAATTAGGTCAAAGTCCCAGCTTCATCAGGTCCGACAGACAGAAAAACTCTGATCCAGTGCCTTTAGGAAAATTCTAAACCCATTGTATCCCCCATAATCACAAAAGCATTAAGACAGTGACCCAAGCTAGCAAGCACAGGATGTGCCTTATAAACCTTCTATAGAAATTCCTTTTGCAAATGATCTGATCTCTTAGCTTTTTGGGGAAAGGTGTTCTTCTTTTTTTTTTTTTTTGGTGGATAGTCACTTTCACTGAATAAACTTATCCCTTCATTGCAAAATCTAGACTCTGGTTTATGAATGTAAAATATGGAAACTTTCTGATGGTATGCAATAAGACTGAAAAAAAAGTTTGTCTTCATTGAAATAAGCTGATAGAGCAATGTTACAACAGCTGTTGGTGTAAGGAAGTATTTTTGACTAAATTGTTTTGACTCTTGTTCATGTTCATACCAGTTCACACTTACCTACACATATAAAATGTTGTCAGAGATCCAAATGGCTTTAAAAGATTCTTTGTAAAAGCTATGCATACTCTTTATCTGCAGCTTAGCATTTAGTCTGGATATTATGAGAATGACACATTACTATCTCTTTTGGTTGCCAACGTCAATTATCTAACAAGTATTTATGGAACACTTATTATGTGCCTAATGTTCTAATGGGCTCTGTGATAAGATGAAAAACAAAATGTAAAGACGCAAGTGCTGTTAACAGAGAGCTATGTAACCTTTTGAGTTGAGAAGGGATAAGGATTAATGAAACAGTAGGATATGTGTAGCACTGTATATTGACATAATTCACTGTGAAGTTACTAGACAAAATTACTGAATAGGAGGCTTGAAAGTGCTGTATGATTATATAGTAAATGCAAAATGTTTAAGTAGGTATATATAGAGAACACTAAATGAATACATGGTTAAAATAATACAGACCTTTCTTTAATCATGAAAAGCTAATATGTTGAACATAAACATTGAACATTCTCACCACTCTTGAGGGATTCTCTAAGCATTTCTTAAACAGAGTGTATACCGCAATTTGTAATAGTTGATGTTTTCTTATCTATGGTAAAAGTGTTACCCAAAGGTGACAGATAGTACATATATAAATGTTAGGGATTCCGTAAGTTCCCTGAAATTCAGGTAAGAGGCATGAGAAAAAGCTCATTTATCTAGATGGATGGTCAAAATCTTTGATGAGATTCTCAGAGGGGCCAATAATCAATAGAACATTTTTTCTTGGACCTATGCCATACCACTTACTGAAGTCAATAAAGAACAGTGATAGCTATACTAAGATTTTCACCTGTGACTCATGATTTTCCTTCAAGATAAAAGACACTTTTAAAACCATAATTTTAAAAGTTAGTTTTCAATTAGAAGAAAATTTGAAAATAGCTATGATGTTCTCCAAGAATTTTTGAGAATTATAATTGAAAGACCCTCAAATATTAACACATACATTTTTCAAAGTGAAATGGACATCAAGTAAAAATCACCAATTTCCCTACTCAAACATTGAGAATTGAAAGAATATGGGAATCTGTTTACTTCTTAATTTCTCCACAGCAATCTGTTGTGCACCACAGTGAGCCCATGTATCAGCAACCCTTTTACATGCTACTGCCCTTGGGCACATTAACCGGGACATCATCTTGAAAAGAAGACAGATTTACAGAGGCACTCACATCGCTCTGGTTTCTGGCTGTCTTCAAAGAGTGCAGCATCTTGGGATCGTCATTAATGCTGAGGGCTCCGATCATTTTCCCTTTGCTTTTCTCGTAGTCTTTCTTGTACATCACCTGCAAAGACACCACACGTGCCAGATCCCACCCAACAGGAAACATCCCAGAGGCCCCTGCCAGGTGCCCGGGCCACACTCACATCGCTAGCGATCCTGCTGTTGGCTTTGGCTGCCAGCAGGGGAATGGCGTCCACTTTGATGTTGAACTTCTTGGGCTTGTCCTTCTCCCAGTCTTGCTTATAAACATTCTGGATGGAAAATTTCAGCAAGGAGTTATAAGAACAACATCTAACATAGAATCATCCAGTAAAAATTTTAAAACAGATTGAAAAAACATTTTATTGATTCATTTCCCCTAAATATTGTACTTACCAATGGTAAAATAACTGTTCATTTAATTATCATCCAGCTTCTTCCCCCACACTAAGTAAGTATGACACAGTCTTTCTAATATTCTATAGACATCAGGATAGCACAGTACAAAGGACAATACAAAATGACAGCCACTTGGAGAAGGTGAAGTGTAACATTTACATGAGACACCTTGCAAAATTATAGGGATTAGCAGAGAGGTAATTGAGACAATGGCTCTAAAGGTAACAGAGAGTATGGAATCTTATAGCTAAGAGTCTTAAGGCCTTAAAAGCTCCATTATACTCTCTGACATACTTAATAACTGTTTTTTGGCATAACTCTTAATCTGGTCTTTTAAAAATACCCATAACATCTCCCTCTGCATGCACACAGAAAGGCTTTGGTACTTACATCACTCAGGTTATAAGCGTTGACTCTGTGTTGGATAAATTGTGGAGCATCTGCTGGAACATTGCATTTGAACTTCTCACCTTCATGTTTTGCTTTGTAATTCAGCTGAAAAAGAAAAGTAGAAGACATCCAAACAGCTCAGGGTCAGAACTTCCTTGAATTTATGTAGGAGAGTATATAGCTGAGTTATTGCCACCCCTTTTACAAAAACGCCTCAGAGATAGTTGATTCAGACAAAGTACAGCCCAGAGCCCAGAATCTCACTCCCCCTTTCAGCATCTGGTGTTAACCAAACTTTGGGGCCTCATTTTGGAAATGCTTCACAGTGTATGTATGGGAAACTCATAGTCTGATCTAATCATGTAGGCTGTGCCTCGAGAACATGAACAGTCAAAAGTATGAAATTCTGTCATCAGAGCAGTAACGAAAACAATGATAATTAAGAATACATTGCCACCACAATTAAAAAGATATGCAAATTCTTTTTATATCTTTTTGTGCTATATCTGCACACAGCACCATACTATTCTGCAGCTTGCCACACTCAAGTAGGTCAGTGACCTTGGTGTTTACACATTCTTTGTTGAGGCACAAAATATTAATATGCCAAGCAAGGTTGTATATGAACTAACATGAATCCTGGGTTATACTGATAACAATGCCTTCTTTACCTATAACACATAAGCCAATTTGTGTTACTACAACATGTTTTATAGTAGGACTAAGGGTATATTTTGTTTTCTTGTCTTGAGAAGGATATGCTACTGTGAGTCATGTTAGCTCTTTGCTCCTCCGAGAGCCGCCTACAGATCAGAGCAGTAGCGTCACTTAGGAGCCCATCAGAGTCAGAATACAGGGTCCTGACAGACCTGCTGAATTAGAATCTGGATTTCAACAGGGGCACTGGGTGATCCACATGACCGTGAATGTTTGGGAAGCACTGCTGCTCTTCCCTGGTCTCGGCACAGCTGGACCATTCTCCTTCAGATCTTCCTTGACCACCCACTCTAAGGTGCCCACCCAGTCACTCTCATGACACCCTATTTTAATTCCGATCATCTCCCTACAGTGCACTTCCTACCACTGCCTGATGTCCTTCTTGCTTCTTTGCTCTTTGTCTTTTTGTAAAGTCTTTGTTGGCAAACTCAAGAAAGGGAAAATGCTCATCTTATCACCTACCCAAGTGGATGCTTCTGTTGGTGGTGTCTATTTAAGTTGTCAAATGTTTTAGTGTGCATTATTTTGGCATGTAGAGACCCTAATGGGCAAAGTCCCACAAAAAGTTGGTGCTTCATTTAAGAAATATTAGCTATTTTTGTCATTGCATATCACCATTTGTTCTGAGGATACAATTCCCTCTAGTGGCTTCATTTGCACTTTATTAAACAAATATTTAAAAAATGACACTGTTGGGATGATAGATGAGCCCATTTAATGCCTATGTTTCAAATGAGCAAAGTATTCTAGGCCACCCAGTCTTACATAAGTCAAGGCACTTACATCGCTGAGCTGTTTCGTGTTCCTCTGTGCTTGCAACAGTACAGGTGTATCGGTGACAGGAGTGAATTTGGTCTTGTCTGGATGAACTTTGTAGGTATGCTAGGAGAGAGAATACAGGAAAGATATCAGGTAGTGAAAAGACAACCTTAGTGGATAAAATGAAATGATATTCATAATACATGTATTCATAATTCATAATACATAATTCATAATACATGTATATTCTTGTACCTAACACATAAAATTTTTCAGTACAAAATGAAGTTCCCTTATTACCTGAAAACTTGATTGATAGCTCTCCCTTCCTCTCTCTCCAACTCTCTCTCCTTAGGTTGCCTCTAAAACGGTCTCCCAGCTGCCAACCAGCAAGGACATCAAACTTCCATCTGCTGACGCTCTCCAAAGGCTCTCCTCTCCGTGGGACTTGGTATTCAGTCTAAACTGTATCTTGGCTTACGAGCCCCACCCTAGGGTATCGACTCCTCCTTCATCTCCTACCATTTCCTCTCATACTACTGTGCCCCTCTCCAGTATGCTTCAGACACCTCACCCTTTCAATGCTCTAAGTGCCAGCTAGTTATTACCTGGGTTCTCCTTCCTGCTGCCCTGACTTTGATCCTGACATGGCTGCACATGCTGGCCTTAGCCCTTCTTTGACCATCTAATCTACAGCGCCCTTCCAGTGTCTCTGTCCCACGGTATCCTATTTGCTTCCGTAGCATCATTCGACATTAGTTGTCTTAACATTGCTGAGATATTTCTTGTTTCTGTGCTCTTTGCTTATTGTCTGTCCCTCCCTCCACACTCCCCAAGGGGCACACCACCTTGTGCCCTCTTCTTTCCCAGCACCGAGGACAGTGTCTGGGACAACTACCCCTCATGTAATTTGTTGAGTGAATGAATGAACACCTCTCTCTCAGTTGTTTGTGTTCTCCCTTTCCCCTGAAGCCATGTTTATAAATGAACATGACCTGGTGGAAGTAAAGATTCATTAAACCTGAAACTATCTGGTCACAAATAGGCTTCTTCACAGTAATTTTTGCATCTCCCAATTCCACCCAAAAGCCACAATTTTAAATGTAATACATCTTGTTAACCATTAGATGGGGGATTGTAAGCTCTGCTAAATTTACCACTAGATGGCACCAGAATCCCAAACCCAGTTCCAAGAATTCAGGGCCCATGACTTACATCTTTACACTGGTCCAGCTTCTTGATTGCTTCATATTCCTGTGTTATTGTCTGAGGGAAATAGCATTTCCCTTTATCTTCTTCATATTCTGCTTTGTAATTTTTCTATAATGAGGGAGAACAAAAATAGATCGTGATTGGTGTTGTCCCCAAACAATGTCACAGAGAAGCCTGAACAACAGTCTTCAAACTTACGTCATTGTTTTGAGCTGAAACTCTCATGCAGTGTGCTTGATATGGGTCCTCTGGGCTGCCTACATAATGTCCCAGCATATTCTGTACATACCAATCTTTATACCTAGCCTGAAAAAGAAGATGTATGTAACTCACATTGACAGTCATTTGTCAAGCAGCAGCAAGCCCTCAAACCCAGAGGAACCGTGGCTTTTCGAACCTCACTAAAGTTCTTCAGCTCAGTATCCAGCTGGTACTTAGGGGTCTCGCAGTAATTCATGCTCTTTGCCTTTGTCTTCTCATAGTTTTCCTTGTATAATCTCTGTCAGGGGAAAAAGAAAATCAAAACAATAAGGGACAAATACATGTGATGGTATAAAAGCCATTCACATCATTGCTATACTTTAATCAAAAAAATTTCCTTTCTTACCATTTATTTTCTACAAAGCAAAGCAACAGATGGACATGGCAGAAGCTCATGTCTTGTATCCTGCAGTCTGCTAATAACCACAGGTATGTTTACATTATTTCTCCTAATGTGGCACAGCAGAATAAATCAGCATACCAAATGCTTAAGGTTCTCGTCTTAAAGTAATTCTTCTCATGCAAATGTGTTTGAAGGAAAATGAAAATTGTTAACAGTTCATGATGACTGAGGTAAAGGTATATAAGGTGGAGCTCAGACACTCAGGTGCACATAGTCCTAGAAAAGCGTTCAGCTCAGCACGTGAGGAGTGCACAGTTACAACAGCTCTGGAAGCTGGCTTTATATCATGAAGACCTAATAGTTTACTTTAGAGCAATAGCACATGAAAAGAGGGGTTTTCTGTTTTATTTCATGCATCAGACATTTCTTCACATTCTAATTCTTCCATATGGAAATCCAAATACATACTCAATAAACATGAGAATATTTATGAATGATACTAGGAGTATTTCTTTTTTACTATTAATTAGAGAAGCAATATTTGTAGTCTTTAATAAATACTTTAAACTCTTTAAAATGAGTTCAATATTTTATAAAATCCTTACAATAGCATATTGTGGTTTTGAGGCTATTCCCGGACTAGTTTTCCCTACTTTGTCTATAGCCTGATTTTCTTACTTTTGACTTTTAATTTTTGTACATATTTTTGCAAAGACCTTTAAGTCAGGTCACAGCATGGAAGGAATGTTTATAGTATTCTTAACAGCTATACATGTTTATACCTGCTGAGATACTGAGTCCATTTCTAGGAAAAACAATAAAGCAAATGATAGACCAGTATACTTTCCCCCTAACAAACAGAGGGCATTAGGGAGATTTAGGGAACTTTTATAGTATTCACTGGAGTCTCAGATGCGGAGAAATCTATCAATGAGGAAGCAGTCACCCTTTATCACTGGGCTTTCATGTGTGATTTGTCATCCTGAGCCAGAGCTTTCATTTAGGCTAACATCCCATCCACGCTTCTATTAAACACTATGTGCAGCCACAGCTGAAAGCAACACAAGGTTTACAGAGGCACTCACATCGCTCTGGTTTCTGGCTGTCTTCAAAGAGTGCAGCATCTTGGGATCGTCATTAATGCTGAGGGCTCCGATCATTTTCCCTTTGCTTTTCTCGTAGTCTTTCTTGTACATCACCTACAAAGACACCACACGTGCCAGATACCACCCAACAGGAAACATCCCAGAGGCCCCCACCCAGGTGCCCGGGCCACACTCACATCGCTAGCGATCCTGCTGTTGGCTTTGGCTGCCAGCAGGGGAATGGCGTCCACTTTGATGTTGAACTTCTTGGCCTTGCTCTTCTCCCAGTCTTGCTTATAAACATTCTGGACAGAAAATTTCAGCAAGGAATTGTAAGAACATCTAACATAGATTCATCCAGTAAAAAATAAATGCAGAATGAAAATTTATAATATAGATTTATTTCCCCTATAAATACCATTAATTGCAATGGCTATATATATCTATTCATTTACTTATCATCTGGCTTATTCCCCCAACACCAAATAAGTATGATACAGTCTTTATAATGTTCTATAGACATCAGGATAGCACAGTACAAAGGAAAATATAAAATGACAACCTCTTGGACAAGGTGAAGTGTAACATTTTCACGAGACATCTTGCAAAATTATAGAGATTAGTAGAGGGGTAATTGAGACAATAGCTCTAAAGGTAACAGAGAGTATGGAATCTTATAGCTAAGAGTCTTAAGGGTATTTAGGCCTTAAAAGCTCCACTATACTCTCTGACATACTTAATAATTGTTTTTTGGCATAACTCTTAATCTGGTCTTTTAAAAATACCCATAACATCTCCCTCTGCATGCACACAGAAAGGCTTTGGTACTTACATCACTCAGGTTATAAGCGTTGACTCTGTGTTGGATAAATTGTGGAGCATCTGCTGGAACATTGCATTTGAACTTCTCACCTTCATGTTTTGCTTTGTAATTCAGCTGAAAAAGAAAAGTAGAAGACATCCAAACAGCTCAGGGTCAGAACTTCCTTGAATTTATGTAGGAGAGTATATAGCTGAGTTATTGCCACCCCTTTTACAAAAACGCCTCAGAGATAGTTGATTCAGACAAAGTACAGCCCAGAGCCCAGAATCTCACTCCCCCTTTCAGCATCTGGTGTTAACCAAACTTTAGGGCCTCGTTTTGGAAATGCTTCACAGTGTATGTATGGGAAACTCATAGTCTGATCTAATCATGTAGGCTGTGCCTTGAGAACATGAACAGTCAAAAGTATGAAATTCTGTCATCAGAGCAGTAACAAAAACAATGATAATTATGAATATATTGTCAGCACGATTAAAAAGATATGCAAATTCTTACTAAAAATACAAAATATGGTACTTTATTTAACTTTTTAAGGTGACATGAGGCGGAAGGAACGGAGCGTAAAGAGGAATGAGGCTGTTGATTTTTGGACCTGGAAGAAAAAACACAGATTGAGTATTGTCCAATAAGCACCTTCCAAAACAGAGCCCATGGTGAGGCCAGGTCAACAGGAAGGGCATATGGTGACTGCGCACCGCACACAGCACCATACTATTCTGCAGCTTGCCACATTCAGGTGGGTCAGTGACCTTGGTGTTTAGACATTCTTTCTTGGCAAAATATTAATATGCCAAGCAAGGTTGTATATGAACTAACATGAATCCTGGGTTATACTGATAACAATGCTTTCTTTACCAATTGCACGTAAGCCGATTTGTGTTACTACAACATGTTTTATAGTAGGACTAAGGGTATATTTTGTTTTCTTGTCTTGAGAAGGATATGCTACTGTGAGTCATGTTAGCTCTTTGCTCCTCTGAGAGCCGCCTACAGATCAGAGCAGTAGCGTCACTTAGGAGCTCATCAGAGTCAGAATACAGGGTCCTGACAGACCTGCTGAATTAGAATCTGGATTTCAACAGGGGCACTGGGTGATCCACATGACCGTGAATGTTTGGGAAGCACTGCTGCTCTTCCCTGATCTCGGCACAGCTGGACCATTCTCCTTCAGATCTTCCTTGACCACCCACTCTAAGGTGCCCACCCAGTCACTCTCATGACACCCTATTTTAATTCCGATCATCTCCCTACAGTGCACTTCCTACCACTGCCTGATGTCCTTCTTGCTTCTTTGCTCTTTGTCTTTTTGTAAAGTCTTTGTTGGCAAACTCAAGAATGGGAAAATGCTCATCTTATCACCTACCCAAGTGGATGCTTCTGTTGGTGGTGTCTATTTAAGTTGTCAAATGTTTTAGTGTGCATTATTTTGGCATGTAGAGACCCTAATGGGCAAAGTCCCACAAAAAGTTGGTGCTTCATTTAAGAAATATTAGCTATTTTTGTCATTGCATATCACCATTTGTTCTGAGGATACAATTCCCTCTAGTGGCTTCATTTGCACTTTATTAAACAAATATTTAAAAAATGACACCGTTGGGATGATAGATGAGCCCATTTAATGCCTATGTTTCAAATGAGCAAAGTATTCTAGGCCACCCAGTCTTGCATAAGTCAAGGCACTTACATCGCTGAGCTGTTTCGTGTTCCTCTGTGCTTGCAACAGTACAGGTGTATCGGTGACAGGAGTGAATTTGGTCTTGTCTGGATGAACTTTGTAGGTATGCTAGGAGAGAGAATACAGGAAAGATATCAGGTAGATATCAGGTATCCACCTTAGTGGATAAAATGAAATGACATTCATAATACATGTATATTCTTGTACCTAACACATAAAAAATTTTCAGTACAAAATGAAGTTTCTTTATTACCTGAAAACTTGATTGATAGCTCTCCCTTCCTCTCTCTCCAACTCTCTCTCCTGAGGTTGCCTCTAAAATGGTCTCCCAGCTGCCAACCAGCAAGGACATCAAACTTCCATCTGCTGACGCTCTCCAAAGGCTCTCCTCTCCGTGGGACTTGGTATTCAGTCTAAACTGTATCTTGGCTTACGAGCCCCACCCTAGGGTATCGACTCCTCCTTCATCTCCTACCATTTCCTCTCATACTACTGTGCCCCTCTCCAGTACGCTTCAGACACCTCGACCTTTCAATGCTCTAAGTGCCAGCTAGTTATTACCTGGGTTCTCCTTCCTGCTGCCCTGACTTTGATCCTGACATGGCTGCACATGCTGGCCTTAGCCCTTCTTTGACCATCTAATCTACAGCGCCCTTCCAGTGTCTCTGTCCCACGGTATCCTATTTGCTTCCGTAGCATCATTCGACATTAGTTGTCTTATCATTGCTGAGATATTTCTTGTTTCTGTGCTCTTTGCTTATTGTCTGTCCCTCCCTCCACACTCCCCAAGGGGCACACCACCTTGTGCCCTCTTCTTTCCCAGCACCGAGGACAGTGTCTGGGACAACTATCCCTCATGTAATTTGTTGAGTGAATGAATGAACACCTCTCTCTCTCAGTTGTTCGTGTTCTCCCTTTCCCCTGAAGCCATGTTTATAAATGAACATGACCTGGTGGACGTAAAGATTCATTAAACCTGAAACTATCTGGTCACAAATAGGCTTCTTCACAGTAATTTTTGCATCTCCCAATTCCACCCAAAAGCCACAATTTTAAATGTAATACATCTTGTTAACCATTAGATGGGGGATTGTAAGCTCTGCTAAGTTTACCACTAGATGGCACCAGAATCCCAAACCCAGTTCCAAGAATTCAGGGCCCATGACTTACATCTTTACACTGGTCCAGCTTCTTGATTGCTTCATATTCCTGTGTTATTGTCTGAGGGAAATAGCATTTCCCTTTATCTTCTTCATATTCTGCTTTGTAATTTTTCTATAATGAGGGAGAACAAAAATAGATCGTGATTGGTGTTGTCCCCAAACAATGTCACAGAGAAGCCTGAACAACAGTCTTCAAACTTACGTCATTGTTTTGAGCTGAAACTCTCATGCAGTGTGCTTGATATGGGTCCTCAGGGCTGCCTACATAATGTCCCAGCATATTCTGTACATACCAATCTTTATACCTAGCCTGAAAAAGAAGATGTATGTAACTCACATTGACAGTCATTTGTCAAGCAGCAGCAAGCCCTCAAACCCAGAGGAACCGTGGCTTTTCGAACCTCACTAAAGTTCTTCAGCTCAGTATCCAGCTGGTACTTAGGGGTCTCGCAGTAATTCATGCTCTTTGCCTTTGTCTTCTCATAGTTTTCCTTGTATAATCTCTGTCAGGGGAAAAAGAAAATCAAAACAATAAGGGACAAATACATGTGATGGTATAAAAGCCATTCACATCATTGCTATACTTTAATCAAAAAAATTTCCTTTCTTACCATTTATTTTCTACAAAGCAAAGCAACAGATGGACATGGCAGAAGCTCATGTCTTGTATCCTGCAGTCTGCTAACAACTACAGGTATGTTTACATTACTTCTCCTAATGTGGCACAGCAGAATAAATCAGCACACCAAATGCTTAAGGTTCTCGTCTTAAAGTAATTCTTCTCATGCAAATATGTTTGAAGGAAAATGAAAATTGTTAACAGTTCATGATGACTGAGGTAAAGGTATATAAGGTGGAGCTCAGACACTCAGGCGCACGTAGTCCTAGAAAAGCGTTCAGCTCAGCACGAGAGGAGTGCACAGTTACAACAGCTCTGGAAGCTGGCTTTATATCATGAAGACCTAATAGTTCACTTTAGAGCAATAGCACAGGAAAAGAGGAGTTTTTCTTTTTATTTCATGCACCAGATATTTTTTCACATTCTCTGTAATTCTTCTATATGGAAATCCAAATATTTACTCAATAAACACGTGATTATTTATGAATGATCCTGAGAAGGGACTATTTTTTTTTGCTATGAATTAGAGAAGCAATATTTATAGAGACTTATTGTATCTTTAATAAGTACTTTAAACCCTTTAAAGTGAGTTCAATATTTTATAAAATCTTTACGATGGCATACTGTGCTTTTGAGGCTATTTCCCGACTGGTTTTTCCTACTTGGTCTATAGCCTGATTTTCTTATTTCTTGACTTTTAATTTTTGTACATATTTTTGCAAAGGACCTTAGGTCACAGCATGGAAGGAATGTTTATAGTATTCTCAGCAGCTGTGCATGTTTATACCTGCTGAGATACTGAGCCCATTTCTAGGAAAAACAATAAAGCCAAAGATAGTCCAGTATACTTTCCCCCTAACAAACAGAGGGCATTAGGGAGATTTAGGGAACTTTCACAGTATTCACTGGAGTCTCAGATGTGGGGAAACCTAGGAATGAGGAAGCTAGTCACCCTTTACCCCTGGGCTTTCATGTGTGACTTGTCATCCTGAGCCAGAGCTTTCATTTAGGCTAACATCCCATCCATGCTTCTATTAAACACTATGTGCAGCCACAGCTGAAAGCAACACAAGGTTTACAGAGGCACTCACATCGCTCTGGTTTCTGGCTGTCTTCAAAGAGTGCAGCATCTTGGGATCGTCATTAATGCTGAGGGCTCCGATCATTTTCCCTTTGCTTTTCTCATAGTCTTTCTTGTACATCACCTGCAAAGACACCACACGTGCCAGATCCCACCCAACAGGAAACAACCCAGAGACCCCTGCCAGGTGCCCGGGCCACACTCACATCACTAGCGATCCTGCTGTTGGCTTTGGCTGCCAGCAAGGGAATGGCGTCCACTTTGATGTCAAACTTCTTGGCCTTGTCCTTCTCCCAGTCTTGCTTATAAACATTCTGGATGGAAAATTTTAACCAAGAAATTGTCAAAAATGATATAAATATTACCACATTTTAAATACTAGAGTAACTCAATACCTTTTCTTAATACAAAACACACTGACTATTTTCATTGATAAGAAATCATGTATATTTAAATCATTCCCAAGCTAAGGCTTCTAATTTCTAAGAGCAAGCTTCTCTACTCTCCAGTAGAATTTTTCATTAAAGTAACTGCATTTTAGTTATCATACTAACATTTGATTTCCAACACTGAATATGTTTGGAGTGGCACAAATATTTTATAGTTTATTTTTTATGATCCAAAGGAGTCACTTCATTTGATCTCTAAGTCCTCTGCAAAGGTTAGTTCATGGATCATTACAATATTCAGTGATGCTATATAATGTTTGCACTTATAAAACTTTTGAAGAAGTTGAGACTCCCCTTCCCAATGATAATTTGTCTTTCCTTTATCATTAAACCTGCAAATGAAAGAGAGTGGATACTTCACCTCTGTTTTTGAATAGCCTATATCCTTGTTAGTACAAGTTCTCTACATATGGAAATACATATCACTGGTGTGAAATATGGACATTGTAAGTGAAAAGTAAATTGAAATTGCATCTTAAAAAATTCAGATCCTGAAAGAAAATTAATATAGTTTAATATAAATGAATATATGACTAAAAGATCTAACACTGTGATTTGCAATTTTGCAATTAAACATACATGAGCTGTGACATTTTGAGGGTTGGTTAAAATGTATTAAGATTGTCTAATTGTATGAAGCTACTTACAAGACTGCTACACACATTTTATAAGGTGAATTCAAAGACACATGGGTAGAGGCATAGGAGCATGATGCAAATGTTAGATGTTCTTCCCATCTCTAACACGGAAATGTTTATTCAGTGAAGCAATTCAAAAATAAAAGCACAGGTTGTCAGCATATCATATGGTATAGTGGGAGAGGAACTTACGTCACTCAGGTTATACGCGTTGACTCTGTGCTGGATGAAGGCAGGGGTATCCGGAGGTATGTGGCACTTGAACTTTTCATTTTCATGTTTTGCTTTGTAATTGAGCTGAGAGAGAGAAGGATTGTGGGGAAAGGGAAGGGAGAGAGTGAGCCCATTCATCCTGAAGAATTGTTCCAAATGCAAAAAAAGCTTGTGTGGAAGGTTTCATAAAATAAAGTGTTAAATACAATTTGTTAGATGACAACTGACAAAGTTGTTAAGATCAAAAGAGCAAGCCAGAGCAAAGATAGGTGACCCTGCACTGTTGACGACCTGTGCACTGGACGGGGGAGAGCTGTCACCACACCCGTCACCGTGGTGGGGCCCTAACGAAGGAGGTGGCTCTTTCATGAATATGCCGCCTTTCCCAGGCATATCACAATCGGCCCTGTAGATTCTGAGGAAACGGGGCTTTCTTCCTTTTCACTGTCAATGCTCACTTTCCGGAGATCCTTTTCTAACAAACCCTATTATGTCCCCTTACATACATTATGGTGTGTTGCTATTCTAATTGAAGCACCCATTTGGCCATAAATCTGCAGAGGTTACTTTTGTTGTTTTTTGTTTTGTTTTGTTTTTTTAGTTCAACATGAGCTTGGAAATTTATACTTAAAATTCATATGAAAACAATTTCTCTCAAAGACTCCATTTCCCAAAAAAAGATTGAGGGACAGAAATCCTATGTGTTGAATACCTCCGGTGGGCCAGGGTGTGTACTATATCCGTATCTACTTTCACTTAACCTTCAAAATAACCACAAATTATAGAAGGGAAACATGAGACAAAGAACAGTTAAATAATCTGCATGGGCTTCCAGGTCATGGATGACAGAGCTGAAATCCGATTCAGTTTTGTCTCACTCAGGAACTCATGTTCTCTCCAGTACATCGATCTACATTAGCTTTCCTTATAGAGCCATTTTATTATACTTTTTATCCATCCAAGAAGATCAAAGGCAGCTAAATAGGGAAATATTTTAGGTGATTACAAATATATACAAGTTAAACTTGCTAAAACTTACAGTCTTTTTTGTAAATGTGACGAGTCACTGGAGTTTATGTATAGAGTTATATGTTATCCCTCAGAACCGAATTTCGTGGATATTTAAGAGAAACTTACATCGCTCAGTTGCTTGGAATTGACTTGGGCCTGCACCAGAACAGGAGAGTCAGTAACTTGAGTGAATTTTGTCTTATCTGGATGGACTTTGTAGGCATGCTGTGGAGGAAAAGGGGACTCGGTTTTCACAGGATCACTTACCACACCCAAGATGGCCTGTATGTCAAACAAGCGGAACCCCAAGCCTCCAAAGGGTAAAAAAAAACAAACTTGTAGTTAATAAAACATTTTTTTTCTAATCAGTTTGCATCTCCTAGAGAGATGCTCTTACACCTATATACAAGAAACATGCCTGTATCTTCGGATTACCAATAACTCTTCTTTGGGAAAATGAATTAGAATTAGCTCTTGAAATGTACAAATGACAACAAGGGAAAATAGTATGTCTATAAATGTTGTATAAAATAAATCTGGTTTTTCACAATTTCCTTGCCTGCATTTACTTATGAATGTGTCAAGATTTTAAACATCTCTTGACCACTAGAGGCTACGGTGGGAGTAACATTCAAAATCCATACCACAGACTTACGTCTTTGCACTTATCTAGTTTCTTCATGGCTTCATATTCTTGAGTTATGGTCTGGGGGAAGAAGCCTCTGCCTCTGTCCTCTTCATATTCTGCTTTGTAGTTTTTCTGTGAAGAAAATTAATCAGGCATTAGGAGGCAACCATTTTATTCATGCCACAGAAATGTGTAATTTGGAAAGTTAAACAATTGTCTTGGAACTTACGTCACTGTTTTGAGCTGCAATTTTCATGCAGTGTGCATGATATGGATCCTCAGGGCTGCCTACGTAATGTCCCAAAATATCCTTTACATAGGCATCTTTGTATTTAGTCTGAAAGACAAGACACATTTCAGTTATTTATGGGGGAAATGATGTTTCTTTTCTCTAACAGAGAGGTGAGTGCAGGATTGCTTACATCACTAGTGAAATTCTGCAGAACTGTATCAAGCTGAAATTTGGGGGTCTCGCAGTAATTTATGCTCTTTGCCTTTGTCTTTTCATAGTTTTCCTTGTACAGTTTCTGTCGAAGAACAAAAATCAGTTAAATAGATTCCTGTCTCTCCCACGCTGATTATAAATAACAGTCATACTTCCCAACACTAAACAAAAAAAGAAGAAAGCGATTATCTGTCGAATGTCTTAAAAGTTGACACCCAAATGCTGGAGTGTCATGAATGATAAGCCTTTTCTATGAGCAATTATTGTGAGCCTAAGTGTTCACCATTTACTAAGAAAAATTAAGAACTCCATATGCTGCCTCAGACCAAGCCCTCAGTCACAGAGATTCTTGGTATGTTCTGCTCCATCTCCCAAATCCCATGCTCTTCCTTCACTAGTTGTGCCACATGAAACAGGAATATTCTGAGCAACAGTGAATTTTCTGATATCTTTGTTTAAACAAACCCTCATGACAAAGTTTAGTATACATTGAGAAATACACACTCTTTTCCTCCTTCTAGCAAGGAAAAAAATCCCTTAGTACACAGACAGTACATCTTAAAAATCAGGTATATACAGTAACTCAAATCATGAATCTACGACCTCTTCTTCTCTGATAGAATTTATCTTCAGCTCTGACAATAACCACAAACAATTATCGAATTTTAAAATGCACAATTGGTTAAGCGATCAGTCACTTTTCATGTGGGGTTTGGAAATTGTGAATGGTACTATTCGTTTCTGATATTTTTGTCTTGCTGTCTTTATCAACAAAGTATGATTTGAACCTGGGCTTTTGCAGGTTTGATAAAGATGACCTTCACTGGGGAAGCAAGAGACAAGTTTTGCACTGATTTCCCAGCAGAGCCGTTTGAACAGACCCACTGACCCCCCCCTCTCACCTGCCTCCCCACCCACACTCTTCAGTCACATGTACACATTTCTATGATGCTGACTTAATTCAGGGACAAAGAAATGATGACTAAGCCACATGGAGAGCCACATATAATCCTCAAATACTGAGAAAACTTGATACAACGTAACCATAAGGGAAAAACTCAACTGACCACATACTTGGTCTCTGTTTATATGATCAAATTGGTCTTGGGCTGTTAGTCTTTCATGAGAGGTCCAATTTCCACTTATCTGATCTATTTTAAATCAAATGGATTAGTCAGGCTCTTTAACAATTCCACACATAGAAATTCCTGTGAAGACCTAGGGAGCCACCTTTTAAGTCCAGCTGTCAAAAAATGATGGTTTCTAGGGCCAAGATGTGAGGAGGAAATGGTGGAGGTGGAAAAGAAATTGTGAAACCCGGACATTTTTATTCTCCTGCAGCCAGCCCAAAGAACACAAGGGCAGCGTTCAAAAGCAGCTTCATCTCCCCACATGTCCCCTTTCAAAATTTCCCTCTGTCTCTGTGAAAATCACAGTGCATCTCCCACAAAGTACTCTTTGCCCATACAGAAGCACAAGCACCTGGAACCTTAAGCAAATGATTTTCCTGCACATTGAACTAAATTCACAAGCCCCAAACTGACACCCACCCTCCTCAGGGGCACTCACGTCTTCCTGTGTGGTTAAACAGGCCCAGAGAAACTGCTACACCACAACCTTAAAATATTTGCCAAGTTACACTTGCATTTTGTCATTATAGAAGGAAGAGAAATTTCATGTCTCCTGCAGCTAAGGTTAAAAAAACACTTTTTGACAAGAATATACTTACATCACTCAAGACCTCTCCTGCCGCCTTCAGCTGCCTGAGCAGCGGGTTCTCTGAAGCAGGAAGCACATTATAATCTGCTTTTCCTTTTTTCTTTTCATAGTCTTCTTTGTATTTTACCTGTAGGAGTGAAATAAAGAGATAAAGTAACTCTCCAGGTTAATTTTGCTCTCGTCTCTATAATGGGTTTTATGGTACGGTTGCACAAATCAGTGTTCTCTTTAGAAAAATGGCAGCTTGACATTTTATAAACAAAACATTCATAGTAACTCATAACAGCAGCAGAAAAACTACATAAATTCACAGGGTATCTTTTCTTCCCATTCATTTATTCATTCAGAAATATCCACAGGGTATGCCTGCCTCTGGGACAGATAGATACAAGGACCACATGAGCCCTGCCCTCAAAGAGAGAGACACACACACACATAAATAATGGGAGAGAGAACGACCACAAATAATGACAGCACATCATGTCCCAGACATCTGCTGCTCCAGAGCCCTCATTCGGCTCTTACCTCCAACTGTCTACCTGCCAACACATGTTTGTGTTGCAGCATCAATCATCTACCCTTTTATGCCTCATCTGTGACTGTGTGTATGAGGACATGTGTATATAATGTACACGCAGGAGGAAGAGGAAGGGGCTGGGGCTGGGCCAATGGTGGCGACCTCACCTTTTCCTTCTGCACTTCTCACTCTGTCTTTAACACCAGCTATAGCAGTGGCTTTCAGTGAGGGCCCTAAGGCCCCTGCTAGGAGTGTGTCCAAGGGGAGGAGAACAGGAAACTGATCCTAGATCTGACTGTGACCCCGTACCAGCCGTTTACGTTTAGGCAAAATAACCATAGAAGATAGACATCTTCAAAGAATCCTAGATAATCTGCCAACATTTAAGAACATCGGAAAACAAACACAATCAGCTTGGTCTCCAAAGGCAGGAGATACACAACTGAAACACAACCCACATGGAGGACTCGTAAGGGATGCTCTGCAGGAATGGAAGATATAACCTCTCTATCTCACAGAACTATGTGTTTCCTTGAAAAATGGAGACAACCAGGAAGGAAATTCCACAAACCCAGCCATCCCTCCACCTGCTTCTGGCATATGTGTGCAGCCCCCTCTCCTCTCCTGTTTATGGATGAACCATGAGCACTTGTGGCAAAGCTGTGTCCCGTCTCAGGTGGCAGATCTTTCCCCTTTCACCTGCTCAAGGACATCACTCCAGCTGCTTCCCCTTTCCCCTCGCTTCCATTTTCCCTCTACACGGGAATTTTTCCTTCTGCATAGAAACATGATGTTTCTGTCTCCCGTCTTTAAAAACAAATCCCCTTGGTGGGCATGCGGAAGGCAGCATAGCACAGAGAAGACAAGTAGGGACTCTATAGCATCTTACTGCACTGTTGGACAGTGACTGTAATGGAATATGTGGGGGGGACTTGATAATGGAGGGAGTCTAGTAACCACATGTTGCTCCTGTTAAGTGTATATTAATGATACCAAAAGAAAAAAAAGAAAGAAAGATCTCATCTCAGGAAAAAAACAAATCCCCTCTTCACCCACTTATTACTCAGCTACTACCTATTTTCTTCTTTTCTTTTCAGGAAAATATTTTGGAACAGTCGAGTATACTCATATTCTTCAGTTTCTCTCCTCTTATTCACTCATGAACTCTTTCTAAGAAGACTCAACCAAACCCTGCCTGTCCCGTACACCACCGCGCACTAATAGGCCGAGTTCAGGAGCCTCTGACACGGGTGACCGCTCCCTTCTCCCTGCACTTGCTTCCCAAAACATCACTGTCTCCTGACTCTGCTCCTGCTTCATCTCACTGATGTCTTCACATGGAAGCACTCTGGAGTTGAGTCTGTAGCATTTTCCATCTATATTCACTGCCTTGATGGCCTCCAGTCATCTACTATCCACATGCTGATGACCCCCAAGTTCACATGACCTTCCCAGAGAGCTCCCCTGATAACCCAGACTCATATAGTTTACTGCCCACTTGACATTTCCATTTGGATGCCTAAAACGCATCTCAAATCTTACATGTCTGAGGCTGAAGGCATGTGTTCCCTCCAAAAAAATTATTTGCTCCTTCCACAGTCTTCCCTATCTTGATAAAGGGAAACCCCATTGTCTAGATGGTTGGACCAAAACTTTTCTCTCATACCCTACATAGAACCCATCAGCAAATCAAGTCGGCTCTACTTTCAAAATAATTCTCATCACCTGTCCTGCTTGCTACCCTACTGGTCCAAAATGTCACTTGCACCTGGATACTGAAAAGGTCTCCTAAGGGATGTGACTTTCCTGCTTTCACTCCTCTAGCAGAGTCAAGGCCAGGGTTAGAATCAAGTCTGACTGGCTTTGAAGTTTATGCTCCTTCCAGTGCCTGACCTGCTTTAGAATGCCAAGGAGTCTGACTGTTTACCAGTGACTCTACAGAGTATATGAGCATGTCCATGGATTCGTGTATCTTGTCTGTGACTAGATTCTCACCAGTTATAGGAAAATGAGAAAAATAAGGGTAGTGGAGAGTGTCTGTGTGTCCACATTCATATAAGTCTACTAAATGTCTTTTCTTGAGGGGTCCTTCTGTCTGAGATTACAGCTTTTCTACCTCTGGATATCAAAATGTCTTTAAGAAATATTGAAGATGACAGCTGAGTGTGGTTAATGGTCACATATGGCACATTTTTTTTAGATTTGGCAGCCCTATTATAATCCCAAAGTACTTTATTTTTGTTGTTTCCCAAAGAACCCTCTTTTACTTCATTATATACAAAAGCAAGAGTTATAGGAAATTCACCCACACCAGGGCCATCCAGACAAGTGACAGCGTTTCCTCATACCTTGCTAGCTGCCAGCCCAGCTTGTTTATTCACTTTGTACTCTGGGGTTTCAGTCTGCATGAAGTAGATCTGGTCTTTCATATTCTCAAAGTCTTCCTGGTATTTCCTCTGTAAGACATTAAACATACTGGAGAGTTGCTGCGGAGACAAACTGTGCAAGAGGCATACATGGAGGACAGAGGACATTTGGACAAGTCACCAAGCTTGGCTGAAGCAGGTCAGATTATGGTGATAAAATGTGGCGCCATCACAAAAATGATTAGCGACTTAACAGATTTGGAGCAATTGTATTAGGCTGGAAGACAACTCTAAGAAAGAGTTCTCGAAGGATAGGGGCAGGGAACTTAAGAGAAAAGAAAAGAGGACTTAATGTTTCCCATGAGGAAAATCAGGGAAGAAGCTGGCCAGTTTCATAAATGTATTGTTTGGGTTCCCCAGGCAAAGAATAAATTTAAAAGGGTCCCTTTAAACTGTACTCACTTTGAAACTACTTTGTTCCTATGAAAACTGAAGCAAGAATAATGGAATCTGATCCAAACAATATTTTTCAAAAGGAAGGATTGTGTGGTTTCTTTCTCCGTAGGAACTACACGAGTCTTGACCCCAAGAAGAGGCACGTGGACTGATAGGTTCAGGTGCCACTTCAGAGATGGCAGGTGGCAAGAAGTCATAAAAGAAAAAAGAGCCACCCTCTCAATCTAAGGACACGTGGCCATCCCTTCACACTTACTGTGCTGATGTTATCAGCATTCATTCTGGCGTTTGCAACTTCAAAGCAAGGCGTCTCACTCCATTTGCCTTTGACTTTATTTTCATAGTCTTCCTTGTATTTTTGCTAAGAAAAAGAAGAGAGGCAAAATCCAAGAATTGGCAAATAAGACAGCAAATCGAGGGGTCAGCTTTTAAAAATATCTTGGCCAGGCTCTTCCTGGGTCCTAATGTCTTCCAACCTTCCAATCTAGTGGCAATTTACCAGACAAGAAAGTTAGGTGAGGGGGGAGAGGTACTAATTCCCCCTCTTCTTGCTGAGTTTGGGAACTTCATTCACTTAGAACTCATGGGTGTTCCCCGATGTTTGAGGGAGGAAAGTCAGAGGCATCCTCCATTTATGTTTCAGTTATAATAAAACCACTCAATCCTAGATTTCCATACCAGAGGAACTGAGCCATGAATGTCTGAGCTTTACCAAAACACCTAGTTATCCAGAAAGTAACACTGCCACAAAATGTGGCTTCAGGACTAATGAATAAGACTCCCTAGTTTAGATGTGAAGAAATTTTAATGAGAACTAACAAGTAAATTCAAACATTGAATTGCTTCCCTATCTTCCTCCCAAGCACCATCCCACCTGAATCTCAAGCGCTGAGCACTCTTGAAGAGAGGAATTTTGTCTCCTTCATTTTGTTCTCCTCAAAATCTAACACAAAATGCAGCACATAGAAATGACCTCATAAATGTTTGCTCAACTGCACTAAATTGAGCTGAGTCTATGATATGTGGTTTTGAACCATCCTGTCCTGCATGTTCTCAGAACAGAATTAACCCAGCCAACCCCAAACCTGGACACATGAGCCAGAGCCAGAGCTAGGTTAGAGCAAGGTCCCCTCCTTGCCTCATAGCAATTTGTTAACATTCACAAACACTGGCTTTCAAAGTGTTTGCATGCCTATACTCTCACCACATTTTGCAAGGAAAAGAATATGGTTTTCTGGTATACCTTTAACAGATCCTATACCAAGCAAGAGTTATGTGCAGAGCCACTGGGTCTGAGTTAAAGGATGCTCAGCCCTCTCTCAAATGCCCCATATCCTTTCTTCTCAAAAGGTTAATGTGCAATAAATAGCCAAGTGGTTTCATAGCTATAAATTTTAGAGGTCTGAACCTAATTTCAGAAGCTCTGGGCCGAAGACTTGACTATGATTACCAAAGGTGTAATTCAGCCTCTCAAAGCTTCAGTTTTCTCAACCACAAGTGCTGGCCATAATAACAATACCTACATAGAGAATTGTTGGGAAGATTAAATAAGATTATACACTGAAGAGTGTTTTGCAAACTCTACAGTGCTAAACAAATGTAGGGTATAGTAATTGTAATGATTACAATGATGACAGTATTATTATTATCAAAACAGAGAGTAAGAAACTAGAGAAAAGAAAGTTGCAACTGTGTGTGCATGTGGGGTGTGTGTGTGTGTGTGTGTATAAATTTTTCAGTGGGAATCTTTGTTGAGATAAGATTTGTCAATTAACTTGTCTACCCTCCTCCTTAAAGAATTGAAGTCAACTCTTTCGCCTGTCAAAACTGACTGAATTCAATGAGTCAAAGCTGATTTTTCAATTTGCTAAGACTGCCTATGGAAGTGTTTCTACCCTTTGGAGAACAGACCTCTTCAGAAATCTGATAAGGTTACAAAATGCCCATAAACACTTACAACCTCAGAAGTTCATGCACCCCAATCTATGGAGGAATTGGGGTCTCCCAATCTACATTCTCTGTGGCATACTCCCTTCTTCTGCTTGCTGTCAGAGGAAGAAAACTCTGGGATTAAGGGCAAGGGCATTTGGACCTGATGTCTCCCACACTGAGAGAGAGAGGACTTAGTAATAGAATTTGAAGTTGAGAAGGCAGCAGATATCCTTCCTGAGGTCCAAAAGTTAAGTTATTATAGAGAAACAAGAATCACATATATAGATTTATTAAGGAAAGCTGAGTAGGAGATTAATTCTCACAGTGAGAGATAGATGTTTAATTTTTAAAAATACACTAAAACAAGATGCAGAAGAGTAGAAGACCACCCAGTCCCCTCATCCAAAGTCCTTCCTCCCTTCCTCCTCTTCATGAACCACAGCTTGTTATTTCCTGAAACCCAGAGCCCAAATGGGTCAGGGTGCAAGCTGATCTCTCCAGTCCACTGCTGAACACTCCCAAGTCTGGGAAGATTTTCACAAGAAGGGAGGAGGCTGGAGATTGTTAACTGCAGAGGAAGTTATGGCGTCTCCTTCATCTACAGGTGGGAGAGGAGATGAAAGGATAAAGGCCTGCAGCTAGAGGAATGAGGGACGGCAGCAAGGCCTGAGTGTTCATGTGGTACGTGGAGATGAGATTAGCCATGTTGTGGGGGATGTGGGGGCACAGTCTGTCCAACTTTCCCTCCAAAACCCTACCCTAATCCTCTCCAACTCTGTCATTTTGGGAGGCAATTAATGGAAGCCTGGAGGCAGGAATTGACTTAACTTCCTCTAGGATTTTGTGTTTGTTCATTTAACAAAGTTCACTGGGTCAATTACAAGCTCTGGGACACTTTTTGTGGGCAAGAGGGTAACTACATATCAACAGATGTAGTAAGATTGTTTCCCCAAACCACAGTCCCCCCTCCCCACAAGTCGGCTGACAGTGTTTTCACTGGACCACATATTAGGCACCCAATGTCCTTCTTAAACACATGGCTTCATTTTACACTTACAACATCTGCATCTGTGTTTGATGGTCATCAAATGGAAGGAATACAAAGCCAATTGGTTAACCACACTTCTATTTTGCTGTGGTAGCTAAACACTTGGACTCCTTCATGACAACACTGAGACTTTATTAATGAAAACATGTCTTCTCAATGGGGGTAGACAAGGTCCCAACTGGTATTTTCATGGCCCACAGATCATGGGCCTAACTCAATCAAATCCTTCTGGTGAAATCAATGGGAAGAAATATATAAGAAGCTCCTAAATGCCTTGGAATTTCCTGCATGATGGAAGTGCTTTTTGGTGTAATGAGAGCTCCTGGATAGCTTTATGGTATGGGCTGGTCACCAGAAAGATCAAATCATGATTAGAAGCTTGGAACTTTCTGCCCTACTTTCATCCTTCGTGGATGGACAGGGGCTGGAGACAGAGTTAATAATCAATCAAGCCTACATGATGAGGCCTCCATAAAAATCCTTACAGAAAGGAGTTCAGAAAGCTTCCAGGTTGATGAACACATTCACATGTATGCAGAGTGGCCCACCCCAACTTCACGGGGACAGGAGGTCCTGAGCTTGGGACTCTTCTGGACCTCACCCAATATACCTCTTCATCTGGCTGTTCATTTATATCCTTTATCATAGCCTTTATTATATAAGAAACATCAGTTCATATTCCCCTGAGTTCTGTGAGCCATTCTAGCAAATTATCAAACCTGGGGATGAGGTTGTGGGAACCCCAGACTTACAGCTGGTCAGTAGGAATTATGGGAGGCTCAGACTTGAGAATGGTGTCTGAAGTAGAGACAGTCTTGTGGGTCTGAGCCCTTAGCTTGTGAGATCTGACACTGACTCCAGGTAGTGGCAGAATTAAACTGAATTGTAGGATACCCAGGCCTTGTCAGAGAACTGGTCGGTATGGAGAATAAAACCACACATATGGGGTCAGAAGTGTCATTAGTAAAAAGGAGAGGAAACAGAGTTTTTCCTTTCAATTCTAGATACCAGTTGCATTCCAACCTGAAATCTTATGTTTTTCCTATTGTGGATCTTTTTGTTATTCTGCAAGGGCAAACCCAGCCCTTGAAATGCTTTCAAAGTAACCAGGGTTCTCATCCAACTCCAGGTGGATGCTGGAGTGGTGCAGTCCATAGGCTTCTAATGCAAGCCACCACTGTAATTCTAATTTTTTTAGTAGTCATATTCAAAATATAAAAGAGCAACAGGTGAGAAATGAACTTTAATAATATATTTTACTTAACCCAATGGATCCAAAATATTATCATTTCATCAATATAATCAACATAAAAACAACTAATGAGCTATTTTACATGTTTGTTGTACTAAGTGTTTAAGATCCAGTGTATATTGTACACATATAGGACCCTCAGATCATATGAACACATTTCAAGTGCTCAACAATTGTATGTGGCTGGTGGTTGCTATATGCAAGAGTGCCATTCTAGACTGACTGGCAAGCCTACATTAGTGGAGAGACTGATTATTAGGGGATTCTGAAGTTGATGTCAATCACTTTCAAATATCCACATCACATACTCAAATAAAGTAAAAGAATGTTGCATAAGTCAGATATCTTCTAAAATATGCTTTCAGTAAAAATTAAAACTGTATTTACTCTTCTTTCTAAATGACTATACTTGAAAGCAGCTTTTTCTGTTTTGTCTAAAAAGATCTAATGACCTTTGTCTAAAAAAGTTACTTTCTGCTTAGCCCTGGGAAAAATTTCAGGTTCCTTGAAATCCTATTAGTGAAATTCTATTATACTTACTACATCTTTTATCCCAGTAGCCCTAGGTTATTCAGTTAAGTAATCTGTAATATCAGACACTAAACATCACCAAACAGACTTCATCATCCATAACTTCTTGTCCTTTTCCTTTATTGGAGACATCCTTTCCCAGAAAATAATTAAACAATATAGAAATCTTGAGGTTCCATCAAAATTCAGGCAGAGGACCAAACTGAGATGCAAATCCATAGACGGCAAAGAAAATGAATTTCAAAGCAGCAGTACCCAGGAGAAGGTGGCCTGATTTGAACCAATTTAAAATAGGCATTTAGCATGGGCCTATTCATCAGTGGAACATCTGTCTCTCTGCATTCCTTGCCAGGGCTAGTCCTCAGAGCTACTTTACCCATCTAAATACAGGTGAACTGAAGCTGTTTGCTAGGGCCTTAGATGTTAAGGGGCTCACTGCCCCTCGCTGTCAGACTAAGTCGTGTCTGAGAGAACACTCATGTGTTCTTATTCCTCCAAAACTACATGGGGTCTTCACCTGAATGAAATCATCTCCTTTGTGGAAACACGTGGTTATTTGTTTCTCTATTAGTATCAGTCCCCGTAAGTCAAAATGTCAAAAGACATCACAAATATGGGCTCTGTGTTCAAAATGCGGCTTTTGCATTTATCAATTACTGAATCATCAAGCGGGTGAACATTTAATATGGCTCCACCGTGTTAATGGATGTGTTTGTGGCAGCGTGGTTAGAGGCATCTGCAAAAATACTCTTGGTGTTTGTGTTGCATCTTTAGGTTCACCTTAGTTACTTTCTCTGATGGTCGAAATGATTAACCAAAGTTTTCAAGGGAGACGGTGTCCCAGACCTATTTACTTACCTTGCTCACTTGATTGGTCACTTTCTTGGCAAATTCTATATCTGGAGGATCTGGCAGAGATGTGAACTGAGCTTGCTGTTCAGCCAGACCTTTTTTGTAGGCAATCTGACAGAATCAAAGAGAGGAATGAATACTCATGAGCCATACAAAGTTAGTCTACTTCCCATGTTCCTTTTATTGGCATCTTGAAAAAAGATGATGTTTTCAGCTTTATGTGAAGGTTTAAGTTTTAGCGTATACCACGTAACTGTAATGAATCCTTACAGATGTTACACCAATTTGCTCTTGGTATCACTGGTGACATCTATCTCTTTGCATCTTCTCTCTTCTCCAAGATTATTGGTCCTAGATCTGTTTCCTCCCATTTATCTCCATATCATGATTTGCAATTGAATAATTCACTTAATCGGCATCCTCAACTCTGGACCTCCTGTCTTTACATCACACCCGCTAGCAAACCCGCAGCTCTGGATCGACTCAACCACACCCTTCTGTTCTTACATCCAGGACACTGAGTGCTACCGAAGAAAATCACACCACTCTATAGACTGGATAATGGTAATGATAAGCAGGGTTAAAGGGACACTGGAAGAAGGTATGGAGGAGGGAGAGGGAGCCTCTTGAACCTGGGCCTTTAGCTTGAGATCTGGGTGCCTGCTCAGTGATATGTTCTGTGGAGCTCAAGTGGCCAACACTCGGGATTTAGGGTATCCAGTTACCACTTGCCCTTTCATGAAGCTTGAATATCCCACTGTGAGTCTCTGGTCAGTCTCTATTCCCAGTGGCTAACCTAAAACTCCAACAGTGTCCTGAGCTCCCCAGTCATCTCCACCTTACTCTCAGCTTCCTCCTTCATAAAGAATGGCTACAGATATACTTCTCCTTCCCTGTACATCCCCGCCTCCCGCACCTGCTGCGTGGCTCAGAGAAGCACCCCTCGCAGGGCGTGACTCCTGCACTCAGGGTGCTGCTCCCTCCAGTGGTCCGCTGTGCCTAGCTCCCTCAGTCACCCCTCCTCTTTCTTCCAGCTTGGACCACTCCCTCTTCACTGGCTGCTTTCCTTCAGCTTATAAAAGTCCTCTCTTGCCTTAAAATGGACATCATGTCTGTTAATCACGCATCCCCTTCCCTCTTGCCCTCCTTGTTTTCTTCACTATCAACTCCTCTAGCTTTTTCTTCCACCAGTCTTGACCCCCACCCACCTCCAGCAATTCAGAACTATTCACAGACCCCCGGGTACAGGTCTCTAGACCTCATTCCTCCTCCTCCCTTTCCCTGCAACGCCCTAACTCTACCCTCTCCATACCTGCTTGTTCTCCATGTTTCAGGGCAGGTGTGTTTTCCCTCTTGAGCCCTCCCTTGGCCTGATGACCTTTCCTGGCATCTGATTCAACTTGGCCCTTAACTCCTTCAAAGGAGTTACAGGTTGACACTGTAACTGGTTGTATACATGTCTGTCCTTCCTTGGACTGTGAGTTCTGGACTCTCTTTTGAGAATCCTAGTGGCCTGCACAGTCCCTGACTACAGCGAGGGTTCAATGACTGATTTCTCAATGAGTGTTTTATACACTAAGGTCATTGGGGGAAGTATGGAGAGGAGCATTAGCCTCTCAACTCTTGCACTCAGTTGTAAAACCTCTACATATTAATCTCCTTCCACGTAGCAGTAGTCTTATTTATAAAGTAAGGGGGCTGGAGAGTTTTAGTGTCCCAATCATCTTCTTCATGTATTAATTAAGTTTAACTATATCTTATCTTAACAATAGCTCCCTAGTGCCTATAACAAAAGCTTTCATGAACATCAAATCAATTGGGACATAAATGACAGGTTTTTAAATGTATTTATGTTAATTCCACTGCCTAATTTCTTTTAAGTAAGTGAAGATTTTATTTTAGGCATAGGACAACTAGTATTTTCCATGGCTAGTTAAGTCCTTAGAGAGAAAGCAACATTTTATCAGGAGAAACACTTATTAAGTATGACAAACTGTCAAGAATGTTCAGAAAATCAGATCTAGAAATCCTAATTTCTCAGGAACCTTGTTCACAATTGCCTAGTTAGAATTCTGTACCCTGTATCAGCTTAAAGACCCTCTTAGTGTTTGCAAAGTATTTTGTCTCTAAATAGAGTTAAGAGGGATGCAGGAAGAAGGTACAAGCGATGGGGAGGGAGGCTCTGACCCCAAGTCCTTAGCTTGAAATCTGCATGCCTATCCCGTAGTATGTTCTCTGAACAACAGCTTCTTGGGATTCTGTGCCCAATAGTTGTAGAAGCTCATGGTGCTGACAACAGTATTAATAGGCATGTTGGTAACCTGACATTTAGTGCACACTTGGTCTGCAATACAAGTAAAAGCCACATCTTAACTGCCAAGTTTTTCTGAGCAAGGATGGGTAGGTTTTACTTATTATATTCTCTTTCATTATGTCTCTTACTGAGATATCTCAAAAAAAAGGTGGTTAACTTTAACTGCTCAGAGTTCACAGCACTAGAGTGGCATGGAGGCAACCCTTCATCTCTCCATTTTATGGATAAAAGGAGACGTTCGGAGATAAAGCGTTTTCTTGGAAACCTCTCCCTAGGTTTTCATGACATGGCATTTCTTGGTTTCCCTTCAACTTCTCTGACTGTTCCCCCTCCTTTTGCTGGCTCCTTTCCAGATGTCCTGACCCTGGGTGTCCTCCAAAGCTCTGCCCTTGATCATACACTGTTCTGTCTCTCTCATACACTTTCATATCTTGAACTGTCACTTTTATTCTAATGACTCTCAAATATTAATCTCTTGTCCTGATCTCATACCTATGCAATAATACCAAATTTCTAATTTACCATAAGATGTCTTGCTCTGAATGTTCCTTCAATTATTTCAACTCTATTTCTCTTTCCACTAATGCCTCTTTCCAGTTGTTCCTCTATACGCCCAGATGACCAGTGTGTCGTAAACTCACTTGACTCTCTTCTCTCCTTCATCTGCAATATCCAATGTCCTTCACATGCTTATTGCCAATATATCCACCATACCAATTATATCCAAATGCTTATAACCTTCAGATTCCTTTCTTCCTCTCCTCTGTCCCTGTCACTCTGGGATCCATCCATATTACTGAAAAAGCCTTCTACGAATGATCACATTCTTTCCTAGTCCCAATCTACCATATTGTCCATCAAAATTTCTCCAGATTCTACTTTTACTATATGGTTTTCCTCTCCAAAATCTTGTGATGCCTCTTATTGCCTATTATATCATGCTAAATCTATTTTGCTTGGTTTTCAAGGTCCCACTGCCCATTTATTACAAATACTTTCCTAAGTAGGCACCCGCAGCCTTCAGTTTCTTTGTCCCTTAAAACAGAAGTCATTGCACCTCTGTCCCTTTGCTCACGGGCTCACTCCTCTGGAAATGCTTCTCCTGCTCCTCGCTGCTCATTCTCTCAAGATTCCCACTTCCACACAGCCTTCTCTGATTCCTCACAGGTTTCCTGTCTTTCTCTTAACAAGTATTAGACTATAGGATTTGTGGTTTTTAAAAACTTTCTCTTATTATTTAATATATAACATTTTTATCTTACCAGCCTGATTAAAAATTCTTGTACTTTTCTATCCTGCTGGGTATGCATGTATAAGGAATTACAATAAATAACTATTGATTGCCTGATAAAGGTCACACAACAATATTTATATTCATGAGATATAGAAATAAAAAGCTAATCTTAAAAAAGAAGCAAGAGGTCTCTCTACATGTTAAAATTGGTGTCATGTACTAGACCACCTTAATATTTTGTTATGCTTTTTTTAGTCTCTAACTTAACCTATGGAAGGATAGGAGTATATCTGTGCTATATTTTAACCAGTTATATACAAAGTGGGATAGAAATATGCCCACTAAATTTGCAGGTGATATCAAGTGAGAGGCAATAAAAATTAGACCTCAGAAGGTGGAGAGACCATCAAATGAGCAGGCATAATTCCAGTTGGGGGCAAGATAGGATCCTAAGATCCACTGGAAATGAATGCCAACTGGCTTATTAAGTCCATATTGAATGGAAGAGGTTCCAGGGTCTGGCTGAAAATTGAGTGAAAAATAATTTGTCATTTTATAATGTAACACTCCCTGGAAGAGCAGAGCGGTAGTCCTTGGATTTTCAGTCTGGCCTCACGCAAACCCAGGGGTCAGGAAGTCAAGTACCGCAGAACACAGGAAGTGCTCAGCTCCGCTGGGGCTCTCTGCTCAGCTGCTTTCAACCGTAAGGCCTCTATTAGGCCTTTTAAGTTCCTCTAATAAACAGTTTTCAAGGGCTATGATGCTAAAATTATAACCAGAGAGACTGCTGATTTTTTACTAACTCCAAAAAAGCCTCCACCCAATGGCAAGAGCTATTTGTGATATGACTGCAGCAAACACGTTTGGACAAGCCTGTTAGTCAGGCCCCCCGAGCAGAACAAGGGAGACACAGCACAATTCAGCCATTATAGTTAGAACAGCGAATCAAAATCCTTCAGTATCATTGCTCACTTCATACATCTGGGAAGGTGAGACTGTGATCCCAACAGTCTTTTTAAAATGCACTTTATTGTCGTAGAGAAAATGTCAACTCCAGCCAAGCGGACAGAAAAGCGCATGTTCTTATGGAAAGAGCAATGGTTTGGGACCACAAGACCAGGCTTCTAGCCTGGGTTCTGCCGCTATCAGGTTCCTCACTTGTAAGGGGATGGGACTAAATTATGTCTAATAGACATTATAAAATCTAACTTAAATTAGATAACCTAAGTTATAATGATTCTAGACATATTCCTCTGCAATAATGGCATTTAGCATTTTTTTAAAGAAGAACTGTGATAAACATTTTAAAAAAGAATTGGCCAGAATATGTAACTCAAGGTCCTGATTCCTCACTCCCAGTGGTGCCAACTGCATTTCACTTACATCACTGAGAGCTTTCTGGGCTTGGGCGACCCTTCTCAGCTCCGGGCTATCGTTATATGGGTAAAACAAGCTCTTGTCGGCGTCCCAGTCTTCAGTGTACAGTTTCTAAATCAGAAAAGAGTAAAAAGTTATGAGAAAGTGAGATCATACTTAGATGAAATACATGATTTTTAATCTATCCACAGTGGCACAAAGAATCAAGGGCAGGGTAAGGGCAGAGGTAAATGGAATTCACAGATAATCCCCCACGCCCCCTTTCCATCCTGTCCAAGTCATATTTATTAAGAGCTTGCCCTGCTCTCCTGACAAACCTTACTTACAGACAGGTAAAGGTATCTGATTGTATTTCACCTCCTCTCTGGGACTTTACTTGCCTCCTGCAACAAGTACTAATGCAGGTGTAGGGAGCCAGGAAGCACTTACCAGGGTTTCTGGCCCCACATGAACCTTGAATGAGAGTGATCTCTAGGAATATCCAAAGTGTGCATAGGGTCTACGCTGTGTGGGTCTCTGTGCGTCTCTCAGAGCCCGTTCTCAGATGCATCTGCGTTCTCTCCACACGTGCTTCCCCCAGGCTGCTCAGGTTCCTGATAGAACTCTCTCCTGCACTTTTTTCTCAGTCTCTCCCTGCCAAGCCTATCCTTGCCACCCTCCATGTCTCAAAACTACTCACAAAAAGACTGGGGAACCACATTGCAGATTATGAAGAGTATTGGGTATTCCTTTAAACTACCCAGTGGGAGGACACGGGATGCTACAATTGGCAATGGAGCAGAGACCCTTACCTTGCTGAACATGGCTGTGTTCTTAATGGCCTGGACAAGTTCAGGGGCATCAGGGGGAAGCAGGTACTTATCCTTGGTGTCTTCCCAGTTCTGCTTGTATAAAACCTAGACAGAAGAGCAGAGGACCTGTAGCTTGATGCTTCCCCAGAGAGCAAGAGGTTGTAGAGAACAAAGCAGAGCACTGTGGAGAGTCCTTCCTGCCCAGGGCATCCCTGCACTGAGGCTGCCCATGTGCCCGTGTACTACTAGCATCAATTGTGAAAATGTGACCACGTCAAAATCCCATAACACTTCTCTTGCCTTAGTAAGCTTCTCACTAGAAAAGTCTAAATTTTAAACTAAATCATGGTTCTGTTTCTGTATAGATCCCTTTTAAAGGCTGCAATCTCTGTCAGTCACTGGCTGAATTTGGGTGGTAAACATGTTTCTTTTGACTTACCTGTTATTTTTTTACGTTTTTAATTAGTTGCCTACATTTGAAATTTGGATATTCCTCATAAAGATTAAGTTCCTTGACTTCTTTAAAAATAAATAAGAGACTGTGGCAACACTGGGACTGCACTCTGCACATCAACTGCCTGGAGCTGGGCTGCAGGGCGTGGGCTCTCCAATGCCCCATAGTTCCAACGGGCCTCTGCAGCCATCTGTGTGGTCTCCCTGCCACATGTGGGCATCAGAGACTCACTGTGAGACTCGTAAGCATGTTCATGGATCACACGTGTTCAGTTTTCTCCTCTAAAGCCAGGCAGAGGTAATACACATGCAATTTAATACCCCAGCCATCCATCCCATGACCTTACCTTACTGACTTGCTGCGACACTTTCTTGGCATGCTCAATGTCTTTTGCTTTTTCATCTACATGACAGATAGTTTTAGCGACATCACCATCCGTTCGATACTTAACCTGCAGAAATAATGCACAAGATTCGTGACAGGCATGAATGTGTGAGGATATTAAAGAACACCTTATTCCCAAAGAGCGGTAACCCCGCGACTTGATGTCTGCACAATAAAGCAAAGTTTCTATATTTTAGGTAGAAAATTGTGATCTCCAAGATCTGCAGAGCTCCTGCATTTGTGGCTTGTCTGCTTTCCTGGCCGAATTTCAGTCTCTCTGCGCTCCTACCTGGAAAATGATTGTGAATTAGAACTTCTATCTCATACTGTCTCTTAAGCCAATTTGCTAAGCCAAGCTTTTCAAGTCTCTCTGGGTTCACTTTTAGAGCCACCACTCCATTGCTATTGCTTCTTCTGGATTTCTAGACTGGTTCACATTAATTCAACCCCTTATCCTCTCTGCAACTACTTAGAGCCTTCAATTCCCAGCAATCGGCATATTTTTGAGATGTCTCTCTCCTTTATTTTAGCAATGCAGCCCACCTCACTGAGTTGATCTTGTACTTTCTTGATTCTGCGAAGTTCTGGGGTATCGGTAGTGATGGCATAAGACTGTCCTTTTGCTTTCTCATAGTTCTCCTTGTATTTGTTCTGAAAAGAATATCAGATATTAGCCTAAAACCTGACAAGGCAGAAGCAGCAATTTTAGATAATACATTCATCCCCACCTAATTAAAAAAAAAAATCTTCCAGTTAAACAATGATCAGTTATAATAGCTTTCTTTTTGTCACCTACCCTAGTTCTCGGCAAAGACTAAAATAGATTTGTTAACTGCTCTTCCTAAATATGGTTGGACACTGGAAACAGCAGAAATTTTATTATGCACTATCATCTTGGAAAGGCCCTAGAATGATTCTCTCAATGGTTTTATTGTCTGAATGTACACACAAAAAGCCTGAACCTCAATAATTTTAGAAAATAACTACACATGTTGAATCAAGTCTGAAAAGATTCCGTTGTTAATACAATGCAAAAATATTCAACTTAGAAGTTGTGGCTAAATCTCAGTGATTTGGAGAGTTCAGACACTAGCTGAATTAATGGAAGTCTGAATTATGGAGGGTTTTGAAAAGGAATAAAATTTTATTTCTGCTAAAGAGTTTTGCTTTAATAACAATCTGCATAATTTATCAGTATTAATGCTCCAAGAGTATTCTTGAATGGAGTAGTCAACAATCACACTACTGATTTCTATACTAACCACTTAAAAAAATAAACTTCTGCTAACATTTTGTCAGACTATCAGAAATTCTAGGATATTAGTATTTCTATCTATAAGATTTTTTGGCAATAAGTTAACCAAAGAAATCCTGTCTTTGCTGAATACTGCAATAATAAAGGAGGGCAAGATAATCTTGTTTTCAGAAATCTAAGAAACCTAAGTTTTAGATCATTCATGACTCAACTAGAAATTTACCAAATTGTCCCCACTGAACCAAAAATGAGTATTTATTGGCAAACCACAATAAGATGATTTAAAACATAAGCATTAGTCTTATATAATCCAGTGTTCCCCTGAGCTACTTTTCATTTCTTTAAGCCTCCATGGGACATGCCATCAGGCCATCTAGGGGGACCTCAAACTACCATGGACAATCACCAAGTTAGATCCATTCAAGTGGGTCTCAGTCTGCTGCCAGTCAATGTAACTTACAGAAGTGCACAGAGAATTGAAGAACCAGGGACTTCCAATAGCAGTGATTCTCAGCTTGAGCTACACACCAGAATCACCTGGGCAGCTTTTAAAAGTCCTTTTCCACAGGTTTGGACTGGAATGATTAAACCAGAATGGCCTGGTCATCAGTAGTTTGAAAGCTCCCAGAGGATTCTAACATGTAGCCCCACGGAAAAACCACAGTGGGATGGAACATTCTGATCCTCAATGTCAGATGAGTTCTTAGTCTGATCCTGGTTTTCTAAACTATGTGTTCATCTTCACTATTTACCACTTAGTGACCTTTTTATATACTGTTAACTAGTCTGCTTAAGAGGCATCCTGCTCAGACATAGTTCAAATAGATGTTATTTACCTTCCATGCACTGACTTCTACTAGACCTATATTCATGATTTCACTATTGTAGAATGTCTAATCAGTAGTGATTAAACACCAGTTAATGCTTTATAACTGGCCTTATGCCTATTTTGTGGGAATAATTTCACTAAGGATACTTTCCCCAATGCTGCAATTGTGCAAATAAATTACATGAAAGGAGAATTCAAGAGTTACAAAAGCTTGCGTTTTTGTAGAATAAGTTTTTGTCTCATATAGGTTTGAGAAACAAAATCCAGCCAGCATCTAAAATAGAATCGGTTGACATCAATACTTTCTCAATAATAAAAACCAGATTAGCAGAACTTGTCTGAAACTTACTGGGCTAAATAGATTTTGCATTTTCTGACTGTGTTCGATGTAGGGGGTCATGAACTTTGAAGAATCCACTTTCTTCCGGATAACCTTCTTCCTCTGCTCTGGCTTTGCCGGTACTGGCTGTGCCAGAGCTGGTTTGTAAGTTTCTGATTGTCCATAGGCAGGTGTTGTCGTCGTGGTGGTTTCATAGATTTCTGTTATTGTCTGAAAATTTGATATGCAGACCGATATTGTTATGATAGTAAAAACTGTGATCCCATGATCTTGATATACACTATTCTGACTTCACATCAACTTCCGTTCCTAGTGTTACTTTTACATATCTAAAACAGGTCAAAGCAGGAAACCACACCGTATATCCGTTTGAAAGCACATTATGCTACATAAATCTAAAAGCTGATTGTTCAAGAGTGCATGGAGTAAAAAGGTTACTCCTTATTAATTTGCAACATTGCCTTAAAATTCCATTTGCAGAAAGGAACTCAAACACTGAAAGGTAGGTTAAAAATCAGAAATAACATATTCTTAAACATTTAAAATCTTCTTAAATTGTCTGCGTAAAGTAAAAGCAAACTTGGGATCAGAGAACAAAAGATTAAGAAATCAAAAGCTCTAATTCTTGAGTTTAATATTAACTTCTAAATGAATCTAAGAAGTCACTTGTTCTACTGGAGTGTAGGCATTCTCTGTAATAAGAGACAAAGAATAATGAGCTTAAAAAATGAATCACATCAATACATTCTTTTGGTCTCATCAGTTAATTAATGCGAACTGGTGTGCCATTTACACTAATAAATGCTTAGGTGGAGAAGAATAATGATGACAATATAATAGGATAATTATCCTTACCACAGTCCTACATATGTGGTGGGTGGGAAATTACTGTTTCTTACAACAAGCTATATAGTGGAAGAAACCTAGGCCCCAAATTTGGGTCTAGTCCAAGGCTAAAAAGACCATATGCAGGAAAAGAAGGTAAGCAACAGATCTTCAATCCATGTCATAGCATAATTTTCTTCACAGCTAATGTCTGTAGCAAAGGCAGAATTCTAGCAACAATTAGAAAAAGAAAAACCTAAATAATAAGGAAATGATATGTCTATGACAACTTCCCCTAGTGGTGTCAGATCACTGCTAATAGGTTGCTTTCTGCCTATTCCTACTGATATGTGGTTGACTGTGAGGAACTAACCGATTGCAGCATCTACAGATGTTAGTTTTCATGCAGTCCCAGGCTCTCTGGGCAGGCTGTAGGGTCAGCCATCTACATCACTGTTTGTTGTGCTCAGGAAAAATAGCTCCATGCAGAAAATGAAGCATGAGTGAGGTTTTAACATTGAAAAAAAGTTTTAACTTGGGATATATATGGGAACGGCTTTCTTAGAATTCCTAATGTGCTAAAAATCTGTCACCTTTCATTGCATCATTAGGGACAGATGCCTGGAGGCCTATCCCTTGGAGGCTGAGAGGGTGCCCCCCAAGTTATAACTATACAGTAAAACTGCTGGTCCCCTCGCAAATCACAAATCCAAACCCCATCCCTTTGCTTCAGTCAGAGAGTGGTGATAGCCACTGACATCACTCTAGTATCACCTATACCAAAAATACCACATGAGCAATTGGGGAAGTCATCCCCAGTCATCTTGGATACATTGAACAGCAACAACAGTGATGTGATCTATCAGGCAGGCAATGTTCATTCTTGTACCATCAGCGGCTGGACACACACAGGTGAGTGGCCCTCCCCCAGTCTCCCTTTTGACCGTTCTGTGGCCCTGGGGAGTCTGGGAGCGGGGACGCTCTGCTTTAATGAGCATGCAGTTTGTCAGGCGTGGGCTGGGTCTTACCTCCCCTGGCACCTGCTCATAGACTATTTCTTCCGTGTAGTACTATAAACAGAGCACAAAGGCATCATCATGAGAACCAAAGCAGAAATCAGCTCTCCTCTGCCTCAGCTGAACCACTTAGGTCATTTCCTAGTTGTTTTGCAATATCTGGGGGAGGAAGTAGGTGAGGAAGCCTGTTCATGTTTTGGGACTCATTTTAACTGTGTGAAATGTCTTGGAAGTAAAGTGAATGCCAGCAGACTGGACAAGGAGATGCGGAGTGGGAGAAAGGTGTCTGCGTTAGTTATGTGTCAGGGGAAGCTGTTGGGACATTTGAAACTTTTTTTTATGGTACCCAAGGTAGAATTTGCCAAGAAAAGAATATAGTAACAAAATCTTTAGTGTGGGGGTTGGGCAGAGAGGAACTGGGATAAAACCCACCGTTTGCTAACTAACAATAAAACAAAACAGAAACCTCAGTGTGAATAGAATTTTTAAATGGGTTGGATCATGGAAACACACAGATCCAAAGGCACATACACATCTCAATGATCCCTGCACTACCCTGATGCCAAGTAACGAGAGTGTCTCTGGGAGTGATAGACAAACCCCTTTCCATAGCGTGATGTGCAGGAAGGAGGCCAAGAGGCAAATTTACAAATTCCAAGGAGAGAAGGAGAAAATGAGGAGATGCCTCCTTACAAGAAGTGGGAAAGTTAGGCTGCAGTTTGCCTCTGGTGGCTCTGAGGTGCCTGCGGGCTGGATCTGAAGTCAAATCTACTTTTGTTCTACTTCTAACATCACCAGCAATAAATAGATGTGGATAGGGAACTGGCTGACATTTTGTTTCACATGCGTAAGGAGAGTGGAATCCTGCCCCAGTGTCACCCAGCTAAGCTGGGCGAACAGAAGATGGGTTTAGGCCACGGCACACAAGAAAGATAAAAATGAAACACTGGCTCACTTTCTCAGTCAACAAAATGTATAATATTTTTCTGCTTCATTTTTCTTTTCTCTGCCACCGAAACATATCTATACTTAGGGAAAGGGAAAAACACTGAGCACAAAATTTCCCTCAGCAGTCTCTTTGCTTCTGCCCTTGGTTCAGTGAATGTCATCAAATTACTTAACCATTGTCAATAGGTCACATGCTCTATTTCACCCACAGTAAAATTATTATAAAACTAGTCTAATGTCCATCACTCTTGTACCTTCTTTGCTCCTGTGCTGCTTTATTTTATTTTTTATTTTACTTCATCTGTATGTCCTTACACATAGCAACAGAAATCAAGCTCTTACAGGACAGAGAATTTCTCTTTTATATGCTTGTACGTTCGTCACATGAGAACTATCATTCAGACACCATAGGAAATACTGCTTGACGCTGACCCACATGGAACTATTCCTCTGGTCACACAAAACAGCAGTGACTTGAGAAGAAATATTACACTAAAATGAATGATTCACAACTATTTTGGATTTTCTTAGCATCCAAGTAAAAGTGGCTCTTTGCTACCATCCAGTTTTACTTTTATAGGGTTCACACCATTGGTAAATACATCTTGGGAATAAGCTTATAAAACACATTATCCAAATGCCATATCTCACTTTTTTTTTTTTAGAGCTGTACCACTAATAGATAGCACATCTTTTCTTCCTTTCCTTTCCTCCAAGCTTAAGTTTGTGTAAAGAATGACATACAATTTTATTTAGGTGTCCAAGATTCCTAGGAGTTGGAGTTTTAAAGCTCGTTTCTGTTTTTTGAATGCTTCCCTAACCATGTTCTTGAATTTGCTACCATTGCATTCTCATGGCATCTTTTACGGGGTCAGAGAGACCTTGGTTCAACACTCCCTGGCAGGAAGTCTCTTAGTTTAGAACTTGCTGGTCAGACCCAGAAGCAGTAATGGAAACAAAATGGAAAGGATGAGATGTTTAAAAATAGCCCCTTCCATTTTTATGACATCTAGTTAAACCAGTCAACTCTAGCACTAGGGACAATTTCCAGTGACCAACAGACACTTTAAGAAAGACAAGGGATATTTAAGTTGGAAGCCAGAAAGTATTCCTGGCATTACCTTCACAGAGCAGGCAATTTAATTTATAATCGTGTATGTGTTTAATAGTGTATGTTCACTTAGGGGTGTTTGTAAAATGCCCACTAGTGATAATATTGAACACTGAGGATGCAGCCTTTGATATTTAAACAGGAGAGGTTGAATGCTATACTGTATGAAATCTGTTCTGGTTTGGCTTTATTTTATTTTTTCTTATCCTCACTTGAATAAAAGCAATTTTATTTGTAGAATCAAATAAAATTGTTCTCATCTAAATATTGACTGGTCACTAAAATATCTTCCAAAAACACATTTGGGTACTTTAATTTGGAATTTGGTTCTGGGAAGCCCTTAAAGTTAATTTCATTTTTATTGAAAAAACAGATTTTCAAAACTGCCTCCAAGTGTTTCAGGCACTTGGAGCTTTTCACATGTTTAGCTCATCATCATTAACTGGTAATTATTAAGCACTTTCAGATTCAATGGCAATGTATTCATATGGATTATAGCCTCCAAGATTTCATTCTAGAATGTGAAGCTAAAGGGACTAGCTGGTGAAGAAAAACCATAACATGATAAAAGTAAAATTTTATGAAATAAATATAAAATGAAAAATTAACAGCTTTGTAAATTGTATCAGATGTTGACCAATAATCTGGAAGAAATTTTTCATGATGTCTACTATGGTCTCTGTTCTTTTTCAAAACTCAAAAGCAAAAGCTAGTTTTGTTCCCTTGAATAAATAAAATGGAGTTGGTGGGAAAAGATAGTTCCAAATGGTGAGCATATGAGTTTATTTTTATGTACGTGTGTATGTCTATGTACGTGTGTAGGCACATATACATATAAAATCTCATATATGCATATAATTTCATATCTATATTCTGAACAGTTAATCCATATTGTCCTACCAATAATCACCAGTATAAGTAGTCCTTTTTCCTCCTTTGCTGTGTAGACACTAAGAAACAAAGTTCAGTTTTCAGAACTTTCTCTTCATCTCCTCTGTCCCTTTTATCATGAGGAATTGAAGGTGGCAGAGAAGGTAGTTTCAGAAGACAAATTAAAACCCACCTTTACCCCACACTGAGAGTTTAAAGAAAAGCAAAAGTGGGAAACAGTGATATTTCTTTTCAGTTCTAAAACCCACATAATTATAGTGAAACTGAACGTAAAATATTCCTTCCACATGTTTTAATGATGACTCTTTGTGAAGTTATAATAGACAATGTATTTTTCAAATGATTAATTCACCTACACGGCTTTGATTGTCATTGCATAAAATACTTGGCTGTCAGAGTCGGTTTTTAATCTTACCTCCACCACCTCCTCATATTCTTCGTCATCTGCCATTTTCCCAGAGTAGTAGTGGCACCTACAAACTTTTCATATTCCAGACAAATGAAAACATTAGAATCTTTCCCTAGCACTGAAACCACCTTAACCACCATAAAAACAGAATTTAAGACTAGTCTAGTCTGCATATTCATATTATTTTTGCAGGCTAAGTGAGAGAAGATATCTAAAAAACAGGCTCACACACCCGAGACTTCAAATTTCCTTCTCTAAACTCCCTTTAGTGACATGTTGAATATTGCTACTTCCAGCTATGTGATCTGTTTAGTTAAAGTTGTAAAGGAAGTTGAGGTAAGGGAGAGGGAGGATTTGGATGAATAAAAAAACAGAGCATTCAAGTTACAAATACTTGGAGAAAAACATTTTCATTCAGTGTGGCTCTCAGAAGCTGAAATTTTTCCCTTAGCCTCAGAATTCCAAGAGGGTAGATTTTGCTCTCCATACTGCTCTAATCCATGGTACGCGCTACGTCTTACGCTTCCAATTAGAACACGTAAAAATAAATCTGTCAATAGATTTTAAAAGAAAACAGAAACCTCAAGGCAATGGGCTTATTTTCTTCCCGGACACCATTGGCTTATATGGATTTTTCCCTTTCGCTTTTGTAGCTCCTGTTCAAACCTGAAAAATAACACATTTTTAAAGCATTGACTGAATTACATATAAGATTGTGGGTCTTTGTCCTAAGCTTCTAATTTGAGAACTAAAGAAAGGATCTTCCAAGGCCCTCTTAGTCTGACGCTAGAGAGGAGAGCTCTCTGTGGGTTAAAGTGGATGATGACTTGGGGCAGCTGTCCCTTGGCCCAAAGGTATTTGCCATGTAAGCCAACACCCAGCCGTGGCTGGTTTTGTTAAGCTAGTGAAACTGCCACTCCTTCTGAGGCAAATGAAGCCCAGTAGAAAAGGATAAATATAGGAACGTGGAACATAGATCCTTTTCCGTACTAATATATTTAGAAAAAAAAAAATCAAGGGCAAAAAATGAAAAAAATTTTTTTGTTAGACAAGACAGTCAACTCAGACAAGCAAAAAACTGGTCAGTAAAGGACTTGACTCACACACTACATGTCAGATGTTAGTAGGGCCTGAGCAGGGCGATGGGGTCACAGACATTTCCATCACTGATTTCCCCAGGTATGACCCAAAACCTTGGAAAATACTCTAAGGGAAGTTGTGGAACATCTGAAAGAACATTACAGAAAAAGCCATAAACTGGCCTTACCTTCAATCTATCAAATAAATTTCCTCAGCAGCAAAGCCTCTCTCAACTCTCCCCTCCTGAGAACCCCAGGCAAGAGCCAGCGTGGTGCCTCAGCTTGGAATTACATGTGGCAAGAGCAGCCAATCAGATCTTGAGTCGCTCAAATTTCAGAAGCTAAATATACTGAGTGATCTTCTGAAAACCACCTGTTCGTCAATTCCACTAAAGGATAAAGGGTAACAATTGCTTGCTTAGAATTACTCAAATGTAATGGAATTTTACCTAACTTCCAGCATGGGGGCTTTCAAATTAACGTTTAATCTCTCATTTCGTACACCCCTATGTTAGACTATATTCATGCATAAGAATTTAGGAGAAAATACGCATGACTTTGGGGCCCTCTGACCCTTCTGAAACTGCTTGCTTGGTGACACTTGTCCAACCTTCACGGAGGTGAATGTGCCTAGTACAGCTCCCCGGGTGAGCTACAGGTAAATTATAAGTGTTAATGTGAAAGCAATAGAGGAATAAGATCCAGAAAATATCAAATTGTAAAAAGTTTTAAAAATGTGATAAAATGAAGTGATAAGTGAAAAGATTTGATGATAACACTAGATAAGATAACTGCAGAGTTTAGAGAAATTAGGTCTCACCATTTTTCCCTTACTAAACCAGGGCAGGGGCAGCTGATGCTAAAATACTCATTATCTCCTCTCTTCCTGTGTAAGGCCAGCTGGTAGGAATACAGAGCCTCTCTCATACGTAACTGGGTTACTGATTTCTATTTATTCAGATGGCTCCTACCAGCAAAGAGTGAAATGCAAGCACAAAAGGGTTCAACTTCTGGACAGCAAGAGCAAATAAAATGGAAATCAGTAAATTACTAGGAGACGACAATGCTCTTATTAGTTGAGTCAGAGTGTAAGACATCTGCTTTGTAAAAATTACCTAACAATTTTCTACCAAAAGAGTTTTTAATGATCCAATCTCTCTCTACTGCTCTGTACTAAGGCAAATACCCTGTGGGTCAGCTATATCTTGATATGGATTTGAAACTAAACATATTGTAATAATTATTTTTTAGTTGCATGTTAGGAAATAATCTAACATTTCAAACATATCTACCTCTCCCACTCCTGTGATTTCTGTGGTGGTAAAATTTTCCTATGGTAAAAAATTTTCCTATGGTAAAATATTCCTGTGGTGGTAAAAAATTCCCATGGTAAAATGAAGTATCATTTTATCGTCTTAACTAATTACATCTGTTGGTTTTCTATGTTCACACACAGGTTTTAGACCAAGGGGATGTGTCTGTGTAATATGAAATCATTCAGTTGGTCTGCAGACTAGAAAATTGTGACTTAACTATTCATTATGCAATTTAAAAGATGGTGTTAAATTGAAAAATAATTTTTAAAAATGTATAGCACACAACTATATAAAGTAAAAAAGAAGCACAGATATTCTAATGCTAATCTGTAATTACATCCTCTAAGGATGAACGAGCAGCTCAATCTTTTTTTCTGGCCTAAATATGGACTCGTCTGTGGAAGATGAATAAGTTGACACCCTGATTCATTGGTAGAGAACTGTTACCACATGCCTTGCACATAGTTAAGTATTCAATAAATGTTAGCTATTATTTTTAAATTATTGTTACCAATTTTTTTACATTTTTGGAGTCTTCGTTCTTTACCTTTAAGATGAAATACCAAAATATTGCATAGCTTCTGGAATCAGACAGTAGTCAGTCCAAGAGTTTATGAGTTCGATAGGAGTTTTGCTCTAAGCCTATATAATTGACTATAAAGCAAAGCCGGGTACAGTTAGAGGCCAACAGCCGAGCTTATCAAAGTATAGCAGTGTTGTGTCCAGGGACCAGAAGAGATTTGATGAGGGAGATGGCATTGTAGCGGAGTTTTTGTTGGTATAGTTTATTTGATTTTATTATTTTAATCAAATCATATCCGTACATTGTTTAAGAATCAAATAGTTTTGAAAGGCTTGAAACTGAAGTCAGTGTCCCCTCTTCCCACTGTCCCTTTATCTTTCCGTCTCTGGAGACAATCATTTTAACTCTTTTGGTTGAACATTTAGTTTTTTACCTGTCCATATTTAACAAAATGTCTATATTGTTCTTTTCTGATTTTTTTTAGTCATAGGCATCATCTGTTAGATTCCCACCTTTGAGGCTTTAGCTCTCTTTCGTGAACCTGCATTCTCACTGGACACAAACCCCATCTTAGCCCTCTGTCCTCCCAATAAAGTTCTATTTATGTGATTCAGAATCCAATATTTACATGATTGTGGTTAGCAAAAAGCTATTCACAGCTGAGCCCCATTTATTATGATTAATTTTCTTTTCCTACACGAGAGTTTGTTTTTCAAAGAGGTGATATTACACTCTTTTTTTTTTCCTCCCTTGGCTTAATTTATCTAGATAAGCAAAATCTAATAGAACTTACTGCCTGATGGAAACCTTTGATGCCAGCAACATCCAGTATGGTAGCCGCTAGCCACATGTGGTTACTGAGCATTCAAAATGTGACTGGTGTGACTATAAAAATACACTCCTCCTCAATTCCCTGAGAGTTAGGGGTAAACTGACATGGTTTTACCAATAAGACCTCAGTGTAATTCTAGAGAATAAGGCTTTGGGAGAGGTATAATTTTACTGATGAGCAGAGTTGGATTCAGCTGGTATGTATTGTTTTCCTCTTGCCATTTGTCCATTCTCTATACCTGGAAAACAGATACAATGTCTGGGGCAGAGCAGCCATCTTGAGACTATGAGCATATAAGTCATACAGTAAGAATGGTAAAGCTAGAAGGAGCCTTAGCCTTTAATGGCTTCCTTAACTTCTATATTCAGTAATTTTTTTATGATTTAATAAGTTTGGTATATAATTGTCCAAATAATCATATTGTGATTATTTAAAATTTCCCCTGCATATCATATATTGATATTTTCCATTTTGTATTTTACCAACTACTAATGAAGTTAGTTATATTTTAACAAGTTTATTGGCCATTTATTATTCTGTGTATTGCCTGCCATATCTCCTGTCCTACATTAATTTATAGGTATTACTAATATATTACAGATATTAACCACTTATTTCTTGTAGGTATTGTAAATATTTTCTCCAAGTTGTTTGTGTTATCTGTGGCCATAGAGATGTTTTAAATTTATTTGCAATCTGGCAAACCCTTCCTTCCAGTTTCGACACTACTTACTGAAATGAATTTGAAATGCCACTTTTAGTGCATATTAAATTAACATGTATGTCTATTTCTAAAGTCTGTTGTGTTTTTTCTTGTTTTCCATTCTGGGGTTTCATTTTTACTTCTTATTTGATTTTGTCTTTATTGTGAATTATACAGAAAACTACATAAAACTTGTACGTATAGTTTAACAAATAATGGTAAAGTGAGCATCCATACAACTATCATTCAGGTACAGAAAGTTCCTCTATATTCTGACCTTGACAGTAATAACTTCCTTGCTTTTATTTTTAGTTTTTTTTTTACCTCTGTATTCATTCCTAAACAATATGGTTTAGTTTTGTCTGTTTTCAAATTTTATATAGTGCATGCTCCATGCAATTTTTTAACTTAACTTTCAGTTGCTGTCACATTTGTTGATGCTTGTTATTGTATAATATTCATGTATGGCTATACTTCTATTTATCCATTCTGCTATTGAGAGGGAATAAGGTATTTGCAGCTTTTGTCAGTTAAGTACAAAGATGAAATGAATATTCTTGCACATGTATTCTGTGCTCATAGACAACTAAATGATCAGAGTCCTTAAGAGCAGAAATTATAGGTCAAGGAGTTTGGTAATCTTCGACTTTATTAAATAATGCTACTTGTTTTCCAGTGTCAGTACCAATTTATATTCTCATCAGTCATGTATACTCATAACCTAGCTACCATTTAAGATGAAGCTTTGTAAATTTTCTGCCTATGGATGTGTAATGGTATTATCTTGTGGTTTTAATTTGCATTTCTGTGATTGCTAGTAAAGTTGAATTCCTTTTCATATGTTTATTGGATATTGGGTGTTTTGTTGTTTTTTGAGAAATGCCTGTTTAATTTTCTGCCCATTTTTCTGTTGAGCTGTTGGCCTTTTGCTAATTGATCTATAAGCCTTCTTTATCTGGATACTTATCCTTTGATGATTCTGTGCAGTGCAGGTAACTTCCCCCTCTCTGTGGCTCAACCTTTCATTACTTTCATACTGACAGGCAACTTCATCGATTTTCTCCTTTGTGACTAGTGTTTTCAGAAGAAAATCCTTCTACCCCTAGATCATTAAGATGTGTTCCTACACATTCTTATAAAAGCTTGGAGTTTTAGCTTTCACACTTAAGTCTTTAATCTACCTGGGAAAGATCTAATTTTATTTTTTTATATTGATAGCCAATTGTACCAGCAACTTTTATTAAACATTCCAGTTTCCGCACTGGATAAGATTCCTCCTCTGCTACCAAACTTATCCAGATAGTATGAGTTCTTTCTGGGCTCTCTACTCTAAACCATGATCTACTTGTCTATTCCTGTAACAACACCTCACTGTTGTAATTCTGTAGCTTTATTATCTGCCTGGATGTCTGGAAGAGCAAGTCCTCTCACCTTGTGGTTTATCTTTAAGAGTTTTGGCTCTTCTTGCCTTGGATATTCTTTTTGAATTTTAGAAGCAGTTTACCAATTTCCCTAAAAAGTGTAGTCCCTTTCATTCCATTATTCTATTTGGCTCTTCCTAAGTCAGTATCACACTGTTTTAGTTATATAGCTCTTCAGTATGTTTTGATATCTGTAGGGCAAGTTGCCCTCATTCTTTTAAAAATCATTAGGCTATTTGTATAGTTCTGTTCCTTCAAAAGAATTGAGAATTAACTTATAAAGTTGCATGAAAATTATCTTTGGATTTTTTTTGTAATTGCATTTAATTTGTAGATTTATTTTGGAAGAATCAACACTTTCATAATGTAATATTCTCATCCAGATGTTTTTTTACATCCATCAGTGAAGTTTTTTTTATATATAGACCTTGCACATTAATGTAAGTGTATTCCTAGTTATATAAAAGCATTTATTTTCATTGTAAATGAGATTTTGTGTGGAATTTTTCATAGGCACTATTTATCAGTTTTCTTTTTTAATGCTATTATTGATTTCTCATTTATTATTATAATTATTATTAACTTTTTCATAAAACTCATTGGTATTTTGAGAAAGGTGGAAATAAACATGTGTGCTTTGTCAGCCTTCTTGAATCCAGAGCATGGACATAGCATCTTGAGGGAATTTTGAATAGGACTTTAAATGCTGGAGCTGACAGGGGAAGAGCATTCCAGAATTTGTAGATAGTATGAGTAATCTCATAGAGGTGGGAAAGTATGTAGCCTGTTTGGGGAGATTAATCCAGCTTAGATCAAGGAAGGTCTGTGTAGAAGAGCCATGGAAGACTATAAAATAGAAGCTGTGCTGGAGGACCCTGAATGCCTACTAAGCAGTACAAAATGGTATGTTCTGACACTGTCATATTATTATACATAGAAGAAGAGCAGCAAGCCAATCAGACATTAGCAAAAGAGGAATGTATCAGAAACATACATTATACAGCAAAGAATTAACTATGTTCAACTGTGAAGTGTGCAATAACATAGCAGGTAAGAGCTTTCTCAAATGATCAGACCTCCTAGTTGTTACCTGCTTTCCAAAATTACACTGGACACAGGAAGTTGCCCCAATGCTGCCCACTTATCCTCTACTCCTACCTCCTCCTACTGATGATCTCTAAAATCAGACCATGAGAACACATAAACATTGAAGGAGGAGATTCTAGAATGATAAATTATACTCTGCCCCATTTTAGGCCCCATTTTAGGCTCCTTTTCTCCTATCCCCGATTTCTTGCAGGACATAGGCTTCTTGGACATAAGGTTATCTTCTAAGTGAGCTCTTCATTAAGTTTTATTGTTTGGAGAGTGTGGCTTTGAAGCAGCATGTTTCTTGACCTCTGCGTTGAAATGAGAGCAGCTAAGGGTTTTCTGTGTTCTTCTATTCTCCTCCTTTCACAACCTAGCTCCAAATTGTTCTTCCAATCCACTATCCACAGCTGTTCCATCATGACTGAGTAGATTAGAATTTACAACAACTTATTACACATCCCCAACCAGACTTCACAAATGAATGGGTCTCAAAAATTGCCAGTCTTAAATTGCTGATTTCTAAGAAGTTTTTGATATGAGATAAAAATAAAACAGCAAGGTTTATTTTCTTGTGTGGCTTACAAACTAACTTCATAGGAAGTACTTCCAACGCTCCCTTCACACACAAATTATATATACGTATATGTTCATGTATGTTTGCACACACGTGTGTGTATGTGTGTATATTTTTTCCGGAAAACAACTTTCCCAAAACTAGTTTGGATATGTAAGCCCTTACATTGTTGTTAAAATAAGTTCTAGTATTTGAAAATTATTCTTTACATGTATTTATGTGCACATGTATATGTAAATGTGAGCATAGAGGCAGCCACAGAATTTATAACATAAAAGGTGCCTGTAGCTCAGATGACAATTTTTAAAGTTGAATATGCATTTCCATGTTCATTAGTTTTCATATGAGTTGGTCTTGAGGGAGGAGGCTGTCATATCACTTTTAGTTAGCATGGGAACCCTGTGTGCAGGAGACAGCGTTTTAAGAGCTTCTGCATATGTCAAACCAACCTCTTAAGCCATCCTTGGACAATGATTGATTGAGTAGTTTTTTCTTATTTCAAAAAATTGATTAACTAGTTTGTAATGCTCTGTGTGAAGTAATAAACAGTCCAGAAATGCCTAACTCACTTGACAGAGTTTGAACTAATATCACACTCACCTTCCTGTTACTGTCACTGGATCAGAACAAGTTGTTTTCCAAGGAGGAAAGTGAAGAGGAGAGAGTTTGTCAGCAATGCATTTTCACGGTTAGTCACGTAGCACTGGAAGTTGGAATATTTGACGATATAGCAAATATGGGAAGGTAAACAGTGGAAAACAATTATCCCATTGATTTCCAAGTCAGTTTAGTCCCAGGAAGATGCCTAGAGTGCAGATCTATTCCTGAAATCCAGTTCATTGTGGACTAGACAGTCTACTAATCTTCTGAACATAAGTGGTCTGGAGGCCATTGAAAAACTAGGTCAATTCAGTCATCTCCATTGACCTAAGGTACACTTGAGGAAGGTCAAGGTGGCTCTCTGGGCCCTGAATTAAACAGATAATCTCATATTCACACCAAAGCCTAACTCGGTGCACCCCTGGAATTATCACTTCAGTAGAGAGCTCGCCTGGAGAGGGCATGATCTGGGGCTTGGTTAAACCCAAGAGCAGAGTTTTCCAAAATGGAAGCCATAACTCTTTTTTTGTGGCATCCTTTCCTCATAAGTAAACAAGGGAATTGGGTGTGGCCCTTCCCAGTATGAGTTCTTGAGAATCATCTGTCTCACAACTTGGTCCATGAAAAGAGGGTTTCATTGTTAACATGTGTGGGAAATGCTGAGCATTAAAACCCCTCTGTGAGATCTGCAGGCACATTCCATTGTAACAGCTCCAAGAAAAACAGTGCCTATAAGAAACCTACTGGCTTCTTTGGTTTCACCCTGCACGTCTGAAAATTACACAACCACAGAACAATATATTCAAGTAACATGTCACTTCACCGTCTATGCTTGGTGAATCCCTACATTCACACTAGTCCAGAGGGGCAATTCCAGATTTGCCTTGGTGTAAACCCAAATCCTTGGGACTGTCGCAGAAAAAAACTGGCACCTAAGGCTGGGAAGAGAGAGTCACTGTATCATACTATCTATTTCTGATCTGCATAACACTGAATTTACAACTAAGTGTGTTACTCTTGGACGTCACTCCCCTGCTTTGGGACTCACTTTCCTTGTCTGTAGAATGAGTGAGCGGTGTGACCCTTTCAGCTCTGTTATTGCATGAAATATCTTCCCATGGGTGAAGTTCACTTTAGAACCTGACCTCTCTACTGCTGCTGGGGCTGCTGAGTGACAGACACCACAGCTAATCCTCCATAAATAGATGTTCCATATTTTGGGTCTCAGGATGAATTTATAGCTGAGGATTGACACATAGTAACTTTCAAACAAGACCAATTTGACCTCCAAGAAGAACTATTTTACAGTATTTTAAGCCATTACAGTGAATTAAAAAGCAGTGGGATTCTTTTAACAAATATGAATGATTTTCATGATTTTTTTATTTTAAAAAATAAGTTCAAAGCTAACTAATACTTACTCCAGATGTTCTCTGGACACAACAACATCCAAGAGGCATTTCAATGCACTTTAAGAGTTAGGCTGGGGGCCACCAGGATTTATAATGACTTTTTACCTAGAAAATTCTTATTTCAGTTTCCTTTTGCTTTTTATGAAAAGCAGTAAAAGACCTTTTGATGTGATTAGCACATTCTTGATTGGTTACAGGTGTGTCTCATTCAGCCACCCCAGTAGCTTAACAAGTAGCAGGAACATTTGGTTTCTCTGTCATTTTGCTTAATTCTGAATGGTGACAAAAGGAATATCATTCCAATTTACCTAAAAATGAACCCGAGGCTATAGGAACCTTGAAAGAATGAAAGTAGAATGCAAATCTAAATTAGATGCCCAGGAAAATATGACTTTAGGGGAAGAATAGTTAAAGAAATATCCAAGTCATGGTATTTTAATCAAGTAAAAACAACAGTGAGAAACTGGGAGATAATGTGTTCATTTCAAGTGAATGTCCAAAACAAACCTTAACCCCATTAGCAGTTTGGAACTTACTTCTGCTTCTTGCAATTAGCAAAGACTAGATCTTCAGATCAGGAATAAAGAATAGTCTCACATGTAAGGAATGGGTAAAGAATATTAACTCTAAAATGTACTATTCCCAGAGGCTAAATACCTGGTATCTTTAGAAAACCAAAAGGAATCCTTCCTCTTACCCCACCTCAATTCACCTTACTGACTTCCTTTTTTTCCCCAGATGCACAGAATGGAAATGAACACAGAATCTCTAGGCTGTTACTGCTTTGCTGCCTGACGGCCCAGACCAGAAGCCTAATCTGAGACCATTACTGACGTTTAGCTGGAGTTTACTCCAGGTGGTGCTTTATCCCAGTATAGCCTCTCCTTTGGTCCTTTGAATATATTCCACCACTTGTGAGGCTACAGCTGCTCTCTGTGCCTAACGCTCTTTTCCTCAGGCCTAAGGGAAGCTGCAGACCAGAAGTGCCGGGGAATTGACACACCGCCTCTGTCACCAGAAACCATGCTCAATAATAACTGCCAGGAGTTTTTGCGTAAACACCCACTGCCTTTTTTTGGTATAAATATCTGTTCTGCCTTGGTTAGGATAATTTTTGAGATGTGTGCTTTGCACTGATTCCAGTTTCTCTGTGGCCTAAAAGCTCAGGCTCAGCTTCCCTGTGTAATATGCCTTTCTCTACTTTTTAAGAGTCCTCACTTCTTAAATAATGTATTTTTACTTAACTCCTCCTCCAGTGTCTGCATCTGGGAAAACCCACATAAGACTCATTATATCTGTTAGCCACTTCATAACACAAGGAAGAGAAGTTCTCAAAAACAGGTGTTACTGCAAAGGAGCTTGGTTATAAAAGAAAGTCTCCCCTCCACTATGCTCAGGTTCTCCAGAGGCCACTCTAGTGGGCAAGTCGTGGTCTCCTATCATGCCTTGCCCATGCCTTTTAACCTACTTAAGATGCTCTCCTCCATCTTAGCCAATCTATGTCTAAATCCTTGCTAGAAGCTACATTGAAACCTAACGATACTACTCTCCAGGATAGTGTCTCAAAGTGTGGTCCCAGGACCAGCAGCATAGGATCACCCAGAATGTGCTAGAAAAGCAAATTCTTGGGCTCTGTCCCAGCTTATTGAATCAAATACTCTTGGATAGGGCCCAGCACTCTATTTTAACAAGCCCGCCAAATGATTCTGCAAAATTTGAGAATGCTGAAGTTTGAAAACTGTTCCCGCAAGTTTTTCCTGTCACCCCTGCCTGTAAAAATCTCAGTTCTGGTTCCCCAGCATCTTCCACATTTATTCAGCAACTTAAACTCTCAGCACTACATCCTAAATCTCTCTCACAGCAACCTTTTCTCTTCCATTGTCTCCAGTCAGTATTTCTCACCTGAACTAACACAGCCTCCCAACAGGCATCCCTGAATCCATACCTCCACCTAGTCTCCATCATCCACTAGATTTGTTTGTCTAAAATGCAAATGTGTTATGTCCCTTTACTGCCTCAAATGCTTCCATTGCAGCCTGTCACCTAAATGTAAACCTAAGATCCTTAGGATCTGCATGCATTTGTGATTTGGCTCCAGTCTGCCTAACTTTTCCTGGATTGCAGGTACACCAAAGTAACTAAGCCCTGTTCATCCTCTCAAGGAGGGCCTGAAATCTCTCCATCGTAAGTTCATTCCTTACGGTCTTAAAGGCCCCTCCAGTGTCCCTCCTTAAACAGCCATAGGCATGTAGGGAATTACCCCTTGCAAGGCCATATCAAATCTTGAAGGGGGTCAGGGCCTAAAGCAACGCAACTTCAGCAGGGAAGGGAGGGAGGGGCCACAGCCAGGTTTTTCTCTACTTCTGTAGTTTTCCTCAAGGTAGGTCTTACCCTTCAGGGCCCAGTTAAGCCAAGTGGCTTCCAGTCTTTTATGCATTTATGGTCTTTGGCTCTAGGATTTCTCAAGTTCCTAAATTCTTTGCCATGAATTCTTTCCCTATAAACTAGAGATAAGTGCTGGCTTTTTCTATCACATAGGACTGGTTGAGATACAATGAGAAAACATTTATGACATGATTTAAAATTTCTGAGGTACAAAATAGAAGTAGGGTATTGGTAAATAACTAATAATTATGCTAGCCAACATTTAGAGAGCATTAATTATTTGAGGCCATATTGTAAAGCTCTAATTTAATTGTAGGCCCTAAACTAAGAGTTTAACATGCATCATTTTATTTAATCCTTTTAACATTCTATGAGTGAGATACTATGATAATCTCCCCATTTTCACCTAAAAGCAGACATAGACAAAACTTGCCCAGATTTGGTTATACAACTTGGAAGTGACAGAGCCAGGATTCAAATCTGGGTAGTGTCACTCCAGGGTCCAAACTCGTGACCCTGGTGTGGCACTACCTCACGAACGTGTCTGTGATTATGTGTATGTAACATCATCCTAAGGAGCTGGCATATCCTAGGGCAGGCCAGTCCCGCTCACAGCGCAGGGACCAACCTACTGCTCCACTGTCCCTCTATCCATCCACCGGCTCAGCAGTCACGCCACCATCATCCTGCATAGGTGGCCAGAGTGGTGGAGGATCTTGTCCCTTGGGTCAGAGCACCTGAGTGTGAGCCCAGCTCTGGAACAACACTAGCAGTGTGACCTTGGGCAAGTAGCCTACCTGCGCTGCGCTTTGGATTCCTTAGCTGGAACACGAGGAAGATATTCCTGCCAGCCTTATAAGATTTTTGTGTGGATTAAATGAGAGACCTCATGTGAAAGTTTGAACACAAAGCCTACACCATGGTAAGTGTCTGATAACTATTGGTTATTACTATCATTTACCTGGGGCAGTGGCAACGTGGTCAGGCAAAACAATCCTCTCTCAAAAGGTAGAGAATATGTTATAGGAGCAATCACAATGTCTCAGGAGAATGGCAGCAGTGCTGGGAGCTCTCTTTGGGTCACTGGACAAGAACAAACGGGCTTAAGTTCTGGGATCAGCAGAGTGCTGACCACAGAGCTCACTGCTGTAAATAGCAGCCACCTGCAGGCTGGGCGTTACGTGGCCATTCTCTGGCGAAGAACAGGAGGGATGCAGAAGAGGAGGCTGGGAGGGAAGCCCAGCCGGAGCAAAGGTAGCATGTATGGGCTCAGCAGGTAGAAGGGAAGGAACTAGGCACATTTCAATAAAAAATGGCTTCTTTCGAAGAGGGGCCATGCTATCTATGAGGCACCCAGGTCTCTGGCTCAGTCTCATTTTCATGAAGAACCTCAAAAGTAGGCATCCGAAATGATGTCTAATAAGGGTAACAGAATCCCTGACCAAGATAAACTGCCAGGATTAAAATAAGTCACTGTTCATTAAAACTTGGATCCTGCTTCCCAGAACATACTAAAAATTATGATTTTTAAGTAAATTCTGCAATTGTCTTACAAATAACGCAATTATATTGTACTCCATTTTTGCTTTATGAAACTAATTTGTTGATTGAAAACAATTAAAGTGTCCCACAATGTTTATACTCTTGCCAGTCCATCTACAACATTATTTTTTATTAAGGTATCATTGATATGCAATCTTATGAAGGTTTCACATGAGCAACATTGTGGTTACTACGTTCACCCATATTATCAAGTCCCTCCCACCCCATTGCAGTCACTGTCCATCAGCGTAGTGAGATGCTATAGAGTCACTACTTGTCTTCTCTGTGCTATACTGCCTTCCCCGTGCCCCCCTACATTATGTGTGCTGATCATGATGCCCCTTAATCCCCCTCTCCCTTGCTCCCCACCCCCTTTCCCTTTGGTAACCGCTAGTCCCTTACTGGAGTCTATCCTTCTACAATATTTTTAAAACTTATTTTTTTTTAGTAGATCAAGAATCCCCAGAGAAGAGTAGACCAGGCCAGGCACTGAGTCTCTTGAAGCTTTATATTAATTTTACAAAATGAACCTCAGGTTGTTATGGGTGGAATTTTGTCCCCAAAAAGATAGTTTGAAGTCCTAACCCCAGGGATCTGAGAATGTGACCTTATTAGGAGATAGGGTCACTGAAGATACAATTAGTGAAGATGAGGTAGTAATGGAATAGGGTGGGCCCTTACTCCAGTGTAAGAGGACAGCCACAGAGGAGAATGCCACGTGAAGAGACAGATACAAAGGAGAAGAAGGAAGAGATTTGCGTGCTGTGTCGACAAACCAAAAAATGCCAAGGATTGCCAGTGAGCGCTAGAAGATGGAAAAGACAAGATTCTCCCCTGCTGGTTTCAGAGGGAGCAGGGACCTACCAACACCTTGATTTCAGACTTCCAGCTTCAAGATACATACATTTCTGTTGTTTTAAGCCACCCAGTTTGTGGCACTTTGTTACAGCAGCTAGGAAACCATTCCACAAGGTTATATTTTCTCTATTCTCACAGCCTCTGTCAGAATAGGACTCTCTTCATTGCATTGTGTCCATCTTCCCTCATTAGGGTATGAGAGGAGAAGTGTCTATACATCTGTAACTCAGCAAACAGCAGTTGCTCAATAAATGCCTGTTTGAAAGAATGAGTGAAACTCAAAGAACCTCTGGGATTCACTTGGCTGCTGGTCCTTCTCCAGGACCCAGCCCTAGAATACTGAACTACTTTTCAACTTAATAAGCATACAAATGTGCCACGTATGATAAACCAGGGTGGCAACCTGGAAGACGTTGTGGGACCTGAGACACTGAGTTGGTCACAGCCTTGACTTCAGATCTGCCCTTACCTCTGAGCAGCCTCAAACTATACAGACACTTGGTCTTTTGGGTCTTTTTTAAAAAAAGTTATAGACAATCAATTTTCCCTGTGAACCACCACTTGAAATTAAAAATGAGTATCACTTCAATTTCAAGTGTATGTTTGAGTGATGTAAGATGTAATTCAATCAGTAGAACAAAAAGGCATACCACAGTATGGAAGAATATATTCATAAATGACATATCCAATAAGGGGTTGACATCCAAAATATATAAAGAGCTCACACACACCTCAACAACCAAAAAGCAAATAACCTGATTAAAAAATGGGCGGAGGATCTGAACAGACACTTCTCCAAAGAAAAAATTCAGATGGTCAACAGACACATGAAAAGATGTACCACATCACTAGTCATCAGAGAAATGCAAATTAAAACCACAATGAGATATCACCTCACACAAGTTAGGATGGCCAATATCCAAAAGACAAACAGCAACAACAAATGCTGGCAAGGATGTGGGGAAAGGGGAACCCTCCTACACTGCTGGTGGGAATGTAAATTAGTTCAACCATTGTGGAAAGCAGTATGGAGGTTCCTCAAAATGCTCAAAATAGAAATACCATTTGACCCAGGAATTCCACTCCTAGGAATTTACCCTAAGATTATAGGATCCCAGATTCAAAAAGACATATGCACCCCTATGTTTATTGCAACACTATTTACAATAGGCAAGAAATGGAAGCAACCTAGAGTCCATCAGTAGATGAATGGACAAGGAAGATGTGGTACACGTACCCAATGGAATTTTATTCAGCCATAAGAAGAAAACAAATCCTACCATTTGTAACAACATAAATGGAGCTAGAGGGCATTATGCTCAGTGAAATAAGCCAGGCAGAGAAAGACAAGTACCAAATGATTTCACTCATCTGTGGAGTATAAGAACAAAGGAAAAACGGAAGGAACAAAACAGCAGCAGACTCACAGAACCCAAGAATGAACTAACAGTTACCCAAGGGAAAGGGACTGGGGAGGGTGGGTGGGAAGGGAGGGATAAGAAGATTAAAGGACATTATGATTAGCACACATAACATAGAGGGGACATGGGGAAGGAAGTATAGAACACAGAAGCTTACTATGTTGATGGACAGTGACTGTAATGGAGTATATGGTGGGGACTTGATAATAGGGGGAATGTACTAACCTCATGTGAAATCTGAGCATAAGATTGTATATCAATGATACCTTAATAAAAAAAAGATGTAATTCAGTGTTTCTTTCTGTACATTACACACACACACACATATATACATGTATGTGTGGGTATAAATTTCTGATGTTGGTGTCAATACCATTTACATTATGACATTTACAATCAGGCTAATGCAAAAATTACTGTATAAGCAACCATTTGGTTGAAAATAATCATGTTATCATTAAACATGTAGTTATGGAAAGATGAAATATGTAAGAAAAGGGAAAAGAATAGTAAAACAAAAATCAACTAATTTAACTTTGTTTTTTCAGAAGTAGTGGACATTTTAGATTTTTCAAAATACATACTTCAAAGAGATCCAATTTATATCTTACTAGAAAAAGTTGTATTTTGTTATTTATCCTTAGATGCCAATTGAGTTCTTTCTAACAGAGAACCATCGTGACTGGGTAGAACCACCCAGTTAACCTCAACAGTTGCCCAGAGTATCAGACAAGAAAGAGAATGACAATGTGCTTACCATCTGTTTCCCATATTGCCTGAGAAAAGATCCAGAAAAATCTATGTTCTCAGAGCAGCTAACCTTCAAATCAGTTGCCAGAAAGAGAAATGCTTCCTGCCACTGTCTAAACGGACCACAATGCAGTAAACATACTTCATGTGTACCTGTCTTTGCATCATCAAAAGCTGCAGGAGCTCTTTTCATTAATTCCCTGAGGCGTGAGAAACACAGCAGCACATGGCATCGGCATTCTGCAGACAAAGCATGTAGGACAAAACTATGAGATTATAGTTAGAGTCTTGATACAGTTGGAGCAAAACGATGCCAGAAAATCAAGAGGGCTCTGGCCCATCTAGATGCACACCTTTGGGCACAAGTGTTCTAGATACGGGACTTCCTTTCTCCGAATCGACACTTCGGCTTGACGACCTGCGAAGCAGGGTGAATTTTAATCTTTGCCAGAGCGTTAGCCAGACTCTGGTTTAAATTGGGGGCATGCTACTTAAAATCAACTGTTGATAAAGACCTGAGAAGAACACTTTTTTTTTAATATTTAAAAATACTCTTGCCCAGAGGTTTTCCAAGCAGGTCTTTGGAGCCTTGGTAGTTATAAAGAGTTCCCCTGGAGTGACCCCAGTAATCATTTACCACAGAATTACTCCATTTCCCCCCCCCCTGTTATTTTGCTCTTAAAAAGTAAGTATGAATTTGATTTTTTTTTAATGCATCACAGCAGGCACTCAGCAAATCGTTACTGAAAGACCTAAAGGATTTTAAGTATATGTGCTTTGTGGATTTTAGATTAGCAGATGCTAAGTGGTATCATTGCTTATGGATGCAAGCCCGACTCAAAAGACCTGAAAGATGGAAGCTGTAGGAATGGCATACAGGTGATCACTTTCCTTTTGATGCCGCCTACAGGCATTCACGCAGCATCCTCTCTTCCTCCCTGAAGAGAGGAAACCAGGTGTGTGAACTCAGAGGCCTTGAGGTTCTTCCATGATCTTTCATGTAAACAGTAGAACCAAACAAACAAGCAATCAAACAACTCCCCAACTAATGTGGGTGAAGCCACAGAGGCCCTGGAGCTGCCTGGGTGCTCTGAGGACCCCAGAGGGATCCGAGGCAGCATGTCATAGCTCCTATCCCCAGCAGCTCAGGGGGGCCTGCTTTGAGATCCACCGTCAGCACTGCCCAGGCACAGGCTAGACAGCATATATCTCCCCAGGGTGCTGGCAGGACAAGACAACAGGAAGGCAGCTGTCGGCTGGCTCTTCCTGACCTTAATGGGGACCAAGGGGAAGGACCCACACTAGCTGACTTGCGTTTTGTCTCCTCTCCCCAATCACCTTACTGGAAGGCAGTTGAGGGGGGACAGCCCCAGACGGTGGGTAGCTGGCTCTTTTTATTTGTTATCAACTTATCCTAACATTGCTTTTACTTCTTTTAGAGAACGTGAACTTGCCCCTGCTCCTTCTGGGAAGCAGACACCTCCTTGTACAAGCCCATGCAGCCCTGCCTCTCCAGCATGTCCCCAGGAGAAACCTGAGGCCAGGAAATCCGTGGCTTTTTCTTCTTTGCTTTCAAAAGGTTTTATGGAAATAACTACCTTGGATGATAATATAGGAACAATTTCTGCACAACACATAATTATTCAGCTTTACAAAGATTTGAAAAGTAATCTAAGAGACAAACAGTGACACTGACATCAATTATCTCTGTGTTCTAGTTCAGGAGAAAATACAAGGGAAAAAGGAAACGTGGGAGGAGACAGGGAGGAGACTCCTCATTCTACATCATGAATTCAGGTTGGAAATACAAGATGAACCGGAAGGGTCCCCTTCCCAGCCTCCCTCCACTGTCATCAACTTCACAAGTTCGCTCAGGAGGCCTGCCGTGCCCACGTGCTCCTCCCCTCCTACCACCTCTCTCCTCTCACCACCACCGGTGACATGAGGAGGCGGAGGGAAGCAGTTTTTACTGTTACACACGGACTGAACTACAATTCTGAGAACTGAAATAAAATGAAAGCCCTTACGCTTGGGATGAAATCCAGTCTCGCCCACAGGCACCCCCCGGCCCCTCCAGGCTCGGCTCCCCCTCCCCGCGAGTGGGCTCCAGTCCCTCGGCCTACTTGCTGGGAGCTTCAGGCGTCCACCCGGCTTTGGCCTCCACCAGGAATGTGCTTCCCCCAAACAGCTAGCGGGCTCGTGTGCCCCCGTCACTCGCTCCCTGCTCCTGCCGGCTGGAAGCTAGTGCCCACCAGCCCTGCCACTGAATTGCCTGCGTTATTTCCTTTTGTGGGGCTTCCATGTGACCATGCAACCTTTGTCATGTGTGTGTCTATTTATTATCTGTCTCTCTCCTCACAAGCCCCCTGACAGCAGAGCCCTCAGGGGATGTTTCTGGTGATGAAATTGTTTCTGGCAATGTGAAAGATACACCAGAAATGTGGGTGAGTGAGAACAAGGGTCAGCGTTTAGTGTAGTGTAATATAGCAGGAACGACGCCCTCGTTTACCGTGTTCACCTTAGAAATGAGGAGGAGGAGGCCACCCAGAAAGCTGGGACAGTAGGACCGGGCCTCAAACTCCCAGGACCCTGCCTCTCCCAGCTCAGGGCTTACTGCGCGGACCCCAGTGGCTCGGACCCTCTTGCTCTCCAGCACACTCTCCTTCGGCTTCTAATGAACCGCAAGGGAAATCTCAAGTAGATGATATTAAGTGGTTCCTGCCTCAACATTCAAAGTTTGAGCCAAAAGAAGTTAAGAGCTGCTGGGTAAACATCAGGTGCTAACGTCTGCAAGGTAGGGATTTATACCCACATCTGATACCCACTGGCCATCAGAGAAGGTAAAGGACTTTGCTAATTAGCTTCAGCGCTGATTTGCAGCCCTTTCTCCTCCACCTGTCGCCGGCTCCCCCACTGAACTGCCTGCGGCCGACGCCAGCTCTCCCTTTGCGTGTCCTCATCGCTGGTGGGTGCCTCTGGGGCCACGGTGATCTGCAGTCTCCCAGATTCTTCACGAGCCACTGGGCTGTCCCTCCTCTGCTTCGGGGCAGAAGCCTTACGTTTGATTCACAGCTCAGGGTATGAGTTGGGGGCTTAGTGGAGTGTGTGGCGTAGGGTGCACTTTCTGGGATAATAGCTCATCTGGACACCCATTCTCTGCAGGTTCCAAGGACTGAGATAAACTCAAGAGCAGCAGCCTTTCCCAAGAGTCACTCTCATTCCCCTTCTTGTGTTAACTTACAGGAAGAGAAAGAACAGTTCGATGTTCCAAGCTAGAGATCGCGAGGCAAAACCACCTTTACAATAAGCCCAGCTAGCACCTACCACATGATGCTCGAGCCCAGGGTTAACCAGCCAGTTCTTGAGTAGTTACTAGACTTTGTCTTTTTACCTGCCTTTCCCCAACACACACACACACACACACACACACCATTTTTGTTTTGACCAGAGGTAGGCAGCCTCAGAGTTGGAATTTGGAAACGGTCATATGTTAGTGTTATGTGAAAGGATTATATAGGACCTCAGGAGCTCCAAAGGGCAGAGTAAGGGTCAAGGGCAAGGGGGTTACAGGCAGAGGGGTAGGTCTGGAGTCAATATAAATAGAGACCATTCCAATAACCCAGAGCTGTCTGACAAATGAGAGCCTGCCTGGTGAGGCAGTGATCACTGTAACTCACAGGGTACAGAAAACGGCTGCACAGCCTGATGAGGAAGGTGGCAGGGAACTCAGCATCAAATCTAAGACTGAGACATCTTGAAATAGTTCACGTACTGTCGTCTTTTGTTGAATCATTTTGCTGAATCCTCATGTTCTGAAGTCACCATGACTCATGCATGTTTCATGAAGAAAGCTTTTTATCTCCACATTCCAAATGCACTCATTTTGAATCTTTAAGAAAGATTAATTTATAAACAAGGAATTTACGTTTGCCTTTCAAAGATAACCTGTATATTTCTCGTATTTTAACTCTTCCTGTGATGTATTTTAAAAAAACATCAGTACAGACAGTATGCTTGGAGGGCACTGTCAAAATGTCCTTAAAACCCAAGGAGTCAAAATCAATGTCCTTCTCTCTGAAACTGTGGGGGCCCGGCCTACGGCCGAGGCTGAGCCCCACTCTAGCTGGACAACGCCCTAAAGCTTCCTGCTCACCACCCTTTCCCCTCTTCCCTGTTGGGGATTGGCCCAGCAGACTTCCGTACCCGTGCACAGCTCGTGCTGCCCCTTAGAGTGGCGCATGACACCTATCCGCTTAAAGGTCACGCATGATACTGTCCCGGATTGGTTGGGTGACTGACTGAATATAAGGGAGCCCGCCGGGAGGGAGAGGAGCTCCCCGACAACTGCTGTAACTGCTGCGAGAGATTAGACAATAAAGCCTAGAGAAGAATCAAGACCTTGGGCGTGTTGCCTCGGTCCCTGAAGGGTCGCGACAGAAACATCCAGACAAATCCTTCCAATAATCCTCAAACTCTCTGCTCAGCACCCTTGACCCAGCTGGCACCTGTCCTGGACAATAGAGAGGACTCGATAACCTTCTTAAAGGAGCAGGGAAATATTTGCCATTGCTATTGTGCACCTGCCATGTGACCTTGGGAAGGTTACTTAGCTTCTCCGAGACTCAGTTTCCTCAAGTGAAATGTGGAGATTATCACAGTACAGAGTCACTGTTAGTATTAAATAATACATGTAATATACTTTTCACAATATCTGACCCATGGTGAATATTCAAAAAAAAGATTAGCTACCATTAGGATTCTTAACACCACTAACGTCTTCATCACAATCTTTATTAGAAACTGCTATTACAAAGAGAGTACTTAGGAATATAATGGGATTTTGCCAACCTGGATGTGCCACATTCTTAGCGTCAGAACAGCACAAACATTCCATGGTCACAAGTGTTTTCCTCATTGTGCCTTGGGAGTCATCCTGGCTGCCACAGGGCTTAGGAGAAACTGAATTAATGTTATGTATTCCCAGGATAGGTAACATTTCCTAGACCCTTGCTTACAAAAAGTGTGGTCTGTGGCCTCACCAGAAAGCTGGTTGGGAAATCAGCTCTGAGGCAGCAGCCCTCCCTACTTTCGACTCAGCACTTACAGCGTGTGTGTTGGGGGTGTGGGGAGTTGTTCTATTTGTTCCCACTTTGTTTTTTAAGAGAACATTAAAAACATGAAGTACCCCTTAAAACGCTCCTGCCTCCCCATGTCAGCCAAACGCTCATGAATTTGGCACCTCGTAGGTGCTGTTGGGCAGTGAAAGCGTAGAAGAGGCTGTTTCTCTCATGGTGTGAGAGAGCCCAAATGGAGTGAGTGCCATGCCACAGAGGAAGCCTTGCTTCAGCTTAGGGGATCCACTAAACCGCTCTGCACTGTGCTCTTCTGGAACCCAGCTGAGCATCCCTCCGGCATCCAGCACAGTGTCTGATACACAGTAGATGTCGAAATTCAAATCGATGGATTGATTAAAAACCTGTAGGGTTTTCTAGTTTCTAAAGGATTAACCCAGATAATTTATCCTGGAATCCTATGCCTAGCACAATCTGGTTCTTCTTCAGATAGGATACACATGTCACAGAAAAATATAAGAACTCTGCCTCAGGATTCTCGTCATGTGACACAAGTCTAAAGAGAAGCAATCTTGGGCTTGTATGCAGCAGCTTCCAAGCATTACAAATGACCCAGTCCTCCTTTTCTTCTCTATAAATGTTAACACCTGAGACCCATTCTTAAGCCACCTCCTGGCCCAAGACGTCTGCTAGAGCTCCAGGCGGTCTGTCTGCCTTCAAGTAGCAAGAAGAAAGAGGGCATATAAACATGCACCTTCCCAGAATCCCTCACAACATTTCTGCTTATATGTTAGGGGCCAGAACTCATCTATGTGGTCACACTTACTTCAAAGGAGGTTGGAAAATGTAATCTTTAACTCTAAGAAGCAAGAAGCTTAGCTGAAAATCGGGGTTAAGTTACTAAGGAGAAAGAGAAGTAAAGATACCGTGGTAGGTATCCAGCAGTGTCTGCCAAAACCTCAAACTCCACTTCCAGCTGGATCTACTGTCCACTTGCTTCCATCTGTCCTGTCTTCCAGAGGCTTATCCGCTCTGTGTCTCCCACACACGCCACTGCTGTGCCCCTGCTCACCGAGTCCTCCTGGCTGGGAGTGCCTCCCACTCCTCTTCAGTGCAGGGAGGCCTCTTCCCTTAAAACTCCTGTCATGGTCTCCACATCCGGAGCATCCGGAGCTCATTTTCTATTGAAATGCACAAAATGCTACTCCCTGTGTGGCTTATCTTGTTATTTAAAAAAGTACCTTTGCAATGAGCACGAGCCTCACCAGGCATATGGCTGGTGTTGTTTATAACTGAGTTCCTGGCACAGTAAGTTCCTCACTTACTGTAAATATTCAATATGTATTTGTTTTTGTCATCAATGACAGTAACAGACAAGAACTGGGGTTGGTATTTGAAAGTCTGAGTAATTAATTGTTCCAGTTTGTCAAACTCCCTCTGCTCCAGTGATTATGGTACAGAATGATGAAACTGTACCATATCCCTAACCTTCTTTGGAGTAAAAACTGTCCAAGAAATAGGAAGAAGATTTAGGGAGTGGCAAATTTTATACAAAACTCACAAAGGACATTAAAAAATTATTTTAAAGTCTATTTGTGGATGAAGTTGAGGTCTTCTGAAGAGTTTCTGATCTGTTTAAACTCTGTAAAGGTTACTGAAGCTCTTAGAATCAGAGGCCAGGAAAGGCCTTAGAGATCATCTAATGAAGTCTGATCCTCCCATTACACAGATGGGTAAACTGAGATAAACTAAGCCTAAAGAGAAAGTCTTGTTTAAGGTGGAGCCAGAACTAGGAGGAGGTTCTCCAGAAATACTCCAGGTCTCTTACCATACCTCTGTGTTGGAGGACCTTTGTTTCCATCTCTGAAGAAATCTGAGAAGATTAACCACTATACTGGACCCACGGCTCTCTCTTCACTGGCCTTTCCCACTGCCAGCAGCCCAGACCTGGACTCTCCAATCTGTTGAGGAAGACCAGATCTGAGGAATTGACATGCTAACCTAATCCAGATTTCAAAAACCCTTAATTTAGAAATGGGGACCCCAAATCCTGGCTTGGCCTCCCTTCCCCGCAGTCAGCCTGGCTTCCATGGAACATGCCCAATGTCTAAGCAAACCGCTTTCATTGCCATGTCATGTTTGCAGTTTAGAACTTGTTGTTTTGTGTTTTCTTAGCTCTAGTACAAGGACTAAATAGAGAGGTGACATCAAACAGTTGGGCAAACACAGCTGTCGGAAGCTGCCTCGGTGCACCCTGGGAAAGTGTTGGTTCTCCTCCAGTAACACCCAGGAGCCATCTCCTGCTTAAAGGTCATTGGCTACCAAACAGCAAGCTTGCTCTGAGGCGCCTGAGATGTGACAGTTGTTCGAAGTCCACTAACGCTGGTTTTACTCAAGAGTTCACTGCTTTTTGTGGCAACCATGGATTACTGTTACTGCAAACATTTGCTATTAGTTGAGTGTCTATGGTGTAAACAGAAAAGGGAATGTGCCCACCTCCAAGAAGTAGGTAGCAAACACTGCACGTGTTCTGGGAAGGGGGATACACTGCATTCTGGCAAATCTACAAGTGGTGGTTCCCACATAAGCCCTGGGAGGTTATACACAGCACAAAACCAACCTATGCCTTCTTCCCACCTGCACCAGGGAGGGTGCTGGGACTTCCAAGGGCAGAGGAGGCATCTGTCCGTAAGGGAAAGGGGTTTTGACCACAGCCTCTGAGACACATATCTCCTACCTCTTTTCTTTCCAGAGGGCCACGTGGGTTTAAATTGCACCCAAGACAAAAAAAAAAAAAAATACATGCAAACAACTACAGACCCTGAAAAGGACCCCAAAAATGCTCATTCTGAAAGACTCCAAAAAAATCATGCCAACCAGACTCTTTATGGCACCATGGACTTTCTTGGGCAGTGAAAGGAACAATTAAAACCTTCTAATCCAATCTCCCTGTCCTCCACACAACACTCCCATCAAATAAATGACAGTGCCTGCTTGAACCATCCCAGGGTCTGGGATTCCTCAATTTCGTGAGGTGGGTTTCCTAGCAATGCCTGGCTTTTGTTCTATAATTATTCAGTAGGAAATCTTTCAGTGGCAAGGGTTCAGTCTAGAATAAGAAAGAGAAGTAAGAAAAAGTCTATTCTGCAGGGTCTTTAACAGTATCATAAACAAAGTCAAAAGAAAAATTGACTAAAAAAAAGGTGCAATACATATGAGAATGGAGCTAATTTCCTTAACATACCAAAGCACTTTTATGGCAATTTGGAAAAGGAATCCAATAAAAAAGAAACAATTGAGAAAGGTTAGGAATAGCCAGTTTAAAGGAAAAACAAAATTAAGGTCAATGAGCAAATGAAGAGTTTTTATCTCACACATAATTAAAGATATGTAAATTCAAGCAATAAAATGCCATTTTGCACCAATGTTTGACTAATGTTAAATTATTTGATAATACTCAGAAAATGGGAAAAAAGGCAGTCTCCTACTTTTTCAAGAACTATTTAGTTATGTCTATCAAAATTTTTAATGAACTTACCCTTTGAAATTTACTTCATAGATACACTTTTGTACACAGAAATATCTTCAGCAATATTGTAACAGAGGAATGTTTGTAATCAGGGAAAGTACATAATACCCATCAATAACAAATTTTAGTATTAAATTAAGGTACATCTAACATGGAATACTAATAGCTGTTAAACTGAATGAGGTAGATCTATATGGGTGGATATAAAAAGATAACTAAGATGTTAAGTGAAAAGCACTTAAAAGGTATAGAAATATGTACATAGTATGAGCTTATTTAATATATACACATGCTTGTATATACAGAAATTTCTGTAAGAAAACACAAACTATTAGCAGTTGTTAACCATTTATTTAAGATTTAAGATATGCAACAGCAATACTGTATTTCATCTATGGATACATGCAAATATACCAAATAGAAACATGCATGGAGCTGAGACATAATAGTTTAAGTTTAGGGGGAAAGAGGGATGAAATTGAGGAGAGTCCCATGTGAATATTTAAATATATTTTAATGTTTTAATATTTGTAATGTTTCTTATGACTATTTGAAGGGGATAGGGGAAATAAAAACGACTCATTTGACTATAGCACCTGTTAACCTTTATAAAATCTCTTAAAATAATCAGTGATATGATGATGACTCATTTTTAACATGAAAGCCTGTGGCCAGCAGGGATTAACATTTCCTTAGAGAAACTGGATCTACTTGGTAGAACGTTCTTGTCTAATCTCCTTTGTTTCCCAGATTTTTCTATTACTACAGTCTGAAAGCAACAGTTGTGTGCTTTCATGGTGTGTCTCTGTTTGCTGTCAAATAGCAGCTGGTATTTTACCAAGTGAGCAGCTTTTTTAGTGCTAGTGGAACAGCCCTTGAACTCCTTACCTTCCTCACCCCTGCCTTGGAAATCTCTCACCAAAATAAACAGACTTTTCCTAAGTCATGGATCTCCAACAGAATATTACTGGCAGATATTCTTTGAAGTTTAGGGGGGATGCTTCATTTTCTGGAAAAGTCAAAATGTTAAAATTGTTCAAACTGAGCTGTGGGCAAGATTCTCAGACCTGATCTGTGGAATTTTCTTTTAAGTATTCTAAACTGACTCCTGCTTACAGATCCCCAGTGCAGCCTCTGGGAACTCTGCGTAAAATGAATTAGGATCCCCACTCAGATTGCTCCTTAAGAACAAAGAGACAAGCAGGCTTGGTGACTTGGCACTGATGCCCTTTTGTCCCTCTGATTCTGGAACTCACAGTGACAAGAGATAATGGCACTGAGCAATGAAATGTAATCATTAGTCAAAAGTGGGTGGGAAATAGTTCTTGTTTTGAATATCAGAGTAAGTAGCTTATCTCTTTACACTACAAACATTTATTCTAAAATTAAGTTTTAAATATACATACTGGGTTTTCCTAACAAGTCACTGTGGATATGATGGTGACTATTACCTAATGAGTGGCTCACATTTAAAACTCACTTTTTAGGAGCTAGCGTCCTACCCAGAAACCTGGACAAAACTCTTTTCAGTAGACAGCCTAGATGGCTAGTTCCAACTTCCCAACTGGAAGCATCTGGCCATAAATTAGCCAGAGTAAGTTTTATAGGAAGAAACAAAAAATCCACATTACATACTCCACCACAACAAATCCCAGCAACAGTATGTTTCTGCAAAGTCTCTGATGGTGCCTGGGTTCCATTTGGAAATACTCTGCCAAGAGAGACCTTCCTGGTGGTCTGTTGCCCAGTCTCCTCCCACTCATGCAACAAGCCTGTTGCTCTCTTACTGTTCCCTGCTTCTGCTTTCCACTCTCTGTGGGTATCTGGAAGGCAAGGGCTTTTTTGTAGATGTCCACCTTATTCACTGCCTTACTCATCCATCCAGCTCATCCTTGCTCTTCCAGATGTTAGCAAGTGAATGAAGCCTCATCCTATTTGGCCAATGGGTACATCTCTTCACAGCTCTCAAAATAAGCCTATCTTCCTCTGAAGCACTGCATTTTAAAAAATTACCTAATAGCTGCCATATATTGAGCACTAGTATGTTCCAGATCTACCCTGTCCAATATAGGATACACTAGCCACCGTGGCTATTAACCACTTGAAATGTGGCTAGTTCAAACTGAGATGGGCTGTAAGTCTAAAATACACAACAGATTCGGAAAACAGCACACACAAAAAGAGAAAAATATCTCAATAATTTTTATACTGCTTACATGTTGCAGTGATATGATTTTGGTTTTGGATAAATAAGATACATGATTAAAATATTCTGTTTCTTTTTCCATGCTTTAATGCAGCTACTATACATTTTAAAGTTACACACATGGCTTACATTATGTTCCTACTGGTGTAACACTGGACATATGTTCATTCATTCATTCTTTAAATAGTTATTAAGTGCCTAAATAGGTTTAGGTACTACAGCAGGTGTTAGATGCATGGTGGGGTTTATGAAATAATCAAAGCTTTTGCCCTCATGGAGACAGCTAGTAAATAAGAAAGCAGAAAGAGAATCACAAAACAAGGTAAGCGTTATGTAGAAACAGGCAGGGTGTTGCAATAGATAATAACAAGGGTCAAAGAGTTAAGAACAATTTTAGCGTGGTCAAGGAAGGCTGCACCAAGGTGACACTGGTGTTGGGGTCAGAGAGTGGGATGAGCCAGACACGTGAACAGGAGGAGGACTTTAGGGAGAGAGAAGAGCACGTTCAGAGCCTGAGGTCCTGGAGCACTGTCAGTGAAGGGGGCCACTGGGGTGCATGTGAGGCTGCTCATGGAAGCAGGGCAGACCATGCAGGCCTGATCCGTGAAGGTAAGGAGTTAGGATTGTAAGGTCAAATTGGGAAGCCAATGAGAAGATTTAAGAGGGGTGGTGACTAGACTCATTTTATACTTTAAGTAGGTTCTGGCACTCCTGTGAAGAATGGACTGGAAAGGACAATCGAAGGTGCAGAGAAACTGGTTAAGAGGCAATGAAGCAGTGCAGGCTAGAGATGTTGGTAGCTTGTATTAAGGCAGTGGAAGGAATAACAATAGCTCAGTGGAAAAAGTGTTTCACTTGTTCCCAGGTCCTCCAGCTTTTGGGCTCAAATGGATACAAAGACAATAAAACGCAAATATATTAGTCACTGGGAGAGTCAAGCTCCCCCTGTGACATTTCTGAGGGACACCGGAGAGGAAGTTACATTTTCCTGGTGGTCACCGTCACCACTTGCTCCTGCCCCTCTTCTAGATCCAACACTCGATCCTTACCCCTGTCCCGTGGGCTGCCCCAGCTTGCTCCGAACGTAACCTTCCCTCGATTCCCTCAGGCAGGGCTAACACAAGTCTAAGACGGTCATGGAGCTTTGCTGAAGACACAGGAAAAGGTAATAAAAAAAACCAGATAACCAAAGAAGGAGCAGCCTTCATTCTATTACCCAATACGCTCGTTACAAAAGAGCACTCCGTGCCTTTCCCCCATCTTTTTCCTCTAGTTCCAAGGTCCAAAGTCCTTTTCTTAGGTTTCAGGGAGAAATTTCGAAGCCCCATTATTTCATCACTCAGAGCAGGTACCCCTACTGCCCACTTTACCTCACCCTCTCCCATCCAGGAGGGCCTGGGCTTCGCCCCGCAGAAGGAAAGGGCCCATCAAAGCCTTTCCCAATGAAAGACTGAATTTTCCCCCACGGAGGCCTTTTCATGTAGAAGCATGTGAAATAAGGCTTTTAAATCACATTTTCTTTCCCCCAAACTGGCATGACCTCATTTAATCCTCATAAGAATTCCCACTTACGAAGGGAAGTTAAAAAAGGTGGCTGAGAATAATTTGTTCCAAATCATACGGGATAAAGAGAAGATTAAAAACTAAATTCAACTGGAAAGCTGGCCGGCCACCAGCCGCCCACCCACCTCCCCTGCAGAGGCAGGACCCAAGGGCAAGGCCCTTTTCCTCCTCACACACGGCCACCTACTACTCTCCTCTCTTTTAGAAATCCACTTTTACCTTAACGACTGGAGAGTCAACAAATTCTGTAGCATTTGTATGACCAAAAATACATTTTAATTCAGTGCCCTTTTCACCTTGAGAATAAGGTGGGGGCTGTTGTTAGCTCGAAAGGACAAATTCTGTGTGCTCAGAATGGCCAATCATTCAACTTTATTCTAAGTAACTTTAAATAAAAAGCAGTCATTTTCTATGGAGATCCCAGGTGAAATTATGCCAGATGGCAATTCCGTGAATTCTCCTAAATGAGCTTAAGAAAGAGAACGATGGTCAGATTCCAGAATACTTCCTTCAACTGGGCAAGCCTATACTCACATCTTAGTGGGAAATAGAAAGCAAAACTAATACGAGCAAAGGCTGTGGTACTGGGGACAGTAGAAGTAACAGGAGGGGGAGGAGTAATAGTCAGCATTAATGTAGCTTTGTGGTGTGCGCTGCGCCAAGCACTCCACATGTATTGACTCATTTAATCCTCTCATCGATTCTGTTGAGTTGCTCTCATTATTCCTATTTTACTGCTAAAGAGTCTTTGGGCCAGTGCCTTTCACTGACTCAAGAGAATCAGGGCTCAGCCTTTGGGATAAGTGATGCCATTATCTTGCATGAGAGGGAAACTTTCTTTCTGGGGTCCTCCCCCAACACTGAATCTTGGCTTGGCTTTTCCAAAACCATACCCAAAATGTTTCATTTTTTAAGAAATTAAGATTAGCAACATTCAGCATTCCTTTCTCATTCTCCTTCTCCCTATACCTGTTGTTTTTCTCTATTGTATGTGAACCTTTTATTCTCACCATGAGACAGCTGAGAACATTAATTCAAATAAACATGTCAATGTCATTCCAAAATAATGAATTTCACACTAGTATAATACATTGACATTCAGCATTTAGAAAATGTTGTTTTTCGAGAATATACTTATTATTACTTAACAAACATATGCATGTTCCTAGTTTAGTCTTGTTGTAGAATGATGTCATTCCCCTGAGTAAAATCTTCCAGGAACTTTCCACTGGCTTCAGAACAAAATCAGAATGTCCCCGTGGAATAAAAGGCCCAAAGTGATAGGGCCTCTCACTACCTCAGAGCTCATGTCCTTCCCAATATGCTCCAGCTATAAACTGTTTTTCTCAAACATACCAACCCCGTTCCCACTTAAGGCCTTTGCCCTGGCTGTTCCCTCTACCTGGGATGTGGTGGCCTAGACCCTCACTGCTCTGGCCATTTCTCCTTGTTTATGTTGCATCTCATGCCAAATCTTGTGGATTCTACACCCTAAAAATCTCTGGAATATTTAATCTTGCCTTTGCCACAAAGGCTCTTTGGCCTCATCTTTTGGCTCACATTCTTAACACGCTCACAATACAATCCCCTTACGGTATACTATTTTTTCCCCCAATACACTATACTCTTTCGTACTTCCTTGTCTTTTGTATGTTTTCTCTCTCTAAACTCTTTTATCTCCTCTTCACCTGGTGAGCTTACACACTTCTCTCAAGACCACAGCTCAAATGCCACCTCCTTCCAAAAGCCTTTTTTGATCCATCTCCTGGTCTGAGTAACTCAAGTTAAATGTATTCTCTACTGTGGTGCCGTTATAACTTGTCCAAACGCCCTGCATGACACAGAAAACAGTTGTCCAACAAACCCTAGTCTTCTCAACTGTGATACAACAGGAACTGAGAAACGGCTCTCCAACCAGAGATGACATTTCCCAGCCTCCCTTGAATCTTGGGTGGCCATGGACTAACTAGCTCCTGAAAACAGAATGTGAGAAGAAGTGAGTCATACCACTTTTGGAGCTGAGGCCTTCAAGAAGCAGACACACCTCCTCTGTGCTCTGTCTCCTTCTTCAGGTTTGAGGCAGAGGATGACAAGGCCTTCCAGACGGTGGAACCAGAAGATGGAAGGACCTGGTCTTCAAACAGGAACACCTGCCCTGGACAATTAAGGAGAAAGAAACAACTTCAAGGAATCTCTGACTTACTTTGTTGTAAAGAGAAGAATATAATATGAAAAAAAGTATTGGTTTTTAGGTACATAGGTAAATCTGTAAAAAAATTAGCCAAATTCAGCAGCATCTGATCCTTCTGTGGGATCTTTGGGTCTTGTATACTGAAAGATTCAATAGGCTTGGTTAGGGGCTTCCAGGATTTGAAGGAGAAAGGACAAAAGTCTGGACAACTAGAAAATCTTTCAATTCGTGTTAAGAGTTCAACTCAGACCTTAAAATTCTATTTAATACTATTACTGTTGAGTGGACAGGGAATGTGCATACAGAACATTATTATTTAAATGTATAATTACAAATATCCATTTGAAATGTCATTCTTCTGCTAAGTCTGTCATTTAAGAACATATGTGGTAGGTCAGCAGTTTTGTAACACTATAACTAATTAGCATTAAATAACCTGAGTGGTAATTTTGAAAGAATAGACTGGAGGAAGTCATTTCATGAGTTCAAACCAGGAGAACCTTCCAAAAGTTTTGTTTGCTGGAAGTCTGAAATAAGGAAAGAAACATAGTGGTAACAAAGGTGGGAGGAAGAGGCTGAGGGAGAAGAAAAGGAGAGGTCATTCTATTGAAGGAGGTTGTTACTTTGCAGGACCAAAAGATCAATAGAATTGAAACTTGGGAAACTGGGATGAAGGAAACAGGAGGTAGGTTAGGGAAGATGAATTCTTTCTGATGTACGCATCACATCTCAGACATCATCTGAATAACCTCACTGGCAACATGCGTCAGTAGGTGACATGACACGAAATAAAGAACAAAGGTCAAAGGGGAAGAGGGAGTTTTGGTAAAACTCTGGATGACTCAGAGCAGCAGAGGGGTGGCATGTCTTGACAAACGCCCAGTAGGCACAGGAGTGTCAGCAGAACAAATATAATAAAAATATCCCCATAGAAGAACCAATCTTAGAACTGATACCTAATCAAAGGGAGAGATGCTGTGACACTGATTTATTCTTAAAGATCTTTTTGGTCATTTCAAGAGTACACAGGTTAGAAATTTAATAATTAGAAACAGAAATACTTGTATCTGCTATGTTCCTAACACTGCACAAGCTATTTGTTCATAAATCCTCTCCATCAGATTAAACAACCGGATGTCTTTGTTCATCCTGACCTCTAGCACAGCTTCTAAGACATGGTGGGTACTTAGGGATCTATAGAATTTTATTTTGCTATTGTAATATAGGAAGCCAAAAGGGCACATTTTTTTAGACACTAGAAAAGGGGAGTGAAGGCCTACATACAGTATCAAAAAGTACTTGTAGCTAAAATGTCCTAAGAAAACTAGATATGCTTAATGGATTTTTGGCCAGGTTATTGGTCCACTGAATGCTACTCACTTCATTTGTTTTCTTTGAGCCAAAGATGGGAATTCTGACTGCTTTCAAGCTGTGGGAACTCGTGCACTTATATGCTTGTCAGCCTTACACTGTGAGGGAACAGATAATAAATATCTCTGCAACACGCTTCTTAAATGCCTTAGATGAAATTAGCAATGTAGGTTTACATTCCAGACACCTATGTAATTTTTTTCCCCAAGGTCTCCTCCAAAGACGTCTTTCAAAGAACAAAATTCTTACCACTGTCACCTTTTCCTGAATTCCTAATGTGGGCTATGCAAGCTGTTATGGTTACTTTGAAGAAACACAAATACTAACAACAACAAAAAAATACACAAGGTTTCCTTTGACTTTAATGAGTAGACTTCCGGCTCATTTTCTTGAAAATACTGCACCTGAATTGCAAATTACCTCATGGTCTTTTTTAAAGTAAGCTCTCTTCCTAGACGGACAAGGGCCAGCGGCAGCATTGTACTGTCTATGGAAATGACATCATCAGCACCGTCCCTGAGCAAGACCGCAATCAATACATGTGGCTCCTTTTCATATTGGAGGAACCCAACATACGTTTTTGCAGCAACCATATATTATCACTTTTGCACTCTTATCAGTTGAGAACTTAAAAGTTTAGCATTGATTACCTGAAAACCCTTTTAAAAGTTGTTTTAATACACTTATTACTAATGTTTAAAGTGTTAGCTTGTTTTCTAATATTCGAACAGCATGTTAATTGTAATTTTGATATTGCTGGAGTAGAAAATTATAATTTATTATATTTATATTAATATTCTTTTATTAATTTTAAATTCATTTATATTCTTTGACTTCAATACTTTAAAAATAATTTATTATTTAACCATAATTTTGATACTAAGTATAACAAGCCAATATAATAAATTAAATAAGAATAAAATACTTTAATAGTAACAACTAAGTCATTTTATATCTGCTTAAAAGTTAGACTTTGCATTCCCACAATCCATCCCCAACAGAAAGCGACTATTAACCGTGTGGTGTACTGCCTTTCTCTTATGCACATATCAACTTTGCTAAAAAAGTTTTGAAAAAGTGATTAAGCTGAGGTCTTAAGGCACTGAAAATTTGCACAAAGCTATGCATACATTAATGCCAGGCCTATATTTATAACCCAGGTTGTCTCCCAGTCCAGTGTTTGGTTTACTGTATCATCCCACTTACACAAACCTGTCTTGAATCCCCCACTGGAAATACCTTTTGTCTAACTCTCACTGTATTTTGCTTACACCTTTTAAGAATAACTATCTGAATGGAGAATATCTATGCTCAAGAATGCTTCAGAAGCAGTAAAATACCAAGTAATAAGCTAAAAGAGTGGTTCATCTCTACATCCACATTGACTGATAAGAATTCTATCAAGTCATTCAACCTTGCACTGGAGGTTGCAAATAGTATTGCATCAGTGAATTAAGTTTTAGTAATTATCTTGATCTCTCTCCATAATGCCCCTAAACTGTAGTGTTAGATGAAGAGGATAAAAGGGAGGGAAGAAGAGGGTGGGGTACGGGGGAGAATGAGAGTATTGCACCTCATTTACTTATAAATTAGAAACATTTTTTATATTTCTTCCCTCCCCTATTAGATGATTCTTTAAAAACAAAAATGACCCAACATTGTTTTCTAACAGTGTAATGTGCTCAATAGAGAATATGCGGGATACATAAAAGCATGAAGAATCAGAAAAATATCAATTACAATGCTATTGCCTTAGAACAAACTGTAATATTGGTATGATACATTTTCTTCCTTTTTTTCCCTATACTTCTCTTCCATAAGTTCACACTTTTCTTCCAAACATAGTTGAGATCATAGTAGATGTATAAGTTTGTATCCTTTCTTTCCCACTTAACATGTCACAATCATAAATCATTTCCCCAGCTTATTAAATTCTGCTTGTAAATAATTTTAATGGCAGCCTATGTTTAATAAGATTTAACAAATCTCTTAATATGCTGAGCTGGACATTAATGGATGGGCACTGATGTATTTTTTGAATGAATTAACACAGGATTTCTAACATTATTTTTACCTAAGACTGTAAAATTTCAATGTATCAGTTAAGTAGGGTACTTAAAAAAAAGGGCAAAACCATAAACACTTAAAGGAAATGCAGGACATATATTCCAGTAGGTTGAAAAGCCAAGAATTCCCTCTTTATTGAACCTATTACATTAACTATAAAGTTTATTGGAGGAAGAAAAGAATAAATAGAAAGTCACTGTTATCCATTCAGGGTACAATAAAAATATCCTACAACCATTAGCTACGTTATTTTCCATCTTCTCTATCATCAAAATTTTGAACAAGAGGTACAAACCAAAAAGAAGGCCCAATATATCCAACTGAAATTTTAAATTCTTCTGAGACCAACCTAAGATACCATAAAAAATGTTGAAAGATGAATGACATATGGCAAAGATTAGTATTCTTTAAAACAACTTTCACACAGGTCTAACAAAATGTACAGAGGTAGAAACTTTATGCAATACAAATGACCAAAAATCTATGAAGATGTTCAAATCAGTACTAGCCAAAGAACTGTAAATACAGCTAATACATCCATTAAAATAATGTTTTATATGTAAAAGATGCTTATTGTGTAAAAAAATTACAGGGCTTTTTAGAATTCTATATTCAAAACATACACTCAAATATACATATCCATCCCAAAGTGTCAATACTGTTTTTCTTAGAATGGTGTGATAAAGGATGATTTTATTACGTGTTTTCTAGTTTTCACTCAAATTATGTATTTATGTAATTTTTCACATTAATAAACACTTTTATATGTTAAAAAGAAAATTATAAGAATTAAAGGTGCAAACTGGGAAGTCTGCAAAAACATGACCAAAGGCTAACATATTCACTACTTAAGGAACTTCATTCAGAGGAAAACACTAAGATTCTAATAATACATGAAAAAAGCAGAATAATTGAGGAAACTGAAATAGGTAGAAAAATAGTCCAATAATCAAATATGTGCAAATAAGACAACAGGCTTATCCTTTTATTAAAGTGGGAAGGTTTTAAAAACACACAATATTAACTAAATATGGAATAACAGGCATTCCCAAATCCCACCATGCCATCTAATCCAGGAGTTTTACTTCGGGATTCTAACCAAAAGAAATACTCCTAACTATGAAAGAAAGCTTTCAGTAGAATATATTCATCACAATGTTCCTTGTACAAAAAAAGTAGCTGAAATACAGCAAAATATTTGGGGTTCAACATACTAGAAGCATCCAGACATTGGGACTGTTCCAAAAGTATTTCATCCATTTTGATATATGTGATTTGCTAGAATGTAGGGTCTGTAGTGACCTAACTAGTCACTTAGGAAGCCCATCTCTTGGATTCTCAAAGATTGAAAATTGTTAAAAGGAGCACATTCAAAAGGACTGTCAGAGGCTACTTTATGTTGTGAAAATCTTATTCATTTCAAGGGACAAAAATTACTGACTAGCAGAAGGGGGATTAAAAAAAAAAAAGAGTATAAAAGATCAAGATGACGACAGATATTTTTTCACCAAAAGAGCTGTTACACCATTTACTATTTCCGCATCTGCAGATGGTCACAACAAACTTCTGGTATGTTCCTTACATTCAAAGATGCAGATTTACACAGATTTCAAATCAATTTGTTATGTATCTGTTTGTACTGCATGTTATTTTTAGGTCATTTTAAAGGAAATAAGTCTGATTTCTATTACAACAACTAATAAGAAAAAGTCACCTTGCATCCCTTTTGAAATAAAGCAGAAGTAAGAATTGAGATAAAAATTACATTAGGCAGCATATCTACAATCACACAGGTAAGAATAAATCTATCCATGGGGGAAAAATTCATTTGTTCATTAGTTAAGGGTTATAAATGAATACCTGTTATAAATACCAGGCACTGTGCTCAACACACGCTCCTGGTCACTGACGTCCTAGAGCTTACATTCTAGTAGAGGGGAGAAAGCCAACATTCACATAAGCACATACATGGAGGCTTTTCTTCCAGCTTTTTTCCTTCATTTTTCTTCTGTTACTCTCAACCATTCTCATGAAGGTTCCCTTGAGTAATATTCATTTTAAATGACTGGGTTTTTCTCACATTTTAAGACAAATTAATCACATACAAACTCATCACTATTTATCAGGTTCATGTCCAATCCAAATATTTAACTGGAAATAAAAGATAGAAAGCTCTCTGTGAACTAAGTTCCATAAAAAGTTTCCTAGAGAAGATGAGAACAATCTTTTTGTTACCTGCATAATGTAACTGTCATACATTTTCAATTTCCCTGGCAGATCCCAGCCCAGGCTACCACCACCAAGTCTGCACACATTCAAACAATAAACCGGAATAAAAACACTGACAATATAGATGTGTGAATAATAATTATAATTAACCCTTTCTAAAAGAAAAGGTTTACATACCAGAGAACAATTTAATTCATGTTTTTCCTTTTTACTCAAAGCATAAAGCAGAGACAACACTTTATCCTAGGTTAACATGCAACTTAAAAAATAAAACTTAATGTACATATCAAACATGGAAATGTACCAGTCAAATCTTATTTGTCATTTCCCCCCACACATACCTTAACATTATTCCTTTATTTATTACAAGAAGGTCCTGCTACTGGTCACCTGACCAACACTTTACATTTTTGGAGCTTAACATTTTAGTCAGCTAAGGACAAAAGAACATTGTTACAAATTTTATGAAGTAATTCATCTGCAAAGCAGCTGATTGGAATACTTTACCAATGGAGAAGTCTCTACTCCCATTTACCACTCCCTCCCAACATCCACAGAAACATCAATATCCCCTGGTCACCGGGAAGCTATCTTGGCAAGAAGACCCTGCAGCACTTTTTCCCCAGGTATCTGGAACATCAACAGTGATGAAATACAAAAGCACCCAAGTGCTCTAAGATCCTCACTTTTTAGAATGTTCCTTGAGTGTAAAGTTTTCCTAGGATACACAGAAACACAAGTTCATAAAATGATAGAGGTTAGACAAATTGTCTGCCTCTTCTTGCATACAAAGCTTGAGTCAAAACCTTTTACCATATTCGACATCCCAATACAACAAACATGAACATTTTCAAAAGGTTTTCTAATTTCTTTGTGGTAGTAAATGCAGCTTCAATTACGCCAACACACACAGAGCTAGCTCGATTTGCGAGGGGGACTTATAGAAAGAAACTAGTTGGAACTGATTTTCATCTAGGCATCTTTAGGAAAATACAATTAGCGAGGAAGATCAACAGCTGTAAGAAGAATTTGTCATATTTAAAACCAATACAATTAGTAAAATGTATTTTAAGCATAAAATTAGTGTATATTTTTCTCATCTCTAGCAACCAAAGGAGCCCTCTTTAGACATTATAATTTCTTCCTACATGTGTTATCTTGAACATTAATCCAGAAAGTATCTGTAAAAGTGCTCTGCAGGTATCACTTCCTCTCGTGGAACCTTAAGGGACATAATTTAAGCAAAGCCTACTCCAATCTAAAGGACTCATTTCAAGCAAAAACAATTAAAGTAATATTATATATATATATATCACCAATGTAAGAAGTTTTGGGGAAGAGAATAGTATACACTACAATAATTTAAAATCATATACACATTTACTGTCCATGCAGGATGATTTACAATACGAAAACAATGTAACCGCACATTGCTGCAAATACAATCAGGTCTTTGCTCTCAGAGTTTATGGTACTCAATATGGTCAGGGGAAAAAAAGACAGAAGCATTATTTGAGGAATGTAACAGGGTTCTATCAAATATTTTGGTTTATAAGTAGAATCGAAATAAAAAGGAAGGATTTTGGAATATGCACACATGAAATGGCTCAAGATATAAATGCTACAACCAAGAGTTACTAATCACTTAGTATGAGAATTAAGAGGTTACTCTTTTATAAGCAATAATTTTCACTATTTTAAAACACACAGTAATTTTGTGCACTAAAACTATTTAAAAAAATAGAAATAGAGTTCAGTTGTCTCGTCTCTGGATTAACTAATGTCAAGGTTACAGAATAATCTCCATTAGAAAAGAAAAATGGTTTTGCTAATGCTTCCTTAAGTTAGGGTTTGTTGAGGGTTATGATGGGTATTTTCAATTTCAAGGTTTTTTACTCAAAAAGAGCACAAATCGTGACTTAGAAACCCTTAGAGCTGTGTCAACAGTAAGCCAAGCACATATAATACCATAGAAAACACATATCATTTATTAAATGGACTTAAAAATCAACACAAATAAATTTTAGGCACTTCTTGAGTACAGACTAGGGGAATTTTCTACCAAAGAACAGCATTATCTAGCAGGCAAGACAATAAAGATTTAAACTTTAGTTTTTAGAACAATACACAAGGATTAGGCAATTGATAATATTAACTCATCCTGTTACAATTTCTTCATAATTCCACACACAATTTTAGGGTTTAATTGAAGCAGTCACTTTTAGTATCCAAAGCTTTTTAATTCTTTTTCTTTCATTTACTCCACCATTATGGTCTTAAAATAATCACCATTCTTTGAGGAAGCATAATACAGAAGTCTTATTTTTGTATTAGTGGAACTTTATAGAAGTAATTTTTCTATATTATGTCTATCTACACAGCACACACTCATGATGGCTGACGATTTTGATGTCTTTTAAAGCCCATTTCAACAGGTCCATTTTTGTAAAGATGGGTTTCTCATTACTAATTCCTTTACACATCTAACATTTATCATTGCTTTTTAAGTAAACATGAGGGGGAAAATGAAATGAGGGCTATGGTTTTAAGGATGTAAGGATGTTTTCAGGTTAAATACTACATATAGGTTTGGTTTGGCATCTTATCCAACTTAAATTGTTCATTTTTGGTAATGGGAAGATAATACACATATAACTTATTCCCTTCCATGCCTATCTAGTAGCTCAAGGAGCTGACAGTCTGGGTAGTTTTCTTATCTTTCTGAATCTACTTTTCAGCATACAACACTAAAATGAAGAAGCATTAAAATGTTAAATACAGTATAAATTAAAGGATTCTATTACTGGCGTTTATGTGCTGAATACACACCAAGCCAGTCTTCTGATGTACTCAACAACTTTCACAATACTCTCTAATGGGCAAAGTACATTCAATGAATTAAGCCAGTGGTGGGGGAATAGTAAAGAATTAAAGAACCTAAAAACTACTGGTGTGGGGAAAATGGGTACAGGCAAAGTTTAGAATACCTCCAGGACCAAGATACCACATCTTCATTGATGGTGAATGAAAATAAAGGTGCAACAGATAGTTCAGCTATGGGAAAGCCGATCCTGAAGCGAGAAGTTCCAGATTATATTGGACAGTAGGAGGGGTCAAAGTTAAGCCATGCAAAGAAACTTTGTCTCTACCCAGCCTTAAACAGAGATGAAGCCAGGATGCAAGTAGGCATTGAAAGAAGATGACCCCAAAGTACACAGATACTATGGGATGTGCTGCTCTCCCCTATATACAAAACAGAACACACTACAGATATATTCCTAAAAATGCCTGCAGAGAAAACTACAAAGTTGTCTACAGTTTTTCTATTTACACTAATATAAACAGATTTTGAGGTTGTCTGTACTGTATGTGGTTGCTGTAGTCTCAGCACAAAATGTAAAGTGCCTATAAAAGAAGAGACAACAGAATCCCATTTCTAGGCATCTTAACACTATACACTCAGGGAAAAAAGAAAAGAACATCCCAGGGACTTCCTACCTTTCCTCAAGCTCCCTGCACTTCCCTGTGATCTCACTCTAATTACCTACTAGGCACTTCTCAAAGGCCAGAAGGCAGAAACTCTTCCATTTCATACCACACTTTTAAAATCACTTTACCTGCATTAAAAAGCCAGCCAGCAGTGCTAAATCACTTTTTTATTCTTAAGGCAAAATGTCATTTCCCTACCCAGTTTCCCAAACCACCTGCTTCATTGTATTCTTTACCCATTTATGAGAGCCAAAGAAGAGAGAACTGAGAATTTCAAACAAGAACCCTTAATATAATGTGTAAGATTTCATAAATGCTCTTACAACAAAATGAAACATAATTTAAATGCTTATAACATAATGTTACTTTAACCAATGTATCAAGAGAAGCCACACGGATTCAAAATTAGTATCAAACACAGGATATTTAAATCCAGCCACATGTATGGAGGTATGAAGCTTTGTTCTTTACACAGCTGAGCACAATGACCCTAAATAAGATGATTGTTTACACCCCAAAGTAGCATATTATAAACCTAAAAGCATTGCTCTTAATTCCAACTAAACTACACATAAATTGCCAATATGACTATTGATGAGACTCTCCATCTTATTAGAAATAATACCATTTAAATTATTTTGATGTGTTTTCATACATGAATTAAAAAAATTTTCACATTGTAATTTTGGTTTTATGCACAAGTATTTAAGTACCACCATGTTTCTAATGCTTAGCCTAGGAAGGTAGGACTTAACAAAAAAATCGTGTTTTGTAAATGTGGCATAAGATTTCATGCATCCTCATGACTCCATGTGTGTCATACCCTACTATACTAAACCAAGTGTAACAATGTACTACATGCTTTAAACAATCCAATTAATAGTAAATTTTAGCCAACATCTTGATGACAAGGGAATGTGCTGGTGTACTGCTAAACTGTGGCAGCAATCAAAAGGACTAAACCATGACTATTCAAGTTGAAAGATTAAAAAAAGATAAAAGGTGCGGATTTGCTAGGCTACTTTACAAAATATTTATCTCTGATGAAATTGAAACACCTACTGAATAGATTTGGGTTAAGGGAGTTTTTTAGATAAACAAGTTTAATTCAAGTGATTTGAAAAAGAGAACATATGAAACAAATAAGGCTTCATAATTTAGGATTTACTTTTGTAAAAGTTGACAAATATTAAAATGCTGTACTTGCATTTTGAATATAATATATATATATAAAACACAAAATATCCAATATTTATCACTAATTTCCCAGGCCTGACTTGGGATTTAGATACTGAGGATACTGTATTTCATGGAAAGGAATTTTCAAAATTTTATCAATGCTTACCTACGTACTATTGTTCCTCATCAAAGCTTCATGAAATCGAAAAGGCTGTTATTAAAAGTAGTTATTTTTTTCCTTGAATATTCTAAGATATGCTAGTTTGGATTAGCCTTCAGATTTTCAGGGCATGAAAGATACACAGAGTACCCAAGAGTATGTTTTAACACATTTATATCTTTGACTTTCAGATACTGAGACAAAATATATCCTAAGCAAACATAAAAAGAATTTTGGACTTAATAAAAATAACCCACCCAAAATGTTGATCAATTTTTAAACCAAATTATTAAAAGCATTAAAAAAATTTGTTTTGTAATTGTCAATGCATTCACATGGTGTAAGAGAAAACAGAAAAAAAATCTCAAGCTATTCCAACTCCTAAGAAATAAGAAAATCTAAAGTTAAGAAATCTTTGTTGCTTATAAAACATGCTTTACTTTTCATCTCAAATTCACTTTAAATGTTTGACATACAATATGATATTTAAGACTCTAACTTATTTGGTAATATTTATAGGGTGATAGTGATAGTTCTCTTGTAGACAAATTTCACACAAGTTTTCAATTAATGCCCAAAAAAAACCTGTTGATAATTTTAATCACAATTAATGACTGACTGATTAATGGTCAATAATTTACTCAGTAATTTACATGGCACAGGTCCAATAAAGGGAAGACTCTGGGAACTGCTCAGTGTGCAATTCTGGCCATTAGTAATCTAAGCCAAGAACTTGAGAGATATTCCACTCATTTAGGTTATATACTTCTAGGTATGTAATATGATCAACAACAGAAAAACAGGTACATGATGTCAAGCCTTTTCCTTTTTCTTTTTTTTAAATAAAGAGCGGCTCAATGATTTTGGGGAGTTGACTAGTGTAACACAGAGAACATTGAGGAAAAGCACAAAATGGCACTTAACACCACTGCCAGTACTCATCTGATTATGGTTATAACTAAGGATACTATTAATTTTTGTGTTATTTGCTTTTCTTTAGAACATAAATCAAAGCCATTAACTTCCTCTTGAGGTATATACACAACAAACACACAACTTTATGGAAAATACTTTCATAAGTAACATTACATTATAAAATATTGGAAACTGAGTATCTGTGCTGATTTGTACTTTTACTTAATGAAACAAGAAGGGAACATTCAACTAGGGAGGGTTATACTGGTAATAAAGCTCTTAAAGTTAAAAATGTCTTCCTCTCCCTTTGCACTTACCACAGTCTACACAATGTCCTGAGAGGATTCATTAGGAGAAAAATGTCAATCACAGCTTTAAGACCTTGCTTTGGAAGGAACTAATGAGAAAGCAGAATTGGAAGATGAGACTTCATCTTTGTTTCAAATAAGTGGTCTTAATTTTTCTTCTTATAGAAAAAAGTTTAAATCAGTTTATTATAAATATATCTAAACCATTAATTTTTGCAGCTTTCAGGTGAAGTCCAGCACTTTGTTTATACAAAGTCTATGAGAAGAGGTCAGCAGAGATCATCTAATCTTAAGTCGTGACATCATCCATTCAAGGCCTTGGCATAATCTATGAAGAAAATAAAACCATTTGATTAAATTCTCAACTAAAAAGCTATGAACAGCAAACTCAAAGAAGATATCAATTTTCATTTACCTAACCAACAAAGATCAAAAAATCAGGAATATTCAATGTTGGTGGTGTTACAGTGAAGCCGTACTGGCACACACACAACAGCCAAGCTTTTTTGGTTCCACTATGTCTCTAATGCCTAGAACAGCCTGACACAGGGAAAGAGCTTGATAGTTATACAATGAGTGCCCACAGGAAGGAATTTGGCAATATGTATCAAAAATATTTAAAATCAATATTCTCTACTTTTTTCTATTTCTAGAAATATATTTAAAAAATCAGAGATAAAGATTTATGTATGACTGTTTAAAGCATTTATAATAGAAAAAAGTTAAACTTAAATATCTAGAAAGATAAATATCTAACAAATTATAGAACATTCATGTTAAATATTCAAATATTAAAAACTTCTGTTCAAAGATTGTTTTACAATATGATATAAATGAGGCAAAAATGTTAGGATGTTAAGCTAAATATGCAGTATACACATAATGTTACATGTATATATTAAAAGACTTGAAGGAAATAAAGTCTCGTATTACTAATGTCAGTTATCACTGAACAATGGGCAACTGAGCATAATCCCAAATATAGAAAGAGATGTTCAGAGTTGTAAAAGAAACTAAATGCTTAGCAAGAGATAAATGGTTGTACTTACTATCTTACAACAAAATGAAGAAAGGTTATGAAGCATTAACTATTATCTATGAAGAGTTTTCATAGATGAGAAATGATGCTACCGTATTACATTTAAAAAACCCAGAACTCAGATTTTTGTGTATGAGTCTAATAACATAAAGAGTGTATATATTAAAAAAAAAAAAAGGACAATGAAGTAAATAAATGGTTATTTTGATGTTCGCCCATACTTTCCTCCTTTTACTAGATTCCTTACTTTTAAACTATTGGTAGGAAATGGCACACAATAATAATGATGGGTGAATAAATTATTTAACACCAAACTGTTAATAAATGAGTAGTAGTTACCTCACAGCAAACTAGAAACTGCCCATTATTTAATATTCACAACACTGAGGCCAGAGCATTTCCCATATCACAGAAGGAAGCTGGACTTAGAGAGATTAGCAAATGGCAGAGGTGGGAGTCAAAAATGCCAACTGATACTAACACCAACAATTTAGACCAATGTGACCAGACTGCAGAAGGGATACATTTCCCCCCAAACCAAGCCTTCCACTTACTAAGTGCTGCAAATGGAGCCCACGTAAACCAGAAACTGAAAAGATAACGCTATCTATTGATTTCTTCTTTTAAAAAAGAAACTGCTAGAATTCATAGCTATCCTAATGATCTATTTTCCACCCAGTTAACTCAAAGTATGTAAGTTAAATCTTTTATCAGGTGTAGATTATCTTTCTTGTCAAATTTACTATCATAATTGGGTCATTGATGAGTCACCTGAAGTGTGAGAAATTCTTTCAAGACCATGGTGAAGGGTGAACCAATATGAGTTAGTGAAGCTATTGATGTCCCTCGCTTCTGCCCTTTCTCAACACCTAACTTCAACCCAAAATTTAAGACCTTTATTTACAACCCTTCGTCTCCAATTTAATTCTTTTTTTACTGCTTTTAAACACATACAGATCGACTATTTTTTAGAAAAAACAACTATAACAAAAACTTTACTTTAGCTTGCTCATCCTTTTAACTTTTTATCCTATTTCTAACCTCCTCTATTCCATCTCTCCTGATACATTCTCTCTGTCCTGGTCCTTGGCCTTTTATCTGAAAATGCTGACAACCACTTCCTTCCTGAAATCCTTCATCCCTGGGCAACAGATGATGCCAAAATTCTACTCTGGGCATCTACCGTTCTTTCCCAAACCAAGGACCCCCATGCCACACTCTATTCAATTCTAATAGGTACGTATTTTTTTAAGTGCAACAACTAACTTGACAACACTGGGGGCAATAATGAGTATCCCCAAAATAGTCTCACACATGAATCCTCTTCTTTGTCAGCTTCTTTATGCAAAAAATATGATCAACTGGTCCACAGGATTGTCATGAGGAGTAAATGGTATAGAAAGCACTTCAGACACAGCATATGCTCAGCAAGTGTTAGTTTTCTCCTTTACAGTGCAAGTCCCACCACCAGCATAAAAACTGTTTTCTGCCTTCTCCAGCTCTCCATGACACTCCCATTTCTCTGAACTCCTATGGCAACTTTACCATCTCTGTGCTCCCATGTATTACTTCAGTATGTTTAGTGTATTATTTGTGTTATGTGTTCTATTCTTTACAGAACCAAGCTAAAAACTCTCACTGTAGATATGGACTATGTCTTACATCTCTCCCTTACAATATTTGTTACATAGTAGCCTTAAATATTTCTTGATTTTTAAGAAGTAATACATATTTCTAAGCTAAATACACATTTTCTAACATGAAGACTTCTTACCCCTCGCCAGTAAGAGCACAGCATGCCTGGATATGCCACTGGTGATCTTTAATAGAAGTTAGTTTCAAAAACTGGGAGATTTCTGCTACAGTCATGCATTCTTCAACATCTTGTTTATTAGCAAAAATCAGCAATCCAGCTTTCCTTAGGTCCTATAAAAGTAAACAAAACTGTAATAGACAGTGTATTTTTCACAGATTTTCCAACTCAAGTAACAGAATGTTTTTCATCATCTTTGTAACCTAGACTTTTTCAACTACTCAATATAAAAGCACCTCAATTCTTATACTGATAGAAGGTAAACTTAAATCTGAACACATTTTAAGTAAATAAATCAATACCTGTATAGATTTATATATTTCTTATATACCTAAGCACCATATTAAACATGTCTTTTAATATATGTTGCCTGTTTATCCAACCCAAAACTAGGTTTCTATGGCTATTATGAACTACTCTGTAACACGGCATTTAAGCTCCCTGAAATTCTACCCCAACCTATTTTTTAGGTATAGATATCTACACCCAAAGACAGTATCTTCTAGGTGCACAGGAAATAAACTAATTCATTGTATACAATGTGTGCCATAAGGCCTTAGGGCTTCTCAATTGGGATGTACTATCTTAAACCCATCCTATTCACCTTCTGAGACTTAACTCTATCTTTGTCCATGAATATTCCTTAGACGTGAATATTCAATCGGGCTTTCTTGGACTGACATTAAAATTACTAAATTTCCCAGTTAGGTGGTGAGTCTAAGTTCTTTGACCTTCCTGAATTTGTTCTTCGTAACATTATTGAGTATCTAATCTGAGCAAGACACCCATTATATACTAACCATTTTCCAAATAAAACCTCTTTAATTCTCACAAGATTCCTATACAATGCCTTAGTAGTCTTATTTTACAGATGAAGAAACTAAGACTCAGATGTAAATAACTCATATAAGGTCATAGAGCTACTCAATAATAGAACCAGGTTTGATCTGAGATCTTCCCACTACAGCTGCTGACCGTCATCTATAAGATGCAGAGACCACCACCTACTTTTGGGGCACGTGGTTTGAATGAATGAATTACATGTAAAGCACTCAGTTAAGGACTTGGCTTTGGTGACAGTTCAATAAATGTTAGCTCATTTATTGCCTTGAAAATGAGGATTACCTTTACCATTGTGCATATCCCAAAAAGACTCATGTTGTACTCACAAAGCAAGCCAAAGGTTATTAGTCTCCTTTTGTTCTACTCCACCCTCTCCTCTCCCAACAATTTTTAAAGCCAGGAACTTCCTTAATAATTTTCAAAGTTACGGACCTCTTCCTGATAAAAATGCACGTATGTATATATGCAAAAAGATCATGTACAATTTTAGGGTGTTAATAAATACCCTGAAGATCATTCAGGGATCCTAGGCTAAGAATCCATGTTGGATGCACTCAATGAATAGATTAAACTTTCATAAAATTCTTCCCATATAAACAGACTGAGAAAACTAAGGCTTTGGTGCTATGCTTGGAAGTTTTCTCAACTGTGTTGAATGCCATCTTTCTTCTTAGGGATTTTAATAGGATATTTTAGTTTCAATCATGTGTATATGTGTTTGAAGAAAGTCTTCAGTGAGTACAAACCCACATTGCTCCATATTGTTCTACTATTGCTAGAATAGAGTTGTGGTGACCTTGTTTTTATTCTTTCTGATGTAAATAAGTAAATTTCTTATTTGGTTAAAAGGAGTTATACAAAATGTTTTATGTAACAGTCAAGACTGACTTATAGTTACAGTGCCCTCTGCAAGATGGCAACTATGTTACCAGAGTTGATGAGTTACCTGAGTAGCAGGGTCAGAAAGGGATGCTCTAGAATGTTAAGTGTTTAGATTTCTGTTCAATTTGTTTCAATTATAGATCAGCTCACCTATTTATATAAAAGGCAAAAAGTCTGCAAGGATGGATAGTAAGAAGTACATATCACTGTTAAGGATCAAGTATTTTTCCTCTTATCCTAAATGGAAAATAGAATGAGTATCAACAGTTGATGTGTGTGGCTGAATCACTGAGTAGAAGAACTTTCCATGGGATGTAATTCCTATCTCCTATCTTCAGGTTTCAGTATCTTTTGCTAGTATGTGTTGAAATCTTTTATATAGGTCAGGATTGTTAATGCTAGCATTTTCAAAGAACAAATTTCTGACATTAGAAATACCTGGCACAAGTTAGAGCACACAGTTTATGCTATTTTTATTTATAAGTAGTCAGTATTCATCACTCTTTAATGATGAAATTATTTGGAGAAGTCCCTGGACTGAAAATTTGTAAATATAAGAAATACAGCCACTTACTGAAGTCTCAAAAAACCCATACTAAATATGACTTTTCTAGATCTCATGGGTTCAAACTTTTTTATCTGGGGTTTTTGATTAAAAAAAAAACAATAGCTATTTTACCTATTTTTAAATATTTAGGAAGAGAGTTAAGAAAATATTTTATTAAATAACCTCAGAACCAATTATGATTATAATAATAGAAAAGATACATACTGGATTAAGGCTGTTCAACAACCTGACTTCACAATAGATCAAAGTACAAGGTAAACAGTGGTCATCTTTTATACATCAGTCATTTTAAAGACTTTGAACAATGCTCTGCTACACATTACAGATTTGTTCTTAAGAGTCTAAAAATACAATTTAGTTTAGTCAAGAAGATGAATAATAACAGTGGCAAGATACATTTACTCAGCATCTTCTATATGCCATATGTAGTTATCAATTTGTTTCTCTAAGCCTCATTTGTGAAGATAATTCCTAGAAGATGAGTCATTCTAAATAAAAGTTCACCTATCTTTTTGTGTTTAGAAGTATTTAAAAATTCATAAGCTTCAAACTTTTTCATTAAATTTAAGATGAAGCTTTCAGAAATATTTAAAACCATTTTAATTTTGTATTTAGTAATACAAGAATCATTATCAGTGATAATAAAATTTTGTTGGTTATTATGTTATGTATGAAACATCTTACTAAACCCATGTCAAAATTTGTTTTCATCCACACATTTTCATTCTTTGGTCCCTTTGCCCCTCTCCAGAACTCTGCCTACTTAGCTCTCCTTGATCCTATTAAATGACTTGCTCTGGTTCCCAACTTCATCTGTCACTTTTCATCCTTACTTTTCTGGTAATCTCCCCATTAAGTCTTCTTTCACTTCCCACAACGGCTCTAGTTCTTTTTCTTTTTTTCCTACCAAAGATCCTAAATGATGATGAAAATGCCTGTTTGCTAAAAATATAGTCAACTTTCTGAGCTTTTGTGTATTCATGCACAACAGGTAAGGTTAAGTGACCTTCCCAAGCTCAGGTCCCAGTTACTAAAATTCAATGACTTTGAGCTCTACCACTGGGCTCTTCATATATTGATCCTGCTACATATTGGCCAATTACAGTAGGAATCAAATAGGGAGGCTACCTGTTTGAAGAGTAAAAAAATTTAGCCAAGAGACAGATACATTTGTATCTTATTTTTCTTTTTCCAAAGTCTTCATAAAACAACAATAAAATAACCCTTTGGTATAAATTGAAGAAAGTTTGTAATATTTGTAAAATACAAAGGGAAAAATTAAAAAAAAAAGTCTTTAATCTACTGCCTCTTTTATGGCTTATTGTTTATATCTCAAACTAGAATCAGACCTTGTCATATGCAATGCAAAACAGCAAGACTTTTTTTGTTGTTGTTGTTCCCTATCCTGTAGATCAAACCAGTTTACATCCGGGTCCCAACAAGGCCAACTGCACAGTGTCTGAATCTCCTCCCTGGGCAGAAGAGCAAGAGTTTTTTTTTTTAAAGCTCTAAGGGATTAAACACAGCTGCTTGAATTGGTCCAAAACAGTGGAAGGTACATCTTGGTGGGCATGATCCCCACAAGGAAAACAAGAACTTCAATGGACATAACCACTTTACTGGTTTCCTTAGGTCTTGAACAGTTGCCTGAAAACACCAAAATTCTTAATGTAAATCTCAAAAGCAAATCATCAAGTCAATATTAAAATACAAAACTTCATTACAAAGATATCCCAGTTTTCTTAGGCTTCATTAAAATTCCACTAAAATCAAAAATTACTTACTTATCTAAATATTAATTTTTACATTTCTACCTAAAAATGAGTTGAGAAAATAATATCTGCAATAAAAGGCATGCAAAAATAATCAAGTGCCACTCTAGTAAATACTATATGATTTTATAGCTATTGTTAGCATTATTTACTATATTAGTTTAATTTTTAAATTATGCTATCAGTAATATTTCTCAAGGACGAAGGAAATGTGGCTAGTCATATAGTTTTGCTTAGTCAAAGGGAAAAGTATCAGAGAAACCTAACAGCAGCAACATTTAAATATTAATCTGGTAACTGAGTTACACATTCAGGACTTGCTATGTGTCTGTGAGAATTTAAAAATATCACTTTCAGTGATAATCTTCTGTGTAATTTATTTAGAATGCAAAATGAAAGCCAATTTCGGCCTTCTTGCCCAGGAAAACTTCTAAACCAAGTTTTATCTAGGATTAATGAAATAAAATTCTATAACTGATTCTATTATCTTTCTGCTGCTTCCAGATACAATTCCAATTTGGGAAGTGTCAAAAGTATAAAGCAGGCATGGCCAACAAATATATTTTTTTACAATTTGAAATAGTATCCTCATGAGATAGTAGAAAGAATAAATGTGATAGAAATACCCTCCCCCATACACACACAGAGCTAATGCAAGAATCCTTCTTACCTCATGGGCTAACATTTTATAGAGTTCTTCTCTGGTTACAGAAATCCTTTCTCTGTCAGTACTGTCCACAACAACTATTACGAACTAAAATAATTATAAAAAAATAATTAGTTATTATATAATATTTGTAAAATTTACAAAGTGCTTATTTGATTTACAAGCTATAAACATCAAGAAATTTGAACCATATGGTATGGTATTATTGGAAAAACAGAGATACCTACTATACATTGTGAAGCCTAAAAGTCTCATCTATTTCTAATTCAAATATATTCACTAAATTATAAGAGAAAGTAAGAAAAAAGATTATGATGCCAACATTGTATCAGAATATTCTGCTAATACTCTAGCCAATATACGTGTTTTTTTTCTAAATTAACATATTGAATGCTGATGCGAATGGGCCTATATCCATCTATTTGTACTACAAATCTATAAGAAAAAAAGCACATTGTGCTCCTAAATTTAAGTTACTTCCAGACAGATACTATTTATTACTATCAATTTGAAAATTGAAAAGGGCATGTATATGGGAGTTAAGTAATGTAACAGTTATGAAATCCGATTTTTAAAAATCAACACATTGAAAAAATAAATCTCTAAAACCATTCTCTCTTCCTTATATGAATGGCACCTGCTACCTGTAGGCAGAACTCTTCCTGAACTGATGATGAGACTAGTATCAGAAGACATGACGGAAGACTTGTAAAGGAGCTTTGTGGGACTGAGCTATGCTGCACCTCTTCCTCAACACCAGGAGCGCCAAAAAGCACAAGGCAAAGAGAAGCAGATACAGTCACTTGATGATGGCATTTGCAATGCCAAAGATAATTCTACCTATTATTAACATGCACTATTTATTTTTTTAGAACTAACTTTTCATTTCCAAAGAAGCCACTATACATTTTGGGCCTTTTCTTTTTCACATTCTATCAACCATAAGGCAGAAGGATAAGAGAGCTGCTGCTTTACCGCATCTCTCACTTGATGCCTTAATGATATGCTGCTTTATTACTGTAAGACCCATTCTAGACCAAGACATTTAATAAAGCTGTTAATTGTCAAGTTGTTGCCATGAATTTCATACCTGGAGCATTATATATAGGAGTACTAACCATATTTACCTTTCCTTCTCCAAAAAACATGATCAAATGCTTAACAGAGGGTTAGAGATATTTAATATTGTCTCAGTGACATACATTTGGAGTTCTCTTAACTTATAATCAGCACTACAAAATGATCGTCACAGCCTTTCAATGTACAGGTCTATGCAATGAAGCTCTCAAATGTCATAGGCCTGAAATTTCCTCTTGGGAAATAACATGTAAATAAAAACATATGATTATGTCTAAATTGCTTTATATCCAGAAGAAAAAAAATTCTTTAATGTGCAATTGTGTTGCATAAAAGAAAATACATTATAAAATTCTGGCCAGGATTCAAACTACCAGAGCCCTCTCATTTAACCAGAATTTCCACTATGAGAAAAAACATATAATAATGGGGAAATGAAGTTACAAATTATGAGGTGGAATTCATTATAAAAACAATTACTTAAGACAAGTTCTGGGATCAATACACAATTAGACTCATCAATCACCAATTCTCCCTACAGAGGTTCAACTGATATATAGAACGATGACCCTGACACAGAGAATCAAAGATTCTACTATGTTTAAATTCTCCTTATATTAACATACTGTGATATTTTTAAAAGATTAACATTGAGTTCATATCTAGGTATTTCCCAAACAGCCTGTTCATAGAAGTTTTAGTTTTTTAAAACACATACCTCTGTGTTGGTATAGTAAGTGTTCCATGAAGAACGAAGAGATTCTTGGCCACCAATATCCCACATTAGGAAACGTGTATTATTAATTACTATCTCTTCTACATTACTTCCTATTGTAGGAGATGTATGTACAACTTCATTCATAGAACTGGAAAAAATATTCAAATATATTACAATTGCTAAGGAAGCTAGATTGTTTTAACATTTTTCAATCAAGGGATAAATCAGCATGACATCATTTTGTATTTTATACCCAAATGTCTCTTTTCCACTAGCTCCTAAGAGTAAGCTTAGGGTGACACTAGGTACTGCACAATCTGCTATACTCTAGATTCACTCCAGGAAACTACGTGAGCAAGTATTTCTCTACCTTATTTGAGAAAAACAACTGAACAACATGCTCAATGTCACATGAATATCTAGCTCTCTACAAATAGTTGCTTACATTTGGCTGCTGGTTTATGATCAGCCTGCCTCTGACAATAACTTAGGTTTCATGTAATTTTTTACTGCTTTCATTAATTATGTATCACTCAGGCAGAAAACAAACAATAAATTTTTCTAAGTAGTTAATACTTACAATTGGTAAAGGATGGTAGTTTTCCCTGCATTATCCAGCCCAACAATGATAACTTTGTGCTCTGAAACAAAGAAAACACCAGTGATCTACTAATTCAAAAGAAAAATTAGAAAATTTCTTATTCTATTCTTTTCAGTTATGGTACAACACAGTAAAGGGCACTTTACAACTTCTTGGAACTCAAAACACATCCTAGCAAGACACACAAGAAGTGTGCCATGCCATGAGCCTTACCTTCTTCACCCGCCTCATTCTAGAGAGAACTCCCTTCTCTATAGGAAGCCAGAAGCACTGTATTTCTCTATGCACAAAAGCCTACTCTCAGTTAAGTATTCCAAGTGTAATCACAATGACTTAAGGTGTAAATGTTTTGCACTGGACTAAGCCATTTAAGTTCTGACCGTGAACTGTAGGCTATCTGAGTACATATAAGCCGTAAGGCCATTGTAATATTTAACAACTAAATCTAAGAACCTACGGCTCCAGAGACAGTGACTCCCTGGCTTATAGTTTCACCTTCTTCCAAGTTTTCTTCTTTTGTCTCTTGATGTTTTGTTTTGTTTTCACTGTCTATTCTTTGGGTCTTCATTCAAACATTCATATTTCCCAGAGGTTTCTTCTTGCACTCTCTTCCCATTTGAGCAAGGCACTCTTAAGGCCCACCTATTTCCACACTAAAATCCACTCCCTAAGTCAGCAGTGTGTGGAGGAAGCTTATCTCCAAAGACGGACTCTGGATATTCAAGTCCCCAGCCCCCTTCAATCTGGGTTGGTCCTATGACTCACTTTTAACCAACAGGATGTAGAAGAAATGATGCTGCATGACTTCCAAGCCTAGATCATCACAAACCTTGCAGTTGCTGCCTGGCTCTCTTGGACAGCTCCCCCTGGGATAAACCAGACACCAGGAAACAAGTCTCACTATACCAAGACTGCTATAGAGATGAGTTAGGAAGTCCGGGCCAATCGGGTGGCCTCACCCTGTGGAGACAGATGTGCCAGCCATTCCAGCTGAGACACAGACACACAAATAAAAAAGCCACTTTGGATATGCAGCCAGGTGGAGCCACAGATAACTCCAGTTCTAGCTGTCATCCAACTGCAATCAAATGAGAACCCCAAGCTAGAACTTCCTACCTGAGCTCAGTCAACTCACGGAACTATGAGAGGTAACAGGAAATTATTGCTTTAAGTCATAAAATTTGGTAGTGGTTTGTCACACACCAAAGGAAGCACTATGGAAAAAGGACATGTGATTATGTAGCCTTGGGAAAACGACTTATTTCTCTAACCCTAAGTTTCCTAATTATAAAAGAGGCAAAACTACCTACCTTTCAGAGTTGTGTAATGAATGAAATAGTACACGGTCAGCGTCTAGCACCCAGAAAGACAATTCCTGATTCATGTTTCCAAATCTCTCCTGAACTGCATTCTCCCCAGTGGAGAGATACAGTGCCACTCAACATATTCAAAACCCAATATTCAAACTTTTTTCTAATTCTCTTACTTGATTTGCTTAATCATTTTACCATTAATTTGGATGATGCTGGAGCTTATTCAGTCTTTCCTTCAACCCCAAAACCTAATCACCAAGTTCTACTCATTCTACCTCAAAAATATATCCTGGACCGGCCTCCTCCCACTGTCCTAGTTGTAATCCTCCTCATCTCTTACTGTAAAGCCTTCCCTAAGTGAACTATCTTCAATCTATTTTCTCATTGTTTCTAGAGTATAGAAAGTTTTCCTATACCATAGAGCTGATAATCATGCCACTCTCGTATTTAAATGATCTCCATTTTGACAAAACAAGGTACAAGTTCACAGTCTTGTGAATAAAGCCAGTCATAACTGACTAGGCTTCAGCTTTCTCACCACTACCACTGGGTATCTAAGCTGGAATTCAAACTGTTTTCCCTCATATATGCTACCATATATGCTCACAGGAAAATGTTTCTCTACCTCTACTCACGGTTTTTCCCTGGGCTGGAGTTATCCTCTCCAATTTTCCATTTAGGGAATCCCTACTAATCTTTTAAAGTTTAGCTTTCCAAGAAAAATCCTTTTCTCCTGTTTTTCCACAACACCTCTAAAAGGGCACTTACAATTACTCATATGAACACTAATCCTCTCAGCTTAATGAAGCACCCTTCAGTAAGATTACATGCTAGTCATCTTTATACTCCTAGTAACTACAAGTTTTCCTGGCACAAGATAGGTACTCAATAAATGTTGAATTAATATTCATACTATAAATAATAAATGTTGAGGATTATAACACGTCAGAGTAAAAGGCATCTTTAAGAAAAAGACTTCAGATGCTAGAAGTTTTCCAAATAGTTGCCACTTAGCATAGAAGAGAATTCCAATGCCATATAGGTACCTTCTTTTACACAGAAATAGGAAGATCAAGTAAATGGAAAATTTTAATACAATCCATATTATCCACCTACTCATTTCTCTAGCAGGTAGCTTAGAACCACTAGGGTCCTAAAGTGACATGGCCATACAGAACGAACTAAAAAATCAGTGAGCTGAAATTTGATAATCTGAGATGGATAAAGATTTAAGCTGTTTGGAATGCCTAGAAATAAAGCACACCAGGGAGAGAAGGTCTGAGGGACGATACAGGGTGAGAACTCATTATCTGGCATGGTGACAGCAAACAGAAGAGTGTTGCAGATGGTGACAGGGGAAGTAAGGAAGCATTTCATACCATTCTCCATACTAGACAGAACCCCTTTCTAAATTTACACCCTCAATGAATTCCTGTCACCTACAATTGAATAAACAAACAAACATTCTTCCAAACTCATAAGATATAAAACAGACTCCCAGAGTCAACTAAGAGAACACAAGCTAAAATACTTGAACATATGAGGATTTTTTTTTAATGATTAAATATTTTTAAAGAAAAAAACAAGAAAGAAACTCAAATCAACCATGTGCAGAGCTAGGAAAAATCTCCTGAGATCTCTTTGGAGGACATTCCAATGATCCAGGGGACCTTCACCTCTTCATGCCACCTGAACAACTACAACCACATTCATTACCAATTTCTATCCACTCCCTCCTAAGACGTGTCTCTGAGTTTTTGTTTTTTTTAAGTGTTGAGGTTTATACAATAAAGCATGAATGGCTGTTCTTAACAGTTTCTTAAGTAAGGTTTAGCATGGGGGTCACAGTAAGAACTGTTAATATTAAGACATAATTGAGTAATGGGCTCAAAGATAAAGGTACCAAAGCAATGGTGAAAAGCCAGTTTATTACCAACAAAAGGGTTAGATTATTCATACTTTCTAATACTAAATCAACTTCCTTTAAACATCCTTAAGGCTCTTTTCATCACTCAGAATGGTCCTCCCATGACCAAGACAGAGCAGTACTATATGCAAAATTTAAATTTGTAGCCAAAAAGTAATTACAATGCACTTCAAAAACTCTGTAAGACCTAAAATATAATATGCATACTAAGAAATAATGTTTATGGAGAAATGTAATAAAACTTTTGGCTATTCCAATTCTTGGATGCATGTGATTCATTTTAAGTTTACTGCTTAGTCTGAGTTTTCTTTTAGAATATCTGTGCCACAGCATTGTTACAGTTACTCAGATGAGCCAAACAAGTGCACAGTGTTACAATATTTGGATGGAATGTTGAATTACCATTTAGGCTTTAGCTTTCCAATCAATACTTCACTGTTTTGTCATGAACATGCACCGTTTTCCTTCCTCATTTCCTTTTGATGTACCAGGCAGCCTATTAGTTCATTCATTGCCAGGTTATGTCCCTCCAACTACCAGTCAGTAAATTAAGGAAAAAAACGTCATTGTCATCCTGGAGCCCTTCTATCTCTGTGAAACACATCAGAACACGCAAACAGAGGCAGATGAACCAAAGATCATCCTGATTCTTCATTCTCATTCATATCCAAACATCACTAAGTCCTACTGATTCTATTTCACATGAAGCAAAAAATCCATTTCTGTCCGGTTCTCTGTATTCTCCCAGTCCCTAACACAGAACCTGGAATAACATGTATTTAATAGAGTATGAATTTAGAAATAAGCCAGATCTGGGATATATAAAGGTTAAAAGGGAGATATTTGATCAAGTCACTTTTGTATTAAAAACTGAATTTTCCAAATCTAAAAGTATCATGAATTAAAAACAGTTTGAAAAGAAAGCTGTTATTTCTAGCAATGGTGGTGAAGTCTCAGGGAAAAAAAACAAGCTTTTCTTTTGCCCTAGGAAGGTGCTGAACAAAAAGCAGTGATTATACATGGCAAAATTAGATATCCAATTAGGAAAGAGAAACTACACCTTAATTTGGACTTGCAAAGTTTAATATAAAGAAAATAGCTATTACAGGGGATTGTAGTAGTGAGGTATTGGCTAATAAGAAACAACTAAGGATTTACAGGAAAGACAAATATAAGGAGAACTCACTAACTAGGGCTGATAGAGCTTCCTCCAGTCCCCCAGGACTGGGATGCAGATCTTATTTGAGGGCCTGGATGTGGCTAGCACAGAAGTAGCCGTGGGGACTTGCCAGTGGATTGTACTGGAAATCTTCCCTCTAGGGTGGTGGGAAATCTGATTCACTGGGAGGTATTTTGCTGGAGGGTCTCCATGCTGAAATAAACTGAAGTGGGTGCTAGGGGAAGCTGCTGGCTACTGCGGATCACTAAGCAGTGTTAAGAGCCAGCCACTGGAGGTATTCACATTGCAAGAACAGGGCAGAGCCTGCTGAGAGCACACTGTATCTGGAAAGAAAAGCCCTTTCTTCCTGCTCATCCTTCAGTGTCATCTATTAACAAAGCTTAATATTGTGCCAACTGGCAAAAGAAAAATATTTTATGGCCCCAGCTCCACATCTACAGAGCATGCAAAAAGGGTGAATATTAGGATGCTAAAATTTGTAGTAGCTTCCACAGTCCATTCCTTTGGCTACTCAGCTTCCACGTGTATTCTTCTACGTGTCTTGAACTTGCAATAAAAATCAACAAGTACAGATGGCTTTCCCAGCACCAGGCTCCAGCAGCCCAGGTATCTAGGACTCATTCATAACTTACTTCTTTTCTAAGAATCAATCAGAACACTACACAAGGCTATCAATGGGGAAAATTTACAACTTCTTTCACATGTCACATTAGTGTTATAAAGTTCTTTCTTTTATCTAACATGAATCCTTCTTACACAAAGAAAAAATACTTTTAAAGAGCACTAACTCTGGCACTAGACCAACTTTGTTAAAATCCCAGGCCTATCACTTTTAATTGTAGTGCCTTTAGCAAGTTACCTAATGTTTCTTTGCCCCTATAAACATGATGAATTTTATATTCACCATATGAGGGACTTATATTCATCCCATATGAGGGATGAATATCTACCTCACAGAGTTAAGAGTAAATCAATTAAAGTGAAGACTAAACCAATTAATCTGCATAAAACACTTAGAACCTAACCTTGCACAAGTCACTAAATGTTAAGTGATACTATTTTATCCATAGAGATGGAGTTAGCTTATTTCCCACACTAGAATGAACACTCTACGAAGGTAGGGGAATCTGTCTGTTCTGTTCCTTGCCTCATCGTCACCAACTAGAACAGTTCCTGGCAAAAACCAGGTGTTCAAAAGTATTTGTTTAATAAACAAACCACTGATCACAAGCTCTTCTATACTGACAGATACTAATGGTCACTCCTCAAAGTCCTAAAGTTGTAAAGACTCAGTACCTGAGAAATTGTTAACATGGCAAATAATAATAATACTACTAATAATAGGAAAAAATTATGCCAATGACTTCTTTAATTGGACCAGTATCTGCAACATATTCAGTTTTTTAATTTGGCATTTACCAGTTCTGTGGCCTAGGAAAATCACTCCACTGGAACCTCAGTTCCCCCTTTTCCGGGTAGAGGATAATTACTTCAAAGGACTGCTCTAACATATTTTTTCTTTAAATGATGAATGAAAGAGTATGTAGGACAAAGTTTATGCTGTACTGAATGTAAATATCACCTCAACACAGCCTCTGGCTTTTCAAGTTTAAGCAGTATGCAAGTAAAATTGCTTTCACTGTGCTCTCAACCCATCTATGCTTAAACTATAAAGTTCTAAAGAAAAAAAAGTTGTGGCAGTTTGTTTCATAAGCATGGCAAATTTTGCAAACCCTCCAATCTTCCTTCCAAGAGTTTATGTGAAAAGAATATAGGTTGTGTTCTGTATCTTCTGAAGGTAAAATAAAGAACCCAAAATATACCTTATATACACATATCCAATTTAACACAAACCAAAAAGACCAACAAGTATTAGATTAATGGTGAATATTTTGAAAAGTGACCCTACTGATAAGACAACCATATCATTCAGTATAAGACAGTTTATTCACATTTTCACATTATCTGAATTTCTAGAACTTAACTTCATTAATTAATCTTACTATTAATTTCCCAACACTGAAATGTGTCAAAAATAACCACAAAATAGAGGCAATAAAAACACCACTATTAGCAAATTTCAGCGGTAACAATGCACATATCCTTATTATTTACTAATGGCAAGGAGGTGCTGGCAAAGCTCTAATTCATTCTTAAGTTAGAGACAAATAATTTTATCATTCACTCAAAATAAAAGAGGAGATACCTAATTTTTCTTGTAGTACTAAAGCTAAATTAACAAGCAAAATCTTTCCAAATTTCATAGCAGAGTTGAAACACTAGCTTTGCCAAAGACAATACAAAATTATGGATGTTAAAATTAGATCTTATCTACTACAAGCACCACCAATTTTACAGCCATGTTAAGTTTGAATTCTTGAGACCTAGAGATTAAGTTTTCAAGGTTTGTAGGCTTCAGTCACATAGTCAAGATCCCTGGGGTTCTAGGTTGAAAGCCTAGACCCAGAGAGGTTAAATGACTCACTCCTCCTATCCCCAAAGAAACAACTAGCCAAGAACAGCGCAGGGTGGAACCAATTTTCTCCACTTTAGGAAAAATTCCCGTATCAGAAAAATCACTTAAAATATTGCTCTTCCATTCGGTATCATCTGATCTACACTGTGATTTTTATTTATTAACTTTTAAAAGATCCACTAGAGATCACAAGTTCCAATTCTCCTCCTTTCCCAACACCTTCCTATAGGAGCGTCTCGATCACCACGGAGGAGGTGAGGAGAGCGGCTGGCTGTACATAATAGATGCCACCATTCATTTAAATTTTTTTTGCAAAACTCTGGGATGTAACACTACCAGCAGCTTACACAAGAGAGAAAAAAAAAAGTCATTGACAGCAGGAATGATGAATCACCCAACTTGAGTTAAAAAAAACAAACAAAAGTACACCACTAACTATACTGTATCTTAATGACTATGGAGTCAGTCTGTGAAAATTGTATCCTTTTTCCCCAGTTTTAGGCAGTCATTTTGTAACAAATTTTAATAAACCCAATATGCATTTCGAGGCAATGTGAGTTCAGATGAACTTAAAGCATCCTTAAATAATACTCTATACCTGGTAACTTGCTGGTTACCTAGGGTTAACAAATGCTTCACATGGTATGTTTTTAAATGCTTTCAGTGAAGAACTTTAAACATTTTTAACCCAGCCAAAAACAAAAACAAAAAACCCCCACCACTCTACTTAAATAATCAACAAGGGTAGGAAAATGACCTTAAGCTTAACCTTAAACACATATGTGTATATACGGCAAACAGAGAGGGGTCCATCACTATTCGGAACGTAGAATTGTCTCCCTAAAGGGGTGTAGGTGCAGGCAAGGCTCCTTAAACCTGAGGTGTGTTGGGCAAACCAAGAGCGATTCCTTATGTTTTCCGCATTCTGCAACCCTCGGTCGCTCAGTGGTGCGGCAGGGGCCATAACCTGTAACCCCCGTCCCAGAGGACACCAGCGTTTCTCCCCGTCCAAACCCCATAGCTGGAGGAAGAGGTAACAAGAGAGCCAGGCTGCACCACTCAGGGGAGTCGCACATGGGGCAAGAACCCTTTTCTACTCCAACTGAAATCGGAGCAATGGGTGTATTTGGGCAATGGTCTAAGAAGGCCCCCTGAAGACACAGGGCTGTCGGCCGGGAAGCAGCCCCCGGCTCGCAGCAGGGACCGAAGGCACCGGGCCCGCATCCATGCGGCCCCACCGCCCGCGCCCCGGAAATCTCCGGGGCCCCCGCCCGCCCGGCCGGGGCTGCCCTCTCCTGCGCCCGTGCGCCGCGGCCCGAGCCCCTCACCCTGGTGATTGAACAGTCTCCATATCCGGGTGAAGAGAATTCCCATTATCGGGCAGCGGACCCCCTCCAGCCACCCGGGCCGCCCGGCCTTCCCCGGCTCAGGCCGAAGGGGAGGAGAGAGACGAGCTGGCGCCTCCGCCTCTGCTGCTGCTCCCGCGCTGGCCGCTGACCCGCGGCCCAGGAACCGGAGCGAGGCCGAAGCCAGGCCCCGCCGCTGCCGCCGCGGCACTCGCCTGGCTCGCGGACATCGCCGCCGCGTTGTCTGCGACGAGCCTCGCGGGCCACCGTCCTCCCCCAGCTCCTCTTCGGCGGCCGCGGCGGCGGCGACCACGAGGGCGGGGAAGGAGAGGGAGGCGAGGGGCGGGCGGACGGGGCGCGACGGCGCAGGCGCGAGGCCGGAGGGGCGGGGCCTGGGGAGGGGCGTCTGTCCGGGCCGCGCTCGTTCGCGCGACGGGGCGGCCTATAGGCGGCGGCCCTGACACCGCGGGTGGAGGCGCTGGGGGCTGCCGATTGCGCCTTGCTGTAGCGTGCTCGCCGAGTTTTCTGTTTCCTCTACAGAGTCGTCATCTAGACAAGTTAACTGAGTGCCCTAGTGCCCATCCCCAACCCGTCACGCGTACTACACCCAAAAGTCCCACGTCTTGGTCTTCAAAGACATGGGTTCCTGAAGGGTCTCTGAGCGATGCTTCACATCCTCAAAGCTCTTGTCCCTGACGCCCAGCTGAAGCCCTCGGCCTGTCCAAGTAAGTCGCCTTATGCCGATGGAGGTCTCAGGCCTCTTCTCTCTCCGATCTCCCAACACTTTCAAGTCAATCTTGCCCGAAGCAACGATTTTGGGCAAGTCACTCCCATCTTTTAAAATAGTGGCCACTAGCGCTGAGCAGAAGGGTCCAAGTAACAGATAGCCATTGCATTGTTCTCCACAGTGTGGCCTCAACTGTCCCTTCCAGCCCTTGCATTACTCCAAGATGATGAAACAGCTGCTCAGATGTTCTGTCTGCTCCTCCAGTCTTCCCGCCTGCACACCCTGAACAGCTGTGTTCTCTGCCAGTCAGGTATCACACTGTGTTAACCCACTCTCTGGTGGGATGTGTAGTTGAAAACTCGAGTTTAAGTGAATCATCAGGTAATTTGATATGAGAGTTCTTATTCCGCATGTTGTTTTCAGCCGGGCAGGTTACTGAACCTCTCTAGGCCTGGATTTTCTCACTTGAAAAGCAGAGGGTTTGTCTGTGAGGTCTTCCTTTGATGCTAGGCCATCTGGCGACTAGGATGATTAGTCTCTACTCTTGGGGAGACAACCGGTGGGGGAAAAAGCAATCTGAGATTGTTTACTTCTGTTCCACAAAGAAACCAGAAACAATTAGCCCCATCCCTTTCTGTTCTTCTTAATTTTGGTAAAGAAGGAAGAGAAAGAAAAAAGTGGGGAGCCATGATGAAGGTATTTTGACCTGCTCTGCCCACCCTCCTCCAGAGCTGAATGAGCTTAAACAAAACGAACAATAAACTACATCTTTCCATCATTCTTCTCGTAGCCATACACTATCTTCCCTCCATATATATATAAAAGTACAGATTTGAGTAAGACATTGGACAGTCTACAGGTTTTTCCTAGTTGTCTGAGCTAGAAAAGTTGTACCTGAAAAAAACAGAGGGCAGCATTGAGAACTGAAATGTGTCTCTTTTAAACAACGATGCAAGAAAAAGTCCTTCTTCGTTTTATTTTAGGGCTTATGGTTAAAATGTCAAAGTTTAGGGGAGACATGAAGGGAAAGCAAGTTATATTAATCCATTTTAATTTATGGATTAAATTGATGGCTTACATAATAAAGTACTCTGTAGGCTCTTTAGAAAAACAGTATTGTAACCCACTTATATTAACTCTTTAATATTTCCATTCTTGCACACAGTAGGTAAGGCTTTTGGCAACTCTAAGACATTTTGTAAACCTCCTACACATCTCTGTCACCTTATTAAATAGAAGTCATATACACATTAACTTGCAGTTAGGGCTTTATATTTTATAATCTACATAAAGGAGATAGTCTTCCAGACTATTTTCTAAGTGTCTCAAAAAAAAAGGGAATTTGCCTAATACAATCTTGTCCAACTATAGCATCCATGTATGAAATACAAATTTGGAACTACTATAGAAGTAATTGGGAATATTTATTGAGTAGTATGAAGCTATTTGTGAAAACAGACTCCTTATAAGACTTTGAAAAGACTAATTTCCCCATGATTATAGGAATGTGCAAAAGGACATCAGAGAGATTTCTGCTTCAAGGCATAGGAGTGTAGGATTGTCTAGAACTGCCCCATTACCATTAACTGGACATTGGACAAAATCTAGACAACAACTGTTTTCAGATATTACAGGATACACATTGTAAGAATGTGATCCCTGATAAGAAACACAAATGATAGTTTTACCATTAGCTGAATTTTCTGCCTGGAGGCAATTCTCAGCCAGCTGCAAAGGGGGAGGGAATCTCCTGGAGTTGAAGACACATCAGCATTCCAAGAGACTGAGGTATCCATACAGAGAGAAGCTCCAGAAGCCTGTGTAGGTTGAGCCATTGAGTCTTTGGCTGCGTATCAACATGTACATGTGAGGTATAAAACCTCATGGGGCTGGCCAATGACAGTTTCTGAGGGAAAAGCTAGTACCAGCAAGCTGTAAAACAGGTAATCTCCAGAGCTTGCAAAGAGCCAGGTATGAGCTCCCTTTCAGCCAGAGTAAAGAGAACTCACTGAAAATATGGGACAGTCCATAAACACCCTAGAGACTTCAGATGAGAAGCTAAATCAACCAAATAAGTCCTTCTCTAGACTAGTTCTAAAGGTGCTTAAAAACTAACCTTGAGAGGATCAAACTAATCTACAATTGCCTGTCAAAACAAATACAACATTCTTTAAAGGAATACAAGATCAAGTTATCCACAATGGAAAATTTACAATAACTTGAATCCAATAAAAAATTAATGGACATAGAAAGAAACATGAATATGTGACCCCTAACATAAGGAAAATTACAGAAACAGATCCAGGTACAGCGGAGGGCAATGATTGCTCATGCTCATGACTAGTTACTGTTGGATCTGGGCTTTGAACCCAGCCAAGGGTCAGAGCCCACTGTCCAACCACTATGCATGTTGAATGACAGGATAAACAAGACATCTCTCCATGACCCATCTTATCTGTGAGGATGTGCTGGTGACGAGAGGTGGCCTCAGGCATATAGCTGTTTGATGGCGTGATCGCAGTGAGCTGAAATTCTTCCAGTTGGAAGTTTCAGATTGTTGCTGAAATGCCTGGATGGCTGGGACAACCTTACCTAGTGTGTTTTCAGCAACTGAAGCACCATCCATTCAGCTAACACTTATTTGTATTTCAGGCATTGTTTTGTATGCTTCAGATGACTACAAGTTAAAAGCATTTAACGTATGTATTTTAAATAAAAGTACTTTAGAGAGAAAAGGTATGAGCTTTGGTTTCTTCATTTGTAAGTGGGTCTAGTAATCTATGCCTTGCCTATTTTCCAGGGTGGTTAGATGGCTTAAATGTGATAATGCTTCTGAAATAATCTGGCTGTAATAAATGACTGTATGATCCTAATGATTAGATAATCATTATTATCTGATGATAATAACGGTACACAGTTCTTTTGAACATCTTGTACACTGCAATGAGAGAAAAGTCAAATGCTGATCAAGTCACAGCATGGATAGCTGACACTGAGAACATGAGATACCAAGTTGTAAGCCATATGACATCCATGAATTCTTACAGATACAAGATACCTTAGGAAACTTCTGATAACTGCTATTATTAAAATAATAATTTAGAGGTTTCTTGTGAACAATAAGGTTTGACTAGTTTATTTTTCTATATTTATTGTAGCCAATCCTGTTTCACACATATACTGTAATATATTTCATTTTGTACTTAACTTGTGAACTCTTTCCTAATAGTGTTTTTTTGTGTGTGTACTCATAGCATCTAATATAACATGAAGGAAATAGTTATTTAATCGAATCTGTGTTTTCAGGGTAAATTTTTAGAGGGTTTTTTTTTCCTATAAGAGGTACAGGAATACATCTATTAATTTCCAGTATTTCGTCAGTATATCTCTAGAATAATATCAAGGAGAGGTATAATGCTGGTTTCAGTGTTTTTTCATTTATTATATAAAAGAAAAAAATTAATGCAGTTGGTTTGTACACATTTAAATCTCATAAAACAAATCCATAGAAATTAGGATACTATATGCATGCACTCTGCATTTTCTTTAAATGTTTTGGTTCACAAAAATAACAACACATTTTTTTTCTTTAAAGCCATTAAAGCAGAGGGAGAACGGAACATGCAGCACTGTACACATTTGCATAGTATATTTTACCCAGCATGCCTTGTAGAATGCTACACATTTACCTATATAAGAAAAGTAAAAGGGGATAAATTGTCAAAATAAGTAACTAAAACTTAAAAAAAGGAAAAAATTATTCGACAAAGGTGATTTCCTCCCCGCCCCCCATTTTGTAGCTGGAGATATAGCAAAAGCTTGGGATATCAACAGCCCTCAGAATAGTAGGGAAAATATTTTTACATCATTTTGTCATATTTATTTTTAGTATTTTTATGTATGTTTTTTCCTCCTGCCACCCCTTAAAAAAACACCTAATGGCTTTAACTTATTTTTCAAATAGGATTCAGTACAGAACATACTGAAGAATCTCTAAAACCTTTTTTGTTGTTTTGGGGACATCTTTATTTATCATTCTGACTTTAGGCTATGAAAAATATGAAACATTCCAAACATGTCCAAAATTCTGAAGAGCCCTATGAGCTCATTTGCCATTACTTTTTGTAGTTGTTATTGAAGGAGAAGAAATAACAGTAAATATAGTATATGAGTCTTAACACAAAATAAAATTTAATAAGTTTTATTGGAAGGGAATAAAATAAAAGAAACTACACCCACAGACTGCAAGGCTATGAAGTAAATTGCTGGAAAAGTATCAAGCAGCAAGTTAAAAAGATGGTAGATGAAATAAATCTGATAAAACTTAGAATTAAATCTATATACTTTTAAAAAATACAACTGCCAAATTTAACAGTGGATTTTGTTTAAAGTTTGTGCTATAACAAATGTGCTTCTTTCTCCTCGATCTATTTTCATATTATTGGCAAAATATATATCTTCTATAATTTTGTACTGTACAATATGTTTTTGCTACATTATTTTTCTACTGCTAATGCAGATTAAAAGTAACAACATAGATTTATTTTGGCAATAAAATGCTTTCATTTTAATAATGTCCCAGAAAATATTTTAAGGCATATGAGAAATAGTATGCAATAATATAGCATTAATGATCCTGCATTTTTAATACATCCCTTACGAGTACAGGATTCACACTGATTTCAGTTAAAAGTGTGTAAGTGGCATGCAAGTAGGGCAAGAGTGGCACCTACATAAATATAGACACAGCCATTGGTTGAGAAATTTAAGTGTTCAAAACATAACCAAGAACACTTGGTATTGAAAAGCTAGAGGCCAGCCACATTTGGTTCTTAGGGAGTTCTCATTTTAACTCCTTATGATTTTCAACAGGAAACATCAGTGTGTATTTCCGGTACCACTCTAAATTCATTAGTGACATTTTCTACCATCTTTCTGCAAATACTTTACATATCAAAAGAAACAGGAACGTTTCATGTGTAACTAGGACTTCCTGAAACTCATTGCTTTTTACTCTTAGTTACATGGTTTTCACGATGAGTGGAAGTTACAGCCCTTAGTCAAGATTTTCTGATGAGATATTTCCTAGTCTTCTCATAATGTCCCTCGATTACATGAAGCATTTGGGATTAAACCATCCAAAAAATAGAGATGGTTGCTAAAAGAGGATATATTTCATTTGAGAAGGTTGTTTTAATAAAAGAAGGAAACTTGTAAAAGTAATTTTGATTGCTGTAGCTCTGTCTGCCCATATAAACCAATTATACTATTTTGACTAACTTGACTGCTTAGGTCAACAACAAAAAAGTTATCCTTGTTGTCTGTCCAATAACTATTATATTGACTGGTTTGATCATAATTAGTATTTAAAAGAGAAGGACTATTCTCTGCCCTTTAGCACAGCCTGAGTAAGTAACTCAGAATATTAACAATATTTAAAGGTATGAAGAACTAATGAAACAATTTTATTACATAATTTCCTATAATGTTTCCATTCATTTAATCATTCAAAGATGAGTTTTATGTAATTAAAAAAGAAAGCAACATGCAACATTGTCATGAAAGACAAAGGCAGAAATAGAAAAGAAATAAGGGGTACATTCCTACTTATTTGAAACATTTATATGAGGTTTGTTCCAATGACATGGGAGTCCAAGATAATGAATATCCTTATCCAGGAAATGGCTAATTGCCCGTAGGAGAAATCAAGGATCAATAAAATTTGAATTTGCAAACCAGCAACAGTTAAACATCAAGTCTTTGTTTGGACTTAGGGCTAGATATTATAACAGGTTGCACACAAAGGCAGTTCCCTTGTGGCTTGTTTTGTTCCCTATGATGAATGATTTATTAAATTAACCTTACCTCTTGATAGATGTGTACTAATTCATAGAAAACTTCACTGACATAGAAGAAATGAAAGGGTGATAAGAACATTATGGAAACAGTTAAAAATCTAAAGGAAAAGTACATTTTAACAAGTTATGCATTTAGCTTTGCAGCAAGGTCAGTAGTAAGAGTAATAAATTTGATCACTACTTATTGAAAAGTGTTATTCTCTTTAAAGACAAATTGTCTTCCCTAGAGAAGAGGTAGTATAACTATCAATATATATAGGGCAATTTCTATAGTGGCAATATGTTCTTTTTATTTTTTAGCAAATATCAAAATAAAATTATATAATAAAAAATATACACTAGCATGCAAAATAAGGTTGCCTAGAAACATTCTTAACTGACATCCTGGGTCTGAACAACAACTTAATGATATTATTCACTCAAAGAGTTTAAATTTGCAAACCATCTTTTGGCATAGTTTCTTTCTCTCCCTCCCTTTCACTGCTCTAGCTTCGTATTATGAATTTAAGGCCCCCACATAAAAGACAAGTTCAAGTATGCAGGTATGAAAAGAGGTTAACATTCCAAAAATACATTTTGCAAACAACAATAATAATTAAATTAATTAACAAATTATTCAAAGGGATCAAATAATTTCCTCAGAATTTGTTTTATATTTAAAAAATTCATTTCATTAAAGACTAAGTGCAATGACATATTGTCATAATTAAGACTCTCTTTTAGGAAAGACTATCAGTCTAAATTGTTCATTTCAATATTCTTTCCAGTAGAACTGTATAAAGATAAGAGAGAGTCATCAGTCATTTATAAACATTTCTAAGTGTTGCTTTAAATATTGGAATAAACAGGATAATACTGTTGATTATAATATCGGCGTCACATTATAGCCTTGAGAATTAACATCAAGATTGACAAACTGCATTCTTTTTTTTTCCAGTACTACATTTTCACATTGTCACATGAGTCTACACTGTTACATATTCACTGGCTGAAATTGCTATTCTGCAATTTCACATACTGAATCACAGAATGTGTTTTATACTTATTAAAACAGCCTTGAAACTTTATGACTCGTTTCTCCTGCTTATCATTTACTATTTTTAAAATAAATTAATTAAAAACAAAGTGTTTGTGGAATATGTATTTTCCAAAGGTTCTTGGCAAAAATAAAACTTTTCATTTAGTATATATATGTATTTTAGTATCATTTACACAGTAAACACTAAGGTTTAAAAAAAAAAAAGGAAAATGCATCTCTTATTCATGTGGAAAAGATAAACTTATTACAAAAGGAAGGGGAAAGAATATGACAAATCAAAGCAGAATTTTAAATACATCCATCAAGAAAATATACATTATAACCCTTTCCAAGATGGTTAGCTTTTGAATAAGAATGCAAAGTAAAACATGTATGGACACTTTGTGGTAAATGACAAATTGGTTTTGTGCACAGATATTGAAGGGACCTCTCTATTAGCATGACATGGAAGACTTAGAAGCAAGGCTTTGAGAGGCCTTTAAAAAGAAGTGATTTTTAAAAGTTGAAAAATATGGTAATCTTGCTGACTAGGAAATATATGTAAATGCTGTTATAGCCACCTGCCATAAAATGTAAATATCTTAAAGTGGTTAAATGATCGGGTTGCTAATACTACTACAGAAAAAGCTGAACAGCTGACTAGTTCTAAATTTATCACCTTGGTGCACTTTTTGCAATTAAATACTTTAATACGCACAAACAAGAAACCAGTAAAGCATATAGAAAAAATGTTTTGGCTGTTTTCTTTCTCATGCAAATATATGCTATACATGTAATAAATATATTTTTGTTTGCTGGAAAATACTCTTTTGTTCTCTAACAAAGTATTCAATAATGGCAGGTTATATGTTAATTAAAGTGCCTAGTGGATACAACTCTTTTAAATGTTACAACTGAAAGTTCTGTAAGCTTCACTAGATGACAGAAGAACCTCACAAGCCAGTATCACATGTTAGCTTTTAGAATTTACTGAGCCCACATTTTTAATTGTATCAATTTACTTGAGATAACTTACAAAATGACAGGCATCCTCAGCATCAACTAAACAGGTTCATTGTTCATTATGGGGTACACACAGTGAACAGGAGGGGAGGAGATGTGGGAAGTCATATGGGGTTCAATATAAGTATGACTGATCAAGAATATGGAACTTAATTTCATGGTCAGAAAATTTAGTTAACTAGTACATGCTTTGAGAGCCTGAACATTGAAAGGCTTGGGGGGAAAGGTAGTAGAAAATACATTATGACTGTTTTCAATAAATAGGCTTCATGACATGAACCAGTAGAAAAGCTGTTTAATGCCTGGTTCTATTGAACTTTAGAAAAATGCATGCCTTGTGGACTTTGGAAGATTTTTGTGTATTGTATAAAAGGGTCGATTTCAATAATTTCTTGGATCATAATGAAGCTACGGCTTCCTTGATAATATAAGATTAAGGGCACTAATTCCATAATTATAGCCACTGGAAAAACTGGGAAGACAGTAGGTGAAGAAGAGTGTCCATTAAAAATAAGGCAGCTTGAGCTACAAATTCTTTATAATTCTCTGCAATAAAAACTGTTATTGTTTTAGTGAACAAATATATTCTGAGTCTATGAGTTTTTTTATTGCAAGCTTTTAAATTCAATTGTTTTCACATTTTTCAATTAATCATTTGTATAAATACAGCTTTGAATATTAAATTTGAATGTTTCCATGTAAAACAAAAATCCTTAGCATGATTATAAAGAATTTGGTCAAGGGCTAAGAATATTCACATATTCAAAGACAGACTGAGTGAAGCAATGGAAAGATACTCAATTGTGCTGGCAGGAATATCCAACCCATGCTTGTCATGAGTGGGATAGATGAGTTCCCATCTGGAGATGTTTAGTTTTGTACTCAGGAGGATCTGTGCTCCGCCCTACTGTCTGACTTCAGATTCCTGGATGTGGGTAGTTGTGCTCAGGTTGATTAAAGGGGAAACAACACGCCATTTTCCATCTCACATAACTAGGTATGATTGGGCTTTTCTACTCTTCTCTCACACTGCTAAAGACATTTTTAGGTCTTTTTTTTGCCAACTTCTACAAGCTAACAGTAGTGACTAAACAAAAAGCCAAACACTTTGAATACAAGAGCTGTGCCAGGAAAGAAATAAAAATATTAAAATCTGAGGAGAGTGTGTAAGTTTTGCATTAATTGAGGTCTTTTTTTTGGCACTATCAATACATTTGGTAAGTTTGAAAAGCCATTCTGGAAACTAACATATATTAAAATGTTTATACATTCCAACTTTAAGTGTAAATTTAGCTTCCAGCAAATAAATGCCATGGTTGATTTTGGCTTTTATTGGTATTTTGATTTTCTTACTAATTATGGTTTTTTTTTTCAGATTTTTAAATTGATTGTAACATGCTCAAGTAGACTTTCTAGTCAATTCACCCAAATTCCAACAGGAATTGGTTTATAAATTGGTTCCAACTGGAACTGGTCATTTGGAATTTCCAGCATGGGAAATTATTTTATATGTGCCTTGATAAGTACCCTAAATTACAAATTGACGTGTCTAAATCTAATGAAGAAAACAAAAGGTACTGTTATGTAAATGTTGCACTTAAAAATATCTATATGATTGGGTATCTAATATCCATCTAGATTTAAGAGCATAATGTACATTTTTTTTTGCCCCTTAATTAGCATCAAATAACAGCAGCCTATAAGCACAGTAAGTACTGTGCTATACTCGCCAAATTAAGAATGGTTTATCCTAGCAGTGCTACGGCAAACTTGTCAACAGTTGAATTTTTTGTTTCTTTCTGCAGACTCAAAGCCTATGTCGGGAGTCATGGCTATATCCTCCAGGCGATCCTCGGTTCCTATGGGGTTTGTAAGTGTCCTGGTATGGGTCAGGGTAATCTTCTTCCACAAGAGGGTAATGATCTCGGCTATGCTGGGAACTGGAAGACAAGCGGTTCCTACTCTTCCGAGCCCTGTCATTGTGAGAATTTTCATCAGAGGTCATTAGACTTCGTCTTTCAATTGGAGAGTTCTCTGTGGAGTGGTTGCTGTGCCTCATACGCTGACTCTAAAAATATCAGATAGTTCATTGATTAAATCACTTCAGCTTCATTCATCCAGGACATGTAAATATATGTACAACAGTAGGATCAGTACAAAAGATGCCATATATCTGACCTAAGAAAGCATTTTGATGTACAAATGGTTTGCTCAAAATATCTGGTCTTATTTATTTGGGACACAACATGCAAAGTCAAAGTTTGTGAATTTAATTATATAATGCTGCATGATTATGCCTCTTATTAATTGAATAGAAATTAATACATTTAGGAGGCCTAATAATTCCACTTCTATTGCAGAAATGGAGATTATTTTACTAGTGGGAAATAAGTTAAAGTTCAGAATAGCATCTATTATTTTATTCCTCCCTGAACTAATAAAGGCTTTCTCCCCGTGAAGTCACATACTTCATCTTTATCTAGCTGAATGTTCCTTGTACATTTTAAAAATATTCTAATGAAATTGTGATTTGTGCTACCTATAAAATAATGTGCTTGTTTCTACAATATTAATGTAATATTCTCAGCAATATTCTTTCCAAAGACATAGACAATAATGACGGAGCTGACCAATTTATTCATTTACAATTCTTGCTTTCTCAACTGAAATTTTCTGTAAAAATAATCTTCAGATAAAACCAAATTTCTCTAATATCATTAAGTGAAATTAATATCTTCAGACACTTATCTGATGGCACAGAAAATGTTATTCAACAGTTTTCTTCAAGTCATGAGAAAACATGTCATAGCTGTGTCTGTCTACCTAGGTAGATCATGTCAGGTAAGAAACAGGATCCTCATGAAACCAGGGACCCAGATCCATTTCCTCTAAGGGGTACTCATCTTCACACAGAGGGAAACTCACTCAATAGTCACAGCTTATGCCTTTAACCCCAGACAGTGGTCTAACAATTAAATGCCCACAGTTAGTAGGGCAAATAGGCCCCAGATAAAGAGTACCACATTAACTCAAGTGAAACTGGGGGAACTACTCCAGGTGAAGGTCTTAGAGGTGATGAGTCAAGAGTGTTATAAACAAAGTGCAACATTTCATTTCTACCTACATTATAGAAGCATATGTTGCTTCATGCATCCATTTCTCATCCTACAATGTGCAATTTGGAGCCAGTTCAAAATAGTCAGTTGAAATGTCATACATGGATCAGCACATAGGCTGAGAAACAAGTCAAAAACTAGTCCTGGTGCATACTATACTGTATATTACAATAACACATTTCCCACGTTCATTTCCCACTTCAAAAGCTATTAATTTATATGGCAGCTTTCCACTTATAAAAATGCAATTTTGTAAGGGAGTAACACAATTATAATAGCATTGCAGAGTGCCATTTATCTCAGAGTTAACTTTACGTGATTTGTAAATATGACTATCATTATAACCCATTAATACAAAACTAGTCATGATGCAAAAGGCTCAAATGACTATAAGTTCCTCAGCCAGCTGGAGCTTTGGCTACATTCCAGCAGCTGCTTGATAAATGGGGAATAATAATTGATATAGAAAGACAAGATTCATTTTGTGTCATAATGCCTCTGGTCCCCGACACCTAACCCTGAGCACAGCCCCAGAACAGTCCCGGAGACCCTCCTGCTCCTGTGCTCGTCTCTAGTTTCCCTAAAGGACACTCGCCATAGCCCCTGCAAGGTGGGACACTGCACACCCCCAAGAAAACTCGGGGATCTGTCACTGTTTAGGTACAGAGTGGCTTTGTTCATGTGCACATTCTGTTTTGGGCAGGCTAGAGGACAGGCCCAGCAGCCTGTGGGGCAGGCTTTGTTTGCACTTTGTTTATGTCCATAAATATTTATTTATTATAGTCATAAATATTTATACTCAAAATATATTTATGGATATAAACAAAGTGCCAACTTTTCACTTCTACCTACATTGTAAGTGTAGTCCAAGGTCCATTTGCCCCAAAATATCTTAACTTGGCACAGTGCCTGACATTATTACCATTGCATAATCCTTAGGAAGTGACATGGAGAAGTAATGGACAGTTGTATTGAGTGCATAATAGGTTTCCTGGCAGGGTTCAGACATAGGAGGGATTGATTTATCTAAGTGGGAGCCATTATAAATTAACCGGGAGCAAAATTCTAAGGAAAGGGCCACTCTGGGTAACTTCATCTGGGGTAGATCATGATTAGGTAATATTTTAGATTTATTATATAATGCCCACATATTTCTCTCTTCAGATTAAGGACAATCCTTTTCTCCATCCTAACCAACTTCTCTGTAGAATCTTAAATGAAAGGTTGTAAAAGCACACATGAGAAGTGACAATACCTGCAACCCAGCAATTGCTGTGGGGTATGGTGAGAGTGCTGTTGAACCCAAATTCCTTCCGAGCAGTGGGGTCATGGGGGTGCTACTTGTTGTGTGGGTTGCACGCCAATATGCTTCCAGGTACTCTCCCAGATGTTCACACGCATCCTCCAGCTGGTTTTCATCCAGTATAACATCAAACATTTCCTGCAGATCGCAAGAAAAAGACCCATCTTATTTATACTTTAGATTTTCAGCAATGACACTTAAAATTCCACGTAATGCAGATAACAGTGTTTCTAATGTCTAGTAGAAAATACCAAATTTGAGGAGTGGCATGGGTAGTTTCAAAGTCAAAGAGCTTCACAGTTAGCCATGTGCAAATTTGGACACTGACATAAAAATGGGAGTGCTCATTACATATTTAGATCTTTCATTATTTAGAAGAAAAAGATGAGATACGTGTAAAAGTTTCTAAGTAGAATAGCATCAAAACATATTTGTTTTCACATCTTTATCCACATATTCCTATACAGCTGGGTTATACTTCAAAATGAGAGAAGTTAAGTTAATGGCACTTAAAGAATAGTTCTACAAATGTTTTAGGTGGCAGTCATATCAGTGGAATAAACATGTCATGTGCTAAAGTAACTAGGTTGAAGGGAATAACATTTACTTAGATGAGTTTAAGAATGTTTGTGAAAATATCTGTCTCATGAAAAAAGTTTAGGATTAATACTAGAAAAAAACATTACAGTGGTTTCTGCTACAGAAGATCCTTGTGTGAAATATTTACAAAGAACAAGGACCAGGAGTATTTAATTATGAGAGGGGGGTAGGTGTCACACAAGAAGTATCTGGTGTCCACGTTTCTGCCAAGGAGAACCTACTGTCACATCTGGCCTTATAATCAGGAAATGTTTTCTTGATCCCTAAGGAGCAGAGCGGCCCCTCCCACACTGCAGTGTGGTTGGGAACACAGAGAAGACAGACCCAGGATACAGATTCTCTGGAGGGAAACCAGGAAACAGTTGGAAAACCATGGCACTTTACAAAGAGAAAAGCCATTCCATGGGGAAATGAAAGTGCACCCCCAACTTTCAACAGCTGGATCCACATCTTTGCTCTTGTACCACCTCCAGAACCACCCACTTGCTTTTCACAAGCTCATGTTACCAGAATAATAGCTGCCCAGGAAGGAATCAATATATAGGATTACTGCCATCAGTACTGATACTGTGGCTGGACAGTAGGTCCATGGCATGTGGATGACTTTGAGTTGGTGGAGGGTCAGCTAACTCACTCTCATCAGTTGTGAGGGGTCCCTGAAGCAGACATTGCCATGGAACCAATCTCTCTCCCAACAATTACTACTTGAAGGTTTTTATCACATCAATCTTTACTGAACATCTTGACCCTAATTTGCAAAGCAGTTTGAAAGTCCTGGGAACAGTAAGAAGTGTTTAGCAAATAAGAAAAGAATAAGGTGGCTTCAGTCTAAACTGACTGGTGTCCGAGAAGACTCAGCCAGTTAGTTCAACTCATGTAGAAACCTTTTCCCCAGATGAACACTTACTAGATCTCAGATGGTTCACTGCATATTTTGTTCATCCCTAAAATATTTATGTAGTATGTATTCTGTGCTAGGCATTGGGTATACAATGGCAAAGAAAGCAGACATCAACCTTAAGCTCAAGAAACATAGTCTGGTGGGAGAGACAAGTATTAAATCCATAATACTCTATGTCAGCCTGAGACTTCAATTCATAACATTAAAGATACTGAGCTAGTTAATGTTCAGAGCGGCATCTTAAAGCTCTGGATTCTAGAAGGAGGCCCAGAGAGACAGGTGAAAGTTGAACTTCTGAGAGAGGAGAAACTATGGGTAAGCCAAAGAACTCTATCTGTAGAGGGAAGAGAATAAAACAGAGAAAGAGAAGCAAAGATGCAATGGAAGACGCAATACAGACTTCCCATGAAAGAATGGGAAGTCAGCTCGCTCCTGCTGTGTGAGTCAATACACATCACTGCAAGGAATCTCCTTTTCCACTAAAGTACCTCAAGGGAGTTTCTGTCTTTTGCAACCAAAAGCCCCCTCTCCCTCCATTTCTGTCAACCACCACAGTGACAAATAACAAAGCTGAGAACTGTCCTTAATGCTCAGACACAAACACTGCATCTCTGATAACACCGCAGTGCTAGCTGGAGTGAGACAAGAAGAGCCCCACCCCAAAAACTCCACACAGACTCAAACGTAAGACATAGGAGGAAAGAGGAAACTAGGCAGCACAGGAACAAAGGACCACTCTGTCAGCCACTCTAGGCTAACACTGTTCACAATTCTAGACTGAATGTCTGCTGTTTACATAATTTCATGTTAACTGTATAATCCACTTACATAGGTCTCGTTCTATAATGTGGGTTCTCAACAATGGGTAGTCTCAACAAGCCGTTTTCTTGCTTTTCCAAAGTTAAAGAAGCTTCCAGGGACACCCGGACTGAGGGTCCTGACTATCACAGTCAGGAGTGCAAAGCTCAGAGAGGGCATAACTAGTAAAGAGACCCCTTCGCAAGACACTATTTGAACAAGGGTTATATCTACTTGGCTGTTCCACATGCTCTATTTTCACAGCTGCAGATACAATTAAACATACCCTTAGTTACAAGTGATTTTAATAAAGTACTTCTCTTTGCCAATGGAGAGAATTTATATATATATATATACGTATATATATATATACGTATATATATATATATAAAATATATAAAATGCTTAAGCCTCAGTCATTTCTAGGAAACTGTTTTTGCACTGTTAAAGACAGCTATATGATGGAAGATGATTTGAAACTGCTTTTAGGCTTTCAGAAGTACAGAGGAAAGCAAATTTCAGCTTCTGAATGAATACTGACATATGCGGCTTATTTTCAACTAAGAAGAATTTCACAGCCTGTGTATCTGTGACAATTTTTCTTTTCAACTGTTTAGAAAATAACACAGCTGATTAGACCAGAGTGTTAGAAAGTGAGTGTAAAGGGGAAATTTTTTAAAAATTATGCACAAAATTCAAAGAGAAGCAGCCTAATGAATTATGCAAACCAGCCTTGCCAATTTTTCATCAGCTTAAAGATTCAAGTCTAGTTCACTCCTTACTGTGCAGTACATGAGGCCTTCAGTGTGGGATATGGACTTGGAGAGCTATAATCAGCAGAAGAGGGTGTGGGTGATGGGACAGTCACAGGCCGTGACAGTTCCCCACTCAACGAGACCATGCCCTTGGTGACTACAGAGATAAGCATTTACGCTATTGTCAAAGGACTGCCACGGCAAATGCCTCTGACATTCTGTGACGGGACAGTGTCTTCAGCTGAGGTGGGCAGAAATAATGTAGCTGCCAAAGTAAATAAGGAGTGAACAGAGGAGTCAAAATAAACCATCAGAAAACTAGACACAGTAGGTCTCTTTTCTGGATAAACTTTTTCAGGCAAATTAAAAACTAAAGCATTACAAACAAGAGTGAGAAACATGCCTCTGGCTCACCCAAGAGTTCAGAGAACTAAAGTGACAAGGAAGAAGAAGAGAGAGAAAGAGTGAAACTGAATAAAATGGAAATGAAGATCTGCAATATCTTTTGAAAAATTCTGAATGACAGTTATAACAATTTAATGATAGTAATAATACTTAATGATCTGTCTGGCTCTTCACTCCCAGAGTATCACAAACTTTCCTAGAGAAGGCATCTGATTTAGAGCAGCCAACCTGGTTTACACAGGACTGAGTGCTTCTGGGTACTTGGGCCTATCAGTACCAAAAATCTGGAAAATTCAGGGAGAACTGGAATGGTCGGTTACCCTAGTTTTTACAGAAGATAGCACTTGTCAGTTCTCACATTGAGAACTGAAGCAGATTCCATTTATTCGTTTACATTCTTTTTGGAGGGAAGACAGAGAGAAGAAGTGGGCAAGTCTGTCTGGATGACTGAATACAAACTTTATAGCATGGAGGGGAGATTCTCATTAAAACTAAACACATAATTTCTCATGTTTTATCTAGGAAGTTACTATTGAACATTTTTAAATAAAATGCTTATGAAACTTAGAAATTAATTTTGTAGTTTAGTTTTAACTTCTAAGTTGATGCATTACTAAATATTAGCTAGTCAGAAGATTAAATATATATGAGCTCTCCATAGTGTATGCATTGCTTTACATTTATTTGTTGGGCACAGATAAAACCTCATGTGGGCATCTTTCCTATTTCTAAGTGGAAAACAGAAATAATAGGGGTGAGCATACTGTTACTTCTTTGCTATTGGAACACAGAAATCCTTAATCTGCCACCATTAAAAAAAAAATGACCGACAAATGCTATGCAGTAAAATAAAATGGATGAATGGCAAATAAGTAATGATAATTATAAAACAGCCAATGTTTCTTTGATATCAAAACTCCATTCTTTATATTTTTAATGTTTTTGAAATCCTGAGTGCTTAACTCACTGGTCAACCAGTGACAGGAAACTGGTCTGTAGGTTAAAGGGATCTGGGAAGGTTTAGGAGGTTTTATAGGGATAAAGAGAAGCCTACCAATATTCTGGGGCCCTAGCAATTAGTTTCAGACATGGTTTCCACTTTAATGAGCTAAAGGGGAAACACAAGCAGAATTCTTGCCATCTAATCAGTGGGAAAAACACGAAGGCAAAGAATATCACTGATGCTGATCCCTTCTAGTTCTCTTCATTATGAACCCAACCAGTTTCCTCACCACATCCCTCTATCCTGTCCATTCTTATTTTTCAGAGATTATAGCCATATCTACAATGTTATTGTCCACAGAAAAGGCACCAAGTGTTTTTGTTAAATTCATACTAATTCAATGCTTTAAATCACAGCATTGGTGGGAGGGCACTCTCCCAAACTTCGTATATGTGAGGTGGGTGGCTGGAATCCCTGCAACAAGAGTAGTCTTCTTTGGCCTGAGAGAAACTAAGTCCCATATGGCCCTGTTTTATGAAGAAAACTTCTGAAATCAATTATATTCTTTTTCAAAAGCTGTGTTGAGGACTAAACTATGAACAGCCAGAGGCTCTGTAGTAATGAGCAGACCAGTGGGAATGGTACTTCAGACAGACAGGTGAATCCATATGATTCTAAATAATTTAAATAAAATTACTGGAAAAGGGCAGTGGAAAATTACTACTGTGACAGCAATATGATCAAGGATACTGGGCACTATAATTTATGTCAGCGTTCTTGTGTTTAATAGAATAAATCTGAGTCCATCCAGCAATGGAAATTTTAAAGGGTGATAGTAGCGAACTACTATGGTTACTGTAATGTTAGAGGTTTGCAAGATTGTGTGGAGGAGATGAGTCCCCTCTCGCAGAGAGCGCGATCGGTGTCATCTTGCTAGCACACAAAAATTACACAGCTCAAAGGAGCCACAGGGTCAGCTTTTGGTAACACAAGCCAGCTTGTAACTAAGTAGGATTAAAGGATTACATTTCATTTATATATTCAATTGTCTGCCTATCTGCTTTTCTCACTCTGTATTGCGTAATTCTTATTACCACTGTACTTTGGCCTTCTTAAAATGGCCTGTTTTCAGTTTCTCTGAAACCGGGTTCTGTGACCCGGTAGGAGCAAAATGAAGTGTAACAATATAATGTACAGATGTAAATTCCAAATTCAAATACAGGTTAGCCATATAAAATATAATATGTGAATTGGGCTCATGGTCCTAGTCTCACAGACCCCTTTTCTGTCTGCATCCCACTTTTTCTTCTGTGAATTCAGAGTGGGCAATGAAGGAAAGCCCTCCTCCTTCCAGAGCCTATTCAGTAGTTCATTCTCCCAGCACATCTTTTGGTCTGTGGCAGATTTAAAATGACCACAAATTCTTTGATATTCCCTGCATTGAAATGGAGGGTGTCTGTCCCCTCTCTTTGAATGGGGAGCCTCTCTGACTCCTTTGACTAGCAGAACACTGTGGAAGAAATGCTGTGCCAGTATCTATGCCCAGAATCTAAGCAAAGAGATTGGAATACTTGCTCTTGGAGCCCTGGGAGTTGGCATATAAGAAGACTGTTATCCCTGTTGGAGCGATCCTGTGGAAAGGCCCTGAGACTGCAGGGAGGGAAAGGAACTAGCTGAGTCCAGCCCTCCAGCCTCCCCTGCTAAGGGTCCAGGTTAGCCACCTGCTGAATACCACCAAGTCATCATTGCTGGAGCTCACTAAGTTTTGGAGTAGTTTATTGTACAGTAATAGATAAACAGAACCTTGTTCTAGAACAAAGGTGACAACTTTGGTGGGCTGGCTATTTGAGCCGGCTTCCTGCTTCTATAAACAAAGTGGACCTGCTATTCACTTATGTATGATATGGCTGCTTTCCTGCTACCAAGGCAGAGTTGAGTAGTTTTGTAAAGAGGACCATTTGCAAAGAAGACAAAGGTTAAAATATTTACTATTTGGTCCCTTACTAAAACTGATTGCTGACCCCTCTCTTAGAAGAAGGCTTATCCATGAAACTCATGATTTCCTTCCCAGGAGAATATATAATTACCAGTCTGTTGCCATTCACTAGGTGAAAAGACAGAGATCTTATGCTGATTTGGGCCAAGGCGTATGACCTTTGGAAAGCCAGTTCACCTCTCTTGATCTCAGTCCCTCATCTGTAAAATGAGGAGTTTGGACAGTCTTTCCCTAGAAGTGCTCCATGAAACACTAGATCTATAGGATGCTCTGTGGAAAAATGATTCTACAGCCAAAATGCAGAGGAAACACTGCATACTATCTATCCTAATGGAAACAACCAGATGCATATTAGCATATTAAGCTTTCTGCAGTCAAGAAACCAATCTATCTTTGTTTACATGAGTGTTTTCTCAAACATTTTTGGTATCAGAGCTCTTTCCCCCTAACACCTTGACATTGCATGGAGCCCATGTTGGGAAGGACACACTCCAGGAAATATTACACTGGGTCCCTTTTTGCTTCTTCAATAGTCCCTAAGTCTAGGACTCATTTTCTGGCTACAGAGAGTTAACATTTTTCCATACTCTTTTCAGACTTCCCTTTCTGAAGACTGCTGCCTTTAATTTCTTAGCTCTGTGAGACTCTGCCAGTCTAATTTGCTGGCTCTTCAGATTGGAGATGCAGTGGCCAATTAAGCAAGTTGCAAATGCTTCTAGAGGAACTAAAATGGCACAATGATCACCAGTCTTTGGATGACAATTTTAATTATGGTCTGGAAGTAAAGCAGGGACAAATACAGCCACATTTTTAGACTGCTACTAGTGTTTATAATCTGAAGATTTTTCTTCACACTTACCAAAAAACAGAATATACAATTCCTTCTTAGCATTATAAGTGCTTTCCAAATATCAAATGACCGTGGTTATAATATATACAGTATTTAGAAAATATTAAATACAAGGTAACCTTGCTTACCCAGACTGCTTGTTTAAAATTCCAGGTTATCTGACCAATTATATAAAACAAGGAAGTGTTTATCCTGATGAGCTAATGATGGGTAAAGGCTGTCTTCCCATGAGGGTGTTTGAGATTCCTGACATGCGGACCAGTCCTAAGGCAGCTCACAGCATTATTTAAGATGCACATATCTTTTCTTGATTCTGCTTATTTCAGATGTAACAAGTTGTACTACATACACAACTATTCCGTTATCAACCCTTGCAGAAGCTAAAATACATCTGTGTAATAAGACACAAGCATTTTCTCTAGTAATTATTAGGAAAAGAGGTTCATAAATTCATTCTCATGAAAATACCAAATTAACAAAAAAGTTCAATTCACCTAAAATCCAACTCAAGGAATTATTTACCGAAAGTTTTTATAACATAATTAACCAAAATTGTGTATGTATTCATCTAAACCAGTTCTTAGCCAGAGACGATATTTTTTCCCTAGGGGACATTTGGCAGTGTCTTGAGATATTTTTTGTTTATCAAACTTGGGGGTTGTTACTGGCCAAGGATGCCACTAAACATCTCACAATGCACAGGACAGGTCCCCATAACAATTTTCCAACCTAAAATGTCAATAGGTGGAGAAATCCTGATCTAAACCAAACCACTCTTTTAATCTACATGAGATTTACCTGTATTCATGATCTACCGAATTGTTTGCCAAGAGTTGACTTAGCCGGCTGTTATCTTATAGGAATATATATATATATACTCCTTGAACGTGGGAATATCCTACCTTTGTATCCCTAGCACGCAGCAAGGCAACAAAACAGAAGAAGGTGGCGATTCTTTTGCATACAACAAATGCAGAGAGGAAGTTCCTTTAATAGCAACAGGAGGGGAAAAGAGAAAAACACCTCCCCTCCGCAGTCAGAGAAAAGAAAGGAACTTCCTTGCCAATGCCTCAGAGAGGAGGGGCCATGCGTCTCCCTGCCTTGCCAAAGATTCCCTATTCCGGATGAGGCCTAATGCAGTAGAACATCCATCCTTAAGGACCACGTGTACTTGTCTAGAATTTTCTCCCCCTCCTCCTGCCACCCCCTCAACTTCCTCACCAACCCTACTCTTACCACTTGGGGTCTTTGTTCTGCCCTGGATTAGGGTAAAGACAGCAGCAAGCATGGCTGAATATCCTGCAGCCCAAGTGGGGTGGGGATCAATGTAGAAAATGAGGTATTTCTTATACAGCAAAGTTGGGGACTAGTGATTCATCTCCACTACACAGCTATATATACAGCAGGACAGTGGCCAGGTGTTTGCTGAAGTCAAACAGATTTAGGGTTGAATCTTAGGGCTCATTTACTAATTAACTGTTACTTCCAAAAGTTTCTTACTTGGGATTTAGCTTCCTCCTCTAGAAAGTACGTAATGCTGTTTACTCGGGCGGCCACAGAGGCGCTCGCTCAAGTTTCCTCTTGAGTGAGAACCTGCTATGATGAGTGTAGTCAACAGCCTGCAGCTGCTGCACCCTCTGGAACCACCACAGCATTCAAGCCAAGGCCATGCGCTCCCCGGGCTGCTCCCAGCACAGCACCGGGACTGGAGCCTGACCAGTCCTGCCACCACGTACCCAACACGCCACAAAGGAGCCTCACAGTCTGAGGCTCCTCCTACCCAGTCTCCCTCCTCCTATCATTCCCCCTTCCCTTTCACAGGATCAGACCCGAATCAGGTCCAAAAGCTCTTCCCCTTTCCGGTCTGTCACCTTTCTCTTTTATCTCTCACAGGTGTTTTCACTTTCAGGTATCTGCTTCTCAGAAAACCCAAGTTGATACAACTCTCTTTATAAGATTGCTCTAAAAATTGGAAACAACAGCATAGGTCCGGCTTTTGGTAGCTACTGAGTACAGGGTCCCTTCAACTGGCAAGCATTATAGACAGGAGCTGGGTAATCATTCTTCTGTATTTGCTCAGGGCTTTAATCACACATTCCATTGTGTAAGTGCACTTTGTTAGCAGGCAGTGAGAAGTCAGGCTTCTTAGCATAGTACTCTAGACTCCAAGCAATCCCAATTATCTGTAGGCAGGTAACCAGGTGTGTTTGTATAGGTGGGTGGGCCTGCGACAAGAGGAAATTGGCTTTGAAGCCACATAAACCTAAATCTCCACCTAATTTGTGTGACTTTTGGAAAGTCATTTAACCTCTCTTCAGTTCTTCATCTACAAAATGGGGATAACAGTGCCCACTTACTAGGGAACAGTGAGGACTAGAGGTAGTCTGTATAAAGCAACTAGCAGTGTCTGGCCCATTGTAAACATCTAATTCAAGGATGCATTCTAACTTTTATTGCCTGTATATCTTTTCATTCATTCACTCATTCAATAAATAATTATTGTGGGCCTACCATGATAGGGAACCGAGAGACAGTGAATCAGACAGGCACAGATCATTACAGAGCCTGACAAGTTAGTCAAGGAATTGTGCAAAGTATATCCAGTGATTACAACACCAGTATTTAGATGCTATGTATTATGTGCCAGGCTCTGCTTTAAGACCTTTACTCAATTCGCTCATTGAGTCTTTATACTAACTCAATGAAGTAGGTATTTGCTTAAGAGTATATAACTACTCAGTGTTGATTTGAACATAAGCAATCTGGCTCCAGAGTCTATACTTTCAAAAGCTACACTGTATTGCCTCTCCAAACATCTGAATTGGATTTTATGCTTCCACAGAGCACAAATGATCCTTATACAAGTATATTAAAAAAATCTACTGTATTAGATCAGTAGGAAAGACAGTTACTTCCCTTAAAGAAACATAGGCACACAAATAGTAAGCTGAGCAGGTGTAGACACTGATGGGCCATTGGTGACCAATTTGATAGCAGTTACCTGCCACCGCCCTGCCCAACCCCCTCCTCCATCCCCACCCCCTTGCCATTTGCTTGGCTTCCAACTCAGCAGCTGTTTTCTGGCAAGGGCACAAGGAGAAAAGTGCTGTAGTATGCTTTTTCATTTTACTTAAGCTGACCTCTTCATCTGCTATCACCATAGGGCTCTTCTGGTTCCAATAAATTCTCAACCTGCAATGTCAAACCTTTCATGCCTACTAGAACTTTCTGGCAGAAAAGTTAAAGGAAAATCAAATTGGTATGTTTTATTTGTTCTTTTCATAAAATTGTCCACATGACTTGATTAAGTAGTTTGCTGAGTGTCTGAGAGGTGATCAAGGTTGGCAGTAAGGACATCAGACACTGGACACTAAGTTCATTCTTAGTACATGGCAGACACCACCCCTTCTGCATGCAGTTTGGTCCAAGAAATCCTTTGGGTTTATGACAACGTACCATCATTCCCCATCATTCCAGAATAAAAGTGGCGACGCTAATACGAAGAAAAAAAACAAAACACCACCCTCTCCTAACTAGTCAAGAAAAATTAAGACAAAAAATGATAGTACTTACTGGGGGGCATTGGGCAAGTTTATCAGCTGCCACCAGTTGAACGTTTAAGTGTTTACTTTGGGACTTTCCTCTAGATTTAATCAACCGCTGTAAAACCTGACGGACGAAGACATGAAACAGAGATACTGTCAACAAGAGTAAAGAAAACTAAATAAATCAAACCTTTTTTATAGTCTGTTTAGCTCTGAGTATTAGTAGAGAGTAAATGCGCTGTGACAAATCGTGTACATAAATTCTGTGATAACATCATCCCCTTACACTGGGTTTCAGTTATAGTGGATTTGATTAAGTTTATCCTATTTTTGAGCTAAGGTCTTGGTGGGATCTTGAGTTGCCACCTTAGATTTTACTCAGAGATTTCAAAGAAAGCCCTGCAAAAGGGGAGGAACTGATTTGTACTGGGTCATTACTGTCCAAATTCAGGTGAATTACATTTTGGTTCACTATCTCAATATCAAATAAATATCAGCATCATTTATATATTTGGTCCTTTTTGTCACTGATAATTACTAGGGCATTCCAGTTTACCTTTACATTACTAAGATGATTTCATATAGAAATCCAGACAAAACATTTGCACTTGTATATTGCCACATATAAACCAGGGATACATCTATGTTTTCGGAGCACTGCTATAACTACTTTGCCACATACTTCCCCCTCCCTTAAATTATTTTCTTAGCTGAAACATGGCCTCCCCACAAAACAGTATGCGTCTCTATGATATCTCAGCACATACATCCTGAGAGCCCCCATTTCTGCACTTTGGGGTTCTATGGTGTCTGGGACAAGGGGCAAGAGGGATTGAAATCGATTCCACTGTAGCAAAGGATGCTTGAATTCCCCTCCAGTTCTGGAACAAGGAGACCTCCAGGTAGTCAAGGCAGTTTCAACGCATTCTAATGATTTCCCAAAGGGGTTTGGTCGGGATTTCCCAACTCATCCAAAGCAGAATGAGTGCCTGGAGAGAGGGAGGCTGAGGATCTCAGAGAGCTGGAAGAAGGGCACTGCTTCTGTAAATGTTCTCCACCCATGAGCGGGGACTCCTGTTCTGCATGGAAGTTGAAATGGCATGTAAGCACTACAAGGCACTCTTGGAGGCACTGAAAACTCATTAAGGTAGTACCTCCCAAGGATATCTATCTCATACTAGATTTTTAGAACATCATCACTTCTTAAAAATTATAGAACACCCAAATCAAAAGAGACCAATTTGAGGCTGGCCCACTTTACTTTTTATCCCATTGTTCTTAATCACAAAGTATTTATATTCCTTGAAGAACCCAACCTCAGCACAAATGTAAAGGTCTATAACTTTTCCAAAGAGATTTTATATCATATGATATAGACAGCTTTCTTGAACTATATATATATATATACACTCTCAGCTGGGGAAAGAATATAGGTGATACAAGAATCAATGTTAGCCAAGAAATTTACCAAGGTAGAAACTACAGTCTCTGACAAGCTAAACTTATCCTCACCTTTCTTAATTTTTTGTTTTTATTACATTCTTGCATAACTGACAGGTTGGGGAATCACAATAGACAATTAGCTTCTTGAAGGAATGGGCTGTTCTTCATTTGTTGTCTTAGAATTTCTAGAATCTATACAGACTGTGGGAATTACAAAGTGTGCTCATTAAAAAGTGTCTCAACAAGACATTCTCCTTACCCACTAACAAGCACAGAGCCAGGAATATTTCAAAAGAAATTAGCTTCTAATCCTTAAGACGGATATGAGCTAATTACCTTTGGAGATGAGACTTTTACATGAACAATAATTGGTGCTAAAGAAGTCTTTATAAGTTGTGCTGGGTGATTGATGGTGTCTGCATCAAGAACAACCAGTTGCAAAGATCTTGCCAACTCAAAGATTCTTTCAATTTCACTTTGTACTTCCGCTAAAAGGAGAAAAAAATAACAGGTTATGGTTGTTTTTATTAATTAGTTATTATATTTTAAGAGATAGTACCTCTTTCAGATACGTTTGTCTCTATTGCAAAACAGAATATTTTGAATTTTCATATTACTATCTGACTTAAGATATTTTCTAAAGAGAAAGAGATGGGTTGAGTTTTGTATAAAACCAAACAGTGGTGGAAAAAATTGAGATCTCTTGATTTGCCTTTTATTTTTTTTTTAGCCTTTCCCTAGTATTTAGCTATTTATATAGCTGTGTTGTTTTTGATTGTTGCTTTTTCTAAAGAACTTTTATTTTTATAAAGTTGAAACCATATTTAGGAAAAAAACAAAATACATGTGTGGAGCGACATTACATGGAGAGCAAATTACACTGAAATTTCTAACGAACAACCTACATAGTAATATTTTATAGATAAACATTTTTAAAATCCCTACAATTCATCTGTTTTGACTGATATGCACATTTTTGTATTCCTGGTTAAATGTTCTGAGTCTACTCTTACAACTAGCATATTGCTAAGTCTTAATTTAAGTATTAGGGCTAGTGGACTTGTTCTAAGGCATGATTCAGTATTAAGAAAACAAAAAACTAAGACCAATTATATTAAAATGCTGCAAAGCATGTAGACGCAAATCTATTTGGCTGGCTATAATTCCCAAGTGACCCAAAGCTGTGTGTGAATCTGGTCAAATGAAAAATCTAGTTATTTGCAATGGCTAACGCAATCCAGCTATTTTTTAAGCAAAACAGATTATCTATAAAAACATAATACGGATTTCTGAAACAGACAAGTTTTAAAAATATCTATTCTATAAATTGTTTTACTGGATGTCTAAAGTTTGAATTAGACTATTTAATTTTCAGAGAGATGATTTTGTTCTGCTTTTTGCTCATTCTTACTTTTAGCTATAGGTGTGACCTAACAATATTGTAATCCTGTTCAAATTACACAAAGTAGACCAAGCTACTTCATTTAAATTATCAAAGATGGCCTAGGAAAAAGGTGATGTTGTTCTAAATATCCTCACTGAAAACGGTTTATACCAGAATCCCATGATTGCTTTGCTCATCCTGTGTAAGTATAAATCCAAGTCCATGCCACCCACCAAAATGTTCTCCCTTCCAGACCAAGCGGATTGACAGGGTGTGTGTAGGATCATCAAGCTAAAAATCATTATGAAACTATTTTCTTGAGCTTTGCATAATACCATAAAAATTCTTATTTTCCACAAAATCACTGATGTTCAACACATGATCTATATCAGAAGTATGAATTTAAGGAGTTAAAAGAATCTGTCATCTTTCATATTATCCAATAATAACAGCCTGAAGGATTGCATGTTGCTTTGAAATGTGACTAGCTTTCAAGATAGCAATGTAAAGAATTTGGACAAATTAGGCCTATTTGCAAAATTCTTCTGAAATCATATTTTACATATAATACACATAATGATAATAAGATACTTGTCCCTTTTTCTCACATGTTGGAAACAGTTATTTTAAAAAGGTTTTTCTATTAAGTGAAGTTTTGAAAATAAAGTTTATTTTTTTTACTGTAGTAAGTTTCAGTCTCAGGCTGTTGCGGTATGTTCTTCATCTGTTGGTTTCATTAAACTGCCACTGGTTTAATGTAACTCCAGGCCAGGAGTATTCTAGAACAAGTCTCTATTGCTTTAAGCTTCAAATCTTAAAACAATATTTTTGGAAATAGCAAAAAGGCAGAGTGACACAAGCTGGATTGCTCTGGTACAAAGAACCCTTAAGGTACTCTGAGTCTCTGTGTAAATGACTGAGAAATACCTGGGCCTTATTTACTCTGCACCAGCAATAAGGTAAGTGTGGCTTTTAACAGGTGCAAAGGGCAGGCTCACCTGCTGCTTAACCAACACAGAACTCTTGGGCAATGGGCACTCCAGCACGAGCAGTGAGATACCCACCAGTGCAGGCCAGGAGGCTGCTAAGGGCCACACTATGGCCTGGAGTGGGTCCAGTATTTGGATAATACACAATAAATAAATTATACATGTGAGGAAGAGAAAGGTATATTTATCTACACAACTCATTTTCTTAAAGAAAAACTAACCAAACTCAACAGTATTGACTACCCAGGCTGATTCTCAGAAGAGTTCCAATGGAAATTTCATCATAAACATATTCTAGACAAATGAGCTCTGAGAATGCACAGGCTCTGCTGCTGGAGGGCTCTCAGCGAACACTTCTAGAACAGAAAGAAGCACAGCTGATCTGGACCACCTCTCTCCAGCATCTGTCACTGGGACTCTTTCTTAGATCCAAATGCTTAATTCACTCCCTAGGGCTCAAAGCAACATTTCCCAAAGTGAGTACCTTGGAACACTAACCCATAAGATGTCCCAAGGGAAAAGGGGGGTTCTTTTGCAAGGGAAATATTACATACTATAATAGATTCCCTTGGAATTTCAGACGAGGCTTTACCCTTTGTATCCTTATGGCTCTAAGAAATCTTGCAGTAAAGAAGCCTGCCAACTGTTTAGTTCATAATTTCCAAATTTATCTGACCATGGAAAGCATTTTGGGTATAACAAACAGTAGTATCTTTCAGAACTAACATTTCATGGACTCAAGTTTGGAGGTGTCTTTAGCAAGGCACACTGGGAGGCTTAAGCCACTGGCCTCAATTTGCTTTTTCAGGGTCTTCTGTTGCTCTCAAACCATGCTATCTACTCCCCTTGTCTAAGCATGCTCTTCACAAAACCACTCATTTCTCAATACACAATGTTTTTTTATATGCCAACACCTTTGTACATTCTTGTGTGCCTTGAAGAACCAGCTCAAATATAACTTTTGTGAGTCTTCTCAGATACCTCTTCCTCCCTACCTTTCTTTATACCCCTAGCTCTTTGCTCGTAATTCTATTATCAGAAAGTATTTTAACCATCCTTACCTCCTTTTTGTTTGCTCATGGGTAAGATACTTTGTCTCAGTTACATTTGTGCTTCCTAAGTCTGGCATGGCATATAACAAGTGTTCAATTAACATCTGATGAACGTACCTACAAACGTACATTAACAAGCAGGCACATGGATATAAGTGGCTCACATAGTAGTTATTATAACAGACTGAAATTAACCCCAATTGTTGTGGGTATATGAATTTTTACAGAGTAACAGTTAAAACCAGTAAATTGGCATCTATCTTGTTTTTCTCTCAATATTTATATTAACTCCACCCCACTCATTCCACTACTCTTGACAACAGGTGACTGATTATAGAGAATGACTTCAAATAGTATCCATGAATTCCTTAGCTGGTGCAGATGGTTAGTCTAGCAACCGAGCTCATGCTTTTAAGTGTCCTTTAGCCTCTCATCATACATCAGAGGAAGGAGGGGTTAAAAGTCAAGGCACTGTGTGGAGTGAGAAGGAGAGTAGAAAATGGAAAAACAGAGACTAATAGGTGCTTATCTGAGAAATCTTCAATCTAATTTGACATGACTGTCACCCATGATATTTGACTTTAGTCAGTTACCTAATCTGATTTATCATCATCAACTCTGCCATTGTCACCTCCTCAAGGTCAAAATACTGTGCCTTTAAAAGTGTTTCACTCTATATGTGGAAGGCTCTACATACAGGACGAAAGAAAGAACTACTGGTATCCTGGATCTTGTCCTCACAAGCACTGACAACTGTTTCATTGGTATGTTTAGCATTCTTTCAGAAAGTAACCATCCAACAAACATTTATTGAGCAATTACTACATGCCAATGCCATGCCAGGAATATATAAATGATACTTTGTGGCCTCTTTACAATCTGTATAAATCTTGCCTCAGGGTCAAGGCACAGCCTTCAACAAATTCTTAATGAGATGTTTGGGCATGTAATCTATCTTGGACTTTTTTTAGTTTTCTATCATAGTTTGTTTCAGTAATTTAAGAAATGTGGTGGCATAAGAGAGTCCTATCTTTCCTACTCTGCCCATAAGGCATAGGGAAGCAAAACTCTCAAAATGTGATGCAAAAGAAACTCCTAGAGTTATGAATGGACTTCCCCACTGTTGGCCATCACAGAAACCACAAACAGGCTTTTGAGGTGAATGTTACCATTTGCCAGCCGCCTGAACTCACTTCTATGGATGGTGATTCCCTCCCTCCACTGCCCTGCTCATGTATGGCTTGATGAACTCAACATACAGCCTTTCTCTTTTCCAATACAGTGAATTTCAGCAAGCTTTCTGAGTTTAAACTTCCTGCATGTCATTAATGGTGGCTGCTTGTCTTCCCTGAGGGTTTCAGCCCTGGGCAAGTTCACTATGGATTCAGTGAGACCGAGAAATGACAATGGAATGTTCTTGGGGTAACAGGGTTTATACCCAGCTTTCTTCTGCCCACAGTAGGTCGAGTGCTAGAATCATATCTGCATCCAGCAGGTCTGTAATCCACTTCCATCTCTGCCTCTGCCCAGCAGAGCTCTTCAGACAGTGACTCAGTCAATAATGGGTCATTAGTGTAGCAGTAGGTCAATTACATCATTATGTAGTTTAAGATCAGGTAAGTATCCTGCCCATAGGAACGTCCATTTTCCCCTCACTGCTATTTCCACTTACAGATGTGGCTCTTCTGGGCCTACCAGCTAACAGCAGAAGCAACACTGACAACACATTACCTAGCTTTTTTCTGAAGATCTGAGAAGGCTGAACATCTCATTTCCTTTCATGTCAGCTGTGACTCAGGTATGACGGATATCGTTAGCCTCTTTGAGCAGCTTGGGCAAAGCAGAGATGAGTGGATTCATGTGGTCAGGCAATAACAGAGTAGGAGAGTCCATTGAGGATTCCTCGCACCAGACTGCTAATTAGCTAATTGACTAGAGCTGAGAGAGAGGAGGCTCTGGCTGCCGCAGAACTCTGCTCCCTTCCTTTCCATGGATAGCATTCCCTTCAGTTTATCAGTGCTTCTCCATTCAGAATGGGGAACAAATTGGAAAAGACATTCACGAACGCAACAAGTGTCACCCCAGTCAGATAGCACAGCTCGGAGAATGCTACATTTGAACATCTTACCTAAGCTGGAACGGGTGTTCGAACGTTCAATTATTGCTCTCTTGCTGGGATTATTTAGGACAGACCTCTTAGCAAGAGAAATGTCAGCTGTCACTCTTGTTATTGATATCCTATGAATAGGAACACAGAACAGAACAAGCCAGTAAAAATGTTATGGGGCTGTCCAAGTGATTTATGACCACAGTACTTAATAACCACTTTACATACTACAGTGCAACCACAGTATAATAAACATTGGCTACAAGTTTTTAAACAGGATTTGCCAAGTATTAAAATACAAGCAGAACAGAATGGAGGAAGGTTTCGCTATTTAACAAAAATATTACTGTATTAAAAATGCAGCTCTTTTACACTATTGTGTGCTTTGCCAAATTCTCTGTATAATGAGCACCATACCAGGAGAGAATTAAAACATACAAATAAACCATGTTCCTTATAGGAAGCAGCAATATAATTTCCCTACAATTCACAGTTGTTTGCTCTTGAAAAGACCTTCAGGAAGTACAAAGGCTCTGCCCTAGCATATAAGTGCTGCTGGTCCGAAGGGGGAAAACCTCTTCATTTGGATCATCAAAGATAATCAACCAGTTGGTAGCTATGGTGCATTCCTGGTGCTCAACAGTTTATTCATGACAGATAAAGCATTTGTCCACAGGCCCAGAGGAATGTTTCATTTCTAAGAACAAAAACATGATTTCTTTTCTGCAAGCACAAGATTCTTGAGCAATTTGCATATGATTTTGAATGCAGATGGTGGACAATCATAAGACACCATAGTTGAGGGCAATGCAAGGATTGTGCCAGGATTTTGGTAAGTTAGAAAGTATCCTGCAGCCATGCAAGAAAAGAACAAAGCAAAGTAATTGCAAAGGAATGAAGAGAAGAGTCTATTTGCACATGGTTTGTCAAATGAGAATACCTGTAACATAATTTTAAACTGGGATCACTCAACTTCATATTATCATCTACCTGTAGAATGCAAAGAATAACTCCCTAAGCCCATTACTGCCAGTATGTGCCTTTCTCCATCTTATTTTCAGAGCTTGGCAGTTCCAGGAAGGAGACAAGGACAGGACTGCCCCTACTACCTCTTGACACCCAGTGCACCCATTCTTCTCTGTTTACGAACTCCTCTGGGGTTGGAGCATGGAGGAGGGAGAGTTGTCAACAATTATCGAGTTATATGTCATCTCACATCTATTTTGGGACAACACTGTCAGTACTCTCAGGAGATCCTTCGCATGACATCACTGACCTGAAGTCTTGGGGAGAATTTTAAATATCTTTTCACAAATGGTTGTAAATTGATTCTTTAAAGCAACAGGCTGTGCAAAAATTCTAGTGCCTTTTAAAGCAAAGGCTCCTTGCTTGTGTCACTTATTTGTAAGCTATAGATGGTCAGGAAATTTTAAGTTTTCAGATTTAAAAAAATTTTTAGACCCTTACTACTACATTATTTCAGGTATCTTCAAATTCTCTCTGTAGAACCAAGAGTCCTGTGAGATACCTCCAGGGTCCCTGAGAACACTACAGGGGGGCTGAGTTGGTGGGGCTCCAGTTTTCCCACCTGCAAAGCCAGGCAAACACCTCTGCACTTCTGTTTTCTACTTGGGCTTTTGATGTGTGCTCCTTGTAGAAAGTTGTTCAACTGCTAAAGACATTGGAAAACACTGGTGAAGTTCAACTGTTTCATTTTACCAAGTAGAAAACTGAGATGAGGAGAGGAAGTTCTACACGATTAAAAGCCAAGAAGGACTAAAACACAGGCCCCCCTGGCACCAGGACAGTACTTAGTCATCTGACTTATAATTCTCTCACAGTTTTAATTTTCTTCTCCAGTAACTCCAAATCTCCATAAGAGCCGTATCATCAAGTGTAGTTACACAGTCTTGGTCATGTGCGGAGAGATGGTCAGGATTTAAAATCAGGTTAAAGTCAGGTGAACCCCACATCTCAGTCCCCCTTGCTCAGGGGGTTGCTGCAGACCTGAAGCAGGAAATCTCATTGGCAGTCCTGCGGTCGCAGCTCCTTTTATTTACAGAATACGCTTTGGTTGTTTAGTTTTGGGTTTCTGGCTTTTGTGATTATTTGTTGTTTTAAGAATGAAGTTGTTGGTTAGAAACATATAGTCAAGTTCCAGAGCAATTCAAATATATGACTGGAGACAAGTAGGCTGGTTTAGGGACAGAATTCAACTTTCTGGAATAATGACTTTTGGAGGGCTCAAAGATTCCATTCTGCTTGAGGGAAAATCAAAACTTCTAGCTCTATTCAAGTCAGAAAGTGACCCGGCATTCTTAAAACTTGAAGGGATTGTCAACAAAGGCACACTCTTATCTTTTTCTGGGTGATAAACACTTTTACAAAGCCATTTTTAAGCATACCCCAAGTTTTGCAAATGAAGAATAACACACCCATACAAAAACAGAAAAAAATCACTTCATATATTCCAAAACCAGGAAAAGTTGTAATACAGGGTTCTTTTTCTTGTTTTATTTGTCAATAAAATACCAGCTGATTTGTTAATACATGTTATTTCTTAATAAAAGTACACATGCATGAAGAGCTCAGGAAAAGATACATAGCCCCAGAAACCTTTCAAGACAAAGTAGGAATTTCTATTTCCCAGGCAAAGATGCTTGCTATTGTCAAAATCAGACACCAAATCCAAACTTATTTTTGGTAAAAGGCTCCCCAGCAATGTCATAACATTCACCATTGAATGCCATCTAATTTATATACCATTTTTTTTTTACTTATGATATCCTTTCTACTTTTTTTTCTTACTATTCTCATACTCTTTAGGGTCTTTCAGTACTTCCATGCATCTTGTTTGATACTCATCTCTAAAAAGTTCTCTTTGAAACTTTTCTGTGACATGGGGTCTGTAGTTACTGGCCAGGAGATTAAAAGACTAATTAGGAGTTCAGTTCCTCGGCCAACTGGGCATAGTAGCAAATGTCACTGAAAACCAGCAAAAATCATTCTCTAAATCTAGTAAATACGAACCCCCAGCAACCACTCTTTTTTGGTAAAAGGCTCCCCAGCAATGTCATATCTGTTCTGGAATTCATAATTTCTGCAATCCATCATGAGCTTTGAGTATTAGTTTTCTATGGAAAGATAGTAAGTTTAGTTATGACAAAGTCATTAAAAAATAATTAGTATTTCTATGTTGATAACAGAACAGCTATAAGATCATTCTGTATTCTATCCTTGCTACATCTAATATGCAGCCCTGTGGGTATATTAATTTTGGGGGGCTCCTAATATTCATAGAGAAAAGTGTTCCAAAAACCAGAACAGTGTACTGCCAAGAGAAAAGGGAAGGAAGTCATACATAGACTTCGGTATTCTTCCTGGATCTTTCTCTTGCTGGTTGTGTGACCATGGACAAGTCATGCCATCTTTTGAGGGTCAGTTTTCTGATCAATAATATGGTGAAAGTAGCTTTACAAACTACCTCAGAGGATTGTTATTAGGAGCAAAGTAAAATATATAAAAGTGCTTTCTTAAATAAATATTTATAGTGTCCTATGTTGACACACACATACATAATGTATACAAGACAATTATTGGCGATTTGAAGAACTGAAGGAGACAGTTTCTTTATATCCTGTTCTCAAAAGTCAGCCGTCTACCACAAACTCTCATCCCAGAGTCCATGAAATGTATATGTACTTTGAAGCTGGGAGAATCAGGTCAGACATGTTGTAATCTAAACCTATTAATTTAAATATTCATGTTTGGCATTAAAGTGGTCACTTAATTATCTCAAGTGTTTGTCCACCAATGAGTCTGTGTTTAAATAGAGAACGGTAGGAAGAAATGATAAAGAGAATGATAGGGGTTATGACACACAAGGCACTGGTTGTTCTTTCCCATTTGTTGACTGCAGTTATAAGTTGTTTTCATTCTTCCTTGGCCTTGATTGCTTTATGATAGCATCAATTGTTCCCGTTTCCTTTTACAAATAAACACTGCCTCTTTGAGTCTCCCTAGGTTGTAATTTCAGCCTCTTTTCTTCCAATTCTTTCCCAAAGCGTTTTTTTCTCCTTTAAGTGTTCCTTGGCTAATAACTTGCTTTAGCTTCAGATCCTATCTGTATAGATTACATGGTGTTTCTTTAGAATTTTTGGCCATGATCATGTCAGTTACACAGTATTGGATGACTACCACAGACATGATCTGATTCAGTTGTCAAAAAGCCTAAAGTAATAATACTATTGGATTTTGAAATGATTAGCATAGGTCAATAGATTGCAGTTGTTTTCACTGCTTGAATGGTATATTTAACCAGTTGAACAAACCTCAGCCCAGAGGATGATCCCCAAGGAATGTACATGGTATAAAATGAAGACAAATGGCTCTGTGTCTTGTGCGTCCACTGTGTCCACACCACGCTGGTACCGTTGTAGCAGCTTGGGCGGTGCTAGCGAGTTTATGATTTGTGCAAAGAACTGTCACTACGTGTGGATATTCACATGCACAGGGACTATTTAGTATTGTGCTTTCATTTTTCTCACATGTATTATAGTTAGGCCCTACAATAACAGTTCTAGCAATAAAACGGCACAATAATTAGCTCTAAACTGACTCAAATAATTCACAGGTATCAAAAAAAGGCAAGTGTATGATTATGCAGTAGTTAGGCTGTTGGCCTTTAATCCAGTTGGTTGAATTATTTTCTAACCAAGATGTGAATAACAGTATTGAAGGAGAAAGCCTCTTAGCCAATGGATCCCTTTTTTGCTCTTTTTGAGAAATAATAAGACTTCCTTCTATTTTGTCTAACCTACTGCATTCACAGCCAGTGAGTCATTGAGTAGGTTTCCATCAGAACATACTGTTTATGCTGTCCTGCTGTGCTAGAGCCTTCTGTGTAATTGTTCTCTTGGCTGGTTTCAATTAAAGACTGCTTGTTATTTTCTCTCCCTTTATTAATTGGTGAAACATAACGCTGCAGATTGTCATAGTTCAAAATGTAAGGATATCCCCAAACAGCAGCAGACATGTCAGAGTCCGTGTATTGTTACAAGAAAATTTCTTCTTTACCAAAGTCTCCATACACTCGATCAGTGAATTCACTATGGTTTTTGCTAATGCACTAGCCCTTTCTTATTTGAAAGCAAGTACATTCTCCTACTCCTACCTTTAATATCTTTCTCCAACTCTGCTGTACATCAGCTCTCTCCAGGGCTGAGTGTCTTTCTCAAGCTATTTTGTAGCTGTTGGGTTCCTCCTCACATCTTCAGATGTGTCATCTGCTGTGTCATCAGACCCCATGGAACACTTGGCATCGATGTTTTAATTCTATTTCTACTAAAACCATCTGCAATAGTGTGTGTAAGTGTGCAATGTAGACAACTCTACCTGATTCAAAACAAATCTCTGTTGTTACAATTAAATGCATTTCCTCTTTCTGAGCCTGAGGACTGAGGAAGAACCTCAGATTCTTTACTCTTGAAAGCAGGAATTAGTCACTCACTTTCTCTTTGCTGGTTTATAATTTCCCTTCTTCTTTTCCATAGGTCCCCTTTTCAAACCTTAAACGACATTGTTGTGTATAAGGATATTATGTGGGACCAAAACAATCTGACACAAACTTGGGCTGCATTGGGGGATGGGATTTGTTCATATCAGGGGCTGTTAAGAGGTCACAGGATGAGTCACTGCTTAAAATATTCTCAAGTAAAGACACTATAGGTTAAGATCATGTGACTTCAAGCATAGCTGAAGGAAGTGTGCATGTGTGACCAAGAACACAGATGCCTGAGCCGTGCAGGCCAGCTGCCTCTAATCTGTGGAGAGCTGCATGAGGGTAATAGTATAGCCCTGGTCATCGGACGGCAGGACCAAGACCACTACTAAGTTAAAGAGACAGAATTCAGCTGTTTTTACAATGCTTTTTTAAGAAGTGAATTCCAAGAGCCATAAGTTTCCAAACAAAAACAAGTTATCCATCTGCTTGTGGTTGTTGAAGGAGAGAGATTAGAATAAAACAATTTTTACATGTTCTTTCAACTCCAATATTCTATTCAGTGCTTTTTACTTGTTTTCTTTGAAACTACTTCATTCTCTGCCTATCTTCTTTTAAAAAAGAGGACAGTAGGATAAACTCATGGCTTTCTTATTAGGCCCAGTCCAGTAGATGTATGTGGCAGATACTGTTATTTTTTCAACAGCCAGCCTACTCTGCAGTTAAGCATGGCCAAGTGACCAAGTTCTAACCGAAGAAATGTGAGGATCCATGTGTGTCGCTTGCGGGCCGGCATGCCTCCTTCCCCACAGGCTGACTGGAGAGACCATCCTTGGCCTGAGGGCCCCAAGTGAACTTGGGTGGAACAAATTTCTGCCCAGTTCTCCACCCCACCCCAGCCCCCAAGCTAAGGAATACCTGCCTCAACCATTAAATAAGCAATAATAGCTTTCATTGGGTTTGAGTCATTACACTTCTGGGGTCTATTTTTTAAAGCATCCTAGCCTGTACTAATGTACTTAGCCATTCACATAATGGCAAAAAGCATTCTGATTTCTTGAACTAAAATTTTAATGATGGGAACTAAAATCTCAGCTTATTTTCTTTGCATAGAGACCCAGAAACTAATAAATAGTTTAAAAACAATTACCTAGAAGGCTTTTTTTTGTGAAATATATGTAATTTGTACTCAAAGCATTATCATATTTGCCTTTTCCTTAAAATACCATGTGTACTAAAATCTATTTGAAGATATTTAAAAATATTTGGTAAGTTGGATGCATTTACCCATAATTCTCTGTACACACTATTTAAGTTTTCTTCATTTCTAGTAAGTCTTCAGGCATTTAGTTGCACACGGTTATTTTTAAATGAAGTGCATTCTGCATTGTGAAAGTGCTTAGTAGTTAGTATTGAGTCAATATGGACTTTTTATCATTTCTCTGCAAAACACAGAAACTCTTTATAGACATTTTTCACAAAACTTAAATTATAAAATTATTTGATGGCTAAAGACTCAGCCATATTGAAATGGGTTATAGTAGGATACATACAGAATAGACCAATAAAACAAAGTAATTTCTAGTAAAATAATCTATAACTGAACATCCAAAGAAATACTATTCCCTACAAAAATAGTCACTTTGGGAGGCTTATGATAGAAACATTCTTTGCACTCTTCTTTTGAAGAAATTCATTACTTTTTACCTTCATATGATACCCACATATGCACACATGCATGAACACACACACAATTCCCAAATGACATTTCTCAGCTTGACCAGTGAGCCACCATATTTTTCAGAAATAGTCTATATTTTCATTAATGTTTTTAATAAAAAAAGCTTGGTATGAATTCACTGACAAGGGAGAAAATAAAGACAAACACATTTAAGTAAAACAAATATACTATTTTCCTTCTCAAGGTCCTATTTCTCTTGGGGATTCAATGCTATACTTCCTACTTTCAGAGCTCTTTCACTGTATTCTTCCATGAATACTCTGTTAACTTTTAATTAGAGAACTTCTAGAATTGCTGGAAACATAAATCTTCAAATCAATGTATCATACATGTTTGGTTAAAGGAAGATAAAAGTACAAAAACATCTATATGTCTCACCTCCCATCAAACCTGTGCTTCAGGAAATCAAAGAGGGCTTTCTGCATCATGTCTGTTACCTTTGCAGAGGTGAGAAAAAAAGAATGAGGCAAACACACACAGAGAGCGAGGGGGAAAGAAGTCAAAAGTGAGAAAGGTGACGGGAAGGGCAGCAGGTCACAGTGAGCCATCTGGGGCGGGTGGGGAGGGGTGTTCTTCATGCTTAACCATTTGCAGTTACTAAAACTTCCCCTTGTGATTCTCCCCCAGGGGGCTGAGGAATGAATCATCAGTGTTCACTAGACCCAAAGCCAATCCTCTTCCCTATTAGGGGACAGCAGTGCCCCCGGGAGACTGCAACAGGCTGGCTTTGTCCCCTGGTGCAGCTGCCTGTGGCCCCCTGCCTGAGAGATGCTCTCCTGTGAGGAGCCCCGGAGCTCCTCAGGACAGCTGTCCCGCTGCTCTGTGCGTGCGGGTGGAAATTCTGCATGCCCACGGCTGGCTTTCTGCAGACCACTCTCCTCTTTTCCTCTGACATTCCCCACCGAGGGGGGGAGGTGAAGGGTAGAGGGAGAACAAGGGAAAGGGCAGTGGAGGAGGGAAGGGGCAGGGCAGGGAGGAAGGAGAGCGGGAGGGCATTCCTAACTCTTCTTCAAAGAGATTCATTAATTTAGTCAACAAGTGTGCACTGGATGTCTGCTATGTGCCAGATAGAGTCAAAGCCCAGGCTGCCCACCCGCAGATGTCAGTGTCCCACCCCACCTGTTTTTACGTATGCTAGCACAAAGTCAAAATGGCAGCATCTGAAATGCAGTACATCTAAGTCTTTAATCTTCTCCTTCTTACATGCTATTTTTTAACTCATCTCTGAAGAAGTTCACTCATATTTTTAGTGGACTTTCTTTCCTTCTACATGTCCTTTAAAATAAGTAAGCAGGGAAGTATGTGGTGGAATATGGCGTCATACTGAGCACCCAGCACGGTGAGGTTAGCTGGTACTCTGAGGATTCAGGTTTGCCAGCAGACGGCCTGTGTACTTCCTTGGGCCATTCATACTCTAGTATTTCTAATGGTGATGGCAATGGTTAAAGCAGATAAAGTCTTTTCTCTGAATTGAATGTAGAGCAAACCTTTGACCAGACTTCCTGTTAGAAGTGTTTTGAGGGAGATAGTGCTAAACAATGTAATACATAAAAGATGAGAAGTGTGCCAGAGAGGGAAGACAGAGCGAAGGGTCCCTTAGCCCACCCGGTACCACCCGCCTTCCCAAGCTGGGAGTGGGCTTCCATCGGTTCCTAAAAGTAAGCAGACCCTGGAGGAGCAAGCTCCAAATGGATGTCTCCTAGGTTCTTGCTCAAGAACTTAAGCATAACAGACTGGTTTTTGTACCTCATAACCCTTCAGTGACGGCCCCACTAACACCACCGGGCGCATGGATGGTACAACATCATAAGGAGGGATGTGCTCCGTCTGAAAAAGATGATGGACACGTGTGACAAGGTGAGGATAAGCATGTCAGCAACAAGAACATTTCATATGTCTCAGGTCAGATGAGAAGTGATACCATACGTCCCCACCGAGGAGACTCATCCCTTAGTTTACAGCCTTTTGGGTCACTGAAATGGAGCATTGCAGGCATGTATGGATAGAAACCTTAACAGTGGATTTAAAAAGGAAATGCAACTTACCACTTTTTGCTTCTGTTTTGCTAAAAGACAACAATGAGAGCCATATCAAAATATGTAATCTTTGTAAACGATAGTACATGATTTTAAAAGATGGCAGAATGTACCAATTTGTCCCTGTAATTCTCATTTCACTATTACCCACTCCATAGAGCACTGCTCTATTATTTCATTCTGGATGGACCAATTATGAAGACAAATGAAAAACAGACAGTTTCCTCCCTGCACTAATGACCTTCCATCCTAATTTCATGTTGGGTGGTGAGAGTGGACTTTATAACAACACTGGAAGTTCTGAGCCAACCAGGGGCCAGGGTTTGTTCCCCTGCCAGACCCAGCAAATGGTGTGGCTTAGAACAGCTTGAACAAATAAAATTTGATGAAAAGAAACAGAGAATCACAATTTGGGTAAAGATGATCATCATCTCAATCAGTAGTTATTTTTGGATTTGTAATTTTGGTTACTATGAGAAAATTTATAGTCCTTTGTTTTATCAAGTCTTTTTCCAGGATATTGAAACATTTTTTCCTACTGTGCTGTTCTTTATTTCAAAACAGTTTATAACCAGGTATTTCTGCTCTCTTTTATTTGTAACAGCAAAAAGCTGCAGTGACATAAATGTCCAACAAATGGGGATGAGGCAAAATATACTCGCTATCTGACTAAAGTGGTTTTGCGGCAGTCCGAGCAGCATCACAATCCATTTGGGTCAACCAAAGACCTAGACTGGTTCAGAGCTCCGAGATCAGGAAGGATGCACATGAGCAAGGACCCAGGTGCTCGGTGCCAACACAGTTTCCTGCAGTTATGGCAGGCCAGGATAGACCTTGACTGGTTATTCTGAACTGGTAATACTGGATGCCCTAATGCAGCATCAATTCGTGGCCAGAAGAAGTTAGCCTATGGAGGCCAGAGAATGAGGTAGAAGGAAAATTCCCAGTTGAGTACCTCTGTAATTTCCAAATGCTCAACTGCTGGTTGGGTCACCATTGTCCCTGCATTTCCATTAATTCCAGGGCTCAGTTGTCTGCTGTCCAAATAGAAATGAGGTTATCTGGGTCCGATCTCATTCTCTGCTTCAATCCTCCTGATCTCCACAGCCCAGTCTGTACCAACATAACCTAAGGTTTCCCAGAGACCCTGAAACAGAGCAGTTTCTTGAGAATCTACAGTTTTTTTTCTTTTTAATTGGCCCTTGCCATCTCGAAGTCTGTTACGTTCTTAGGTGGAATATGGAACTTGCTTCACATTGTTTCACACAATGGTTAGTTACTACCTCAGGAGTGGGGTGGGATGGGTAAATAATATTTTTCAAAATTAGATTACAATGATCTGAATTTTTAGTATCATAAATGCCTTTAAGTGAAATCAAATTATTATAGAGTGAAGTCAAATGATTATAGAAAGCAAATGAGCAACAAAATATTAAGTAGAAGAACCTTTAAATTGTTTCCAAATTAGTAAAAATACTTGCATGTATATTCAAATATTAAGAAAAGAATACATTCCGCTAAAAAGAGTTTAACTAAAACACTCACCTGCTGATGTGGGTGTTGCTCGAAATGTCCCTGATACCATTTCTCCAAGACTTGAAGAAGAATTTCCACTGGATTTCCTAGGATATAGGAAGGGCACTTAAGACTCATTCCTCAGATTGCTTGAAAATGGAACTTGAGAGTATACAGCTTTCTTTGGCTTTAATTCTACTCAATAATTCAAAACACATCAAATCCTTCTACAGAAAAGAACTTCAAGAATCTGTTCAAATGTTTTCTTTGATCTCATTTTGCAGAGAAAGTGGGTTAGTGACTGGGACCTCAAAATACTTTGTGAAAGTATCTTCATTATTCAATGAAGAAATCTGGCAGAAGAATCACTGATAGGAGTGTTCTTGTGAACCGCTTGCTTAACTAACACCAGTTGCCAGTGCACCAGCTGGAGGCCAAATACAGCTCAAAACAAGCAGTAAGCCCTGGAAGAAGCATTTCTCCTTAGAAGTGATTATGTGGAGGCCAGAGTTAAGAACAGACAGTAAGGATTTGGTCACAAATAACATCATTTGGAAGATTATTCCAGTGGGTCTCCTCTTGTAGCTTTGGAAGCTTCCTGGGTGCCCACAGAGGCCCTCAGGAGCCTTCCTACTTCTCCACTGTCTCCAACTTTCAGTGCTTAAGAGTATGGTTCCCAGAGTCAGAACAACCTGATGTCTCACTCTGGCTTGGCCACTTACTGGTTGTGGAAACTTGGCACATCATATCATGTCTTTGAGCCTTAGTTTCCCTATCTGTAGAAGGAGAAGCTACACCTCTGGGGTTGGTATAAAGATAAAATAAGATCATGTCTATGAGCTCTTGGTTTTACTCTTGTGCCTACCACAAAGTAAGTTTTTAGTTCAAAAGTATGTAACAATTTTATGGAATAATAAAAATAACAATAAATACTTTGGAAATAATAATGATTCATATATTATTTCATTCAAGAAATATTTATGGAGTATCCAAATTCTAGATGCTAAGAATACAACAGTTGGGCAGAGGGGAAGAAAAGACAAAATCCCTTCCCTTATAGAGACAGATTCTAGTGCGAGATATCACTATCAAACAGATAAACAGGTAAATACATAGTATTTCTGACAGTAATAAGTGCAACAGAAAAAAACAGAGTTCAGAGAGAGATAGGAAGCAAAGGAAGAGAAGGGAAGTGGGTACAATTTAAAATATGGTGGCAGAGAAGAGGTCACTGAAAAGGTGATATCTAACAAAGGTCTGAAGCAGATGAAGGAATGATCTATTGGAAATGTGAAGGGAAGTGTTCTGGTAAGAAGAAACCACAAGTGAAAAGGTCCTGAGGCAGGAACCTATGTTCCCAACATTTTAAGGAGCAAAAAGAGAGACAAAAACTGAAAAGAAAAGGGAACAAGAGGAATTAATAATTAACAATATTTTAGGCAAGTTATACACTAAAAACACTGAAAATTAAATGTTGGGCTAACTTCACTCTTGTGACCTTCTATTACTGTTTAAGAGGTTCCTATTATGACCAAGGCAAAGGGACGTTTAAAGAATAGAGATTTTGAAACAAAAAAATGTCCAACAGAAAAAGAAGGTTAAGAGTCAAGAGAAAGAACTGCTTCTATTTTGGGACTTTCAAAAATGATAATACATATAAAATCAGTGCTTCAATGTAGACTCACAAACTGAGATTTTCGTGTCTACTTCATTAGTTCACTAGAGATTGACTCATCTGAAGCTAGTCAGAATCTTCACCACATTACCGAGAGATAGCAGATACCACAAAAAGCCCTGTGTAGAAAAGGTGCGTCTAGTAGCAGGATGGTAGCGCATGCAGCACTGCATTCCATGCGCGCTTGAAGGAGTCTCTGAAAGGGAACCAAGAAGAGCCGTGAAGCCTGGTCGGGCCAGGCTCCCTCTTACTGTACTGAGAACAGATGCTCTATATGAGAGGAAAGCTTAGGTTCCAAGGAGGGTTTGCTGAGACTGCAGACAGCGGTCCACTGTAGAACTCACGTGGTGTCAGGCTTCAGCAGGCAAAGGGGAGAGTGAACTACCTGAAACTCCTTTGTGTCAATTTCAGAAACACCTCATAGTTAGAAAAGTATCTTTTACTTTGAATGCAAACATTTTTAAAGTTAATAAGCAAATTTAAAAATACGACTTAATTTTCCTACACTCCCCCCCAAAAATCTTTATAAAAATGAAGGATACTTACCCTCCATGAAAACGTCCTCTTTTTTGTTCTTGCTGAATCCGTATGTTCTCCAATCTAAGTGGACTTGGGATGAAGCCAATCTCACAGCCCTCTTTCACCAGCCTTCCTATCCACCAATCATTGTTATATTTCTGGAATGCAGAAATAAAGCTGCTGTCAATAGTAATTCACTTATCTTCACATTCGATTAAATAATTTCAGAGGCTTAGAAGAACAAAACACTATATTATATATATATAAAATACATAAACACTATGTATATTATACTATACTATATTATATATATCTAGGGAGTCCTTTGACTACAGCAGGGGTCTGCAGAGTTTTTACCTGAAGGCCCAGAGAGTAAATATTTTAGGCTTTGCAGGCCACGTGGTCTCTGTTTCGACTACTCGAATCACTAGTATAGCACTAAAGCAGCTATAGATGACATGTAAACAAATGAACATGGGTGTGGTTTCAATAAATCTTTTCTTTCCAAAAAGGACAGTAGGCTAAATTCAGCCTGTAGGCCACAACTTGTCAATTCCTGGAGTAAATTCAGGTCCTAACCTTAGGATTCTTTCAGTCCTTGTCAAGAAACCAATTGTTAAGAAATAGATTTTATAAGGATAAATGTATGAATGTAATTGGAACTCTGGAAAACAAGATAGACAAATCTGAGATGAAATATATTCAATTGTCTTACTTGTCAAAAACTTTCAGGTAAGAATTCCATGATACTCTCTTTGGGGAAGAATTATAATCTTCCAAATGTAGGTTTGCAAATTAAATTCCATCTTACTACCCGAAGGAAAATATACCTACTCTTCAAAGGCTAATCATATTATATATGTGGAAATTTTGAAATAATCTGTAAATGTCCTAAAGTCCAATAGGAATACCAGGATTTCCATTTAAGCAAAGTTCCATGAAATGTAAACTTCAGAAACAAATACATGCAAAATCTTCAACAAATATGGAGGGAGAACATGGTCCTATTTGATGGGTCAGCAAAACCGTATTAATAATTAAAGATTTGCTGAATCCTAGGGCAGAAGGCATATTTAATTCAGGCCACTTACCTCAACGGAAGGCTTCAGCTAGGTGATTTCTAGAAAGCATATATCAGTCCTATTGTTTATATCCTCCAGAGATGATTCCCAAAACTTCCTTTATTGTCTTTATTAGTATTGGGCAAAATAACTCTCTTTGATCCAAAAAGTATCCATTTCAAGATGTAACAACTATATGTAGTATACTTTGCTTAGCTCAAAGAAAACAGAATTTATATGTATGTGACATTAACATACTGCAATGGAGGAATGGATGGCTTCATCGAATCACTGCAGCATGAAATTCTGCATAACTTTGAGTAATTCTGAGTAACAGCCTCACATTCAAAAGCAGGGATTTGGCCTTTATCATGCACACAGCTCCCACACAAGGCATGTATGGCATTTGGCATGAGGCTGCACTGAAGAAATGTGATAAATATATCTGTGCTAAGTAAAATCTAGAACAGTTTAGGTCTTACTTTCTCCCATGGCCATCTTTCATTTCAGGATACCGGGCCTGAAAATTTTGGAAATAACAAAAGGCAAGGGTACCCTTTTAGAATTTTTGGTACATAGGTCTGGAATTTAAATTTTACTGTGGTGGGGACAAAACAGACTATGAGTCATAGTTTCCTATGGCTTAAGTTATTTCCTGAAATTAAGTTAGCCCACTGGAACACTAATTTGTTACCCACGCCACTTTAAAGGGCTTCCTGAAATGGTTAATGCAACTTTGCACTATGATTCGACTTCATTCTAGGAAACAGCTAATGAACAGTGAGAATCTGACCCAACTTCAATGAAAGTTCTTTAGTCTGTTGGGGAAAAGTTGCTGTGTACATTCAAGAGCTTAATTTGCTGGTCAGCTGGTGTATATGATAGCTAGAGCTGCCACTTTTCTCTGCATTTTAAGCTTTACGTTACTGAGATAGCACTTAAAACAGCGCGTAATAGTTGGCCTTCGAAGTGATGGATGAGAGGAAAGGCTACACAACTTGATTAAAGAAATGTATTCGTTTGTGTTGATGTTCCCAGCGCACTCAGCTTGCTGGCACGGCCCTCCTTAGTGTGGTTCCAATCTTCCTTATTTTGATTTCTCTAAATGATCAGTGCTTTTTCTTTATTTCCTTATCTGATACTTCAAGATCTGAAAACAAGTGACTCTAATCTTCATTGGATTACAGCTCAATACCATTCATCAAACTGCCAGGCTGAGAGAAAGTCACTGATCAAGGAGCATACAGATCAAAGAGCAATCACTAGGAAAAACTGAGACTATTGATGGACTGGAACAAAGCCACAAAATACAGCAAGGTTAGAATGTTGGTGTGAGTCAAGGTGTAGGGAATATGCGAGAACTTCTCTTACCTTTTAAAATACTGTTTTTCCCAATGGCTATTAGCCACTAAGGAATACGGTTTGGTCATTTTTTAATGAGAATGGTGAGAAAAAAAAAATCAATCATTCAGATGCCATGGCACATGTTTCTCGTTGAGGGTCCTTGTCCTCTAGGCAGATGTGGATATCCTCACTTCATATGGCACTGAGAAGCAGAAGCCACAGTGGATGCTTCCCAGCTCCCACTACCACGTCTCTGACCTGTCTATGCCTGCGATCATCTATTTCCTACCTGTTACAACGAGTAAGCACTCCCTTTCCTATCAAAAACCTGGAGTCTGGATCCCACCCTTCCAGCCTACATAAAAATATTACTCCTTGGCCTGTCTCTCCTTACCCATCAATCTCTCTTGCTGTCTCTCTTTCGGCTTGTTAATATCAGCATGTACAGGTGCTCCAATAGCTCCTGTCTTAAAAGAGAACTTCCTTTGGCTTCACATCCTCCTCAGCCTACTGCCTGGTCAGCGTCAACGTCCTTGAGAGCACGGTCTATGCTTGCTAACCGTACTTCCTAACGCCCCTTCTCTCCTCATCCCGCTTCCCTGAACTTGTGTCTCCACAGTTCTGGACAATGGCCCTAGTGACTTCTGTGCTGCCGGCCGCCACAGTGCCAACCCAGCGTCCACCCCTCCTCACCTTCGGTGACAAGCCACAACATTTGCCACCACTGCTGCCCCCTCCTTTGGGACACATTCCTCTCCCGGTGTCCATGTACCGCTCCATTCTGGTTTTCCTCCTGTATCCCAGGAGGGGTTTTCCTCCTTTTCAGTTTCCCTATTTGCTGAGTCTTCTCAGGTTCCCCACCTCTGCAGGATGGAATTCCTTAAGAGCTGATCCAGCGCTGCCTTCTGTCCTCCCTTTATTTTCTCTTTAGGTGACTTTATTCATTATTATAGCTTTAAATGCCATGCATAAACTAAGGATCCAGTCCTTGGCTCTGAGCTCCAGATCCTTAGGTCTAACGCCTACTTGATACCTGCTTTGAGATGTCCACTCCACAACCTCCCTCCCAAACACGATTTCCTTGATCACCCTTCATTTCCCCCTCAATCTTAATCCTTATACTGGCCCAGATGGGTGCTCTTCATTGAATGTCCACAATATACCTCAAACCTGTCTACTTCTTTCCATTTCACTGCTACTGTGCTGGCTCAATTCCATCATCTATCACCTAGAATGGTCTGAATGGTCTCCCTGATTCCATTGTCTCTACAATAATCAGAATAGCCTTTAAAATGAAAATTCATCCTACTCCTCTGCTTTTCAAGTCTTCAATGGCTTCTCATTACATTTGGAATAAAATCTCAAGTCTCACCATCACCTTTAAGGTACTACTTGGCCTGTGCCCTGTGTACTTCTATAACTCTGTTCCTGTTATTAGGTCCCTGTCCCTTATGAATATATGCATTCCAGCCATATAGCCTCTCCTAGTTAATTGACTGTACCAAGCTATTTTCCTATCTCAGGCCTTGCATATGCTGTTTCCTCTCCCTAAAAGGCTTTTCCTTACTCTTTTTTGGGCTGGCTCTTCCTCCTCTTTCAGGTCTCTGCTTAAAGTCCACATTCTCAGACCTTCTCTGATTATCCCTATATTTTAAAATATATAACCCCCTTATCCCTATATTTAAAAATTTTCAGCATTCACAATTGGGAATTATTTATTTGTTCATTAACTGTCTCCCCACTGGAATATAAATCCATGAGGGAAGGGACACTGACAGTTTTGTTTATACCTGTCAGAAACATATGCCAGGGTCTACCACACACCATATACTCAAGAACTTTATCTTGAATGAGTCACTAAACAAAGGAACAAATGTACAGCCTCACCTAGGTCACACAGACACAATGCAAAGACAGGCAAACGTTTGTAGACATCCAGATGTTTGACCTACTTGCTATCGAATCAGTAAGGTGTTAAACATATGTATATGTCTTGGTGTCACTAATGCCCCTGCAGAATGCAGAGTTTCCAAGACAATGATTTTTAATATTATTCTATTTACCACGTACATCTTGTTTTGGACAGCGCATGGGGGAGGGAAAGTGCAAGTGTCTCAGTGACATTAACTGGTATGTTTATGGGGATCACATTCCTTAGGCTTCTCCATTTTCAGATTTCATGTTATTGCTCCACCTTTTTACTCGCCTTTTCCTAAGATTCAATTTCCAATGCCTCATTCCAGGCAGAGCCGATGGAGACTATCAAGTAGGAACGTCCTCCAGCGTATACCACAACTCCACTGGAATTTCTGTGCAGAACAGGGAAGTTCAAGGAAGGGAAGAATATCTTCCTGACAAGGCCTAATTCTTGTGCCAAACTTCTGGATGCCATCCCCTCCCCTCTATTTCAGCCCCTCACTCTATCAGTTATGCTTTTTCCTTCCAATATAGTTCACTGGGTTCAATATCTCAGTGTGGAAAACATGCTGAAATCTTTCCCATTCTAAAAAAAAAAATAAAATCAAATCAAACTTTAAAAACTCCCTCAACTCTATGCTGTCTTCTCCTGGCTAGACCCCACTCTTTTTTTTCAAACCAAAGAATTTAGGAAGGAGAAATTGTAATTCCTCTCCTCTGAACTCCAGATTATGTGGGTAAAGGCCTATTAAGTAAGTACCTTCATGGGAGTTTAATAGCACCCCAGACACACTGTACCTAAAAGCACATTCATCTTCACTTCACCCCCATGCCACGCCTTCTGCCTTCTTTATTTTGATAGCTGACACCACCCTTTACCCTTTCAAGTAGGCTGGAAAAACTCGTCTCCATCCTTCCTTTCTCTCTCACTTTCTCCAATATCCCTGACCATCCGAAATCTCCCAATTCCATCTACATGGCCCTTAACTCTCTCTCTCTATCTGCTCCCTCTCTCCTTCCTCTTCTGCAGCCACTGTCCAGCCCTATCATGTCTCCTTAGCCTCTGCGACACTCCCTCAACCATCAGAGTAAACATGCTAGCTGCAAGGCTGATCACAGCTGTCCATTATTTAAAATTCCTCTCCAGCCCAGGTGATAAAGTCCAGGTCTCTTGCCATGGCCTAAGAGGTGCTCTTTTATCTGGCCCCTGCCCCACTGACCCGGTCTACCCCCATGCATGCCTTAGTTTACCACTGCTTTGCTCCCGGCTGGTCCTTCCACCTGATGTCACCCGCACCCCCAACACCAGCCTGAACTCCCTCAGGCTTCATCACCTCTGTAGAGCTTCCTGACCCTCTGCTCCTCCTCTCCCCCAGCCAGGTGGTCCCTCCTGCTCTTTCTTTGGGCTCCCACAACACCTATTCAATTTTTCTATAGTAGAACTTGCCATCCCAGGCAGAAACTCTGTACCTGTCAGTCTCTCCCACCAGACTTGGAGCTCTCTGGCAGCAGAGACAGTGAGTCTTCATTACTGATCCCTCCATGTCCAGCACAATGTCTGACATGAGGTAGGATCTCTCTATTTAGGTTGAGTCAGAAAGTTTCTGATGTCACTATTCCACCTTTCAAGTTATGAGGCCTCAAGCCCTCCTTGAACTGCTCAATCTCAAGCTTTCTGTTTCCCAAACTCCTCTGTCCGCTTCTTAACTTTGACACTTAATTATTATACTCCCTAGTGTTGGTTCCAAGGTCAAGGTCCACAGGATTATAATACAGGCATTTATAATTACAACATCCCTTGTAAATGGTCCCACATGGGGAGGCTCCATGTCACTAAAACCAAGTCTCTCTAAGTCGGCTCTGTAGCTCTAGGGCTCTGCAGTCCGGCACGGTGATTAAAGGGTGACCGGAGGACCACAGGTCTGTCCTTAATCCAGCCTTTGGTGCGGCTGCTGCAATGTTTTAGTGTGTGATAATGCAAGCTATGATCTCGGTTTCTAAATCTCAGTGAGAATGAATGGATTTGGAAAGCCCACCAAATCACTGGCAGCTCCTCAGTCCTCCTCTCCATTTAGTTCGGCTCTGAGCTGATTACTGACTTTGGACTTGTGGAAGGTCAAGGGACGCAGAGTGTCCTGCATTTACCTCTTTAATGTGTAGGAAGTCCTTGGCATCAAAGGAGATGGCTGTGCTCGGAACAGGTACATCCTCATCTAAGGCGCCGCAGTAGCTCACATTCGTCTTCACAGCAAATGCTACAGGTTTGGACTGGGGACAGAATCATGCCATGAGGATGGAGGAGGAAGACAGAGGAGGATTTTTCCTCCTGGAAGTATAGTAAGATAATTGAGAGTACCGGGCAGTAGGGGAAATTGCTTTCCAAGGAAGATCTCAAATGTGTTTCACATTCCAAGGTGGCGCTGAGAAGTCTGCAGAGGTGACTGAAAACAATCCAGTGCTCTCAGCTCAACCATTTCTCCCCCTCCTGTGGCACTTTCCAACATCCCCAAATGAAGACTCCTGCCCTAACGTACTGGGGAGGGATGGAAAGGTGGCGGGGAAGGAGTCTGCTCTGTCTTCTAGCCATAAAACTTCTATTGGTTATTTTATCTTGTAACAGACACCCCCACCCCACCCCACCCCCACCCCCGTGGGACACAGGAAACATGCTGGGTCTTAAATAAATAAATGTTTGCTGGACCTGAAAACCTGTGAAACCCCAATTCATAGAATACCTGTCAGGAAAAGAAAGGCCCGTCAGAGGTCAACAGGAAGAGCAAAACTGCCCACACATCATCTTCTCCCTACCTAACAAAAGCTGATTCTGAAACTCTTTTTAGACAAGTTCCTCCCCAGGCAAATGCCTCTGGGCTGGTGCAGCCTCACAGAGGCCAAGCAAACCACTAGCCTGGGCTGGCCATGCTGCTGCTGACATCTGCGGTACCACCGCAGCCACAAAGCAGACTCTGAAAAAAAAAACTAAAACAAAAAAGAGCCACAAATGAGAACACCAGCTTCCCACAGTCCTGGGCTGCTATGTTGCTGGCTCATTAGCTCGTGCTGGGAATAGGGCTGGGAAACAGCAGAGAAGCAGGTCCTGAGCTAGAGTCACTGATGTCCCTTTACAGGCACTGCCCCAAGCCCCCTTCCACCGAGCACAGACCCTGGAAGTGTCAGAGCTCAGGAAGATGCCTCATTGCCTGCGGCCTTCTCCTCTCGCTGCTCTCCTAAAGATTTTACTGTAAACATTGAAAAGAGAAGGAATTCCCTTTATTTGAGCTACAGTTATTCTTCTAAAAGAAAGAGTGGATCACTATGCCTCAGGAGTCTGTCATGGAAGGCAAGGAGAAGAGGCTGGCCATGACCCTTGTTTTATATTTTGCTATGGTGCATAAAATTTTCATTTGACAAAAGGGGTCTGTGCTAAAGGAGAAAACAATATTGAAAGACATAAAATAGATCTCTACTGACTCTTTTGGTTCTAACATTCAAAAATGTAATTTGTTCCTTGTTGGGACCTGAGGGTGCAGAAATTCCTATGTGGAGTATCTGAAGGTCTACTTCGGCAATGTCTTTTATTGCTCGTGTTTGCTGAAATACTAAGAGTTGTTCAAAGTTCTTGGCTTGATGCTGAACTTCAGGTGGGAGATTAAAACCAAGAGAGAAGACTAGAGAGAGCAGCAGGGAGAACCACAGGATAGCAGTGCCCACGTGGCCTGTAATGAAGGCTGATGTCATGGGAACAAGGGGTCAGGACCCGGCCAAGCTGGTATCTTAGAAGGCTCTCTGCCAACCCTGGGTGGGGTCGACTTAATATTGGCCATAACGGCTATGATGGAAGATGACTAGTAATTCACCACCAGACTAACCACAGATGAGTGAAGGGTCAGCATCTCAAGAAATGGCCCCTTGGAAAGTTATGAACCTGTTTCAGGGATGAATGAATTGGAGCCTTAAAATCTGGTGCCTTATCAAGACGATCATAAAATGACTGTTCCAGAGAAATCTGAGGCACGGTAAGTGGAGCTGATACCTGCTGAGCAACATGCCACTTTGGAACCAAAAAGGGGCAAGGAAGTCACCTTTGCTCTCTCAAGCTGGATAGCTGCTTGCTGCTCTCTCTCCTGTCGAATCGCTTCCCGGTCCTCTTCCAAGGAGACATCGGAGTCAGACGGTCTGCTAGTGTAGGAATCCGCTGAACCCTGGAAAGGAAACCCAGCGTGGTTGAAATGAGGTGATGTGGAGCTTCTTAAATGTCACATGGGATAACAGCACCCTGGAGTGACCTCTTTTCATTTGTATAGAATTTGATGCATACACTCTGTGTCTTATTGCAGATGTAAATTTAGACAGCAGAATACGGTTAAGCATCTGAGTAATTCCGAAGGTAGCAATGTTGTGAAGGAAAATATTTTGACTAGATTAAGTGCTAGGAAGTAAGCTGCAATGAAAATTACATGATGTTCATTCCCAATTCTTCTTGTTTTGTGCTATCTTTATGTTAAACCCATAAGTTAAGATTCATTCCATTCTCTCTTTTATACATACACTCAAAGGAAAAAGAGACAGCCTGTTACAAGAGCTAAATGCTACCAATCTTAGGTTACAGATGATCAATTTTCTGAGATTTTACCACAGCAAAGCAAAATCCTACAGTAGTAAAATGCTTTTCTAGTTCCAATGTGGACTCCATTGAACTCATTCACTTTTAAAACTTAGATCATTGTCTATATTAGCCATACTTGGTCACTAAGGCCACCAAGCCATGAACAAGGAAGTCCTCAACTGAAGCCCACGCCTGGAACACACGTGGGCTATTTGGACAACACTGAAATCCAGTCTGACTGACGTGGCTAAGGGGTGAGGTGCCCTGTATCACTTTGGTTCTTGTGCCAGAAGAAGAGATGAAAACTATAGTAGTTAAAAAGTTAAATATAAACAAACAAAAAACCAAACAACAAAAAATGTGGAAGTTTGCCTTCTGGTTGCTAAAGGAACATCATCCTTATGATTTCCTTAAGCTGGCGTTAGAAGTTGATATTTGCATAGATGATGACATTTACACAGCAGAGGTATTAATAGGACTGGTGCATTTGGCATGTTTCATAAATCATGCACAGACTTTAAAAAGCACAAGCCTAGCCTTATAGCCGAGAATTTGCTATCCACTACAAAAAAAGAACTCTAAGAATGGCTGACTGATGAAACGGCCCTTTGAAAGTTCTTCTAAACATAGAAATGTTAGGGTTTGTTTACACGTTATTTGTGAATTTGCTGCCTGTAAGGGCAGCTTTGTTTCTTGGGAAAGGATGTCATTTTAGCTGAAGTGGTCTTTTCCACCACACAAAAAAATCCCAGCACAGATTTTCCTGGTAGCCTAGAACAATAGCTCTTGGACAGAGGTTTTATCAGAGTGCCCAACAGAACACTGGCTCTAAATTCTACTTACACAGCCTAGTTATGAGAATTTTACACAAGTTACTTAGACCAGTCCGACTCAGTCTCCTCATCTATAAACGGGGACATTGCCTACATCAAAGGATCAAATGGAATAAGATGTAACAAACAGCTAATGTTGATTAAGCCCTTGCTATCATATTGGCGTGAGGCTAGATGCTTTGCACACCTTATCTCACTAAATCCTTGTAACAGTATGGAAGCTGGGGTTCGAACTCAAGCAGTTTAACCTTAGAACCAGCAGTTCCAAGCCCTACACTGAGCTGCACTTATGTATCACTCCAGGGCCTGGCACATGATAACTAGTCATCCTCATCCCTGTTCCCCAGTGCTGACATTTCTACAGTCATTAAAAAAAAACAAGTTAACAGATTCCAAACAGTTCTCAATTCATTAACAATATATATACACACAATAGCCCATCTTGAAATGTATCCAAATTTCTTACTGTATTTGCTGCAAAGAAAACACTGTTTCTCCCCAGCTTTATTGAGATATAACTGACACATAACATAAGTTTAAGGTGTGCAAGGCATTGACGTGATACACTTTTCTATTATCAAATGATTACACTGTAAGTTTGATAGCTGCAATATATCCAAATCTATTCACTTAACGTTGCACTTTCTAAAGTGCCTTTAAAGAAGAAATGCATTTGTTGCCCAAATTATAATCAAATTCCTCAATGTAAATCTACTGGGTTAAAATCTGGACCTACAAACTGGGTAAATACAGGATGAGTATTTTATTGATCCACTATTGCTTAAAAAAGAGCTACCTTGAGAGCCTTTAAAGTTCTCTTAGAACACATCTTTTGTCCAAATTTAGGTACACTTGCATAAAATCCAGGATGAGAGAGAGAGAAAACAATGTTTCTAAAGTATATATGAAAACGGTTTTAAGTTAGTTCTAGGTGATGCTTTGCTGAAGTGTGACATTTGCAGTGATCATTTTAGGATGTCTGCGTGAGGATGTCTGGACCATAAAGTGATTATGATACAGAAAGTCAGGAAGAAGGCACTTGCCTTGTTTTGAAAACATGTGCTGGTGAAGGCTAGTATCTACACTCCACAAGAAAGCAGGCCGCCCGCTGGAGCAGTGAGTCAAACGGCTAAAGTACACAATCTACTATTGACTCTAGGAGATGGCTAATTTCCTTAAACTACTTTAATGACTTTTCATATCCTGGCATTCAGTCATCTCTGAGCACACAAGAAATGACTCAAGGACGCCTGAAAATGAACCTTATTTTGAAATGTGAACAAGACTGTAAGAATTTCAAAATTACCCAAGTTCTACTATTGCCAAATATGTAAAAAGCAGAAGCTTCTGTTTACTTCCCCGTTTCTAAGAATACTAGTAGAGGGAAAAAATAAAGCACTCTGATATCCATGTTCATAAGTACAGTGTCATATCATTTCAACATTTACTCTGGTTTGGTTTTTGTTTTTTTTTTCAATGACACCTACATTTCTTTGAACACGGAAACCATTGCTGCTGTCTCCCAGGGTCCTAGGGAAAGCAGAGGTCCAACATCAAGAGCCTGAATTTGGCCCATGGACATGTTCTGCTGCCTTGGCACAGAATTGGCTTCTTCTTTTTACTTCTGTTTTATTTTGTTTTGTTTCAACTAGTTCAAAAAGAGTATAGATATATTCCAGGGGAAAGGAAGAAAAATAAAAAGAAAAGGACCTACATTATTTAGAAAGGCATAGAAAGAAAAACAAGAGAGCCACTGAAGAGGAAACTGTCTGGGTCAGACTAGAGGAAGGAGCTGGGAAGGGCAGGGGCCCTACAGTTAGCCTGGTAAAACGGGGTGGGGGCGGTCAGAGGGAGACTGCTCAGAGAACTACTCAAACATTCATGATCAGGAAGAGGGACTTGGCAAGACGGGAATAATGCTAGGTGGCAAGAGGACAGAACTGGAGATAGAAAGGTTATGAGTTCTGGCCAAAGCTGGAAAATGCAGCCCCATAAGCTTTTCATTTTTCAGAATCCCATTTCATAAAATGGGCAAAGAGCAAGCTTACTGGGTGAGCCGAACCTGGGCTGTTAGCCAATGTGCAAGAGGCACACAGAGGCTAGTCCCTCAAATGTTCCTAAGCAGATACCATTGCAAGGCACAACTTGGAAGTCTCCAATGCCCCAGTTAAACTGGGGGAAAAAATGGAAACAACTGCTTTAAGTCTCTTCATTTATGTATTATACATGTATGTATTTAGGGGTGTGTGTATAGATATACATACATATCAATTTTAGATGCCATGCATCCTAGTGAACATCAAAAGAAATGCATATTTTCCATTAACATAAGGCCCAGAATCTTTTCTCCTCCTTTTATTCAATATTGAAAACAAATTCTAGCCTCATAGCTTTCATGACTCTTTTTGAGTACACAATACAAAAGCTGACAGAAACATCAGAAAATCAGTTTGCTGTCCTGGAAGAAGGAAAGTAAGTGTGGGTCAAGCAATGGGAGGGCATCTCATCCCCAGGGAGGGAGCATGACGGAGGCGGGAGAGCAGCCAGGGGCCGTGGGGCCAGACAGCGTTGGGTGTGACACGGTCGCCAGTTCTTATTGGCTGTGGACCTTAGGCAACATATTTTAACTTTCTAAGTGTCAGTTTCCTTCCCTGTGAAATGAGGATAATAATACATACCTAGCTGAGTTTCCCTGTGTTTGACTTGAGATGGAACACCATTTCTTTGACCATCATGAGAGAAATTCAGGAAATGTCAGCAATTAATCTTTGGCTCACTAATTAACATTTTTGGCAGCTTTTCAACATTACATTTTGGCTGCCCTAGAGTTTTAGGATTTATATCTTATTCTTTTTTAACAGCTTTTCTGAGTATAATTTGCATACCATAAAATTCACACATTTTACATGTACAATTCAATGATTTTTAAAATAAATTTATATAGAAACCAATTTATGCCACAATCTAATATTAAAATATTTCTACCAACTCAAAAGAAACCTTGTGCCTATTTTCAGTCACCCTCCAATCTAGACCTAGACCCACTTACTTATCTTGTCTTTTTAAGACTGAAATATACTTTTGCTTTTTAAGAGTAATTTTAGGATTTAGATATGTTATTAAATTAGAGTAAGGAGAAGGGAGAGTTGAGTTTACAAATGTTTGGTTTTAAAATGCAGTAATACTGACACAGAACCTTGTTGGAACTTTTGGGCCTTGTGATCAAACACTCCTGGGCCTCTCACTTCCTAGCTCAGCTGTCCATGCCCCGGACACTGACCATCTGTCAGGTTCTATAGTGGCTACTGTGTGAGAAGCTAACTCCTTAACTGTTCTGAGATTCTTTCCTTATCTGCAAAATGGTAGTGAAACCCTTCAGGGTTATTTTGAAGAATTAGTAAGATACCATAGCACAACAGAGTCTACAAATACAGTAGTTCACACACTAAACATGTGCTGTCCAAGAGAACTTTCCCAGTGATGGATACTCTCTGCATGGATGCTGTCCAATATGGTAGCCACTAGCTGCATGTGGTTATGGTGTGCTTAAAATGTAACTAGTGAGGCTAAAGAACTGAACTTTTGATTTAATTTTTCAATGTTTAAAATTTTATTTCACTTTAATTAATCTAAATGTAAATACCCACATGTAACTAGTGGCTACCCTATCAGGCTCTGCATTAATGGATACTCCAAATGTCAGTTTAGCTTCCAGATCAGAGAAGGGAATATTAAACTTGGTGTAACTTTGGTATTTTGACAGTTACACTAAGTGGACTAAGTGATAGTGGAATGTCCAGAGAAACATCGCTCTCAATGGATTTGAGCGTGTTTCCCTCCACTGAGCCTGCAATGACTGGACGATGTACTTTTCCATGCTGCAGAAGGAACAAAGCCCTTCCCTGATTACTTTCCCAGATTTCCCAGGGTAGACTGGTGAAGAGCCCACTCACAAGGCTGCCCCATATAAAAAAGTCTCTTAGGCATCCTTCATTTTTACAGGCCAGCCCCTCACTTTCTTACAGATGCTTTCTTCTTAATCCCCTTCACCAACCATGCTAGGGCATCCAGCCGAGCAAGAGTGCAGGATGTGCCTCCAAGTACAGAGGCCTGGGCACTGTCTGGCACACAGCGGACCCTCAAGTTTGTTGAAAGAAAGACACTCTCCCATCAAAATCCATTTGTTCCATAATTTAAGTTCTTCTAGAGTGGTTGGTTAATTGGCCAAGGTTTATATTAACTGGGTGTTATGTTGTTAGCAATCTTACCCCCATAACATGAGGTTTTTTTTGTAGAATTACGGTTTTCAATGCCTTAATAGATAATGCACACATTCCCAAGCACTTTGGCAGAACATTGAACTTTTCAAATTACACCTTAGAGACAATTTAATTTTGCTCTACAGTACCTTGTACTGTGTCTTATAAATAGGAGGTCTTCAAAATGGTGGTTGGAAGAATGAGACAAGCTCTGCAGCCCCCTCTTATTGGACAAAGACCTGAATTCAACTTCAGCCATTAATCAGACCAAGGTTTATTTTTAAGCTTCAAAGAGCAGTCAAGGACAGCAAAGGAGTATGTTCAGAAAAGGCCATAAAGGGAAAGGGAAAAGAATGAATGCCTATTCATCCCTTACTCGGTGTGAGTCACTGACTTATGGACTTTACATTATCCCATCAACCCAATAAAATAGGTTATGATTATCCCCACCTTACAGATGAAGCATCTGAGATTCAGACAGGTGATAAGAACTTCCTTCCACGCCACTATCATGGGGCACTATGCAGGGGACAGAGGTATGGAGAGAATCTTTTTTTTTTGGGGGGGGGGGAATAAATGAATATTTATTGAATCAATAAGGAAAAATGTCATGATAGAAGAAAGTTTGCAAAAAGCCTTTACACCATAATGCCAATTTTATGTTTTTCTAAAAATAGATCTTCAAGAATATAAACCAAATTTTCTTTTGCTTTTGTGTTTATCTCATATGTTCTATAGAGAAATAGATTTTGAAATCAGCAAAATGTTATGAAATATACCCAAGCTTCTAATTTTTAAGCTCTAGTTTAAATACTATGTGAAGTTTAATGGGATTTTCCTTGTGACTGTCTAAAGATTAGCTACCCATCACCCCTTTGCACCAACTCTAACCCTCTCAAATATAAAAATGCCTTAATCTGTCTTAAAAACAAGGAATGCTCCTTTCTTTCCAAGGAACTCTCAGACATCAAACACCCATAGGGAGACTTTTCTATTTAGAAGTGATTTGTTAATTGATGTCTCAGGTCTCAGGAATTAGATGAATAAATCATGGAGCCTAGGAAGAAAGTTACCATTTCAGTGGATAAAGAGAGGAAGACATTGCAGGCTTGTTTGAAGCAAGGGAATTCAAAGAGAACCTTGAATCACAAAGAACACTGTCCAGTCCTGGTTCTGTATGAAGTCAGGAAGAACCACTGGAAGCTTATGAACAAATACTGCCATGCAAGTGGCCAGCCCAGTTAAAAATTTATAAATCCATCTAATTCAGGAAACTCAGCTGTGCCTCTCAATGCTTCTGCTCGTGTTATCTTTCAGAACTTCTTGTCCTCAATTTGACTTGGTCTCAGGTTTTAGATTTCTGATCTCCTTACTGAAAATTCTGTTCCAGTTCCAAATGTTGTCCCTTCCAGACCATGGACCTGGCCAGGTCTCTGGATTCCATCTCTGCCCAGTTAGCTAGGTTGGGTGTGGCACTTAAGGCCAGCTGCACATTTGGTGATACATCAGATCTGGCTGTAAGCAGTGGTAGGTATGAACACTGCATAGATCTGTGCTGACTTCTGTGCAATGCTTTTAGCTGTTACAATGGAAAGGAAGCCTCATATCAGTAACTCCAACATGACTGGAAGTGAAGTTTCCCTTTTCTTGCTTTTTTTTTTTTTTTGAGAGGGCATCTTGGAGAGAATCTTTTTAAAAATTTCCTCTATAAAATCTGATAAACTTACACTAAAAGGTCACACACTTCAGTGGCCTCCAGTGACAACAACATTCTGCAATATTTTTTTAACATTGATCATACACCAAAATATCACTAATTTGGAATGATGGATGTAGGTAAAGAAATGGCAATCTGGTATCATGGAAGGTGAACTGCAGGCTCCTTTTCAAAAGGTATATTTTCTATTTCTAACTCTATAGAATCTCTCTCAATTATCAAGGTTTTGGTTTGTAGATTTAAGCTTCTGCTTTACTGACAGGATTTTTACTTAGCATTTAAGTTATTGGTAGGAGATCCTAACGCATACTTGAGAGTTTTCTGTTTCCCTTAAGTCATAATTATTCCAATTTTGCTCATATTATTTATTTACAGATTATGTCTTATCATAAATTATAATTATATATAGACATATAATTAAAAATAAAGTACAGGCTTTGTCTGAATTATCTCATTAGTGGAATACACTATTACAATTGTTTTATGTAGTTTATTTAAAAGGAAGCAATATTACTTAGAAAACTTAGCCAACCTTACCCTTCTTGTGTTGATTAGTTTGGCAATTGCTGTAAACTGCCTAATTTCAGATAGGTATTTCTTTGGATTACAAGTCCAAGGGAAACCATCAGTGGTGATACAATAAGAGCAAAAGAATTTCAACTGACCTCACAACTACAAGGAAGAAGGTGACAAATAGGCCAAGGTGGAGGTGGAAGGGAAATCTGTATCAGCTATGGCCTTTCGGGTGCTGTGGGAAAAAAGTTTAAGTGGGTGCTAGCAGCAGACTTGCACATTACATCAATGGTGATGGTAACAAGAGGACAGATTCCTTTTGGGTTACTACAGGAATTACAATTTCATATGGTTCAACCTAATACACTGGGGGAAGAATAACAGACAAGGATTACATGGCAAAAACTGTGTTGATAATCAGTGTGTACAAAGTGCTACATCAATGAACACAATTAGCAATAAATCAAAACCATTCTGTGAGACTAAATGGTGGCAAAAATTGAAAAAAGTCATGATCATTTCTTGTATCCAATATGAACTTTATCATAAAGGTAGGGATGGTGAGATTATGGATCCCACTCTCCTTTGGGGAACAGAAAAGTGATCACATGCTGGGAGAAGGTGGCCTCAAGCCCTCAAGCTTAAGCATGGACAGGCCACAGAATAACATCATGGGCCATCAAGCAGGACCCCAGCAACTAGCCTTGCCAGGTCAAAACTTAGAGCTTCTCATCAATCCATGTGACAGTTGAGTGCCTTGGTGGCTACACGTGGCTGATCCAGGCTTGCAACCTGTAAGCAGCAGCCGCAGTACAAGGGCCTCATTCAGGGGTGGCAGCTCAAGCTGCACTAATCTAGTTTCAGCTGAGATGTAGAAAGGAGACCACAGTATTTGTCCTGGAAATTCTGAGTGTGCCACTGGCAAATCGAGAGCTGCATACTGATGAGGCAACTCATGTTTCTTGTAAGTATGGACTTCCATGACCCTTCTGGAAAAGTGATTGACCAAGAAGTAGCCCACAAAACACTACTTTTACCTTGCAGTCTATTTTCTTGCAGGTCACATTTAGAGATACGATAATAATAAATAGATTTCTCCTAAAAGGGGCTTCAGGGGATCACTTGTATCTTAAAAAAAAAATAAAGACTCTTCCTTTTGTCATATAAAGGGAGGAATCATAGAGGTGACTTAGAAGAAGAAAGTAGGGAAAGGATCCAAAGCTTTCCTATACTATTTTTATATCCTCAGAAACTATGTGATGAAAAATTATCTTTAATTCTTTGAAAAATATTTTTTATTCATAAAGTGTCTCATTAAAGGAACGTGTGTTGACAGCTAATGGAATCCAGGGGTGTCATGGAGAACAGAAATGCTTTCCTCAGAGCCAGCCGCAAATCTAACAGAAGCCAGAGTGAAGTATGGACTGCATTTCAGGCAGACATCATGTCTTACCAGCTTGTGTTGTGCTCAGAAGGCCCAGTGCAAAGCTTTGACCTCACAGGAGCGCAAAACTGTTTACTGAGTGAGAGAGCGACAGAGAAGCCTCAGGGGGAGGCAGTACCAGCATCGCCCAGCCTCGACCCAAAGGGAGCACATACTTTCTGTCTGCAGTTGCTAGAAACCGTGTTGGAAAGATCAGTGAAAAGTAAAACCAATTGTTAGCTTGACAAAATTACATGGATGTTGATTTGGAAAAATGAATATTCAAAAATTTCTCAGAAAAAACTGTTACAAGAAAGAAAAGGAGAATTGGCCTTTTGAATAGGTATTAAAGCGCAAAATTAAAAAATGTATAGATGTTTGCTCGTGGTACAGACCAAAAAAAACCACAATTCACAAACCAAACCCTAGATATTGATAATGAATGTGTGATACAGGAAACAATCTAAATCAATGGGGAAAGAATGATTATTCAACAAGGTTGGGAAACTTAGCTAGCTAATTGGAAAGAAAAGGGCAGATCCCTATTTCATTTCTTATACAAAAATAAATTGCCAATGAAGAGATTTAAGGCATAATTTTATATATATATATGTAAAACCACCACTAGCAGAAACTATGACTGGCGTTTTAAAATAGCATGCCAAATGTTCAGAGGCCATGAAAAGAAAAGACTGATACATTTGACTATATAAAAAGTTAAAGCATTTATCTGGGGAGAAAAATACAACAATCAGTCAAAATGCAAATGACAAAAAAGAAAAAATTGTCACATAAGAGATGTGGGTTTAATGTTCTCATATTCAAATAGCTCTAATTAATTAATAAGAAAAAGATGAACAACCAACTTCTTTACCTCTTCTAGTTAGCCAACAGAGAAAGGAACAAGAATGCACATGGTACACATGAAAACAGGGGCAGCCTCTTTACTAAGTAAAGAAATAAAAACTAAAATATGATACTACCTTCACCTATAGATCAAAATGTTTGATAACACCCCGTACTAGTGAGGGTGCAATGAAACTGACACATATCTGGGTAAGAATGTAAATTGGTATAATATTTTTAGAGGCAATCAGGCAAAAACAATCAAAATTAAAAGACATAAATTTTAACCAAGCCACTCTATCTGAAGAAACTTACCCTAGAGATATACCTATGTTAGATACATATGTGTAATATATATACAAGATTAGTCACTGCAGTATTGCTTATGATAAAAAAAATCAGGAAAAACCTAAAAGCCATAAAAGACATATATATATTTTTAAGTATGGCTCATTCATAATAAAATAGAAGAGTCTGTAGACATTGGAAAGCATGACACAGACCTCTAAGTAATCATATGCAACTGTTAAGTCACAAAATCAAATTGTAAAATAAGCCAGCATAGTGTTTTAAAATTGAATGAAACAAATATATTGCAAGTCTGTTATGTGTTAATATACATACCTATATATACTGGATGAGGGAAATAAACTCACATTTCACTGTGTGCCCTTCTATACAGTTTGAATTTTTACCTTGAGAAATTTTAAAAAATTATTTATATATATATGTGTGTGTGTATACATATACACATTTTTAATGTGTAATATATTTACCTTTATGTTTATATATCTTGGAATTATGTAAATTTACTTCAGATGATGACTTTTGATAGGCAATATTAAGTATTAGTGATCATTAGATTATAATAAAAACAATAATAATGGCTGTCATTTATGGACCACTTACTATGTCCCATGGTTACCATTAAGTACTTTCATTAACCGTGGTCCTTGTTAAAGAATATCCCCTATCAAAGGCCCGGGGATCCCAACAAAGGCTAGATGAGTATGAGTTTTTCTTTTTGGTCACCAGACAATCCACTAAGTTTGTGAAGCCTGCAAATCTTAAGTTAAAAACAAGATGCTGTAAGTAGTTTGGATTTAGGTACAAATGCTATTTTTGAATTATAAGACAGTAACTGATTTGAGGGTACCTGAAAAGTGTGGGTGGATCCTTTATGCACATGTAGAATACTTGCTGCTCCAGGTCAGAGTCACACCCAACCCTAGTCACCTCCCTGGAAGACAGCATCTTCAAGTAGCTTAAGTCACTGAGTTATACTCCAGGCCGCTCTGTCCCTTACACACTGACTGTTCCTCCTTTGGTCTTTGGGGCCTTGAAAGCAACTACACAATGCCCAACCCTCCCCATCAGCAAGAGCAAGGACCAACCCCACTTGGTGTTTGGTGTGGCCAGAGCCCAGGCCCTTCCCTGGGGCAGTGCCCTTCCTCCCCAGGGGGTGCAGAATTGGGAGGACAGGAAAGCAAGGCTTTTTGTTTTACTCCCAGCTGATAATTCTGCGCTACAGCACATTAGGTTAGAGGAAAGAACTTATTCTTAGTTCAACCTTTGGAACTAGGAAATGAGGCTTTAATCAGAATAAAACAGCACTTTACAGATGTTATCTAATTTAGTTACCATAAAAACTTTAAGAGAGAGAGTTCATTTTCCACACTGAAGTAAACAAGGCTTAGAGACACCAGTAATGTGCCCAAGGTCATGCAGCTGGTGGAGGGTGGTGAGCTGTGGTCTGGCTGAACCTGCGGTCCTTGATAACAGCCAACAACTAAGTCCAGCAGAGGTGCTGGTAAACACTGCTGGACAAGCAGATCACCAAGGCTGAAGGCATAAAAAAAGGAGAATCAATCTCTCCCACTCTCCCTCCCTCTCATTCTGTCTCTTTCTCTCTTTTTGCATTTAAATTGAGCTAACAATTACTGAGGACATTATGTTCCCTGCAGTACATGATTTTGATTTCTCTCCAAAGCTCCTTTGAGGCCTTACAGTTAGGTCAAGCTGCATGTCCTAAGTCACCCAGCCATTAGCCAGTGAAGCCAAAACGTGCATTTCAGGAAAGAGCATCTCTTGGATGATTTCTAAGACTCCAATGAGGTCTGTTCTTACAGATGTCTTTACAGAGCCAGGAATTAGGTCTTCGAGTACTTGGTGATGGAGCATTCATTTGCGTTGACATCAGAATATACACAATCAACTGTTACTAAGGATGTGATATCAAATGTGTGGATGTTCTCTCCCTTTCCTTTGAGCCTATCCACTGGCTCATTAATATATTCAAAGCAGTCAGAGAGAAGTCCACATCTGCTCATTTTTTTGTTTGAAACTTTTCTGGACCAAACAACAACAACAAAAGAGATGAAATTATCAATTGGAATGAGTCTGAGAAAGATACTATGATTTAATTTACTCGAATCACCCTTATATTTCATTAGGAATCATAAGGAGAGGGGAGGGAATATTCCTATGAGAGCTGGAATTGAATAAGCAGCCAGAATCGGACTTGGAAACTAGACTACCTGGGTGGGAATCCTGAAACAGTCACTTACTGAATGTTTGCTTTTGGACAAGATACTTAATCTTTCTGTGCTCAGTTTCCTTTCTGAAAAGGAGCATATTATCCTAACTGAGGGCGCTGCGGTGAAGATGAGGTGCTCAGAACAGGGAAAACCTCAGAAGGGGGCTCCCTCCGTGCAGATCAGCAAGCACACTTCAGGTCACGGATTTCTCCTGGCCCTGTTTTTTGGGTGAACCCCATTTGCTGTTTTCAATCCTCTAAAACATAGAGCTGTATGGCTTAAATTAATCAAGGTGAGTAGGAATTAAATGCTCTCAGAAGAATTTGACCAAAACAATGAAAGGTATTGGCTAAAAGGAACTCAGGAATCAAGTTAGCTTTATCTCTCCATATTTTTTCTGCTGCAAAAGCTGTGTTTTCTTAGGAGGCATTCCCTCTTCAGCAACTACCTGAAGACGATTGGTGGTGTTTTTTCAGAGCTTTCCACACCAGGAGAAGAGCAAAGCCAAAGGGTAGGAGAATAAAGGAAATCTTTGGAGAATGGTGACTTCTGCAGACTCCATTGTCAGTATCAGGGTGGGAGCTGTGGCGGACACTAAAAACCTAAGGCATGTTTCTTGCCATTAAACAGTTTTAATCAAGTTGAGGGGCTGAGGTATGTGCTCATGGAACAAATAAGTTCAGTGCTAGAACTATGTTATTTTTTAAAAGCAATTAGGAATACTGACTTTGGATTTGCAAGAAGGCAGAGGTCAGTCGGTGGTGGCCGAGCAAAGGAGAAGGCAGAGTTTGAAGTGCATCTTAAGGACTACCTGGGGTCAGAAAAGTGTTTCTGAGGCCTTTCAAGACAAAGCAGAGGCTGTGAGAACAAAGGCATGAAAGCAGCGCCTTGCATTATGGGTTGGGGAATGAGAAGTTCAAAGTTGATGTTGAGAGGTAGCTGGAAAATAAAATTACATGGTGAAATAAAGGCAAATCACAGCAAACCAGGAAAGCCAAAAGGAGGTGTTTGCAGCCCTCTGGTCGTGAGTAGATGGCCAGTGCTGCCCTTCAAGGGGAGCATTTCACACGGAAAAGGGGGCTTTGGGAAGGTCCGCGCGGAAGCGTGCAGAAGCGCAGTCGGACTGACTGGGAGGCTTACGGGACAATGGCAGCGGGGAAGGGAGGCGAAGGTGATGCACTTCAAAGAACATGTTCTAACACTGGTTGCCAGGATGTGGAGGATATGTACAATTTACTGACTATTTAATGTATACCAGGCGCTCTACTGGATGCTGGTTAAAGGAGACGGGGGAAAAAAAAACCTTTTAATCATATTCGATTTGAAAATCAGTATTTTTTCAGTTTGTTCGTTTGTTTTTAAACTGTTTTAAATACATCAACAAACAATCTGCATTTTATCTATCATCTGTTCAGGAGAAACAAAAAGCAGAGCAGGTAAAGGGAGAAAAATGTAATGGAGGTGGGAAAATTTTAAATTATATTGAGTCCTTTATCTAACAAGTATGATAAATCCTCATATCATATTTTGTGAGAAGGTTCTTCATCAACTTAAGCGATGCAAGTTCAAGACAATACTATCTACAATACTACAAAATTAAAATTGGTAAATAATCTTTCCAACTGGCAAAGATTACAAAGGATTTAAAAGGAACGTGGACTGAGTTTTGAACATTGTTATTGAAATGTGGTCTGGTATTTGTTCCAGAAGTTATTTTTATACTCTCCAAAGAGAGCCTCACTGGATGGAAGCTGAGGCTTATATTAATTGTGAGAATAAGAATTTGAGAAACAAGCTTTTACATTTTAAGCAATCACTGCTTTACTGAACAAATGCCAGCAAACTTAAGTTTTTCCACAAACTATATTAGTTCATTACAGAATTAGAACTATGACAGAACCTATCACCATTTAGCCTGAAATGCTGCAAGATGTTGAATATGAAGGAAAAAATGAAGTTCATGCTGGCAAAATACCCAAACTTTACCAAAAAATAAATTATTATGTATACTGTCATCAGGGGAAACATGCTTCATTCGCTGTGCATGGCACACAGTAGGCGCTCAGGAAGCTTGCTGAATAAAGAGGAGGGAATGTTCTGATGCCTCCCTGCCCTTGAACAGGGTGTTGACTCTTGCTTGAAACACTCCTGTTCTCCTCATCTGTCCAGCTAATGCCATTTCTTCCATCTGCTGTGTTATGATTGTTGTATGTGTAGCTGCTTTACCTTTCTGACAGTAACTACTCAGGGCAAGCACCGCATCTTTTTCATCTTCGTGCCTCTAACATGGGCTTGGCACATAGCAGGTGTACCATAAATATTTGTAGGAAGGGAGGTAGGGAGAGAGAAAGGGACGGAGGGACAAACATTTCTTTGCATTGCTAGTAAGAAGAGAATGCATAGTATTTTCCTAGCCACTTAGAGCTGCATTCAGTGGAGAAAAATGCTTGCCTCCACTTTTTCAAAACCACTCCTGCAAAAGCAGATTGAATTTTGTGTTTCACTGAATCTACCCATTCATGATTAATTGGGTAGTTAGGCACTTTCAGTTACATATGCAGCTGGGAATTCCTCCAGCTGTCATTAATTTTACTGAAAATCAACTATTCAGTATTTATCTGTTGAAATGAAGCCACTGTTACTCCTTAGCCAATCAAACTTGAGTAATAAACTGTCCCATTATTGACAAACAACTGAGTAATTTACAAAAGCTACAAGTAAGCTAATTTCAGTTGCCTCCATGGTTGCGATCGTAATAAATGTGAGACCCATTCAGTCTCCTGGGTTCTTTCACTAACCAGGTTTAAAAGAAAAGAAATCTAGATATATCCCAGAAATCAATGAACCTAGAGACATTCAACATAAAGGCAGTAACAATGAGCAACATCTTAACGACTTAAATTGAAGTAAATACATTTCTTTGGCTTCCAGGTTTATTAGCTGGGTGGGAAGAGAGGAAATACACTTAAAACTTATGCAATATCTGAATGAAACATTCTGAAGTGTAATGCAGACTTTTCCAAAAAGAAGAACTAGAATACTATCATTTCCCCTCATAGTTTGCAATCAAATAATGAAGTGGGGACATGATCCAGCTCACTTTGGCTGTCAGCCTCTCAGCCTGGTTTCAGTGTGTGCCAGGATACTGTGCTATTAAATGGAATATATGCCTGCAGATGAACCTAAAATATGCAACCCATTCTCTCAAGAAGAAGAAAACTAAAAACTCAGCCACCATGCCTAGTCATTTCCTTCTCCCAAACTGGAATTCTTCCCAGCTAGTTGCTTGTCAGCCATTGTCACTCTATTTGCTAATATGTCATATTATAGATTTACAGTTTCTCATATGCAACAGGTAAGGCAAAAATGCATTTTACTTCCACCTACCACACATCTTCCCTATATATATATACTCATCTTTTAAGGTAAAAATCCACCTCTGCAGCAGAGAACAATTGATAGACTTCAGAAAGTGGATGATTTGATTGTTAAAGCCTAGTGTTTGCAGTTCTTGGGTAGACAACTTGCTCTCCTTAATTCAGGGCCCTAAAGAAAATAAGAATATGACAGAATGGCCACAATATGTATAATACACCTTGCAATACAGAGTGGGGACCAGGTTCAGTTTATTCCTTCAAGTATCAGTTGCCTTATATCAGGACTTGGCCTTTAACTAACAAATGATTAATCCTTACATCACAGAAAAACATCACTGACATAAACTCCAGCAAGGGAAAGATGGCCAAGGAGGGGTTTGGATCCAAAGAAATCAACCAGAAAGGCCAGCACAAAGAGGCCTAGACATCAAAAAGCATTCACGGCCCAGAAATGGGAATATATCATTTACTATGTGGAGTAATTTCCTAATGACTGTTCACAACCTGAAAGAATACTCAACTTCTTACATCAAGTTCATGGTCAATTCAATGGGAGTAAACCCTGCTGTAGATAGCCAGAGCCCCTGGAAGGACACACACACACACACACACACACACACACACACACACACACACACACACACGCGCGCGCGCGTGCGTTGTCTACTATGCTGTCAGCTACTTACTCAACAGCCTCCAGAAACTGCAGCACACACACACACACACACACGTTATCTACTATGCTATCAGCTACTTACTCAACAGCCTCCAGAAACTGCAGTTGGTCCAAAATATTGGAACAGATTAGAGACCCCAGAAATTAACCCAAACATATATGGTCAATTAATATTTGATAAAGGAGCCATGGACATACAATGGCAAAATGACAGTCTCTTCAACAGATGGTGCTGGCAAAACTGGACAACTACATGTAGGAGAATGAAACTGGACCATTGTCTAACCCCATATACAAAGGTAAACTCAAAATGGATCAAAGACCTGAATGTAAGTCACGAAACCATTAAACTCTTGGAAAAAAACATAGGCAAAAACCTCTTAGACATAAACATGAGTGATCTCTTCTTGAACATATCTCCCCGGGCAAGGAAAACAACAGCAAAAATGAGCAAGTGGGACTACATTAAGCTGAAAAGCTTCTGTACAGCGAAAGACACCATCAATAGAACAAAAAGGAACCCTACAGTATGGGAGAATATATTTGAAAATGACAGATCTGATAAAGGCTTGACGTCCAGAATATATAAAGAGCTCACACGCCTCAACAAACAAAAAAACAAATAACCCAATTAAAAAATGGGCAGAGGAACTGAACAGACAGTTCTCCAAAAAAGAAATACAGATGGCCAAGAGACACATGAAAAGATGCTCCACATCACTAATTATCAGAGAAATGCAAATTAAAACTACAATGAGGTATCACCTCACACCAGTAAGGATAGCTGCCATCCAAAAGACAAACAACAAAAAATGTTGGCGAGGCTGTGGAGAAAGGGGAACCCTCCTACACTGCTGGTGGGAATGTAAATTAGTTCAACCATTGTGGAAAGCAGTATGGAGGTGCATCAAAATGCTCAAAACAGACCTACCATTTGACCCAGGAATTCCACTCCTAGGAATTTACCCTAAGAACGCAGCAATCAAGTTTGAGAAAGACAGATGCACTCCTATGTTTATCGCAGCACTATTTACAATAGCCAAGAATTGGAAGCAACCTAAATGTCCATCTGTAGATGAATGGATAAAGAAGATGTGGTACATATACACAATGGAATACTACTCAGCCATAAGAAGTGGAAAAATCCAACCATTTGCAGCAACATGGATGGAGCTGGAGAGTATTATGTTCAGTGAAATAAGCCAAGCGGAGAAAGAGAAATACCAAATGATTTCACTCATCTGAGGAGTATAGGAACAAAGGAAAAACTGAAGGAACAAAACAGCAGCAGAATTACAGAACCCAAAAATGGACTAACAGGTACCAAAGGGAAAGGAACTGGGGAGGATGGGTGGGCAGGGAGGGATAAGGGGGGGGAAGAAGAAGGGGGGTATTAAGATTAGCATGCATGGGGGGGAGGGAGAAAGGGGAGGGTGGGCTGCACAACACAGAGAGGACAAGTAGTGACTCTACCACATTTTGCTAAGCTGATGGACAGTAACCGTAATGTGGTTGTTAGGGGGGACCTGATATAGGGGAGAGCATAGTAAACATAGTATTCTTCAGGTAAGTGTAGATTAAAAATTTAAAAAAAAAAAAAAAGAAAGAAAGAAAGAAAAGGGGGATTACTCCTTAACAGGATAAAACTATTGGTAAATCAAAGATCAACGCATGCTTTAAATATCCTTAATGTTGATCACTTAAAGGGTGTCAGATGATCAGCTATGGAGGTACTCTTTTCTGATAATATTCCTTTCTCTTAATTAAAAAAAAAAAAAAAAAGCAGTTACTGTGTGCTGACCTCCAATGAGTTCTGCACAGTGGTATAGAGGGCATGTCAAAGTGTGGGCAAAGGGTCTGTTTGTTTCTAGGCAGAAGATCAAGGCCTAGCTTGGATACCCAGAAAATGAACTAAGATACGATATGAGGAGGAGCTTCCGGCATCAGCACTCTCTGGAGGACTCGTGCCGGGGGATGATCATCAAAAAGCCTCCACAGGGATCCGGACGATGCTGCGGTTGTGGCTGCATCCAGCCCACCGTCTCCTGGACTTGCCATAAGAAGGAGGAGGGAGATGTCTAGGCTGGCATGTGCATACAGTGAGACAACGAATTTGACTGGATCTGTACTGTTGGAACTCAACCAGGAGTTGGGAGGGGTGCAAGTTGTAGCACCCCAAAATCTCATGACTATAGACTATCTATGGTTAAAAGAACATATGGGATGTGAACAGATCCCAGAAATGGGCTGCTTTAATTTGTCTGATGGTTCAAGTACAGTTCGAAAATATCCATCATATCATAGATAAATTTTCACAAATGCCTAGGGTGCCTAAATGGTTTTCTTGGCTTCACTGGAGATGGCTGGTAATTATAGATTTGCTTTGTTTATGTCACCGTATTCCTATTATGTTAATATGTGTGTGCAAATTAGTTAGTAGTTTAAAACCTGTACATACTTAAGGTACTATACAAGAAGATATGTCAAAGAAATAATCAATCCTCCCAAGTTTCCTTCATATGCTACATCTATAGCTTTTCTTCTTCCTTCCTAATTACAAACCTTAAATAGAATTCGTGCCTCATATCGAATTTACCGAGTATCATAATTCCTCCAGGTAAAAAAGTGCCTTTCCCCTCCCAAAAGTTAGGGGCTCTGTATCAAAAAAAGAACTACTCAGATGCATTTTTGTTGTAGAAATCCTCAATTCAAATGTGATCAGTAGCAAGAACATTTAAAGAAAGGCAACTTATCAGCCTCTTTAAATAAGAACCCATACTTCATTCATCACATCAGTTTTTTCAATGAGAAGCAACTGAAGACACTGGTTGCCCTATGAATAAAGTAAAAGATTTGTTTTACGCTTCTGCAGGGTTAAAAATAATTGTCTTCTATAGTATTGCTTTTTTAAGTAGCAATCACTGAGGATTATTACCTATATAAACACTAAAAACAAACCACTGTTTCCAGCTTCTAGGGCAGAGGGTAAAAGATTAAGAGTGATCACTTTGTTGATTATACCATCAACTCTTTTCATGGCAAGACAGCTCCTTCAGGGTCAGCCACAGGTTCAGAAAATGCCTGAGCCATTATAATTGAGGGGGAATCAAGGGAAGATGAAATACTCTGATCATTTTTTTTTAATTAAGGTATCATTGATATACAATCTTATGAAGGTTTCACATGAGCAACCTTGTAGTTAACAACATTCACCCATATTATCAAGTGACCCCCCACCACACCCCATTACAATCACTGTCCATTAGCGTAGTAAGATGCTATAGAGTCACTACTTATCTTCTCTGTGCTATACTTCTGGCCTTTATCTTTTACTGTCTTACTATGTTCATCTGATTATGATTTAAAGGGTGAAAACTACAGTTTTGTCTAGCAACAAAAGGCTCTTAATTCTGATGGCCCTCAGACAGGCTCTTGACTGTTTCTCCAGCGCCATCTCTCACCGCTCCCTGTCGCCTCATTCACGCTATGCTGAAAGCTTATATAGCTCAACAGGCCCCTGAAGGCATCAGGTGCCCTGATGTGTCCCTTCGATACTTTCATCCCAAGTACCTACGCGTCCTGAAAGAAGAGGCATGTCCCCTTCAGCATGCCTTTTCTGATAACCTCCTGTTGGCTTGCTTAGTTTCCATTAGATTTGCTGCATACATTTGTTACCATGACACTTACATCATTTAGTAATTCTCTCTCTGCATGTTTATTTCCCATTAGCTTATACACTCCTTAGAGGCAGGAATCATGCTTTATTCATTTTTTTCCCCCCTCAGGGTTAAGCTCAGTGCCTGGCTTTAGAAGTGTTTACTGAGTAGAGCAACATGTAAATGAGTAAATAATTTATAGATGAGCAGCAAAGAGAAGGTAGGGAAAAAGCATAAGCAAGGGCACTAATGTGCCATCAGGCATTTTCATCAGGGACATGGACGGGTCACAGTCTTAACAATTCTCTTTGGCAAGTGAAAGCTATATCTTCTGCTATTATTTTTTGCCTTCAGTCAGGTCCTCCATACTGACCACCAAAGAAATAGAGGTGAACAACCCGAATTATTTTAAAGAAAAATGTGCTATCTTTTAAAATAAACTTTTTAATGCCAGTTTTCAATTTCTTTATGTTTATGGGGACCCTCAAAAAATACAAGTGGCCTTGGCAGGAAAGGAATGTCAAGAGGCCAAGGGAAACTGTTGTGATTCCTAATACAGCATAGTAAGTCACCTGCCTCAGTTTCCCCGACTCCAACCAGTGGGTGTTAGTTTCTGTGTGGTATGAGGGTGGTCTGAGGCTGAGCTGTGGCCTTTGAAAATAAACTGTTTATTTTGGAATAATTCTAGATTTGCAGAAAAGTCGCAAAGATAGAACAGAGGGTTCCACGTACCTTTTGCCCAGTTTCCCTAATGTTAACATCTTATGTTACCATGGTCATTTGTCAAAACTAAGAAAGTAATATCAGTACACTGCCACTAACAAAACTCAAGATGCTACCAGTATTCCACTTAGGTCCTTTTTTCTATTCCAGGACCCAATTCAGGATCCATATTGCATTTAGTATATTGCTTTTCTAAATCAAATATTGTCTTGATTTCAAATGAGAAAACATTCAAATGCTTCAAAGATTGCTTGAGCATCTCGTTCTTCCTGCTTCCTCCATCTCATGTGTGATGGGACAGGCTGGCAGCCTCCTTTCCTGGTCTCAGCCAGGATATGCACAGCAGGTGCTGTCCTGCTTCAAGTGTGGGGCCCAGCCATTCACTCCTGTGGTCTAAGAATATTTCAATCAGGTCAGCACACAGTTTCTAAATAAAAGAAACTGAGTAGACTAGAGATGACAGCAAGGAGACAACCAGTCAGAAAGAACATCCTGAGTTGGTTTTTCAAAAGGATCACACGTAGATCAAAAGTTCTCAAATGTGCTTCAAGAGGCTTTTGTCTGGACGCTTAGCTTGTGTGGTATGTTAGAAAAAGAACTGCAAGAGGAGAAATTCAGATGGGATGGGCCCTTGCTGTTGTCCAGACCCAGGCAGGGAGGCTGGAGAGGAAGGGCACAGAGGAACAGGAACAAAGGCACCAGGGAGAGCCCGGCCTTGGCAAAGGGGCCTTTCAAGGTCCATAAGGCATTAGCGGCAGAAAATAAGGAGCTCATTTGCTGCTAATTTCCGTGTTCCAGAGCCTAATAAGACAGAGAGCAGTATATTTAGGTGGAGGTGATGAACTGGAGCACTTTGGAAAATTTGAAAGCAGACACCATGCAGGGACTATTTTTCAGGCAAAGGGAAGCTGAACTTTTTGCTTGATGATAAAGAAGAGAGGATTCTATTCTAGTTAGAACAGTAGGTTACAGCCAAGCAGGATCCCCTGACAGGCCCTGCAAGGTGCCCCCCGGCATCCTTAGCTCAGCCTCGTTTCAGGGACCTACGCTGGCAAAGACAGAGAAGATCTGGGTGGAAGCCTGCAGAGGGATGCATATGACGACAGATCATGGCAAAGAAATGTGGGTCGATTAATCTGGAGATAGAAAGCCAAGAGGAGATTTTTAAGAATTGCAACGTCTCAAACTCAAGGGCTGGGGGAAATTAATTTTGCTTTTCAGAGTGAAAGAAAACATGCCTCATTGCAGTATGAGATTTCAGTCAGACTGAAGAATCCATTTTGTTACTGAGACAGTAAGAGTTATTAGGCACCAGACTAGGTTTCTGAGGTTATAAAATTTCCTGCCCTATTTTCTCAAGTCCCTCATAGTTCTGAGAGTTTACTTAAATGAGTATAAGTGGGTTTTTTTAGACATTTCCCATTTTCTTCAAAGAAAAGGGACACAAAGAAATTTTTTGGTGATGCTCGTATCTATTGCCTGACAGGAGTGATTGTTTCATGGGGATGTTTATGCCCAAATTCACCATACAGGTCACATTTTCTTTTTAAAAAGAAACTCTGGCTTAGAATCATCAGCTCTCCTTAATCAGTTAATTTTTTCAAAGTAAGTGGATATATTTAGAAATATATTTAGAAAACTATTTCCTAGTCAATCAACTATAGCTTCCCTTATAAATAAACATTTCAGTAAGAAGACAGCTAGGATGTAGGGATACTAGTACAAGGTTAGTCAATATTTATAAAGCTGGAGTATTGATTGCACACCCCTTGAATATCCAGAAGAGGATGTAGCTCCCTGCTATGAAAGATGGAAACCATGGATGAGAAGACAACGTCCAATGTGGAAGCTTTGGGAAGACCCAGCAAAACCTGTTTGACCGGATGTCAATGGGATTCCCCTCTATATATGACAGCTGTTGAAGTATAAGAAATATAACTACAAAACAAACACCAGGAAGAACTCTGAGATGAACTCAGGTCTGGGAATTGGCTGGGAGTGGGTTTAATAAAGAGTAACTGTCACACGGGGTTGAGGACTATAGGACAAAGAGCTCAGTACAAGAAGTAAACGTTCAACCATATTTTATCTATAATGAGGATAAGGACAAAGATGGCCACTTGTATTACAATTAGCACACATAATGTAGGGGGGGATGCGGGAAAGGCAGTATATACAGAAAAGACAAGTAATGATTCTATAGCATCTTACTATGCTGATGGACAGTGACTGTAATGGGGTATGTGGGGGGGACTTAATAATAGGGGGGGTCGAGTAAACATAATGTTGTTTAAGTAATTGTACATTAACAATATAAAAAAAATCACATTGAATGCAAAAAAAAAAGATTGCCACTTGTATTATTAATACCTTATATACGAATATTTCTGAAATGAACACTATTGTTTACACCCAAACTTTTCCCTTCCATATGCTTTTTGCACAACTAGAAAGGCAACAAATAAAAAGCTGCCTGGAAATCTCAATGAACTCACATTAAGACTTTGGTCTTAACTCCTCCTCTCAATATGGCCAAAACAAATGTTTTGAAACAAAAGTGAAAAGGGCTGAGGGAGAGTGGGTGCCACCAATTTCCACATTAAGAACATACAACAGGCAGCCTCAACTCTATGTGCTGGTTTGCTCCCTGCCAAAATGTGTGGTTTGCCATTGTGAAGGCATAGCCCATGTTTTCATGTTGCCACAAAAGCATGTATTTATTCTCTTTAATATAGCCTTCTTCATTCAGCACTGATTGAAGCCTATTTCATTCATTGAGTTAACAAGTACATATTAAGCACTCAAGCACAGGCAGGGCACCACGGGAGTTGCAAAGATATGTATGACTTTGTCTTTCCTCTCAAATTGCTCAGTCAGTCAAAGAGAACAGTAACCCTGTGGTTAGCAAGAGACAAATATGGATGGCTCAGGAGTCTCATTTACTTCCCTCTTTCGCTAGGCTAAGCAGAAAGCTGGCTCAGCTGAGTGGAAAATAAGCTGATACCAACCACTGGGCTACAGAGACTTTCCCTTCTAATAAGGCCACTTGCCTGATCAGGGAGCTGCCATTATTGTTACACCATCACATAGGTGTACCCTGGCTGCTGACTCTATATATACATAGAGCATTTTCTACCAGAGCTGTGGCTATGGCTCATGCAGACACCCACATCTTGCCTAAGCCACAGGAAGAGAGTTCTGTGTGCACGCTGCTGCGTGTCTGTTAATTAATAAAACCTGTATTATCTGCACTGTGCAGCATTAGCATTCCATGGAAGTGACCCTTTGCATAAAAAAGATTTGGCAATGACAGCAGTCCAGAGATGCAACTATAATGTTAACTACATCTTTACCATTCCAACTTCACACAAATTCTGTGAAATTTTAAATGTTTCTCTTTGTACAAAATAGATTCAAATCATCTGCAGGATGTAAGGATATCAATACACCATTAGCCAATATTTATAATGCAATGACAGCATGTCCAGAGGCAAACATCATGTTAACTAGATCTACAGTTTAGCATAATGCTGTACCATAAATGCTATTCATACCATAATGACTAAAAGGAGTTTCCTGAGATCAAAAGGCTAAGAGAAGGCGTGAATCAATCATTTCCTTGAAGTTCTGTAACACATGAAAGGTATATCTTAGATGAAGCCAACCGTAGGGTCAAGCTCTCCTGAGGGGTGAGCCTGGAACGCTGACTGGGGAAGCCACACGAGGTATGGTTCAAAGGAAGGAGGGTGATCAATTCTGGATTTATCTGGGGCCATTTTAAGGTGGGCCATCTCCGAATTTAATGGTCCAGGGTTTGCCAAAGTGGGGAATCTGGAATGCAGGAGAAGTCCCAGGACAGAGCTCAACTTCCAAGCCAGAGACAGGCTTCCATCTGTCGTCACAGCCATTAGCAGCCATGCCCTCACCTCTCTAAGGTGGGACTACTGAGGCAATGAGGCCCCTTGGGAGGCACTCCCCCTCAGGATGGTATGAGTGCCAGCTCGGCATATGATGCCCCTGGGAGTGAATGCCTCCTTACATCTGAGCTCTGGGTGCCTCTGTCACCCTCAGTGTCATGCATGTGTATGTTGGCATGTGTGTGTTCCAGAGAGGAAGCGCCTCCTTAAATTTTTTTACCCTAGACTCCTTACTTGCCTTGCCACTCACCTCATACTCCTTCTTCCTCCCTCCCATTGGTGCCCCCCTAATTTGTACATCTCTCCTCTATGTACACCTTAAAGAACCAGCATCTAGCAATGCCTAAAGAAAACATTAAAAACATTAAGACCGGATCCACCATATAAGAGGCACATCTTACGTGAAAGTTTTAAAAAAAAACTACCCAGACTGAATTTTTCCCCAGACAACAACAACAAAAAACACAGAATATACCTGGGAAAGTTCAGACAAGACAGGACTGAATTCCTAACTGACTCATTTTTCTTCCGGCCATGACAAACACCCCAAAATCCAGCTCTAAAGCTATTTTGCAATAGTGGTGATTTCCAAATTAATTGCCTTGGAGTTAGCTCCTCCTATGTGTTGGGTAATCCTATGTGTTATGGCAACCCATTGTCACACCAATTTAGAAATTATTAGGTGTCAGAATGTGTCTTTCCTTTGTGAATATTAATTAAAAGAGACAGGACAATTGTAAAAAGACTGTTTTTTATTCCTTTTTTATTTTAGCGGTCCAGAGTTTTTGTAGTAACCTCAGACACCTATCTCTCAGCCTGACGTTGTTTGTAATTTGGTTCTCTGCTTATCAAAGAAGAATTTCCATCTAAGCATGCAACTGTGTTTTATGATCGTGATCACAACTGAACGAGTGAAATGGTGCTGAGTGGCTGGCTCTGATGGGTTTCCCAGATTTGGAGAGCTGGCCTTAGAATCCTTGGCTTTTGCCATTTAAAACTCACTTGATTGGTTTAGGAAGTTGAAAGAGCTTCACAAACATTATCTTTTGGGAATGTCTGTTTCATCATTGACAGATAATGATTGTCGCAAATGCCAAATTGAAAACATCAGAAGGCAAGTCTTGGTTTAAAACAACATGAATGATGGTAGAGATGAGCCACACTGACCTATACACGCCTCATTCACACTTTGCTCACCTAGGAAGGGGTGCATTAGCTTCATATTCCTGCTGTCACAATGACCACAAACTCAGTGGCTTAAACCAACACAAATGCTCTACAGATCAGAATTATAAAGTGGGTTTCATTGGCCTGATATTAAGGTGTTGGCAGGGCTGCATTCCTTCTGGAGACTCCAGGGCACAATCCGTTTCCTTGTCTTTTGCAATGGTTCTGTAACATATGGAAGGTGTGCTTAGACTGAAGCCAACCGTAGGGTCAAGCTCTCCTGAGGGGTGAGCCTGGGATGCTGACTGGGGAAGCTGCACTACCCGAATTCCTTGGCTCTCAGATTCTCTCCTTCATATTCAAAGCAAGTAATGCCTGGTTAAGTCCTTCTCACACTGCCAATTCTCTGATTCTCCTTCTTCTGCCTCCCTCTTTCACTTTTAAGGACCCTGGTGATAACACTGAGTCTACTGCAATAATCCAGGATAATCGCCTCATCTCAAGGTTAGCTGCCAAGCAACCTTAATTCTCCTTGGCCATGTACCCTAATGTATTCACAGCTTCTGCAGAGTAGCATGTGAACATCTTTGGGAGGCTATTATTCTGCCTACTGCAAAGAGTTTATAGGAAATTTGTCCTGTGTGAGGCAAGGGTTTATAAAACTCATGACATTTCAAGTGTCACATCTTTGGCAAGTATAGACTGGAATTTCCTGGTACTCAGAACTTTCAAAAAAAGATATTTTACAAGGCAGTTGCGAATCACAAATGCTATTTTCATGCCATTATTTTGAAACCTTTTGAACTTCAGAAGTCAGTTTCAGAAAGTACTGAGTTGATTCCTAAGCACCAACCAGGTCTAGTCAATATCCAAAATTTTTTATTTTGCCTACTGTGAAATCACATTGGAATTTATTCACATTTATGAGCCTCTGAGGACTGCCAGACTGTGTTAAAAAACGGTGCTTGCCCCCTAACAGCTGTGCAATAACCTGGACCCCTAAAGAAACAGCAACCTGGGCTCATTAAATACCTGTCTGAGTAGATGTAAGACCATGGGTGGGCCTGTAGTGAATGGCAAGTGTGTGACCTGTCTAACAGTATTGAAAGCAATTTTTTAAAAATAGTAGGTACTCTCAACCAAACATAACTGCAGGTCAGACTGGGCCCCTGGGCTAGGTTTCCTATCCCTGCGGGAGGCTGCTTCCATCCTGAACCTGACTCTAACTCCTATAGCTCCAGAGGACCAATTATTATTTCTTGGCCATTAGAGCTCCACCTCACTTTGCCCTCTCAATTCCTCTTTGTCTGTAAAGACTCAGAAATCCCATCCCACTCTTCTCTTTAGGCACTAGCTTGGTTTCCAGTGTGTTGCTGTCTAGACCTTGAGCCTCTCCTGTGCTCTGCTCCCATGATAGCGTCAGCTTCGTGATCCCACATGGTCCCTTGCTTGTGGACCTACTAGAGCTATTCAAGTGGCCTCTCCACTGTTGCCTGGGTGAGAGGGAGCCTTGTAGGAAGCCAATAAGTGACATCTAACTGATATTCCATTCGTAAAGTACAACATATTTATTCTTGGCTAAATAATAATTGGCCCACAGAATCCTGATGGGAAAAATTGTTTCTGTGTGTCAACGAGTGAAATCACATAAACAAAGTGGAAGAAGCAGCACAGGACTGAGGCAGGAAACATGGGTTCTAGCCCCAGTGCTCCTGAAGATCAGAGGGTAACTCTAAGGAATTTCCTCATCCCCAAAGCACTCTCCGGTTTCTCATAAGTCATATATGAAGAAGACTGGGAGATAACTTACTGGTTCCATGCACCTTGTTATTAGAAAAGATGGGAACAAGTGATGCTTTAAAATACTCAGGCAGTCTATTATAATTCTGAAATTTCTAACAATTTTCCATGAGTTTCCATCTCACCTCCATTTAGGAGGGCTGGTTTTTAAATATGACTCTCTGATAGATTTATATATATATATATATATATATATATATATATATATATATATATATATATAGAGAGAGAGAGAGAGAGAGAGAGAGAGAGAGAGAGAGAGAGCTATTCCTATATATATCAGGAATCCCCAAGAACCCTTCCCAATCTCTGAATGAATAAGGGGGAAGTTCTGGAATATATCTGTTTTTAGGAGGTTTCAGAACAGATTCCATTTTCTCAAATATTTCAGACCAGCATTTTTCCAACCTAGAGTGTTTACAATACCTGTGAAAGCCATTTTGCATCCTTTAGAATGCCAAGTCCTGGAACACAGAGCTGAGGTATGGTAGGGACAGGTATGCCCTTTACACATGGTGACCAAGATCATATCTTTTTTCAGGCAACCCCAGACAATGCCTCAGGTCTGGAACTTCCTGGTTGGTACTAACAGAGCTGATGATCATTCCACCCTTTGTGCTATTATTGTGTCTAATACCTACCACACTGCATTGTAACTGAATTGTTTACCCTCTGCCTCCCCCATTTGTCTGTGATCTCTCTGAGGATATTCACTGGATTTTATTCATTTTTGTATCCTTAGCACCCAGCGGCACATGAAAGCCTGGTGCACATGTGCCATTCAGTAGTGTTTAATGAACGAAGGACTTGATTGCTAAGAAAGGTTACCTGCACTTTAAGCTACCTGAGGCATTTCTATGATTTTTTTTTATATAGAAATCCTCCTTTATTAGCATCTCAACTCTTATTTCCCACGTCTTCCTTTATTAGCATCCTCCTATTGATAGATTGAAGCTCATTTGGTCTATGAATTCATATACACATCTATGTACATACACACATTTTTTTAAAAAACAAAAATACAATCAAACTAAAAACTAAAAACTGAGATCAAAGCTCTCCCTGATGCTTAGATTACCTAAGCTTTGGGGAAAGTTTCCATGTCAGTGTATCTGCATCTACCCCATTTATTTTAGAGGCAGCACAGTCTTCCATAAAAGGGAATGTGCCACACCACACCAGCCTTCCTCCCTCCCAGTTGATGGACTTTTATTATGATAGACTCATCTTATTATAAACTTTGTGGCAGTGAATATCACCATAAAGACATTTGGGGAATATCTAAGAATATTTTTTGGGTATAGAACTATGGAATAAAATGCACATTTAAAATTGTAACAAATTATGTCAAATTGCTTTTCAAAATAATCCACTTTTTCACACTCTCATCAAAAGCCCGCACTGTCTTCTCACACACATTCACTGACATTTGAGTTCAACAATCTTTTAATTTTTACTAATCTGATCGATGAAAGTTGACATTTCATTTTAATTTGAATTTCTCTTATAGCAGGGATTTCTATGATTTTTTATTCCAAAGCAGAGAATAATCGGAAGAATAAGGGTATTAGCTAACATATTTTGTGTATTTAGCAGTCACATTACAGAAATAACATAATAATTTGGGAGCCTAGGTCATAATATCATTTGAACTTTTGGAACAATTTCTTAGCATCCTTTAAAAATAAGCTAATAAAGCTGAAGTACCAAGGTTGTTAAACTCTTAAAATGGGTATCATTAAAATCTTACCAGGTTCATGATGATGTTGATGCTGGAAGAATTCCAAAAATCAGTCATGGGAAAATATGCATCATTTTGGAACTGTGTACATTAGCAATACCTGGCACTTAGATAAGTTTTGAATATAGTTAAGCAACTGTGCATATTTCTTGTGAATTCAGAGGAGCAGAAAGCAGCATGGATGGGTGGCTTGTAAAATTTGTGAGCTTCCAACTTTAGGATAGGAAAAAGGAACAGGGAGAATAGCGAGGAGGCTACAGCATCCAGGGCAAAGGCTTCAGTGGCTTATGTCACGGGGACAACAGTGAGGTGGTGGAAACTGGGAACACCCGAGGTATACACTTAGAAGCTAGAACTGACAAGATTTGCTAATGGACTGGATCATGTGAAAGAAAGAAGAGTTAAGTCTGACCCTAAGATGTTTGACTGAAGCAGTTAGAAGAATGGCGTTGCCAGTTGCTGAGAAGAGAAAGATGGCAAGAACAGCAGGTTTGGGGAGATCATTGGGATATGATGGATTTGTTTGCCTGCTGGGCATCTGGTGGAGATACTGAGTAGGCGGTTGGACACAGTAGCGTGGAATTCAATGGACAGGTCGGGGCTGGAGTTATAATTATTGGCTGGAAACACCAGAATACAATGAGTGTTTAAAGCCTCAAGCCGGGATGGAATGAACAAGAGGATGCTCACAGATAGAAATAAAAGGTGGCTAAGGGTTGAGCCCTGGGTCAGTGCAAGGTCAGCACACAGATGCTGAAGAACCAATAGAGACCCGAGAACTAGTAGCCAGAAAGGCAGAAGGAAAACCAAGAGAGGGCGCCTCTTCAAAGCCAAGGGCAAAAAGGCATATCAAGAAGAAAGAATGATCAACTGTCTCAAATACTGCTGACAAGGCAAGCCAGATCATTGGCTACACCAATTTGGAAATCATTGGTGATCTTGATAAAAACAGTGTTGGTGTATTATGGGGGCCACAGCCTGGTTGGAGTGCACACAACAGAGAAAGGGGAAAGGGAAATAGAAATCAGAGAATATTGGAACTCTTAAAGGGAATTTTGCTATCAAACGCAGGGCTTCTTACATTAGGGTCCTCAAACAATCTATGGATAGAACTCAGAGCACTCATGAATTTACATGGGAAAAAGATTGTATCTTTATTTTCACTACCCTCTAATATAGCATTTCCCTCAATTATTAATGTAATATTAGCAGTGTCTCTTTGTCACCAAATCTAGAAATCCTGGGTATTCTCATATCACATTACAGTTTTATAGGTATCTCAGGACATCAAGATCATCACTATTTCAAATGTACAGTAGTTATTGGACCACCGTAGGCCTCACATGACCACGCTGCTCTACAAGTTCTCGTACTTATGTGGCTGCCAACCCTCATCAATTGTGCCTAGAAGTCACTCGGCCACTTGGTAGGGAAGGCGCACATGCTCACCGTGGTAACCCGGACACCTTTTGCTGCTTTTCAGTATTCCCTTTCTATCCATAATCGCCTGTTGGTCAATACATGGAAGGAGATGTACAACTTCCATTGTTTAAAATTTACAAATTTTGACAGATCAGATGAAAATTCTTAACTCTTGTAAGATTGCACAACCTTTTCTCACATAGGTACAAGATGCAAGAGCTGTGATTAGAGATCCTTTATAGCAATATGTCTGTAAAAAATAAAATTGAACCTTAGCTTGCCTCTATTTTAAATGTATCATCTAATGCATTACTAAAGAAAAACACACCATCACATCATAAGAGCTGAAAGTTATTTTGATAACTATATTGTAGTACTATTTGTTTCTTTTGCAATCCTATGTTTCATTTTAAACATGTTAAAACATTATTCTGTGAAGAAGTCCAGAGACTTCCCCATACCATTAAAGATATTCATGACACAGAAAGTTAAGAACGCCTGCTAACAATGGAAGGGAGAAATGGGTAACAGGAGGAAGAGGAAGCGTCAACAGAGGATATTCTAACATGGGAAGAATAAGCACATACTTGTATTGCAGAAGAGAATGGTTCAGTAGAGAGGGAGGAGATGGTGATGCAGGAATGGGGAGAATTGCTAAAGCAGTGCTCTTGCGTATGCTAGAGGAGTTGGGGCTAATGCACAGGACATGGGCAGAGTAGCACGTAGGTGGGGAGAGGTGAGACCCTACGGGAGTTTTCCAATTGCTCTTATCTTTTCATTAAAATAAGAAACAAAGTCATAAGCTGAAGAGTCAGGATAGGGGTGCTAGAGATTTGAGGAGGTGCTAGAGGTTTGAAGCGGGAGCAGAAGGTATGAATGCAATGGTCATCCAGAGGCAAAGAGGAGTGAACAGCCTAGTGAAATGCAGTGACTAGCGAATAGTATTGGTGACACACTTGAGATTAATGATCACGAAGCCAGTGACTAGCTTGGCTGTGACTCAGCATGACTGCGTACTTTACCCTCATCTCAACCAGCTGCAGTGGGGCAGGTGCTGAGTGGGTGGAGGGTTGGATACAACCGAGGTTGTGCAAGTCAGGACAAAGCATGGGAATGGCAAGATTGCTGAGAGGGGCCAACGGCTAGAAAGGAAAGAGGTCTGATTCAGAAGAGGTGAGTGGGACCCATTAGATTCATTTTCTCTTCCTGCCTTTCTCAGTCTCTGCTTTCCCGGGAGTCAGACATGAGGAACAGGAAGCTCATCAGGGAGGTGGCAAGGCAGCAGGAGCAGAAACGGAAAGGCTGAGAGGCACAGCGGGGTGGGGGCTGAGGAAGTTCAGGTCTTCAGAGAGCAGAAGCCAGAGGGGAGCGTGAGGCAGCAGAGGTCAGGTGAATGCTTAAGCATCAGATGGAGATCTGTCAGCTGCTGCAGCTCGGGGCATGACCTACTCAGAACTGGTCCTTAGAGCTGCTTCAGACACTGAGTCTGAATAAAAGGGCATAAAAGCAAATGAGAGCAATTAATTACCTGATTTTTTTAAAAATACTTTTTAATTATTGAATGACTTTCAACTTACAAACCAGAGTGTTTGGCTAGCTCGATGCCACCTTTCACATCACTTTCTACATTTTGTATTTAAATGTAAGCATCTGAATAACTATTATGTAACAGAAACAAAAGCAGCCCTGGGAAGACAAGGGCCACACCTCACTTCTTCCCATGCTTCCTAAGACAGACCTTTGTGCTTGGGAGGCAATCCACAAAGACACAGGCATGACGACTCAGAGGGACTACGCCCTGATGACATCTCACCTATTTCTGCCTCCTTGAGAAACTGAGTTGCCTGAGTGGTCAGAGAGGTGGCTGAAAAGTCAAGTATGGATTTGCGATCCCTGCGCTTTAGTTCACAAACACAGGCATTGCAGGCTCAGTTTCAGACCACCACAATAAAGCAAATATCACAATAAAGTGGGTCAAGTGAATTTTTTGGTCTTCCCATACATATAGCAGTTATGTTTACACGGTCCTGTAGCCTATTAAATGTGCAACAGCATTATATCTAAAACATCACCATCTACACCCTACCTTAATTTTAAAATACTTTATTCCTAAAAGCACTAACCATCATCTGAGCTTTCAGCTAGTCATAATCACTGATCACAAATCACCATAACAAATACATAAATAATGAAAATCTTTGAAATATTGTGAGAATTACCAAAATGTGACACCGAGACACGAAGTAAGCAAATGCTGCTGGAAAAACGGTGTTGGTAGATTTGTTCAGTGCAGGGTTGCCACAAACCTTTCATTTGTAAAAAACATTATCTGTAAAGCATAATAAAGCAGAGCACAATAAAATGGGGGTAAGCCTACAGTTCAGAATTAACTAGAAAAGGTAATACAGATGGTCTCACTATTCTGCCTAAACTCAACAAATAATGCCTTCACCTTGTGCTTTTCTTTTTAGCAACATGTCTCAAGTCTCCATCTCCTGGACATTTGGCTGAAGGTGTTACCTTCCAACCCAGAGCTTCTGCTACCCACTGTCCTTCCATCAAAAGGCCCTCAGCCACCACAGCGCTTACACAATTCCACTCAGTCCTGTTACTTCTGAGACAAGGGGAGATGGAGCCAAGAGGACAGGGTATCCTCTATGCCAGAGGAATGGGGAAAGAAAGTATTTATAAGTTCCAAAAATGAAATCACTTATATAAGTGTACTTCAAACATGCTTTTACCACAATCTACAGTAATATTACCCAGTGACAAAATAAACACAAGCATGTAACTGAAACACCCACATAACTGAAACCTCAGACTCTTCACTTTTACTACATGTAATGCTCTCTGATAGTTTTCTATTTTATTTTTATTCTATGCTATTTCAGGTTTTAAAAATTTTGGTCATAATATACTAAATGGATTTAATGAACCACAAATGGGTTGAGACCTACCGTTTGAAAATATTAACCTATGTGAATTAGGAAACAAAAGATACTATTTCCTTTATTCTGTAATAGCATACACATGTTTTTATTAAGATAGGAAATTAATTTCTTAGTTGAAAGGAAGAGGCAACAATTACATTCTTTGCAGGTAATATGATTATATACCTGGAAACCTCAAAAGGAGCAGCTAAAAAACTATGATGAACAAAAAAAAGTTTATTAATTGTTGGTTACTATGTTAACATATAAAAACCGCAAGTTTTTCTTTACATAAATAACAGCCCAATAGATAACAAAGTGAAAAAAAAAACCGTCCCACTTAGGATAAACACATAATAGGTAAAATAGTTTGGGGATAATAAGAAATGTCCAGGTCATATTTGAAGAAAAGCATAAATGCTCACTGATGATGATAAAAGAACTGCATAGAAGGGCATGCATTGCTCTGAGGGGAAAGGACTCAAAATTGTGAAGATGTAATTTTTCCCACATTAAACAATGTGTTCATAATAAAAATATAAATAGGACTCTTTGGAGAGAAATTTGCAAGATCATACCCAAATTCATATGAAAAAATAAACCCAGGAGAAATGCCAGGAAATGGTCAGGAAAAAAGTATCGAATGGGGAAACTACGCATACTATCTAAACATGTCACAAAGCGACAGTATCTAAAACAGTTTGGTAGCAGTGCAGAAGCAGACAAAATGATCAAATACAGGGTTCAGAAAGAGTCCTAAATGATTATGGCTGTTTGTACTGTAAAGGAAGTCCTTCAGAATTGGGATGGGGAAGGAAATGGGAAATAACAGGTGATAGGATAGCTGATTGGCTTTGGAGGGAGGAACTAGGGTGGATTCTTTCTTTATTGTTCCCCTAAAATTTTCATATAGATCAAAGACTTTCATATAGATCAAAGAGTAAGAAAATTAAACTACAACAGTATTTAGAATAAAGCATATACAACTTAAAAATTTTTTTATATGGGAGTATTGAAGCATGACCCAAATTTTAGATGTCATAAAAATAATAAATTTGTCAGTATAAAATGGAACACAAATTACTATACAAAGATATCTGTATAAGAATGTTATTTGCAATATTGGTTGTAACATCAAAACACTGAAAAATGCATAAATGCTCATTAGGAGGGAACTGGTGAAAGGTATTATATCACAACCCAACAGAGATTGCTAGGCAGCAAGTGAGAAGAATGGAGTGGATCCAGATGTACTGACATGGAAATATGTTGTAAGTAGATTATTTAGTGAAAGGGAAAGTTCCAGAACATTATATATATATATGTGGGTGTGTATATATAATATACACACCCACATATATACATGTGTGCCTTTACATATATAGGTATGTGATACTGAATTACAATTTATTATACAACATACATACCATAATACTGTATATAGTGTTCTGTAATTTGCTTTTTTTCACATAACGATACATCTTGAAAACATATATATTACTTAAGGAACTACTAGCAGTATCTCTGGGGATTAGAATCATAGGACCCCAGATTTTTATTTGTCATTTTATAGCCTTCTGTACTATTTGAAGTTTGTTTTATCATGACCTTTTCACAAAGTAGAAAATGAAAATCTGCCAATACCACATCCAAATTCTCCCTGCTCCCTCCTCCTCCCTCATTTCAGTCCTGTTCTGCAGCTCTCCAGTTAAACAATGTAAACCTATCATTGCACCTCCTGCAGCTGAGCGCTCAGGTTATCCTCGGTCGCTGCAGTACACTAGCTGGCCACTGGCCAAAAACTGCTCAGGAACCTGCATCGTGCTCGCTCTGGAAAGAGAACCGGTTTATGAGTGATGCTAACTGGTGACTAAACCACAATGCCTGGGAGCCTGTTACCGATATTTCCATGGACAAACTAATCCCTGAAGTGGCCCTAAAACAACAGGTGTCATCAGCTTAATCTTACCTGTAAAAGTCAGGCTATGTTTTTCAGGTGTTGTAATCATTATTCCTGAAGAGCTTGCTTGTCCAGTCTAACTGGCACTGTCAAAGGTAGTACATGACCAATGAAGGCTTAACTTTCAGGCTCACAAAAGGAACATGGCAACACCAGATCAGTGAAACTCAGGCATGACTAAGTGATGAAGCCCAGTGACGCTTCTAAACCACACGTCACACTCCTGCTTGGTTCCAGGCACTCCCTGCGTCATTTTCCCAAAAGAAGACACAGGACAACAAAGTGGCAAAAGGTTTCATCACTCTGTGAAACCCTTTCAGACACTCCTATATTGACAAGAACTGAGGATTCGTTTTTTTCTTTAAAAATTATAATTTTCAAGTTGCACAGTAGGAAGACAAAAGGATGATGGCAATCTAAATTTTCATCAATAAGTTTAAAAGATAAATAGAAAAAAAATTGTAGAACACCCTAAATTATGAAACTATTAAAAGAGACATAGCTCTCTGTGACCTGGACACAAGCAAAATAAATATAGCACAATCCCATTTTCTGTAAAAATAAGCAAGCAAAAAAAATGACAAGGTGTATTTACCCATGACTGAACATGAAGAAATAAATGGAAAGATAGACACTAGGTTACTAATACTGACTTACTATTGGAGAAGGTGAAAATGGAAGAAAGCCTAGGAGATCTGGCTAACTTTTGCTTTTATATTATTACTGAGTTGTTACAATAAGTTGTTTACAATTTAAAATTAAAATTAAAAATTACAATTAAAAATTTACAATTTAAAATTATAAAAGGGAAAAAATTTTAAAAGAAAGTAAAATATGCCACTGAACAAGAAGAATCCTCAAAGATTCTATGCAAGAATGACAAATTTCTACCATACCTAAAATTACATGCTTGGTAGTCAATAAACACCACTACAAGTAGGGAACCTGCCCCAGTGGACCTCGAGGTTATAGAAAGAACTAGAGAATATGTATCTGATATGGATAGAATTGGGTCCTCCCAAAAAGAGATGTCCTGACTCCCAGTTGATCAGAATGTGACCTTCTTTTGGTAATATGGTCTTTATAGAGGTAGTCTAGTTAAAATGAGGTCATTTGGTAAGAGAAAAAAAAAACACCTTTTCTTTTTCCTTTAGCCACTAGGACCTAGAAATTATGAATCTCACAAATGTTGGCACGGAAGCTCCACAAATTTCAGACCTCGAGCCTGCAGACCTATAAATACAATAAATTGCTATTGTCCTAAGCCACCCAGTTTGCAGTACTTTGTTATGGCAGTACCAAGAAACTAACATAGTCTCCTACAAGGTAAACTAGAAATCTCAGCATCTCCATGCTAGCCTTGGCGTACATTTCACACAATTTTGTATGCTATCAACAGGTCACAGTTTCTGATTGCTCTGTGGACACAGGCTGTCTCTTCAACAAGACAGGAAAGCCCCTTGTGATAACTAGTGCTTTTGGTTACTTACTAAATATTAAACATAGTGCTTTGCATGCATTATTTTATATAAACTCCACCACACTCCTTGAGATTGTAAGTTTTTCTGCTGTTATTACTCCCCTTTTACCAATAGGGAAAACTGGTGCTCGAAATGACTAGCAATGAACTCAAGATCACATAGTCAGAAGCTTGGACTCAAATCTGGGTCTGAGAAACACCAAGCTCAATGAACTGCTAAGCCCTACTGCCTCCACTCAGGCTTGTTCTCAGTGCATGGTATGGTGGTGAAGTACATGCTTGTAATACTTGGGCTCTTTAAGTTGTGGTGCCATTTGAAATCCAATTCTGTATATTTTGAGATTTTAAAAAAATTATAGAGTCACCATTAAAATAACTATCTTAAGGACTTCTTTTAATTTATGGAGAAGATTGCCTAAAATAGTTATTCCTAATAGGTAGCAACCAAATATATGAACTTCAGTTAAAGGACTTGATAAAGTAGGAATTGATTTGGGATATGAAACCTGCAGTCTTATGGCTATAGAATTTGAAGATGGGCCCTTTGCCCTGGACACAATAGTCTGAGGGGTGTCAATTCTCTCAAAACTACTCTAAAGAGAGTTATGAGGTGACTAAGGAGGAAGGAATGGCTGAACTGTATGTATTTTGTAAGATGTAGAGAGAAAAAAAAAGCTTTCTATCCTGCAGGGAATGACCAGCTGCTTTATGGGTTCACAGTTGGAACTTGGGGTCATTGTCTGCAACCACTGTGTTTACAGGCAACACAAGGAGAATCCTGTAAATTTGGGGAATATAACAATGGCCAAAGAAGTGAATGTGTCCACTTGGTCAGATTTGGAAGCCAGAGAAAGTTCCAGAGTGGCTACGTGTATGAACAGACAAAAATTCAGCCAGGTTCATGGCTTTTTGGAAGGATAAAGTAAGCAAATTCAGCCAGGTACATGGCTTTTTGGAAGGATAAAGTAAGCAAAGTGTAGCAGAGAGCTTTCCTTTTCGTCAGCTATGTACCAGATACTGTGCTAGGTGCCTAACAGGTACTGTTTCCTCTAACATGATGTAGGTATTATTAGTCTACTTTACAAAGGTTCAAAGACATAAGCAAATGAGAGTGGTAGATCTAAGACTCAGTTGAAATCTGTATGTACTCTTTCTATGATAACACATTCTATATAGGAATTCAATAGTATTTCTTGACTGAGTGTTGATGAATATACACTATGGTCAACCACATATGTCCACTATGAATATGCCACATATACACATATTTGCCCCATGTTTTCAAAGTAAAGACACCAGTGATACTCTCCCTTGTGTAGTTAATAGCAGTCTCTGTACCTTCCCAGAGCTCACTTGGAACATCATGGGTGGGTGAAAAATAAATACCTGTTGACTGGCTGGTTAACTAAGGTAGCACTCTTAGAACCACTAGAACTTCAAAATATTGTCTTAACTTGCATATTATACAGTTTGAAACCAGCCTTTCTTCTGCAGTTGGAAGTAAGTTCTTACCCGGAAGCAACTAATTGAGAGGTTTTAGTATAAAGGACTTGATTTAAATCTTTGGCTCTGCTACTTACCAGCTGTGCCTTTGGTTAGGTGACTAACTTTCTAAGCTTCACTTTCTTCATTTATACTAGGGCAACTATTACACACACGCGCACACACACACACACACACACACACACACACACACACACACACACAAATCACAAAGATTATGGAGTATGCATCAAAGCACTTAACTGGGGGCTGCATCAATGGAAATTATCCTATGGTTTAAAGCAACATCTTTGAACATGTGAAATATATGCTTTGATTTTTGGTTTGCATATATGGTTTCCTGTTTTAACATAAAAACAGCTTCAATAATACCTCATTATTGAAACAAGAGAAGCAAGCTGTGTTAGTATTAATTAAACTGGGAAACAATCATTACAGTATTTGCAGTGCATCATGATAGACAAATCTATATGTGGATGTAAATCCATTTTACTTGAACACAGATGCTTAACTCAATAAAATCCAAGTTGTTTTGTATTTATAACATCTCATTAAAAATTATCGAAATATGCAATGTCAGTATGTATGTAAAGATTGTTACAAAATTTGAAGAAATAGTATTTATTAGGCTGTTCAGTATCCCTTGTGGTAGGATATGTTCTTTTATCCAAATAAAATATCAACTTTCAAAAGGGTTTGCCTTCAAAGAATGTGAAAAGCCAAGAAAAAGGAGATCTGGATTTGTCATAATTTTGTATATGTGAATCTACCCATTTTTCAAATTCCCAAACTGCTATGGATTAAGTTTATAGATGTTAATGTGTGAAGGAATTCTTAAGCCAACTCTGAAAAACAGAACAAACAAAACTGTATCAAAACTATATGAGCTTTACCTTAAGATTTCCAAGATTTGGTCAGTTAAGCAATCTGGCCCGTAACAAATTGATTGTGGAGTAAAACATGATTCATGAATTCTTCGGTGTATTTGAAACCAACATGTGAACAGCTTTTGCAGCATGCTAGGAAGCCCATGTTCATTCTCCAGTGACTGGAAGTTCACGCAGCATGCAGTTAGTAATCCTTGGAGAATTCTGGGAGCAGCCGACTCTGTTTATGACACAGAGGATTGTGGCTGTCTTGCAAAGAAAAGTCACATTTAGGCTTCAACAGACATTCAGGAGACCATAGTGTGCTCTGCTTCTGCCTACTTCTTCAGGATATCTGAGCCAAAGACTCAGGCCAAAGAAGCATGAGATGGTCATCTGACCTCCAAATAAAATATCCTTAATTTTCCTTAAGTGGTTCCCATTCCACAAAGTATAGTAAATCTCTGTGCCCTACTGGGAAAGTGACTATTGAAAATGAATCATTCTGTTTACTTTCAGCTCTGTGAATGAATGCGGCCATGCCTGGGATACCCTGTGGCACCTGATTCCTTGGTCAGTTGTGTATCAACTGACGCCTTCAAGGATGAAAAGCAGCTTCCCTGGGAGCACATTTGACACTGGAAGTGAAGCTCCCCTGTCCTTTCTCTTCCAGTAATAGGTGGTTGGGAAGGCTCTGGGGCCTGGACCACCTCTCAGGAAAACAAGCTGAGTATTACATTGCCAAGTATAAATCCAACTCTCCTCCTGCAGTGACTAACAGGTGCTGCTGGTCTACTATGAAGCAGAAAAACTGCCACTAAAAGCCTCTAAGCCCTCCTAGGTTTAAGATTGTAAGTGTTCTCTGCACTCTCAAAGCATAAATCACCAGAGATGCTTCAGCTGATTAATGGAGGTCATTTCACAAGTGTGCATTTGGTGTCTCTGGATGTCTCCTTGGATACATGTTTCCTTCACAGGGATCGGAGGCAGCCTCACTGGAGGAGACATGCACTAGTCATGGAAAAGGCACAGATTACCTTTTAACCCAATTTCAGCAATGAATAAATTCCATTCCATTCTCAGGTTTCCTATTTGGAAACCACTAAAATGAACACATTTCAGTGAATTCCTATCAGAGCAGACTTGCAAGTAGTCAAGTTAGATAATGACGTCCATTCCATGCTGGAAGACTCTTCTCCCTTCCAGTAACCAACCCTCAAATCTCTGTCTGAGAGTCCCAAGAACAATTTCCACCATTACTGAGTTACTATTTTAAGTATTAGAGTTTTGTTTCATTTTGCCTTGATTATCCAGAATCCCTATAAAATGCAAAGGCCTCTGGGAAGTGCACGACATTAAGGCTTCTGCAGCTCTCAAGTCACTTCGCAGCTACCCAAGAGTTCGCTGAGAACCTGGAGATGAAAGAGGAAGATAAACTGAGAGATCTGAGAAGCCATGGCCCTCCACAAGGAAGGAGACCTTTCTCAGTTAATTTCTATTTGCTATGTGCTTTTGCATACTATGGAGAAGATGAACAGGATATTACGGAATACCTGGCTCAGAAATCAGAAAAAAACCTTGAAGGTCTTCTAAGGAAACAACACACCCTCTCTGCATCTATAGTCTGAGGAGTGCTATGCCAGGGGGCATTCACAGTCCACTTTTCTATAGACAGTGGATATACGGTGACTTGGCAGAATTTGCAATATACAATGGAATCTTATGTCATGGTGCCATATTTGTTGACTACTAAATGGCCACCGATGTAATGGTCAAATTTCAAAGTCTGACTTCCAGCTAATACACAGGATCACTTCATTTCAAAGCTGGAGGACATCTTAGATAGCATCTTGGTCATTTGGCAATTTAAGAATTGAGTCATATCTAAATAATAAATGCAAAGTGGTCTTCCAGCCTCTTCTTGAACATCTGCAGGGCTGGGGAACTTACCATTCAATTTCAGAAAGTTCTAAAATTGTATTCTTATGTATTATAAAAATCTGCCTCCCTGAGACATCTATCCATGGATTTTAATCCAATACCCTGAGTTCCCACAGAACAAGCTAGACATACATGACAGTCATTAACAAACACATGTGAAGAGCTGTCATGTCCCTTGAGCCTTTTATGTACTAGGAATGGTGAATAATAAACACACTGTGTTTGATTTCAAGAAATTCTAGCATGTTCTCATCAAATATGAGTTAATAAGGAGAGTAAAAGTTTGTCTGCAGTCCTCTCTTCAAGTATCCTGATGTGCATTTACCTGGACAACCGTGTCAACTCTGTCCAGCAGCGTGGATATACAGCATGAACCTGCCTATCTGAAAATGTCTGGGAGGCTATTCAAACCATTCTTAATTGTTTATTTATACATTTATAGTTATATAGGTGCATCTTCTTTTTAGAAAGATCACAAGATGGAGCATTTTGAAATCTTGGACCCAACTGAACTAGCCTCTGACTGGTTATAAGACTCCCCCCAGCCAAAGTTTCCATTTCTCATCTGTCTTTCCAGAGTGGTAAGATGTCTGAGTGCAGAGGTGGGGCCAGCAAGGAATGGCACCTGTTCCCTGTGGTATGGATGGGCACAGGTATCACTGGTACTTAGAAATTCATTCTTTACTTTCACCTCAGGCTGTGTTTCTATAAGACCTTTCTTATCATTTTAGAGTTTTAGCTGGAAGTCAGAAAGTCAGCAAGACAAAAAAGATTTAAAAAGAAAAGACATTTCAAGTATGAGGAGGGTTAGCCATCTCTCTTCTTCTCCCATGTACACAAATAGGAATAATCTGGAATTCTCTTGTATTTGGAGAGTCTGGGGGAGGGCACAGTAACCGTTGCAAACAGCCTCAGACGGCCAACTGGTAACTACAATGCGGGAATTCAAGGATTAGAACTGGTGATGTTTGCTGGTGAGAGAAAAGCTGAACTGAGAGCCAGCAAACTTAGATTCTTTCTCAGCTCTGTCATCCTAACTGTGAGACCTTTGTCACATCTCCTCACATCTCATTTCTTTGTATAGAAAACAGACATAAGACTTTCCCTATACACTTGCCCAGATTACTCCTGAGAGATAGAAGATAGTATATATTGTTGCATGCGGCCTGACCTTAGAGCAGGTTTTGCAGGGGGGTCTCAGATAAGGGGATTGGGTCTGATGGGTCCACTGGAAATAAATGGAAATGGCCCAGGACTTTCCTTGAACAAATGGCAAAGCCTGGAAGCCTGCAGATAAGGCATTATCTATTGCCATTTCTGTGGTCACTGTGGGTCCCTTGGGCTGAACTCTGCTTCTCTCCGGCAGGGGAGGAACTTCCATTCACAGCTGTGAGCACCTCACCTGGGAGCGGGCCAACCACAGTGACTACCCATGACCCAACAATCTGCTAAGCCTTTCCAAACTGCTCCACCTGAGTGCCCTCTTCTCAATGACCTGGGACACTTACCAGCACCGTTCACCAAAGGAAAACTGGCGGGCCTAGGCAATGGTGAAACTCACCGTGTTACGATATGAGTCCTCCTGAAAAGGAAGAAACTACTATACAAATGTAAGGAATTAAGAAGCAAATAAGGAATGATAATTCTTTCATTTACTTCATTCATTTCTAAAACTAAAAAAGCCTAGCCTCTTAAGATTGACTGAGAACTCTACCAAATTTTGTATCAAATAATCCATCCTACTCCTAAACTATACTCTTGTCTGTTTTGAAATTGATACAGAAAAGAATTATTCCAGCCTAATAAAATTTGCCCAAATAACAATTCCTAGTTTGTTTATATGATTGGCAGTGTTAACATGTGTGTATATATGCACAAGCAAAAAGCAAATTAATAAGCAATGGAATCCAGTTTTTTTCTTAAGGAGAATGGCCCTTTCTAGCTAATGTGACATTTTTGAACAACGGTGCTGTGAGGCCTTACTCCACACATGAGAGATGTGCAGCCCGGGCGCCGACCTCAAACTACACAGTGTGGCTCAGGAGCTTCCTAGATTCTCAAAAATCTCCCTGAAAAGAAGCCTCTGAATTTGAGGAAGACTGAGACAGAAAATGTGTAAATGGTACCAGAAGAGAAAAATGGCATGAACAAAGGGGAAAAAGCAGGAAAGTAATAGTGTTGAGGAAATGGAAAGTTTCAGCTAAACTGCTTCTCCAGACTGCAGTAGGAAGCCAGATTTCTATCCAGGGACACCTTATGACTTGAGGCAAATCTGTGTGCTGGGAGTGAGTGTCCTTGGGGCATTCAAAGACTTGGGAGGTATGGGCTGGAATTTAAGTCTCAGGTTCACCATTTACTAACTACTGGGCTGCAGACAAGATTTTTATCCTATCTGACCTTCATTTTTTTCATCTGTAAAATGGGTACAATGCTACTACCACTTGACTTACTAAATCCTTGAGGTGGAAATCCTCCATTAGCTATAAAACATGAAAAAAGACAAGAGTTATGTGGTGTTAACTACTGAAAGTGGTGATAAAAGTTGTCAAATGCTTATGTTTCTAATGGTGGCCTGATTCTAAAGGATCTTGGAAGAGAGATGTGTGAAGGTATTATTTCATTACTGTCTCCACAGCTTAGCACTCTTCTTTCGGCACAGAACTGGGCATGCAGAAATGCTCAAATAGGCATTTACTAACAATAACCTGATGTAAAAACCTATTGGTTTCCTCCATAAGCGTGCAGTGACTAATGACTAATTACCCAGATCCTTTGAAATGGATTTATAAACATAGCCAGTGTTTTATTTTTAGAAACTCTTAAGTTGTGGACTGAAGGAAGCCTTATTCTGAAAGTATGAGACTCTCCCATGCTATTATTTAAGAGACAAAGAATTCTTCTGGATGAGCAAGTAGCACTTACAAAGTAGATTTCTATTTAGCACCTCCACAGAAACATGTAAAATGAAGTAAGACAGAACAGGAGTGATTTGGAGAGACTCTGCCTCAGCTGCCTTCCCAGTCCATTCTGACTATCTAAAAGAAGCACTGAATTGTTTGTTCACTTTAAGATGGCTAATTTCATGTTACATGAATTTTGCCCCAATTTTTAAAAACAGATTAAAAAAATGTGCAAGACTACCACCTCCCCTCAAGAAGTTTACGGTTGTGGTCTGATCAAGATGACAAAACTAACCTTCACTCACCCAACAAATATTCCCTGTGTGTGGGCTTCATTCTGGGCACAAAAGTAACACCAGTGTACAGACGGTGCAAAGTCCCTTGAAGCTAGGGGCCAAAGTGTTATACAACACAAATGAATCCTGGAACTGATGGGAAGGAGATGAGTGCGGGCTTCTTGGAGGAAGGAGAACTGTTCTGGTCATGAAAAAGAGGATTGTGAATATAAGTAAAAGGTGACGGAAGGAAAGCTTTTAGGCAGGAAGAATGAAAAAAGGGCCCAACAGTCAGCCAGAGTGTGGCAAGGGTGCTGGGCAGCAAGGAATCCACCCTGTTTCCCATGCTCTTCTTTTCTGATATGGCTACAAGAAATGCTATTTTGAATTTGTCAAGCCACTGAACAGAGTTATTCACAAGATGGAGAAATACAGGTCGTGTGATAGGCAGATGAATGTGCCAGCCCCTGAACACCGGATGCCCATCAGTGTACTAAATACCAGCAGGAGGGTGGTTTCTAGCACTCTGCTGCTGGTTCCAAAACATGTCCTGTCCAAAATGTCATCATCAGAAACTTCGCTGAAGATATAAATGGCCTGGACGACCAAATGTATGGTTGACCATGACATTGGCACACAACACTCATGCATAGGATGACAGTTGGAAAATTCGTAAAGAATTCTTCTGACTGAAATGATGGCCAGAATAGATGAGGTGAAATTTAATATAAATACATTTATTTATGGTGGGGAGGACCTACCCAAGTGCTGCTGTGAAAGGCCTAACTTGAAAATAGTACAAATAATAATTAAAAGGATCTGTGGTTTTAGTTGACTATAAAGTTTATATTAATTGTATCAGCTTCCCCACAGCTAATGTGGGGTCTAATTCTAGGTGCCTCATATTAGGAGGAAGGGTGTCAATCAGAACGCCTCCAGAGGAGAATCAGGAGGGTAACGGATTTTTGAGGATCATGTGAAGAAATTGTTTATGTATTATTTGAAGAAGATAACACAGGGTGACCATGTGCAAATACTTGAAGATGAGCAGATCTAAGGCCAATGAACAATTATTTTAGCGACTCTGATTTTACCTGTATTTGAGAAATAATTTTCTGACAAATGTTTGAAAAGGGAATGTGCTTCCATGTGTTGCTTGTCACTAATGATGTGTGGGACATTGATCATCCAGTAGATTAGACATTCTGTGGTCCCTTTCAGTGCTAAGCTTCTGTGATTCAAAGGGGTGCCGAATGTAGTCAGAGTTTCTTTGGTCTGAGCTGGAGGACAAAAGAGGGTAAATAATTAAGGAGAGAGACGTTATAGAAGTCGTATCTGAAGACATTTCTGGCAGGTGCATACGGAGTGGAAAGGAGAAAGATAGGAACCCAGCCAGTCAGAAAAGGGCTGTGGCAGTGATCCAGCTATGAGGCAGCAGGGTCTGCACTGGGCCAGCAGAACAGGAGCAAGAAGGGAATGTTATGATACACAATACAAGAAAAGCTGTCAGGATGTAGTCCTTATGGAAATGGGGTAAAGGCATAAGCTTATTTGTGGTGCTGGAACTGAAGTGAAAAAAAGATACTCAGATGGAAATATCTGGTAGGCAATCGGAGCTGTGGTACTAGTGACTGGATGAGACAGATAAAGACTTGAGATTTTTTTTGGAATAAAGATGATAGTCAAAGCTGTGAAACTAAGGAGCTCTTCAAGGAAGAAAATAAGAGAAAAAGATCAAGGTCTTTTTATTTATTAAGAAATAAACCTTAGAAAAGAGCAAGTGTTAAGGGATTTCAAGGTGAAGCCAAGGTGATATGGGAAGGATCAGAGGAACAGAAGATGTTGGACAATGTGTGTCATGAAAACCAATAAAGGAAAGCTATCCAGGATGGGGAGCAACTGGGCTAAACACAGCTGTTCTCAAGGCCCAAGGTCTGATGTTCCAAGATCAACAATAGAAGAAGCAGCAGTTTTATGGTGAGGAAACACCCATCTTGTCACTCTACAGTAGCTCTGGTCCCCAGGGAATGTTCCTCCACTATGACCACTCTGTGACATATGGCTGTATGTTCCAGTAAGACACACACAGACACTCAGCAACAGCAGCCCACAGTCTGAGTCACGGATGTGGGCAACTTAAGCGTAAGCAAGATGGGCCCAAGTTAGACTACACCACAGTCTCCATTGAACAGAACCATTCTGTGAGGTTACATACACAATCACCAATTGAAGAAGTTTCAAAATTACTTTTACTTGTGAGGCAAACCAGTGACAGAACCAGGCCCTCACATAGGAAGTGCTGCCTTCCCATTGTTATGAACTAAACTGTGTCCCCCAGAATTCATGTGTTGAAGCCCTGCTGAGATAAGGCCTTTAATAATAAGGTAAATACAGCTGGCTGAGGTCATAAGGGTGGAGCCCTAATCCAACAAGGCTGGTGGCCTTAGAAGAAGGGGAACAGACACCAGGAAAGCACCTGTGCAGAGGAAATGCCACGAGGATGCAATGAGGAGGTGGCCTTCTGCAGGCCAGGAGGAAAGGCCCAACGAGAAACCAACCTAGTGGAACCTTGATCTCGGGCTCTAGCCTCTAGAACTGTGAGAAAATACACTCCTGTGGGTTAAGTGGTACTTGTTATGGAGGCCAAGCTGACTAATGCACAGATCACAGGCCTTCTTCAGCTCTAGCTTCACTCCACGGTCAATAACCTAGGCATTGTTTAGTATCTTTGCCCAGCGTCTCAATCACTCACTGGGACTAAGTTCAATATTTATTGGAAGTTCTACTAACAGAAAAACCCATGGCAAGTTTCAAGTAATCTTCTGCAGGTCCCTCAGTGACTTTGCTTGCTAAAACAATTTCTCAACTTTCCACAAAACTGAAAGTTCACCAAAAGCAAAAAGGGAAAATACTCAGGATTTGAAGACAATTTTATTCCAGGACTCCTCCTGCAGGGTGGCCTTACACAGGGGTAATTTCAGAAAGCCTCCTCTCCTGCATGAACTTGGACATGTGCACCAGTACCTCAGTTTCCCCATCTACGAAATTGTGGTAATAATAGTACATAGCCATAGGGTTGTTGGAGGAATAAATGAGTTAATATGTGTAAAGAAGTTGGATTAAAGAACCTGCCTGGCACAAAGAACCATATAAATATTTAGCTATTATTATTGCTATTGCTATTGTTACTATTATCATAAAAGGGCTCCCCATGGAGGCTTCAGAGACCAATCTTCCTGGTTTGCCTGGGATGATGGTTTTCCCCCAATGAATAGGTCACTCCCAGGCACACCTGGACAGGGTCACCCTAAGGGGCCTCAAGTTCCCACATCATTCCCTGTGCTGAGGTTGTCAGAGACGCAAATGTTATCAGAGAGTGGTTGGGTCCGCCTGAAGCATTAGCATTCATTCCTTATTATTTCACAATTAGAACATCAACTTAGCGAGCAGAATTCTGAGAACACAGCCAAGTGATGGGTAAGTTCTGATAGGCAATCGACAGTCAGAAAAAGATCAGAGCTTCAAGGTGTGTCCAGATTGGCTGAGTGCTCCAAGAGGGGCCTGGGCATCTGGCAGAATGTGGCAGAAAGGGGGGCCGGCATAACAAACAGGCAAGAGAGAAAGAAGGAAGAAATGACAGTTTCAGACATGTGCTGTTTTTTCCCCCTCTCAGTTTTATCAAAAACCATCCTCAGGTGGAAAGTACTTTGCCAAAGTTGTACGGATTTCTTATATAAATCCTTATAGAAGTGAGATTATGACTCTGAAGGTCTGTGGCAATTCTGAGTTCTTTAGAAAACAAAATCTGAATATAATCCTGCTGCCCTGTGCCACAAATCCTGGCATGACATTTGCTCACAGCGTGAGATTTGATTTCAGTCAATCCCCCAAGGAGAGACACCGGATAAAAAACATTCTGTATGAGGCCAATGCAAAGAAAAGAGCAGTCATCAGAAAAAGCAGCCCAGTTAAAAAGTATGGATTAAACTAGGTCTCCAGAAGCGCCCTCTACAGCCAGCAACAGATGCCGTGTGGTTGGTCATGCTGTCCTGCACCTCAGGGTCACCCAGGTGAGACAGCGGAGGAGATTCACAGGTGTATAAACAGGAGACAACCGGGGCTTGACTTCCAAGATGTGCTGTTCTGTAAGCCTGCAAGATTGTGGTTCTGGGACCTCAACTTGCAAAGTTATCACCTGGGGTTGCTTTGTAAGGATGGTGCTCCTTGCCGCCCCTAGTGGATCCAGGTAGAATGGGCTCCAGAAACTGCACTCCTAGCCAGTAGCCCAGGTGGTTCCACAGCACTGTGTAGTGGACCATACTTGGAGAAATGCTGCTGCAGGGATTCAGGATCATGCATAGACTAAACAATTTTAGAAACGGCTCCGAGGTGGCCTGAAAATGTCTATGTACTTTCCAAAGGTGCTTCTGGAAACATTTACTGCAGGGCTCATTTGTAAGGAAAAAGTAAGGAAAGGTTCTTTGCTTTGCAAAAAGCCATGAGGTATTCTGCTTTTGGTGGCAGAGGTTTGTCATTAGCAGTGAGTCTGCCAGCCCCACCTGCCTTTTCTGAGCCCACCCAGAACTTTCTGCATGCACACACCCCAACACACAGCCCCAGCCAGAGGCATAGGGGATCAGTTCTAATCACTGTTAAGAGAATGTCAACTTGTTGGCTGACTAGTCCCTGCTTTATAGGAACAAGCAGCAGTAACCTTAAAAAAGGAAGAGAGGCCAATGAAAGAGAGCAGAAATGAGGAGACTTCCTTGGCTGGGGCTGCTGGAAGTGGGTGAGTGCACTCTGATGCTCCATGTAGGAGCTCAGGCCTCTAAGAGACAAGTGACTCATTCAGCATCCTTTCTTGGGCCTTCAGTTTTCACTATGTATAAAGAAGTGTGGCTGTGGATAACAGTGTCATTTGTGCATTTATCGCATGTGGATTGGCTGCTCAAAAATCCCTTATGAGGAAAAGGATTAAAGATGGCAGCATGAGAGGTGACACAGAGGCTTCCTCCTAAAACTGCATACAATACAAAAATAGAATTAATACAACTAATCCTGAAAAGAGCAATAGGAAAGAGGACTGCATCAAGCTGCATACACCTGAAAATAAGAATAAACTTCACAGAACAGAGTAACATACCAAAGCCGTGGCCCGGCAGGACCCAAGCCCTTCTCCCACCCAAACTCACTGGTGGGAGGAAGGGAAATGGAGCAGGGAGGGAGTGGAAGGCTTGGGACTGCTGAATACCTAACTCCAGAGATCTGCTCTGGGAGCACAAACCTACATTTCATGGTGCTTTCATGGTACTCTGGTGATTAGAGGGTTGCAAAGCTAAGACAGGTAGAAAACTTGGAGAGACTGAGATTCCAGCCGCTTGTGGAAAGCAGGGATCCATATCCGGCTGCTCTGGGACAAAAGAAAGGCGAGCAGTCTGAGAGACATCATAACAGCAAGAGAGCTGCTAAAGGGGCAAGGATTGTACAGAGCTTATTGCTCAGGAGAAAGGACAGGTAGACAAAATTGTCTGGAGGCACTCTGCCCAAAGCTCCAGCTCCCTAGCTGGCTACCTAGCTCGAAAGACCCCTCCGTGATGTGCAGCCTACTGCACATTTCTCCCAGCCAGCCTCACCTGGCTCGCAAACCGGGAAACCCTACCCTGGCATTAGGCCAGCCAGAGGGAAGCCCTGTCTACACCAATTACAAATGCAAAGCATATAGGCTTATACCTGTGTGCTCGGCCCACTGGTTCTGACAGTGGAGACAGGCACAGCAGCCGGGAAGCAGGAAACAGCTTTCCTTCCTCCAGGCACCAATACTGCTCCCCTACGATGCCTGACATTGCTTCAGGGGCTGAGCAGCTCAAGGTTTATTCTTATTTCCACATGTATTCTTATTTCTAGTGCCCAGAAGCTCTAGAGGGGGCCATATACAAATATGAAACACCAAAGGAATCTGGTTCAAAGTAGAATTATGAATACAACACCTGAGAAAGATTCAAATGAAATTGACCTCATGAATCTTCCTGAAAGGGTATTCAAAATAAAAATCATTAACATGCTCATGGAGGTACAGAAAAATATTTAAGAACTCAAGAATGAACTCCAGTAGGAGATCCAATCATTACAGAACATGGGATCCGAAATGAAACATACAATGGAAACCTTTAAAAGCAGATCATATATGGTGGAGGTGATAAATGAAACAGAAATTAGAGAAGAGGAATACAAAGAAGCTGAGGCACAGAGAGAAAACAGGATCTCTAAGAATGAAAGAAGAACTGTGTCACAACTACAAATGGAACAATATTCACATTCTAGGGGTACTAGAAAGACGAAGAGAGAGAAAAAGGAATAGAAAGTTTCTTTGAGGAGGTAACTGCTGCAAACTTCCCCAATCTGGGGAAGGAGACAGTGTCTCCGGCCATGGAGGTGAACAGATCTCCCAACACAAGGGACACAAGGAAGACAACACCAAGACATACAGTAACTAAAATGGCAAACATCAAGAATAAGGCAGACTATAGAGAAGACATAATACCCATTCTCCTTAAAGTTTTTGAAAAAATAGAAGAGGAGGGAATACTTCCACCAAAAAAGGAAATTACAGACCAATATCCCTGATGAACATAGATGCAAAAAATACTCAACAAAATATTAGCAAATCGAATTCAAAAATACATCAAAAAGATCATCCATCATGATCAAGTGGGATTCATCACAAGGATGCAAGGATGGTACAACATTTGAAAATCCATCAACATCACCCACATCAACAAAAAGAAGGACAAAAACCACATGATCATCTCCATAGATGCTGAAAAAGCATTTGACAAAATTCAACATCCATTTATGATAAAAACTCTCAACAAAATGGGTATAGAGGGCCAGTACCTCAACATAATAAAGGCCATATATGAAAAACACACAGCCAACATCATACTTAACAGCAAGAAGCTGAAAGCTTTTCCTTTAAGATCAGGAACAAGACAAGGATGCTCACCCTCCCCACTTACATTCAACATACGGCAGTCAGACAACACAAAGAAAAAAAAGGCATCAGACTGGCAAGGAAGAAGTTAAACTGTCCCTGTTTGTAGATGACATGATATTGTAAGTAAAAAACCCTAAAGAATCCACTCCAAAACTACTAGATTAAATATCTGAATGCAGCAAAGTTGCAGGATACAAAATTAATAAGCAGAAATTTGTGGCATTCCTATATACTAACAATGAACTAGCAGAAAGAGAAATCAGGAAAACAATTCCATTCACAGTTGCAACAAAAATAATAAAATACCTAGGAATAAACCTAACCAAGGAAGTGAAAGACCTATACTCTGAAAACTACAAGACACTCATGAGAGAAATTAAAGAAGATACCAATAAATGGAAAGACATCCCATGTTCAGAGATAGGAAGATTTAATATTGTCAAAATGGCCATCCTGCCTAAAGCAATCAACAGATTCAATGCAATTCCTATCAAAATACCAACAGCATTCTTCAATGAACAAGAGCAAATCGTACTAAAATTTTTATGAAATCACAAAAGACCCCGAATAGCCAAAGCAATCCTGAGAAGGAAAAATAAAGCTGGGGGGATTATGCTCCCCAACTTTAAGCTCTACTACAAAGCCACAGTAATCAAGACAATTTGGTACTAGCTTTGGCACAAAAACAGAACCACAGAACAATGGAAAAGACTACAGAGCCTTATATAAACTCAACCATATATGGTGAATTAATATACAATAAAGGAGCCTTGGACATACAATGGGGAAATGACAGCCTCTTCAACAACTGGTATTGGCAAAACTGGACAGCTATATGCAAGAGAATGAAACTGGATTATCGTTTAACCCCATACACAAAAGTAAACTCAAAATGGATCAAAGACCTGAATGTAAGTCATGAAACCATAAAACTCTTAGAAGACGACATAGGCAAAAATCTCCTGAATATATTCATGAGCAAGTTCTTCCTGAACTCATCTCCTCGAGAAACACAAACAAACAAAAAAATGAACACATGGGACTACACCAAACTAAAAAGTTTCTGTATGGCAAAAGACACGATCAACAGAGCAAAAAGGCATCCTACAGTATGGGAGGATATATTTGTAAATGACGTATCCGACAAGGGGTTAACATCCAAAATATATAAAGAACTCACACGCCTCATCATCCATTACCAAATAACCCAATTAAAAGATGGGAAGAGGATATGAAGAGACAATTCTCCAAAGAAATTCAGATGGCCAACAGACACATGAAAAGATGCTCCAATCACTAATCATCAGGGAAATGCAAATTAAAACCACAATGAGATATCACCTCACACCAGTAAGAATGGCCAGCATTAAAAAGACTAAGAACAACAAATGCTGGTGAGGATGCAGAGAAAGGGGAACCCTCCTGCACTGCTCGTGGGAATGTAAGCTGGTTCAACCATCACAGAAAGCAATAGGGAGGTTCCTCAAAAAACTAAAAATAGAAATACCATTTGACCCGGAAATCCCACTCCTTGGAATTTACATAAAGAATACAGGTTTTCAGATTCAAAAAGACACATGCACCCCTGTGTTTATCACAGCACTACTTATAATAGCCAAGATATGAAAGCAACCTAAGTGTCCATCAGTAGATGAATGGATAAAGAAGATGTGGTACATGTACACGATGCAATACTATTCAGCCATAAGAAAGAAACAAATCCTACCATTTGAAACAACATGCATGGGGCTGGAGGATATTATGCTCAGTGAAATAAGCCAGGCAGAGAAAGACAAGTGCCAAATGATTTCCCTCATTGGTGGAGTATAACAACGAAACATAGACTCCAGGAGGGACTGTGGTTACCAGGTGGGAGGGGTGTGGAGGTGCAGGTGGTTGGGAAAGGAGAGGGGGATTGAGGCGTATTATGTTTGGTGCACATGGTGGGGGGGTGGGGTCGCAGGGAGGACAGTATAGCAAGGAGAGGTCAAACGGTGAATCTGTGGCGTCTTGCTGCACTGATGGATGGTGACTGCTTTGGGGTGTGGGTGGGGACTTGATAGTATGCATGGATATAGTAACCACATTGTTTTCCATGTGAAACCTTCATGAGAGTGTATATCGATAATACCTTAATAAAAAATTTAAAAAATATATATGATCTAAATTGAACTAAACCTGCCAAATACAATCTATTTTAATTTTTAATATATTTGTGAGTTAGCGCTCTCAAATTTTGGATCATAACATATTTTGCCACTTAACCCAACCCAAACAATTTCTAATTAAATTATAAAAGTATGCAACGTAACACTGCTGTTAGGAATTTTAACATTAATATCTACTTCCCAGAAAGGGCCCCTGAAAATGAGAATGGTAGACCTGTATTCATCCTAAGAGCTCTGTAACAATAATACATGTCAATTTTAAAATAACCTGATTTAAACACAACTCAATGAAGGTGCCTACTATACAGAACAATGTGTCCATAATCAGCGTTACTTCTTTTTTATAACAAGGTCTGTTGGGGGAGGGCGTTGGGTATATTCCTCGGTTTTTATCCCTGCCACAGCAAAAAATTGAAGGGCAGAGTCATGGTAGTGAAGCAGAGTAAAAGTTTTATTTAAAGTTACTTAGAGAAAAAGTGCAGGTGACCTCAGACAGAGAGGAGCACCCTGAAAGGCTGGGGATTCCCTCTTTTAAGGATTTTTCAGGAATGTGTCCAAGAGCTAGGGGTGTGGACTTGTTAGGTGGTCTCTGAATATTTAAAATTAACATATGAAATTTACTGCTCTTGTCCCCCCACCACCCAGGATAGCAGCTTCCTGGTTTGGGAGCATATCAATTAAGACTGCCTGCCCAGCTCCCCAAGGTGGGCTGAGTTATTGTCTGTTTGCTAAAGAGTAAGTTAAGAATCTCACTTCTTAACTTCCTGGGTATTAAAATGCAACCTTGTCTTTAAGATGGAATCCTTCCTGCCTTTTCCTATGTTGTATATGGCTGGGCCTGCATGCTAATTTAGTTGCCTAGGGTGCAAATTACTTGATTAGGGCTGAAGGAGAAAAAAACAGCATATAGGTAATGTTCAAAAATAAGCTGGGCCTGCATGATTAACACAATAAAGACATGGGCTATGCTGAAGTACCCCTTTATCTGGGGAATATTCTAACATTCCAGGCCAATTTACTCCTGGCTGTCAGAGATTTAATTGATTTTCTCATTAACTCTGGGTCTTTTTAGGTGGGCTTTCCTGGCCTTATTCTCTTTCCACCTGGCGCATACCTATTTTCCTGCCTAATACATCTAAACAGTAAACAATCATGAATAGTCATTCATATTCATGATTGCAAGTTCAGAGAAGATATCTCAGTGTTGAGAAGACAGTAAGGAAGCCCACCTGATCTGAGCCATTTTCCCTCTCATGCCTCATGAATGGGTCACTTTGCCAAAAGCTTTCCGTGTTGGTCAATCTAACTGCTGCTACTTCTTTTTCAATTAGGGTGTCGTTGATTTACAATCTTATGAAGGTTTCAGATGAACAACATGGGGGATTCAACATTCACCCGTATTGTCGGGTCCCCCACAACACCCCACTGCGGTGGCTGTCTGGCAGCGTGCTAGGATGCTACAGAGTCATTACTTGTCTTCTCTGTGCTGCTGCCGTCCCCGTGACTTACCTGCATTGTGTGTGCTGATTCTGGTGCCCCTTAGCCCCCTTCTCCCTCCCTCCTCTCCCTCCCTCCCCAGCCCATTCCCTTTGGTAACCTCTAGTCCCTTCTTGGCCTCTGAGTCTGCTGCTGCATTAACATCCTTTTTTAAAAAAGAAAAATGAGATGTAGTAGGAAAATTAAACAGCAGTGAGTAATTTATAAAAGTGCAAATGAACATTACAGAGGATCCACTTCCACAACCGACCACATTCCTTAGCATTTAAATTCTGCCCCAAGAGGTAACTTTTACCCTAAAATTTAAAATACCTCCAATACTAAGGGCTCCAGGGGCAAAAATCTCCCACACACTTCGCTTGGGCAGATGAGTGTCACTTTGAAAGTGCTGGGCCAAAGCCCCGGGTCGAGCGCTCCCGCCTTTGGACTTGCCCGCTCCCTCACTGGGTTCTCACAGATCTGGTAAAACTCTCAGGGACACTGAGGGAGCCCCGCTCGGGCCTGAGTCTCCTTTCATACCTTAAAACCAAAGGAGCCCCGGTACCCCCCACACAGACCTCTGTGCTTCACAAGGAGCAGCACTTGCTGTGCTGTCACGTAAGAGCTGGGAAAGGCTGAGAGTTCAACATTTTGACGTAAACCTGTCCAGTTTCATAAGAAAGAGCACTTAGACATTAACTTTTTTAAAGAAAAAATCTAGGCAACTCCACAGGAGTGACAAAACACCTCAAGTAATGAAAGTGTAGCAATTTATTTTCCTCTTAAATTGTTCTTTCCTGATATATAAGATTTCTTAGGCACTTTAAAGTGTTGAAGGTTCTCTCTTTTCCAGGAGAATGAAAATATACTGCGGTCAATTGATTTACTTAATCTTGTGTTTCCTATTAAAAAAGGCTAATGAACTGGAGGCCACTAAGTTACTTGAAATTCTGTAACTGACATCTGTCATCAGCCCCTTACTCGCCTTGTTTCCTAATATTTACCCTTTAGAAATCATGCCCCTATCATGTTTCTAGGATCCTGTAAAGCAGTTTCTACACACATGTTCACACGAGACCCACAGGGACAAAGACACAAGGAGAGAGGGAGGCTCAGAGGAGGGAGATGTCCGGGCCCTGGTGGGCAGCAGTGGGCATCCCTGAAGCAGAGGAAAATGTTAAGTCAAGAGACAGGGCCTCAGCTGGGATGGGACCCAGCAGCTCTGCCCTGACTGGCCCACAACACAGAGGGGCCAGGCCTGGCCCTGTGCTGTCACCCAGGTTGGCTGCAGGGCCAGGTGGGCCTGGTGTCAGAGCTCCTGGCTGGGATCAGCCTTTCCCTCCTGCCCCGTGTGCCTGTACCGGTGACGTCACTTCCTCCCTCAGAGCAGGTAGGGAGAGCTGTGCTCTAGAACCTGGCTGGCCTCCCCTCCCCCACCTAACTGCCCTAACTGACCTGCCCAATAGGGCACCTGTTGCCCTTAGCTAAGGAATGCTGCAGGGCTCTGAGTGGTCCCCTCTGCCCACAGACACTGGCCCTCGGAGGCAGAGCTGTGGAGCCCCACAGCCATGGAGGGCCTGCTGCCTGCGGCCGGACTCATGGGCCAGCTGATCCTAGAGCGCCTGTCGCGGGCTCTGATGGTGATCGGTGAGAGCTGGGGATGCCTAACAGGACCCTTTGGCGTCCCCTGGGGCACACTGGCAGGCTGTGTGATGATGCTCCTTAGCGTCCCCTGGGGGACCCTGGTTAGTTGTGTACAGATGCTTGCAACGGCAAGGAGAGCATGGCATTCACGACGCACACGACGCAACAGAAGCTGTTCTGCCCGCCAAGAAGTACCTGGAAACCGTGGTGACACTGCAGAACGAACGACTCCAGCCGATGACACCGGCAGGCCACCTGCAGGGGAGGCCAGTCCTCCCATCCTACAGAGCCTGAGCTTGGCAGCGGTGGCCACACACCTGACCCTGTCCCTTCAGATCACTCTGGGCCTTCTGGCAAAGGGATGGGGGAGCCAGCCTCCTACACTTCCCAAGGCCACTGATGAGAAACCTACCCTCAGGGCATCATAGAAGGATGGAGAACAACCGGGAAGATGCTGCATGACTGGAAAGGAAACACTGCTTTTCCAGAGAGGGCAGAAGCCCTTGCCCAGGACATGGCAAGATGCAGGCAGGAGCCGAAGGAAAAGGAGGAGGAGAAGGAAGGACGGTCGGGGTCGAGCGCTCGTGCGGAGCAGGACCTGAAAGAGGGAGTCAGCCACCTGCTGTCAGTGGCTGAGACCCTGCTCCACACCGTCCCCACACTTTGCCCCTGAGACATCTCCTGGATGGCGGGGGCCTGGAAGTCAAGCAAAAGCGGGAAGCGGGAAGCAGCAAACACCCCGTCCCCGGGTCACAGTGGCACTGAAGGCTGACATGCACGATGCTGACTCCCCTGTGTCCCCTGAAAGTCCTGAGAGAGCCAGATCATTGAGGGAACAGAAGCAAGTGAAAGAAGAGCTGAGAAAACAAACAGCCACCCTCCAGACAGAGGAAACATCTCTGAGGCGTGAAATCCTACAGGTGGAAAGTCAGCTACTTCAGCTGAAGCTCCAGAATCTGCTTGAACTACATCAAGAATGTACCACGTACCATGCAACTTGAGAGCCACATCGCTGCAGAGGAAAAGAGGTGCACAGAAACTGAGAAGAAACTCATCAACTGGGGCAGAACCGGAAACTCAGAGTTTCAGATTCTCCAGCTGCAGAACAAGATAGCCGAGGACATGGGCAGAGAATTGGAGAGAACCAGGTCCTTCTATCAAAGGGAGTTCCTCTTGCATGAGGAAAGGGCTCAGAAAAGCTGGGAGGCAGCCGTGCAGACGGAGAGAAACCTCCTGAGGCTAAGAAGAGAAGGCGACCGCATCAGACAAATGCTGGCCGACGCCCAGGCCCACCTGCAGCCCTTCCCAAGTGGCCCTTCTGCTCCTGTTGCTCCACCTGCAGCCCACGGAGGCCACAAGCCATCCTGGGATCCCCTGAGTCCTCAGGCCCCCCGAGGAAGGAGGAGGGTGTCACCCTGAGGGCCCAGGGGGCAGGGGTGACCTGCAGGTGTGACTCAGCTCACGGCAGCCTGGTTCTGACCACCCACAGTCATGGCACAGCTCTGCAGGTGTTTCTGTATTGAAGCTAATTTTGATTTCTCTCTTTTAGGTTTAGCTACTGTTATTTAACTGATACTACAATTCCCCTATCCAAGTAAACAGCATTATAATGTTAAGAGTATTTTTCAAATAGTTTCATTAAAAAAAAATCCCTTATGAGAAACTAGGAATGAAGCTGGTGTCGTTTTCTCAGTAGGGACCCAAATTTAAAAGGCGTCCCTAGCCCAACAGCATTTCCTAAGTGAGCCTTTCCTGTTTAGCTGCAGAGCAGAAGGTAGCAGTGTCACCTGCAGCTGCTTGCAAAGTACAAATTATATAGCGTGCAATGTAAGCAAAGGGCAGCCACTTAGGCTGGACAGAAGGTAGCCATTCCCACTTTGATGGCCGATGTCCTTCTATGTGCTCTGACCTGGAGATCCCACAGAGTAAGAATGATGCGACTAATGGAGGCAGCTATTCCTGCCCAGTGTTTGATATGGCCGGGGACTTGGCAAGTACTAGTTTGCCTGCCTCTGGGCACAGTGCAGAATGGACCTGGGATGGGGCGGGACTGGGGAGGGCCCAGGACTTGAAACCCTCCATCCTCCAGCCTTTCTCCCTCCGCCCTTCTAAAATGTAAGCCCATGTTTTAACAGAATAAGATTGAAAAGTGTAGAATAAATGGCTGCATGCTTTTGAAGCTGGACATTCCTGGGTTGGCTACACCCTGCCTTCCCTTGTTTCATTCCTTCCCCCACCTCTTCTCCCCACCCGCTCATTTTTACCCCTCTTGTCTTTCCCTTGCCTCCCCCACCTTCTTCCCTCTCTCCCCTCCTCTCTCTCTCTCCCTGCCTCCCTTGTTCGCCCATTCCTCTTCCCTTCCACCCTTTCTTTCATTCAACTCACATTTATTTGAGATCTACCACCTCTCAGAAAGTAGGAAAACAAAATGAAAAATGCCATCCTGGCCCAAAAGAGATGACACTCATTCCGTCAGCGTCTCACTGGAGAGCTCCTCGGCACCAGGCCCTTCTGCCGGTGTTCAAGACACACGACGGATTAAACGGGGTCGTGGTCCCCATGGAGCCTCCTAGAAGGTATAAAGAAGCGATCATAATACAGTGGGTAACGCCAAAGGTCCACCCCGGGGAGTCACGAGCGACTCCCGGCAGGATATGGTGCTTGAGCAGAGCCTTGAAGGAGAGGCAGCCCACAGCCCTGTAGGCAAAAGGGGGAACAGGCACCCAGGCAAGACGGTATTTAAGAGCCCAACACACTTGGGGACCTACAAGAACGCGACGTGACAATGCCTGTGGGGGAGGGGGGCTCGCTGAAGCCAGAGACCTCGGGAAGGGGCCGGGCACAAAGGTCCTGCTGGGCCAAGAAAAGGAACCTGCAATGGGTACTGAAGGCCACAGTGAACCATTTAAGGACTTTAAATAGGTGAATAGCAAGATGAGATTTGCACGGTTAAAAGATCATTCCAGGAAAAGGACTGGAAAGGAACAGTGGTAGAGGGCGAGCAGCCAGTGGGCAGGTTGTCTCGGTCATCCCAGTGGGAGATGGACACACTCAACACTGATCTCCTGAAGACGTTCCTACGGTACATTTTTAGTCCTGTTCCAAGATACGTAGACTTCCTGCAGAGACTGAGCCATATGTCCTTTTCTTTCTTCATGTCTGCCCTAAAGTTCTCTATCAAAACTAGGGACCCATACTTCAGCCCCTGTGGAAAACAATTTGGCAGTTCCTCAGAAAGTAAAACTAAGAATTGCCACAAGACCCAGCAATTTGACTCTGAGTATATACCCTGAAGAACTTAAAATAGCTACTTAAAAAAAAACATACTTACGCAAAAATGTTCCTAGCAGCAAAAGGTACAAAGAGCTCAAATGGTCACCAATGGATAAATGTGGTATATCCGTGTAACGGAATACTGTTCAGCCATAAAAATGAATAAAGTACTGATACATACCACAATATTGTTGAATCTCAAAAACATTATGCTAAGTAAAGGAAGCTAGACCCAAAAAGTCACATGTTGTATGATCCCATTTGTGTGAAATATCTGAATAAAAATAAATCCACAGAAACAGAAAGCAGATTGGTAGATGCCCAGAGTAGAAATAGGAGGGAGTGAGGAGTGACTTCTCAATGGGTTCTGGGTTTTATTTTGGAGTAATGAAAATGCTTTGGAACTAGATAGAGGTGGGTTGTATAAAGGCCACTGAATTGTTCACCTTAAAATGGTCCACAATATGGTATGTGAATTTCACCTGAATTAAAAAAAAATTTTTTCTTAAATAATGACCCAATTTCACTCTCCTCTCTCTTCAACCCGCTTCTCTTTAGACTCAATCTCGTGGGCACTGAAGCATATGTGGTGGGAGCTGACCAGAGCAAGCCCTCCGGGGTTAGGGCACAGCCACACATGGCCGTATCTTTCAATTTCCTTAGGAAGGCTGGGAGTTCAGAGGAGCCAGCAGAGTCAGGGAGGTCAGTGGGAACAGGTTTCAGTTTGCTCCTCTGAGTGGCGGGATCTGATAGTTCAAGAGAAGGAGCTATGTCATAAATCAAGACAAGGCAGGAAGAGGATGTCCACACATGGAAAGACCCATCACAGAACAGGTGCCGCTTCAGTGAACGCAGCTCAGGAGATGCTCACAGACTGCAGGCTTTGGCTTCTGCCGAGGCTGAGCCTCGGTTTCATCCTAATAGAAAAGACTAATGAGAAAGCGGGAATGCTCTGCACAGGGAAGCTGATTAAACCTCCTTCCTTTGGTCTTTGAGAAGGAGGTATTCTGAGAGACCTCATCCAGTAAACAAGGCAGCGAGACCTTACTTAGGTGCATTAAGAACTGAATGAGAAGGAGCACTGCACACTAGAAAGCCCTGGAAGCTCTGGGTATGAACGTGAATGCCACCCTGCACTGACTGTGTGACCACGGGAAGTCACTTCCCTCTCTACGCCTCCCTCATCAAGAGAACAGTTATAATAACTGATTCATTTGTTCTTGTGAGAATTAAATGATATGTGTCATGTAGCATATTCACAAAGTGCAGGGAGATATCCAAATTGTCTGACAACTAGTGTGATACCAAGAGCAGCTAATCAGGATAAATGCTGAAATGAGCGAGCCCATCAGGCTGGACACTTGCTGCGTCCTGCCTGTGTGCTACTAAGTAACATGCAGATCAGCCCTGACAGAGTCCCTAGTTGACAGTAATCCTTCAATGGAGAGCACTATTATTTGGAACAGGCAGCTCAAAATAGGATCCCAGAGGTCATTGTTTCAGTAAAACACAGGCCACTCCTTCACAGCTCCAAGCATTAGACAGAGGAGGGTAAGACAGGCTGGAAACGATCTCTGAAGGTCCTGCTTGCCTGGGGGCCTCCTCTTTCTCCCCTCCCCTTACCAGTCCCCACCTCTGTAAACTGGCTGTCTCCAAGGAAGGTGGCAAAATGGATCTTGTCTCCCAGACACTTAAAACAAAAGCACAAAGGAAGTGTAAACATGCATGAGGTATATTTAAAACTGGCTAATAATTTGCCTTAGAAGTCTAGACGCCCTGAATAAAAGGGCCTCAGAGGCAGCTAGCTTAGGCTGCCCCAAAGGAGCTAGCAGCATGCACCAGAATGCAGATCAGTGCCCCGATTCCTTCTGAAAAAGGATGGCTACAGGAGGGGGAAATGTCAGCTGAACGAACAGCATGTTTAGTGATGTAGTTGATTCACATTCTGGCATCGTTCTACAAAAATATTTGAAATAGTTTTATTCCTAGGCATAGGGAGTAAATTTCAGGGAACTGTACAAGGATGCAAATGGACTTCTGGCTTTAGGTATCATTTGACTGGCAGTCTTCAAGTGTTCAGACCCTGTTGAATGAATAGATGGATGAGTGAGTCAATGTCCTGTAGAGAAAACAGGACCACGTAAGTCTAGAGGAGAAACTGCACATTAGGTGGGGTATTGGAACGCAATGTCTGCTCTAAGCTTGAGAAAAGTAAGGGACGACTCAGCTGAGGTGAAAGGTTCTGCCCTGACACAGGAGATGCACATTAAGAGGCTCAGTCATCATCAGTGGAAACTCAAAAAGGGAAAAGATGCACCATGGTTCTAGGATGCCTCCTGGTGAAAAGGAGGCTCCACCTCCTTTGTGCCTGCGGATCAGTCCAAAGGCTTCAGCCCAAGCCTCGCCCGACCTCCAGCGGGGCTCCACCCGTTTTGTCTGCCAATACCCTGCTCATCCTTGCTCCTGTTCGGCTTCTTCATTTGCTCTGTCAGGCCCTCCCTTCTAGCCACCCGGACCCCTTGCCTCCCTGTTGTAGGAAGGGGCTCTGAGCCAGACACCCGGATTCAAATCCTGACTCCACTGTTGCTCAGCTGTGTGACCTTGGACAAATCACTTAATAGTTTTTATGCCTAGAAAACTGACAATAAAAACATCTACATCATAAGGATGTTGTGAGAATTTGGGAAAAGAATCCATGCAGAGCACGTAGAACAATTTTGGCCTATAACACATGGTAACTTACATGATTACAGTACTCTGGCTTCAATATTACTTTTACGAAATTATACAAACTAATTCCATGCTTCCAAAATCTTTTTATGATTCCCAATTCCTTTTGTACCTATGTTTCGATTCTACATCAAACCTCCGAAGGCTGATTTCAGTCAGCTTAAGCTAACTTCCCATTATCAAAAATAAAACCTAAACTTTATTAAACTATTCTGTGTCAGGAACTTAATTTAGCTCTTTACATATGTTTTCTAAATTGACTTTTTCACCACAATAACCATGTAAGGATATTATTATCCCCATCTTAGTGATAAGGAAATAGGGAGGTCAATAATTTGTCCAAATCCAAATAGTTAGTAAATAGCAAGTACCATGCTGAATCCAATTCTTTTTGCAAAAATAAAACCCATCCTGTATCCTGTGGTCCATCCTAAGTGTTTCATATGCTTGGATCTGCTACTCCTGATGTAGCTCTAAGCACTTTCCTACAGGGAACATATTCTACTTCTATTACTCTTATAAGAGCTACCACCCCTTGTACAGTGTTGAATGTGCCACAGGTGCTCACTGAGTGTTTATTTAAATGCTCAGAAAAAAATGCATCTGTAAGTAATTCTTCGGTAACATTTGATTTATTTACTGGCCCTATTCATAGGTCATCAACAGATAGGTCTAGGATTAATTTGCAAAGCTGACACCTTCACAACAAATTCCATCTGTTTGTTGAACACATATGTCAATATACTTGCACAGTGAGAACTTAAGGAAGTTGCCCAGATAGCCGATCTTTACATGAATGACCCTGGGGATCTAAGGACACATTCCTGTTATTCCTGTTGAAGGGATCTACCATTGTTCTACCCATTACAGCTGTGACCAAGGGGGTCAGTGTGGCCCTGAAGTGACAAGTAACAGCCGCAGCCCTACTATAATGTATAGTCTGCCTCTACAACCCTCAACCAGCTCCTTGTTCCAAACCAGGGGGTATCAGTAACCAACAGCTACTGTCCGTGTCCATAGTTCCTTTCAACATCACACAAAAATTAATAGAATAATTCTACTTAGACAGAATTATTTCTATGGACCCTTACAGAACTAGCTCATAAAGAAAGAACTGGGATGATGTGTTTAATACTCTCATCAACAGGTATGTGTGAAAAGTAGGTTTTATAGGAAAATGGTTGAAATTTTCATTGCCAAGTGCTGTAAATAGTAAACTACCTTTGTTTCATTTCAAATTACTAGACCTTTCTGTTTGATTTGCTATAATTTTTTTTCTGGTTTTCATTTGTGTTTAGAGGCTCACATGAGAAGGTCCATTTCCGTGGGGCTCATTCAAAGAACTGATGTTGTTTGTGGAGTCATGGAAATTTAGCGTACGACCATCGTAGACATAATGGCTCTGATAATGATAGAGTTGCTAAATTATGATCTGAACTTGGAAATAAAAGAGAGGAAGTGGCAAGGATCCTATTTTCAAGACAATGTCCCTGAACATGTCCTTGCAAATAAGGACAAGTAAGAAGAAATGAAGAGAATATATGACATTCAGACAGGATTATTTCTAAATAGAATGCCTTGCAGCATTTTCTGTGACAAGTCAGCAACTCTTTACATGAGTCCCTCGCAATTTCAGAGCTGCACCTGGCTTAATCTATGACTCTCATTTCTTCACTAGCTGGTGCAAACTAGCCCCATTTTATATGCACTAAGTACATCAATGTCACCGAGGCTTTGAACTGCTGAAGCCATTTACTCCTTCAATGGCAACCTCTCTCTTACCCTTGCATAGCTGGATTAGAGGGAAGCAAGGCACAAAAAAATGATAGGACTTCATCCAGCTCTCCAGAATTTTACGTTCACAGGGATAAGACAAAAACACATGAAATATAGAAAAAGCCATGCAAGGCTGCAGGTGGTTAATGCCCAGGTAAGCAGGGTAGATGCTGCTATGCAAATTCAGAAGTCTGGAAACACTGGCAATAGCCTCATGGAAGAACTGGAGTAAGAGCTGGACCTTGTGCTACATGAAAGCTGTCAACAGGGATGTGCAGAGAAGAGCTTCCCCAAGGAAGGACTGGGGTCTATCATTCTTGTCCCTGAGATTGAGCACTGCCCACACACGCAGCAGTGGAGAGCCCACACTGATGAGAGCAGGGTTATATGAAATAGCTGAGAGGGGGCCAGATCACACTCTGTGGAGTGGGATTTGATAATACTTTGAATCTTCAATATGTCATTAGGATATCTCAAAGTATTAAACATGGCCTACTTTATAAAGTGACTGGTCAAGCAATGTTAAATTCCTTGTACACACAAACTTGTACACAAATATTCACAGCAAAATTATTCATAATAGCCAAAGAGTGAAAACAACCCAAACATGCATTAACAAATGAATTTTTTTAATGCATTATATGCAACAGAATATTATATATCAATACTGATCCATGCTACAACATGGATGAAGCCTGAAAACACTATGTTAAGTGAATAGAGCCAGTCACAAAAGGCCATATATTGTATAATTTACTCCGTATGTAAGAAGTATCCAGAATGGGCAAATCCATAGAGACAGCCCAGGGATAAGAAAGTTGGGGGGGAAATAGAGAGTGACTGCTAATGGGCCTGGGATTTCTTTCTGGGGCGATTAAAATGTTCTTAAATTTTGGTGAAAGTTGCACAACTCTGAATATGCTGAAACAATTGAATTGTACAGTTTAAATAGGTGAATTGAAATGGTATGTGGATTATATACCTCAATAATGCTGTTATTAAAAACCAATTAAGAGAGGTAGGCTCTAGGGAGTAGGGTTTAGGAGTCTAGGGTGGGAAGGAGACATACAGTGCCACCTATTTGTTTACAATCAATATAGTCCAACTGGAAATAAAATGAGAGAAGACTGAGTTTCCCTTCTCACACTCTGGGTCTTTTAAAAATAGAGGCCTTTTAACTTTCTGAACCTGCTCACCTCCATTTTAAAATTTACTTCTATTTTTCAAAGAAAAAACAGTGTGGCTGGTTGTGGATATATATGTGTTGTGTATCCCTTGGGAATCTCTGCCAAATATATCATGTTCAATCATTTCTGACCATTCCCTAGGTCCCTCTTGATTTCTGGAGGAATTAAGGTTATTGAATTTTAGTTCATTCCAGCGACCATATAAGTGCCTGTCTTGGAACAAGTGCATAAAGCAAGCAAGGCTGTGCAAGGGTAGGAAAGTAAATAAGAAAGACATTCCTGCTTCCAAGTGTTTACCACTCTAGAGGGAGATGGGACAAATAAGCAGGGACCTAAAAGAAAATGGAAACTCTAAGTCCTGTGTGCTGTCATGAACTCTGGCTGATCAGGGCAATAATTTGACCCCATACTTCTCAAAGTATCGGCATGAAAATCCTCTTGGGAGTGTATGTCAACAAGGCAAATTCTAAACCACATCCCTAACTAACTGAAGGCCCCAGAAGTCCATATGGCTGCCCAGTGTAAACTCCACTCCATTTCACAGAAGCCACCCAATTTAAGACACTCAGATTGTTTCAAGCAAATAAGGTTGGTGTAAACAGCTAGACCAGCATATCCTCAACTGAAATCTGTACAATACTAGTTCTTCAAGTGGTTACTAGGTATTCCTTAGGGGAAAAAGTGGGTTCTAATAAGTTTGGCATATCTTTTGGTTAAACCAGATTTAATGGGCTTATTTGTTACAGAATGCCAAGAGGCCTGAGTGGTCTACTGTGTGCTGTGAATCTTTGAGATGGGACCTAGTCAAATTAGGGGCCCATTTTTCACCTGTGCCAATGGACATATTAAATTAATGGTTAGAAGGTCATCTACCAAAATTAAGAGACAGGAGAAACTCTGGAAAAAATAGTATAATCTTCTACTTCTAAATAGAAAAAGAAACATGTACAAGAGAATAAGATTTAACAAAGTGGTTTTTCCTTATGGTTACTATCTAAGCAATATCCCAAATACCATTTTTTACAGTCTAGTTACCACTTGGAATACTACTCATTTACCAGGAATGGGATGCTTAACCAGTTTGAAGATTCTTTGCTGAGAAGTTCCTCAAGACGGAGGCTAGATGAGTATGGCACATTTTCTCTGTGGTTTCCAGATATGGCTTAACAGGGGCCAGAATGGATAGAGCTGGAACCTAATAGTTCTGCAGCCACTTCCTGGTCCCTGGGAGTCCCAGTTGTCTGGACAGAACTACTTCACAACCTAGGATGAAGCCAGTAGTTTCTTAGCCAAGAATCAAGATTAACAGCTGGAGGATTCAGAACCTGGACTCTGCTTTTAACCTGGGCTCCCCCGGGTCAGTTCAAAGCGCAACAGAAGAAATGGCCTAGTTTGCCAGTCTCAGGCCATCAGCAGGCAACTGGTCAATTACACAAGCCAGAAGTAAAGGGTTTCGCTCCAGACTCCATTCCCTTCCTTAGCTAATTACTTATTAAACCTTCTGCATTTATGACTTAAATATTTCTCAGTTCATATTCTCAATGCTATTCCCCCTGCTGCTGCCCTAATTGAGGCCTTCATCATCTCACACCTGTACTATTTCAATGGCTTTCTAATTGGACTCCCTGCCTGAATGCTCTCTGCTCAAATCCATCTTCCACCCTGACCAGTGCACATCTCAACATGCCTTTCCAGTTTAAAAATCCTTCAACAGCTCCTAGTTACCTACTACAAATAATTTCCCCCAAAGTATGTTCTGCAGAACACAAATAAAATGTGTGACCCACAAAAAAAAAGGGCTCCTTTGAAATTGAAGGCCAAATGTCTTTATGCGTAGGTATAACGAAGAGGAGTACCTATTAGGGTCTGATCTGTCCCCTGTACAGCAGGAAGGTCCAATAATTCCCCGAACACTCATGACCCAGAGGAAGACCCAGTCAGTAAATTGGAAATACTTCGAGAGTCTATCAGTGTCCTTGGCCAGGGGATCTTGGAAGTCATTTAGCATAAATGCTAGGGATACTGGGCACTTTTTATGCTTCTAAGAGATGGTATAGTTTATAGCCAGAGTCTACTGAATATCCTCAAGTTTTCTCCAGGAAGGCAATCTGGAACTTCAAAACTATCTTCCATTAAGTGTGCAGAAGTGAGGTTTTAAGTTCACAGCATCTTTGCAAGCCCTAAATTAAGAACTGAAAATTCAAATACCCTAAGAATCAGATAGATCACAATAGACAAAATACTGGCTTAGTTTCCAGAAGAACAAGGTATCTGATGTGTACTTTCCCCTCAACGCCCTCAAGATACCTCCTTACTAAACTAGTCACTGAGTTAGACAAATGTTCAGTATTTGAGTTGGCTGCTGGCTGGCATTTTGAAAGCCAGCTTCTCTATGTAAATGCAACACTCAAATGAAAAATCTAACAACTAGTTGCACATCTTACAGCCAGAATATATTTTAGTTAAAAGGGATATGAATCAAAGCTTTCAGAGAATCTGGGTTATGCATTTCCTTGTCTCTTTTCTACCTTATTTCTACCATATGTATTCTCTCTTTTTCTTTCTCAAAAAATTTTGGATAATTTACCCACACGATGTTTGGAATGCAGCATGAACAACCTTTTTTAAGCTGCTTTTATATCAGTGTATATTTTAAAACCAGGGAAAAACAATATCATATCTATCAACATACTATTTGGTCCTAAAAAGTCCTAATAGTTATGTCTTGGATTTTTTTTAATTTTTTAATTTTGGTATCATTAATCTACAATTACATTAAGAACATTATGTTTACTAGACTCCCCCCACCACCAAGTTTCTTGCATTTTATTATAACTTTTTATTATAACTCTGATCCAAGGGGTTTCTTTCTCTCTCTCATTCACACACACACACACACACACACACACACACACACACACACACACACACCATTCATACAGCTGATGAAAGCATTTATAATAAGGAATAGAAACAGTGTACTTCAGTTATAAGATCTACCTTGCCCTTCTTATAAGTCTGTATCTGCACTAATAATTTAAGAATTAGAGCTATAAAATTAGTATAAGAAACCACTCTCTAAAAAGAACACATCATTTTATAAGTATGTAAATTTTGAAAAGAAAACATTCAGGCAGTGTTCATGTAACATGCATGCTAGCTTAGCTTTAATACAGCTCCTTACATGCATATAAATATATTCAAGACTTACGCAGTGCTGCTCTGCTGAGTGTCTGTACCAAGTACACACGCTTCCAAGAATGAATATCTGAACCTTAGAACTTTATTAAAATAAACCTCAACCAAGACGCATGGCAATCATCGTTTTATTCCTTATCACCAGAGTTGGCTCCCTCCTGAGGCGCCGGCACAGTCCCGTAAGCCTAAGGATGAGCTCTCACCGTTGAGAATAGCCTGGCTCGGACCCTGCAGACCATGCTGGAGGCAGGGAGAAAATCGACTCCCCAGAGTCCTCCTTACCCTAAGAAGCATGGTTTTCAGAGAGGTGACGCATCTGCCATCATGGATACATGACCACCCCTATAGCCATCTGTCCCAGGGAGGGCAGTGACGCAAGAGGCCAAGATGAGCACCAACCAGCAAGAGAAGCCTGTGCTCCAGGCCCCGGAAGGATATGATCTTCCCAGCTCCCAGTGACGAAATCACACGTCCCGTCCTTGGCCAACTGGTCCACTGCTCAAGAATTAGTGCTCCTTCTGAACTCAGGACTCCAGCATCTGGGCAGTGTATAAATCTACTCCTTCTACATTTCACCAGCCCTAAAAATGGGAAGCAAGGGCCTTCATTATATCCTTCCTAATCTCAAGCCCAATTTCTAAAATCCCACTGGTTATCCTTGGTTCCCCAAAAGAGAATTCCAAAGCTTCTAATTGAAATATAATGGTCATATAGAAACTTGCACATGGAAACATCCAGTTCAATGATTTTCACAAATTTTACACACTGTGTCACTAGCAAGCACTCAGAATTGAGTTTTTAATAGAGACCCACATGGTCTGTTTAGCTTTTCTAAAAATGGTAAGGCCTGGCCTCCAAGCTAGTGTTTTCCATGGGCTTTATATGCCTTCCAAAGCAGGTTTTGCTTTCAACACTGCAAAGGAAACACTACTCTTACCATTCCCACCCCCATTAGTCAATATATCTTTTAATAAGGAGGCTGCCATCAGAGCTATAAAATCTCATGATGCTCGTCCTTACTCTCACCACTCCCCCACCGTTTATGTAGTGGGACGCACACTATGATGGCATTAGGAGGGATCCTAAGACTTATTCCAGTCTGGTTATAACAGTGGAGCACAGCTAAGCCACAAGGTGACTTGACACATGCTTTTCTCTACCTGCTTATTCTCTGAGGAGACCTTTGTGTATCTGAATACAGTCGTCATGGAAGCCCACAAAGCTTAGCTTCTCAAGCTTTATCCTCAACACTGAAAATTAAATTTTCTGTTTTCTCCCATTTGTAGACCTTGTTGAAGTACTCCAAATCAAGATAAGATACAGTACAGGAATCAAAATCCAGGCCACCTCGGAAGCGTTTTCACATACAAAAGCCAACACACATCACCAGTGGAAAACGGGCCAAGGGCAGTTTTCGGAGTTTCACTAACATCTTCAGAGGTGTGTTTTAGGAATGCCTTCAGGTTGCATGATTTCGTCTACTGACACCAACATCCTCAGACAGGACCCATCAGCAATATGGACAAAACCACCATCCATTTGCCTTTCCAGGTCGCTCTCTGCCCTTCCCGAACAGCTTTTGTGCTGTGTTGCTAACCCTTCTCAAGATAGCCTTCTTGACAGGACTCAGATCCTCCCAGGTTCCTGTAAGCAGGCCCTTTCCTGGTCCCTTTGGGCTCAGGGGTAGTTAACAGTTCTGCAGTCAGCAGTTCTGAGTGTGTTGTACCAATCTTTGTGGTTTCTTTACATGCAACCAAGAGTAAATAAATTCCTCTTATGGAATCAGGAGGCCATAGCTAAAGCTGCTTCCCACAATTACAAAACTTCTTGAGGTCTTGCATTTCAGATTAAAATTCTGAGCTAATTTGGTTTATTCTCAATAAAAAAATAATGTTATTTTAATATAACAATGTCCTACAATACTCAACTATCTATATATAATTTTATATTTATTAAATACATTTATATATATTATTTATATTTATTAAAATATATAAAGTATTTTATTTTAATATAAAGTCTTATAAATACATATAAATATACATACATACATACATATATAAATATATATCTATATTTATATATATATATATATATATATATATAAACATACTAATCCTTTAATCCTGCAATTCCACTTCGAAAAAGCTATTTTGGAGAAATGCTCTATATGTACACAAAGATTGATATGTAAGAATGTAACTACAACACTTATCTGCAGGATTAAAAAATGGAAAATATTTTAAATCTGTCAGTTCACTAAATTCATTATGGTAAATCCATACTGTGTAATCATTATGTCACTCAGTTTGTCGTAAGAATAAATTGATACAGAAAAATATACCTGGTATATTTTTAGGTAAAGAAAGCAAGTCATGGAATCATATTTATCATGATCTTACTAATATTTTCTTAAATTACAATATGATATGTGTCTTTATAAGTATGTTTTTCTAAATATCCATGTTTGCCAATGTACATTAAAAAGATCTGAATGGATACCCACTGAACTGTTAAAAACAGCTCCCCAAAGGGAGGGAAAAAGGTTGGGAGGTTGACAAGGAAGACTGATTTTTCATACAGTATGGTTTTCATGTTGTTTAGATTTTCCCCCTCAAAACCTCATTTCACTCCATTTAAGAGACCAGTGACTTTAAGACTCAACATTAAATTATGTACCACTAAGGGGAAACAAAACTGTAAATAAAACTAAGTTTTAAGAGGTAGTCTCATTTTAGATATGTCAAAATGTGGGGGGAGGTGAAAACTAAGATTCTGACTCTAGGAAGATGCACCATATTTTATGTACTGAATTTTTGGTTTTCAATTAACTAATAAATACACGTGACCATCAAGTGGTCTTTCCTCTTCCCTGTGGTACAGAGAATATAGTCAATAATATTGTAATAACTTGGCAGAGTGACAGATGATAACTACACTTATTGTGGTCAATTTTTCTTAAGGTATGTAATTGTCAAATCACTATATTGTACACTGAAATTAACATAATATTGTATATCAACTATACGTCAGTTAAAAAAATTTTAAGCATTATCAAATAAGCTAAACCGCTATAGATTTACATCATATAATAAATGACTAAACTACTACAGCAATAGCCTTGAGGCTATTCTCTACAGCCAAATGCCTTGACCTCTTTTTTTTGCTTGTATTTCATATAAAAAAATATCTTTTGAGAATCAAATATCTACCTAGCCTTTTTTGCTCTGTGTGGTTTTATTCCTTACTCTACTCTGCAGTATCCTAGCACTTCACAAAAGACCCTGTGTATTGTGACCAAGACATTTAACTAAGACATGTTTTGTGCTTCCCTATCTAATAAGCTTCACCTTAATTCCATTCCTGTATTCTAAGCATTAATAGCACGATCAAATGTGAGATGATTTGAAAATCTCTTAATTCTGTAAATAAACTCTTAATTCTGTTCCTTGGATCAATAGAGCCATTGAATCAAATAAGCTCCAAGACATTAATCTCTGGGACATCATTTGAAATTAAACATGATCAATAATGACTATAGATGACTATCAAGCTATCAATAGTGACTCTATGAAAATAAATTAGGCAACTAATTTGTTTAACCACTAACTATTTTAGCATGATATTCACCATATATTTCTAGCTTCAGGATAAATATTTGCCTCCAACTCTTCATTCAGACAATATTTAAAGGAATATTTGAGAGACTGGGTTGAAGTAAAGATTACCTCTTTTCTTTCATCCTTGTGGCCTTTCAGTTTATTATAGGGGAAAATTGAACACGATAGGCAGTTACCCCTTTTTAAAAGTATTGAATGACTTTTAAAAAAATAATGAATTTCTCCTAGAATTTATTATATTCCTAGGGTTTTCCAGTTGATTGATTATTGTGTTTAGTACACCCCAAAGAATGATAATGATAAGCTGAAACAGATTTTGTAAAGGAGGAAAACGCTAAATAATAATACAATAAACACCATTCTTGATGACTAAGGATCACAAAAATCATAAAACAATCACTTAAACATTTTTTGAACACTCTGCTAGTATACAGCTAAGATAATCGGCTATCTTAGCCTAAAAAGGAAGATAATTTAAAGCAGAAATACCTCTCCTCAATCATCAATAAAAGCTAGAAGCAGCTACCTTCTCAGAAAGCTTTTGCATATGATTTGTTTTCTTGGAGATGAGACTCAAGTGTTACCAGCTCAAATGGCTGTGGGATGGGAGTAAACTGTGGGTACTGGAAGCAAATGAGCATCTGTTTTTGGCTCCTAGAGTTAAAAATCTTAAATAAAGCACCTCCTTTTTCAAATAGCTAGTCCTCTTCAAGTAGTGGCTCTATAGCATCTTACTATGCTGATAGACAGTGATTGTAACGGGGAATGTGGTGGGGACTTGATAATGGGGGGAATGCAGTAACTACAGTGCTGCTCATGTGAAACCTGAGAATAATATTGTATATCAACAATACCTTAATAAAAAAAAACATCTAGTCCTCTTAAAGATGTGCACCTTTCACACCTTTCTCCTTCAAAGGTTCTGAAAAGGAGCATATACTGACACCATACTCACTAGCCACAAAATATTATGGTAATTGATCATTGCAGAAAACAAATGGCATGTGGTGGCATTTGTACTGAAACTGAAGAAATTACTTATCAGCAAATAGAGCAGAATTGTGGATGTGAATAAACCTCAGAAATGATCTAGTTAAACATCTTCACTTTATAGGAGGGAAATTTGAGGATACCAAGAGATTAAATGACTTGCCCATAGTCACTGCTATTAAGTGGCAAAGCTAAGACTTTCAACTCCTGGTGTTTTTTCAATTACACTCTACAGCTCCCTTTCCTGAAACAAAATGCAACAAAATAACGAGAAGGCCTGAGGAGATAAGCACATTCTTTGACTTGTCAACTGCTACAACATATTTGGAAATCACTGTCAAAAACCATGGAAGTGCTCTGAAAACAAACCAAACGATGTGGTGGGAATATCAAAACTTGCAGAGGAAGGGGCATGTTCAGTTTCCAAAAGCATAAGTACATCCACTGTTTGTATAATAATAATAACAGAAAACACATGTTTTAAGGACTTTACACATATCAACTGATTTGATTTTCAGAACCACCCAAGATGTAGGTTCCATTATTACTGCCACTTCAGTGATGTGGAAACGCAAGGCACAGAAAGTTTAAGAAATGTGCCAGGGCCACAGGCTAGGAAGTGGGGAGCCAGGACTTAATCCTTAGCAATCTTGCACTGAGTCTCTGCTTTTATCATGACATTATTATGCTGCATTGCTGTTTCATTATATAATGTGCAAAAAGTAAACTTGACATTTTCTTGGATGATGGGCATGCAAAGTAGAAGATAAAATTTTTAAAGTTTTATGGAGGTTAAAAAAGATGGAGAAACACTATTGACTACAACCTTATAAGTCTCCAAACTTTTCAACAAATCTGCCACTAAGGAAATAACATGGAAGGTCAGAAACTCTTTTTGTTCCATGGTGCTCACGCTAAAACAAGGTGAGAGATTACGGAGTAATACGAATTAAAAAGGCAAAATAAGATAACTGAGGTATTCACAAACTCCACAGTCAAGCTCCTGAATAACTGACAGTTGCCAACATTCATGTTAGAATGTATCCCTTAGATCAATTCCCCTGAACAAAAAAGCTGAAAGTAAACTCAAAACATCCTGTTTCAAATTTAAGACCTTTCAGTATTTCTTGAATAGATGCAAAAGAAAAAAAGAGGATGTAGAAAGCACTGGTATTGTGGCACCATTTAAAAGAGAAAAATATTTATTACGAAAACTACATATTGATGTTATAAAAATATATATAAATGAAGAGTGAGAACAAGTGTTGTTCTGTTGAGATCTCAAAAAATGTGTTACCTGAGTCACCTTCCTTGTAGAAAACCTATAAGTTCTATAAAAATGGCCACACAGTTTTAGCTTAGACTAACACTCTTCAAAGTCTTAAAAAGTTTGAAGTCCAAGGCATAAAAATCTCCAGCTCCCACTCTGCTTGCCATTATTTTATGTGAACTGTAAACTCCCTTGAGTTTACACACGAAGCAATGGCCTACTCTCCTCGATTAGCAAGATCATCTGCATCTACTCAGTGTGGCCTCGCCAGAGTGTCAACTGCTGTTTTTAAAGTCCTCGTGGCCTGATGCAAACACATTAAAGGCACCTAAATCAGTGTGGTTTGGATCAGTGCAGATTCTATATCTACAGAGCTTTCTTGATACAATTTTTAACTTAGCATAATGAATATCTGAGCTCAGGACTTGATGGTCATTCGAAAGGACTCGTGGGAGAGGGAAGAGAGAGAACAAGACAATCAGTTCAGTCATGTCTTCTTGCCCCCCTCAGGAGGCTCGGTTTACCTAAGTGAGGGATACGAAAGGCAGAGGGTGAACAGAACGATGAGAACAGACCATACATAAAAAGGTCCACGCTGAACTCTGATTGAAAAGGAAGGGCTGAGGCTATGGGACGCCTGCCCATCTTCACCCTGAAAAGCATGTTTTTTCATACTCATTGCTGACCTTCCTACAGAATATCTTGCACCATCGAATAATGTCATGTTCACTAAGTACATATGGAGTCACAAGACTATACTCTCAAGTCCAGATTGGTTCGCCATAGTCTAACAGGAGGCAAGGAGATACAGAAGCCTCTGGGGAAAGGGGATTGATCCAAATACTTCCCTCTGTCACTTGAAAATGGAGATTACCAAGAAAGTGTCAAGACTAATGGCCTTGGAGAGGCAAATTCATGGATTCTGATCAGATTTAAGGAATTTATCTCTTTAGCTCTTTGACAATTATACCTAGAAATTATTTCAACATATGTTTTAGAAAACCATCATTGATAAAAATTAGGGATTGAAGAAAAGCTTCAGTTAATCATTTACTTATCCTCTGGACAAATGCAAAATCACTCTGCTGAGTAAAGCAAGTTGGTTTTTTCAGTCAAATTTCTTACATAAACCATGAGCAGCATGTGGTTTTCCTCTCTGGCCAGTGAGGCCAACATCCATACCTTGGATTCTTTTTAAAAACAGGCCTCAGTCTCTAGAAACAGGCCAGAGAGACTTTCTGACCCCAGAAGGTCCTCTGATCTGTCAAATCATAAAGGCCTCTCTGGTCTTCTCATTTCCAAAAGAAACCTGATCCTTAATATCCCTGGGGCGTTTTACCAAAGCCCCCTAAACACATAAAGCCTTCTGTTTGAAGTCACCCTCCTGCCTACCAAGGGCAAGGACCTATCTTCATATTCATAATAAGCTTATGTCTTTGAAAGTGGCAGCCCTTTATTTTCTTGTGGATATGTTGCCTTTCAACCCTTTCAAGGTATCTTTATGTCCAAAGCAGTTAATTTTTCTTTCTCCAAAAGCTCTATGGCAAAAATCCAAAAGCTCTATGGCAAAAAAACAATAAAAAAATCTGAGCCTTAACTACCAATTAGCGAAGCACAGAGCATGTCTATGTATGAATGTGTGAATGTGAATGAGGGTGTGCATTATGTTTATGTGGACTCCCATGGGTGCTTGAACATTCAGGCAAACATACATAGCTACACAGCTTACAGAAAATGAAGAGCTTAAGTAATTATCACAGTTACCCTTCTCATAATGTATAGGTACATATGAGTTTAAGCATGTGCTTTAGATGTACACAGAGATACTGCACACACGTTGTTTGTAAAACTCACCTTCACTTTAACTTTTACGTCTGTAACATTTTTAACTGTAATAAGAAGAATATAGTGGCTCCTTTCTATGATTGAAAACAAATAAAAGAATATGTTTTTCTTTCAGGTAAACATCCTGAATTACGATCTGATCATCTTTTTCACTGAAAAAGATCAAGTCTCTCTCTAAATACTTTAGAATTTAAACATTTGGAATGGTAAGCAACTGTGTCAGAGAAATCAACTATCAGTTCTATGTGCAGATAACCATGGCTTCACTTTACAAAATACTCTAAGAAACTGTATTTCATTTATATTGCTCATATATGTATGTTGATGCTCTGAAAGGCTACAGAGCAATACATTAACAGCTATTCTGTGGATAGATTTCAGGTAACTTTTCCTATTTATCTGCTTCCTTGATTTATTCCTATAAGAATATGCCTCCTATGGGCAACACGCAGAGAGACTTTGTGGAAACAGAGTTACAGTTAGTTTGTGTAATAAACCTGATGAATGAAAAAAGAAAACTATTCTAATCATGAATCCGCAAACATCAAAACACACAATGAATCCATTCAAAAAGAACATCTATACCAAGGAGCAGATCTATCAAAATCTATTGTGAAGCAGTTTAAAAAATACATAATGTATATTAGGGGCTCAGTCAATAAAAATAATCTACTAGGTCACCTGGACCTGTAGCAAGCAAGACCCAGTGGGGGCAGCAAAGGTGGAACGGGGTAACCCTCAACAGAGACAATGCAGTGAGAGTCTGTGCGCATGATCACTGTAACTGGCCTGGTCTAACATGGACTCCTTCTGGATGGAGCACATGCTCCATTATCCATGTCAGAGAAACAATAGGAGTAATGTGACATTCTGCATGAAATACCCATTTATAAGCAGACCTTGCTCGGGGGCACTGAGTGATCTTTCGCGCTTCTTATAATGCTGAATGATGCTGACATTTAACCACTCTCCTACAAACCACAGCAGAAGTTAATGGACTTGTCCAAAAAGCCTCCCTAGGACTCAGAATCTAAAATACCCAGACTCAGGAGTGTTCCCCAATGGCTCTTGTTCCTCTCTTTATATATACAGTACATGAAATACCAAGGTTACTAGTGAAAATCCAGGGTATTGGGAGTAGAACATCTACCAGTAGACAAAACTCTTAGGAAACACCTTCCATCACAGTACCAAAGTCTCTCTCATACTGCAGGGATGTGAGTGCTAACAGTATAAAATAATGCTTTATTCTTATTCAGAATAAAATATATGTCCCTAAGCGATGTGATCTTCTTACAGGCTTACTATGAACACAATGAATATAATCACTTATCTCATGTTAAAGCCCACACACCCCGCAAAGACACTCTCAACAGCACAGGGTAGTAGGGTGTGTACGGATGGCTCCACAACCCCCAGAAGGAAGTGCCGAACTCAGCGCTTAGTGCCTGGATAGTCTCGGACAGTCGCTAGCCACCAGAAAAATGCCTCTCCATGCCTGTTCACCAGACCTGATCCGAGAGCTTTGCTTGCATCTGGGCAAACCCCACACTTACAGCCATAAATGCATTGGCACTGAGAAAGACTGCTGAGGATGTGGCACTCCAGGTGTGGCTTTATTTCTCACTTCACCAGGTCAGCTATTTAGGCCTAGTCTTCTCCATTGGCTTGAAGCTTTGTTCACACCATCTTGGGTAACACATCACATTATTCTTCCTTATAAAAACAAATAAACTCAAATGAGCATTCTGAGTCAGTTCACCCCTCCAAACACCTCTGCCTTCCCCTCTGATTTAGGTGACACACTTTCGATCCCACCCATCTGAGAGCCCCCCGTGCTTTCAACTGAGGACTGGCCAGATGCCTCCTTCATTCCTTGGATTCCCACCTTTCTCGTTTCCACGGATGTGCACAGCCCTGAGGACCTCAGCCTGTTGGCCACCACTGAGTCACCAGAGCCTAGTACCGCAGCACCTAACACCACAGCCACCAAGCACCACTACTGAGGCAAGCACGTGCACTTGTCCCTTCCCGCCCCACAGGAAAACTCAGCTGTCCTGTGAGGCTGGACCTAAAACGGGGGAAAAATGTTTCCATACTTATAATGGCTCCCCTCTGAACCAGTGCATCCAAAATTTATACAGTTCTGGAGAACTAGGTGCTGGGTACATTAGTTCCTAGCTGACTTAGTTCTTAGCAGTCAGTTTCTGAAATACCCGGTTATGCTGAAATAACTCCAATCCACTTAACAAGCAACAGTGTCCAAGTTTAAAATCCATAGCCAAAAATAAAAGTTACAATTCAATAAGGCATCACATGTTTCATAACTGAGTGTGGAGAGAAGGGGTATGAGAAAGAATCAGGCCTCCTGGAGAACCCAGTCAGGGAAGCCAGTTTACTGAACTCCTATAGTTGCATTTGCCATCCTGCCACCCCACTTGCAAGCGTGTACCTTCTGCATACAGTCACCAATGTTTCAGACTACAGCCCCTGCCAATAAACTGACAGTCTGATAATTTACAAGCACGTTGGGCAACACGCAGAGAGACTTTGCGCAAACAGAGTGAGAGTTAGAGCTAACACACAGACAGGAAGGAAAAATGGAATGCCTTATGAGAACAGAGGCTTTCTCTTTCATGGACAGTACATCATTTGATACATACGTCTGCACTGACGTGTATCATTAAGGGTTTTTTATTGTTGCTGCTGTTATAATCTGTTTATTTGGTGGTTTAGCCAGAGAACCTTATATAACACATTCCTGTTTCAAAGGTAACCAAATGCATTGCATTGCATTCATAAAATTCAGACTCCCCACAGTAGTCCTATTAGCCACCCCAAATCATTTTACCTTGTAAGGTTTCTACAAAATCGATGAAAAATGAACTACCACCAGCAATAGTAAAAGAAAGACTCAGTAATCAGCTTTACCTTATATTCAAAGGCTCGATTTGGATGGTATGGTTTTAGGGATCTCAGAAAACCATTTTCATCCTGATATGAAGAGATTACATGCAACTGACCCATGCAGGGAAAGGAGTCTAGTTGCCTAAGACCAAATACACGTGAGCCTACTCCAGTCTCCCAGAGCAGAGCGCAGAAATTACCCTCCACGCGTCTGCACTGGGTGTTATATGACCACAACCTTTGCATCTGATTTCCTTAACAAAGAAGCAGTAGATCTGCACCACTTGTTTGGTCAGAAAGCACATAATACAGCTACAGCTGAGGAACTTTCATTCATGCTAGCTCAATACACAATGTGTATTGTATAATGAATGAGGCTTTTCTATGAGCCCTGCTATTGAAAAACACAGGCACTTTCTGCATAGTTCAAGCCAGTCTCCAAGGAGCAGTTACCTCTTGTGAGATCAAATGTGCATCGAGTAATGCACAAATCCAAACAGCTTACACTCGTAGATGTCTTTGCTATCACCCAATTTTCTTTCCTGCTTGGCAAGAAATTATATAATAAAGAATAATTTCAGTTAACTCTAAACTATACAGAGAACATTTACACAGCAGCCAGCAAGCGCCCGAAGAATGATGTGGGCTTTCAGCTCCATGTTCCCTGCGTTGCCTAAGAAATCGGGAGGTGGGGGGTAGTGGGAGGAGGAAGAGGAGGGGAGAGGGAATCAACTATCTATGAAAATACTTACAGCCTCCGAGTCTTCAATTCCATGCAGATACAAACTGTCATACATGGAGGTCTGATAATCCAGAGCACCTCTTTCAAGGCAAAAATAAAACTGCTACAGAAGCCACAGCTAGAGCTAAAAGATAGAAAAGGCCTCTTTGGAGGAACTGCACCTGCCTTATCAATTCCTGTGGATTTACCAGGCCAGCTGCTATTCATTCACATCACAGGGGGGTGAGGTTATCCCCAGAGGCAGTTCAGTCCTGGCATTTTATCTGCCTGCCCAATACAGAGCATAAGAAAGCCAAACCCTTCCTCAACCACAGACTGGTGACTGAGCTAGGAAAGCGGCCTCTGATTGGCCCAGCTTCCCTGCTTCAGTCAGCTGAAGAGTGCTCCCTCGGAGAGTGGAGGGCGGCTCGGAGCATCCTACCCAGAAAAGGCTGCTTCCTGTTTCGCCTGTACTATGTATGTAAACCTGCAACAAAACACTTACCACTATCGAAAAGGCTGCTTGGAATGTTTGGTAAGGCAAACTACTGAGTATTCTACACACAACTGCTCATCTGCTAAGTAAATGCATAACTGGCGGGGTGCGAGAGCAAAGGAGAAATTTTATTGAAAAAGAATACTGAGTAAAGACAGGCGAACAGATACTTGTCTCCATCCAACATCTCGAACAGATACTTGTCTCCAACATCTGTACTTAACAGATGCAATTTAAGTCAAACGGGCAATAAGACATTTAAAATAAAAAAAAATCACACACCAAAGTAGAGAAAAAATGGATTGAATAAACAGATGGTAAGATTTCTTGTGGGAATTTCTACTGTAAAAGTTTTCAATGTCTTCCCTGAAGTCTGTCTGCATCACTGGCAATTAAGTGCCTCTCTGATTCAACTAGTGAAGTTTGAACAAGAGGCCCAAAGCCTTTCAAAGGCTTTTTATTTCAATGCAAACTTTTAAATGTCTTTTTAGTTGGATTTTTTAACTTCTTTAAACAATAGCCAATCAGTTAACTTAAACCCTTCATCCCCTTTCCAATGCTTAGCTCTTTAATATTCCCAAAACAGCACTGATCTTTTCCCAAAATCTGAACAGAGAAGTCCTACTCCCTCCCTCTGCTGGCACCACAGCACGGCTCAGTTTGTCCTAGGACGGGCCCCACACTGGAGCTTACCTAGGTGCCTACAGCTTTCTGGCCCACCAAGGAAGTACACTATAGCCTTGAAACGGGAAAGCTCTGTGGCTCACTCTAAAAGGAGCTAGCTAAATTTGAAGAAAAAGAAGTTGGTGAGGGGCAAAGAACATAATCTGGAGAAGGTGCTTGGCTCACTGGGGTAAGCAATGACCCAGAATCTCAGGGCTCTGCAACCAATACCAGATTCAGCAGTAATTGGTTACATGACTCTGGACAGTCACTACTTACACGGGCTTGAGTTTCTCCACCTCCCAAATGGAGGTGACAAATAATTCAAAAAACTTTGAAATCTAAAGTGCAACATAAACACTTATCAATGACAACCCTGCTTTGTCAGGCGGAAGGCACTGGTTGCGGTGCACGGGCGCTCAGCACAGGAGTAACCGGCTGGCCCTGCACCTGGGAAATGAGACCTGTCCTTCTAGCCAGTATGTCTGAAAAGCATACCTCTTAAAGGAACAAACATGAGTTGCCGAAAGCTACACCAGAGTCACAACTGCTAAACAGAGCACAGGTCTCCTATTTCGCCCCGACCCAGAATGTCTTTCAGTCACAGCTGCCCACCTTGGGAACAGCACCAATACTTACTTTCAAATATAAAGATGGCAAGGGGACTCATCTGTCCTTTGGAACCCCAAAATAGTAGAGTTCATACAGGATGTCATCTGTGCGTGCCTACACAGAGGAAGCACTGAATAGAAGGATGGGTGCAACTGGAAGGCTTCCATAGAAAGAAACCCAGTGCCAGCTTTTGACAACTGTGTCCTGGCTCAAGTCTTCCCTCCATAAAGCAAGAAGACTGGGTCAAAGGATTTGTAAGCTCGAATTCCTGTATCGGATTCTGTTATTTTAATTAACTCTATAACTATAGCCATATGGTATTATATACCCAGAATCTACAAAAAATTGAGGCAAGTGGGTCTTTTTTCTTCTTAAGATTTTCCAGATCATTTCCTTACTTTACCACTTCCATTGAGAGTAGAGATATTTCTGAGTATCTTTACCTGGGAGTCTGAATTAGCGGGGAACAAAAGAGGTAGTTCACTTCCCTAATTCACCAAGATGAGAGAAACTGCTCCCTACTGGGAACACAGTACATGGCTCAGCTCTCCTCTTGCATTTCCAGGTCTTGGAATGCTCCCTAGAGGAAGGGTCTAGAGGAAATTTTTAAAGAGCAGGGACTCATTTTGTGGTATACTAATGCACGCAGTCCATGAGTCTGACTCAGGGTGGGACCGCAGGAGGGAAGCACCGGCTCAAGCACAGCAGCCTGTCCTTGTTCCTACAACCCCACGCCCAACCCCACAGGGACTGAGGACAGTTGTGAAGCTGGCTCTGCCTGCTTCCCCAAAGGTTAGAAACATGCTGGACTCAGGATCGCAAACTGTTAGAGGTGAGACAACTCCAGCGGTCACCTAATGTAGCCTTTATTTTAATACCCAGAAAGATTAAAGTACTGTATTCAAAGCCATCATTTTCTATATTTGAACTGTCCCTTCTCCACGCCCTTCTTGATGGAGTTTTCAAGATAAGGGATGAGAAACAGCGGGCATGTAGCCAGGAGGAGTTTGTTAAAACAGGAGAGGTCACTTTGGTGGCAATATCCCTATTTTTCCCACTCTGCTCACCCACAAGCTGACAACTGCAAATCCACTAATAGACTGGGGAGTCTGTCTATGGACTTGGATCTACAAGGAGTAAGCATGGTACCTGCAAGTCACCTTCAAGTTTCAACCCAATACTCAGGCTGATCCCAGAGTTCCAGAGAAACCCGAATGAGAGACTCAGTTCTGGACTTCCTGAAAGGAACTCTGAGGCGCTCCAAAAAATGCACTGAGGACTCCAAGAGGACCTTGGAACGGACCATCTCTGTCCCAAGATTCTTGGAACTGATTGCTGGGTGAGAAGCAGTAAGAGGTCCCCGGGAGTTTCTGGGCTATTTCAGATCATCTCAGGTGCCCCGATATTGGTGAAAGGGTCTCTGGATTCCAGCAGGCCTAAATTCTGAGGGCCAGATTTCAAGGGTGTCATACTTCACTGCAGCAAGAAGTGGAAGGCAGTTAAGGGACTGGAATCGCCTTGGCTTCGACTTGAAGAGTTCTCAAGGTAAGGGACTGCGTGAGAGGATAAAAAAGAAACCACCCCCTCCTCGGTCTACTCCCTCTCCTCAGACTACAGAAAGGACAGATCTGAATAGCCTGCAGGGCACCCTGTGCGGGCACTTCCCAAGAACCCACCTCCAGTGGCCTCCAAAGCTACAGAACCCCAAAAAGGCTGCCTCCCATGCTGAGGGTGCTCTGCTGAATGTGATCCCGACCCACTCCCTTCCAAGTCACCTGTCATTATGATCAACAATTCAACATCAAAATTATGATTTTGAATAATGAAAATTATAAGCTTTGAATTAGGAAAAGGCATTGCCTGCATGATTTTATAAATTTCACATGATTCTTGGTGTGGAGATTGAGATTGTTCTTGCAATTTGACAAAGGTATCAGCTGGGCTCCAGTCTGTGGAGGAAGTGGTATGGTCCTCAACCACTCAGAAGAGGTCTCTTCTGTACCTCAAGGGAACACTCAGGTGGTTTTTGTTGGCTTCAAACTTAGGGACTTGGAGTTCCCTTTCCTCACCTGCGCTGGGCTTTGTGGTACAGCAAACTCATGGATTGAGAGTGGGATTCAAAGAACAAGCATTTCTCTTTTTGATTTGTTTAGAAAATGAGGAGACAAGGGAGAGAAAAGCTAAGAATCATCTGCTTAGCTCAGAGATTTTAGACAGTCATGAGCAAGACAACAGGTATAGATTTGGAAGTAAAGGGAAATTTTACTATCCAATTATCCACCCAGCTTTCTCCAGAATTTAACTTTGCTGAACTAGCGTAGTTCTGTGTTCTATAGCAGGACTCTGAGAGGTCAGAGAAGAGATGAAGCAACAGGGTTTGGGCTCTCATTTGCTCTTTGGGCTATAACACAAGGCCAAGGCCTTTGCCTGCGAATTCAGCCTTGATTATTTTCCTCTTTGTTTTGTTCAAGTTTTACTAAATGACCACAGGATGCTAGACTATTTTCTCCTTTTCTGCTCTGCAATTACGAACCCACTTGTCTGCCTCTAGAAATATGTGCGGCACTGCAAGCCTAATATCATGGCCCCTATTTCCTCCCTGACATGCTTCAGACAGGTGGTTACCTGCAGGACAGACAAAGGAATGAAAACAAAATGAAGCAAAGCACTGCAATCGTTTTGCATGTTCCTCGTCCTCTGCACTGGAATTTAGACCTTACTACCTAGACAGGCATGTCTTTGCCTCTGTGGGGCCTCGCCTGGAACAAGGAGACAGTACTAGTTCTAGACTTAATGAGTTAATATATGAAAGGTACATAGAAAGTGCCTGGCACCACTTTAGAAGGCAGAAGGGAAAAATTGGCTTCTTTTTTTTTAAAGAAAGTAATATGGAATCAGGGTGCCTACATGCCCAGTTCCAAGCCCCCCACCCCCCTGCAGTTCATGTGAATGGTACTCCCAGGCTTGGTGTAGCAGGAATATTATGGAACAAGATGGTGAAAAGCAGGGACCCTGAGCCAGACTGCCACACATCACCACTGTGTCACTGCCCGACTGGATAACACTCAGTGGGCTACTCGGCCCTTCTGGGCCTCCATCTCCTCATTTATAAAATGAGGGTTACTGTGCAGATGAAAATCTTTGATACAGAAAAGTGCCAGAATGGTGCCAGGTACAAACTCAGTGTTCCATAAGCACCAGCTACTTCTTATCTTTGGGATTCTGGTCTGAAGCCCTGGTGCCCCTTCCCTCTGGGTTTCCTGACACCTGCCTCTGATGCTGGCCTCGTCCTCTCGGTCCCCACCTGGGCCCCAGCCTCAGCCAGCAGGGATGAACCCAGCATCCTGCCTGCCTGCTGCCCTGCTTAGCTCCATGCCAGCCTCCTCCTGGCCACCTCCCCGCTTCATGGCCGGGCTGACGGCTCCTTCTGCGGAAGCTGGCAGGCACGGCCAGGCCTCCTCAGCCTGACAACCCCTCAACACTTTGGCCACCTTGCCAACCTCCGCATCCTTCCTGTGTACCCCAGGATGTACGGTACGGCCCCCTTGGCCTTCCCAATGGCACCGCCTCTGGCCAAACTAAAACTCTGACCTCCATCACATCACCCCGCCGGCCACTCCTGGACTGCCCCAACTTGCTATAAACCACGGCCAAGAAAACGTCCCTATGAAAATCCTGTAACACACGCTACTATTGCTTCTTAACACAGAGGCAGGAGGAGCGTGAGAAAGGCAGACAGAAGACCCGAGAGGCGCTCTAAGTAAAGATGAACGTATGGACTAGTTCCCTTCCTCCCTGCCACTCTTGATGGTGCCAGGAAAGAATAATACTTCATAATTCATAAAAATGTGAGTGTAGGTTAGGTAAAAAATCCCCATGGCCTATTCCATTTGGGAATCATGACAGTTCTCTCCCTGTGATTGACGTATTACTCAGAAATCTCTTGCTTTCTGAAATTTCTGTTAACACAAAAAAGCCTTTCTCTGGGTGAAAACATTTCATACAGCCACAGTTTTTATTAACCCTACAGTGAGTTTATTTTCCACTCTTCCCCAGCCAGCTGGTCTCTTCCCCATTATCTATACAAGCTTTAGCTGATATCATCAATGCTAATTTAACAATTACAGCTTCCAATTGCAGACCGCCCTGCTCTGCTTTAGAGACTGGGACCTGGAAGACCAGCAAGACCAGAGCGCATCCTCCTGACAGCCAGATGAGGGGTGGTGCGGGAGCGATCCTGGATGTTCTTAACACAGAGATTCTTAACACAGAAATTGAACCAAGGAGATGGCTGCAATCAAAGCTGGAGAGTAATTTAATTCCTTTATCTGCAAAGCTTCAGCAGGGGTGAGAAGCAGGAAATGGGGAAAGAGGAGATCAGTTTCACTCCTGCAGTAGGAAAGAAAGGAAGCCCCCACCCACCTACACATGGCCTTGGGCAAACCACTTCCTCTGATTCTGAATTTGCCACATAAAGAGTAAACAGTTCCGTGGGGTTTTTTTATGTAAAATATGTGAAATTTTATTTTCTATTTTCTTATTGCTTTCAGATGGAAATTTTTGTTTTTCCCTCCCAGAGGGTGTTTTTCTCTTTGATATGTTAACATGGTTTATGTACAGATCCTTTCAGTCACCAAAAAAACATCCATAAATGTTTACTGAGTACCTGTATCTCCTCCAAACCAAAATCAGATTGTGTCAGCTCCTATCTGAAACTTTCCAAGGCTTCCTGTGGCTGGCTCTTAAGACCCAAAAGACCCAAATCTCGAACATGGCTAGCATTGCCTCAGGGCATCTCTTCTCTCATCACGCCTCCTTGTCCGCTTCACTCCCTCCTCCACAGCCAGCCTGGCCTTGGACATGTCACACACACACACACACACACACACACACACACACACACACACACACACACACACACACACACACACACACACACACACACACACACACAATCGGGCTTTGTCCACGCAGAGCCCTGTGCCTGGAACCCTCTACCTCCCCCCAAGTGGCCTCCATGAATTCACATTAGTGAGACTGATGAACTAATATCTTTCTTTAAAATGTTCTATGGAAAGAGGAATCAGGTCTTTTTTTGCCCACCATTATATCCCCACTGCCAAAGCACAGAACCTTGCACAAAAATGGCTTCCAATAAATTTTATGTGAATAATTCATGAAGGTCCTGAACTCCTTGGCTACTTCTGCACTTTGGCTGCCAAAACAATGCAGTCACACACACAAAAATGTTCAAAGTGAAATGTGGGTATTTTTTAGAGCTAAGAAACTGGTTCATTAGCATCCTGGAGGGTCCTCAGCCAAATTGCTGGTGTGCCCTGATTAGGAGAGCGGTCCTGTTCTTACAGATTAAGTAATCTAGGTCTAATGTTGGGGGGGGGGGGGTTAATAATGTATTCATTTCAAAGCAAACATAATATACAATGTGTTAAAGGAACTTTGTGTGTGTGTGTGCATGTGGACAGAAGATCCCATGACCTGTCACACCTTCCCACCTTTGCACACGGTGTTCTCTCTGCCTGGCAGGTCGCCTCCACTCAGCCACACCCTGCCCTTGATATTTTCTATTTGGTGAATTCATTTTTGCTTTAAGGCCCAGTGTAAACATCTCTAAGACCTTCCCCAACTCCCTCAGACATTAAGCTCTCCCATTCTATGCTCCCAGTGACTCTGTTCTCCTATACTTCTGCTCATGGGCCTGCCACCTAACAGAGCAATCTGTCCATGAGGGCTGTTTCTCCCACTACAAGATGAACAACTCAAGAGCAGGAACCAGGGTTACACAGCTTTTTACTCCACAAGCTTCATTCCGTGGAATACCCTCACTGCATCTGGGATGGATTCTTAAGTGCTGGTTGCAGAGACTGAATGACAGACATGAGAAGAAAACTCGCATTTTGAGCCTCAGTGAGGTCATATCCATCAGAATCCATACAGCCTAGCCGAGTCAAGGTTTCAGATCTTAGAAGGAGTCAACAGAGAAGGGAATGAGCCAGGAATCTGTGAGATCAATTTTAAGGCTGCTATGGACTTAGGAAACAAACCACAAAATGGAGAGAGGCATCAGGAACTGAGGTCTGAGCTGCACCTGGCCAGTTTAGAGGCTTGGTTTGGGTGGAATCTATGGATAAAAGGAGATGTTGGTGGATGACAGATAGATGGTAGTATTAGGGTCCTGGGATGTTTCCCAAAATTTTGTTGCTTCAGAACATATTTTTGGAGAAACACCTATTTTCCTTTGGAAAAGAGTGTCAGACCATGTACCCCTTAGAGGGCAGGAACTATGTCCTACTCATCCTGTTAATATACCCCTTTCTGACTCAGTGCCTATAACAATAGCTAGAAAATAGCTACCTGTATCACAATAGCTAGTCCAGTAACTATGCTGGAAAAAGCTGAATGAGCTAGTAGGATACAGGTGTCTTCCACCATACAACACAGCACTGAGGGGACCACGGGCCTCAAGTTCCATCGTGTCTCATGCAGCCTTCGACACCAGGCATGCTAGAACCTCAACAAAGAAGGAAAATCTGACTCCAAAATACTGAGTTTAGAGTAGCAATGCTCATTTTGGTGGACGTAGGGCTTTTAAACACTGCTAGATTTGAGTAGGATTATCTCACACAGTGGACTGCTCTTCAGCTTTAGATTGATAGCTTCCGGTTTCTGCAACTCAATGAGCAGCAAGTAGTTGAGTACACTCAATGGTAGTCGTGTGTACATGGCTGAGCTTTGACTCATCTACTATTCTATGCAGCTGAGATGACTGAAAGCCCTAATATTCACTCTCCATTTCTTCCTTTTGGCAGTAAACCCCATTTCACCTCCAACTTTAGCAAGACATATGACTCTCCAATGAGAAACTACATTTTACAGCCTTGCTTGTGACTAAACATGATCCGCTTCTTCCCAACAGGATGTGAGTAAAAGTAATGTATCCAACTCACACATCACATCTTTGAAGGATACTGACTTCCCACCACATGCTCTCTTTCCCATTCCTCTGGATATGGTGCTGACAAACAAATTTCACCATCAAATGGTGGACGAAGAGTTATTAGGCTAAAGAAACTTGAGTCAGTATATGCCCTGTGGAGAGAGCTGCTCTGATTCGCCGGACTGCTTGCCTAAACCATTAGGTGAAAAGAAAAAGACACCTCCTTCTATTGAGGCATCTTTACTTGGGGATCTCTTTGTTGAAGCAGCTTCGGTTAACTACTACCAGCTGCAAAAGTAACTAAAATACAGAGTTCGTTATAACAGGAATGAGGCAACCAGAAAAATGTGCCCAGAATGTAGGCACCGACTCAGAAAAAGGCACTCACTAGGTCGTGCCATTTCTTCTAATTCTTCTTTCACAAAAATGCTGACACAACCAAGAAGGTGGTCGGTCAGTTATAGCAAATCTCCACCCCACCCTCTCCATCCCCATTACAATCAGAATATTGTTATATAAATATTTAGCCACCAGAAGCCTGTTTATTTTCTGAAAACAAAATACTGCTGAGCTAAAACAACACAAATAAATGCCAATTTAGTGCTTCTCTTTCAAAGCCCAAGTGAATGCAAAGAGAATCTTCAACTCTGTTGAGTTTCCGAATGGAAGCAGACAACCACAGAGATATTCACCACCTTTTAACAAAGTCCATAAGGACGTCCTCATAAAGATTGGGACTTTCAATACAATTCTCTTAATTCCAAATCTGTTTGATGATTTCCTTTGCAGGATTGGATGGAAAATTAGTGGAGCACAAAGTCCAAAGCCTTTCCCCAAGAGGCACAAATGGAAAACAAGCTGAGTTGTTTGATCTAAATTCCAATGTTCAGAAGCAGTTCTTGGAGAAAATAACAATCATCTCCATAGAAAATAGCACAAAACTGGGGACAAATAATAAAAATAATGTACATTTGTATTGATAGGAAAGAGGAGAATGTAAAAAAAAAAAGATCACTGATCCTTCATATCTGTAGAAATGTCTCATAAATCCAAAAGCATAAACAAAGCATAAAGACTTTGGTCACACACACACACAGAGCTTTGCAACATTGTTCCACAATGCATTTTTCTTAGTAACAGAATGGGATTTTTCAAATAGTTAAGAAAGATAGATTAGAAATTTAAAATAGCAATGTCCAAATAACTATTTAGGTGTCATGTACCTTACAGAGCCCCAGATACTGCATTTCTGAACCTTGTGTAGAAGGGTGAGCTATAAATATTATTTAATACTGCATTTCTGAACCTTGTGTAGAAGGGTGAGCTATAAATATTATTTAACCTTCTGGTCTTGTGTACCTTAAAATCTATTTTCTTTTAAACTGGGAAAGGCAACAGTATCACAATTTTCAAAAGAGTAGTTTAAAACAAATTATTTTGAATGGTCCTTCTAAATTACTCTTTCAACACCAAATTAGCTCTGAATAAACAAAAAACACTACAAGATAATAAACAATAACTAGCCATTTTAAATAATGTCAAATCATAATGTTCTCTAGGTTTCTTAGACTCCTCTGAACTGCCCACTTAAATCTATGGATCACATGTATATGAACTACTGTTTTAACATAATATAAATATGCTGACACACGATGAAAGAGATACTAATAGACACTAATAGTCCATTCCAGAAAACAAGGAGGAAATCCATGAACACATTTCATTGTTTTCAGAGTACCATCAGCAGGCCTTAGAAAAAGGAGTATTATTGTGAAATGTTCACCTAACTTAATGAGAAATTAGTTCTTCCCATCTGGGTACCTTTAAAGCTTTCTGTCAAAGCCTTGAACTGAAAGACAACATCAGGCAGACGTCCTGTGGGCCTCAAGTAATACAGGCTTACATTTTACAAAGCTTATCTACGAGTAGCATGAGACACAGCAACTTTGGAAATCATTATTCTCTCTTCAAAGAAGCAGATCAACTATTAAAGTTTGGGAAGGAGAATAAAAGGTCCAATATGAGAAGGATGACCAAGCTAATTTCAAACCCAGTAGAGCCATCCATTTCCTTTCACAGTCAGTGCTGTTTGGTTGTGTTTACCTCGTTTAACCACATGCTTAATGAGCATAAGACAACCAGAAAGCTCTAATGGGTTAGAAAGCACAAGAAGGCTGCCTCACATCACACAACTCTGAAGCCATGAAAGAAAAGAATAAAATATATTTTTCATACTCTTCATCCTCTATCTCCTTGTTTACTGCCATCTCTGTAACCCTCTCATTTTATCCTTATTTCAGCCACTCATTACACTTTCCCCAATGTATACGCTTACAATACAGCTTCCTACTGCTTCTTATGCCTGAAACCAACTGAAGCTTTTTTCTAGTCTACTGAAATTTTCCACAAATCTTCCCTTCACAGACCAACCCTCCACTTTATGGAAGAATTGGCAATGGAAGATCTCATTATAAAGTTTTTGCTTCTAAAGCATTTCCAATGAGTATAATTATTTTTATGATACTAAAAGTCACTTTAAAAAAAAGTGGTATTGTAGAAAACTTTCAAAATTCAGAAAAGTACAAAGACAAGATTAAAAATCTGTAGTCTTACTGTTGAAATATGACTACTATTAATACTTAGGTATCCTCCTTGATATGCATTTTTCACATTTAAAACATGTTATAGGCAAACCTTTATATATTTTTTAACAATAGTAATACAAGACTTTTCTCACATTACTAGAAACTTCTCCATAAACATAATTTATTACAATTGTATAATACTGTATCATATGAATATAATATGCAGTTCCCATTGTTTTGTCCTTATAAATAATGCTAGAATTATATTAGTTTGCAATTCAGATTATTTGCTTGGGCTAAACTCCCAGATATTCTTGGGTCAAAGTCTATGAACATTTAAACCTCTTGATTATACTGCCAAATGCTGTACAAAAAGATTCTACCAATTTACCTCCCTATTAGTTAGATGTGAAGTGCTAGTTCTTAGCCCTATCACCAGCAATGGGGCAAGCAGGAACCTAATTTTTTTTTTTACGTTCATGTAATAAAATACAAATTTCCATTGTATTTCATTATTTTATTATTTGTTTATTTATTTATTTATTTTTATTTTGGTATCATTAATCTACAATTACATGAGGAACATTATGTTTACTAGACTCCCCCCATCACCAAGTCCCCCCCACAAACCCCATTACAGTCACTGTCCATCAGTGTAGAGATTCTACAGAATCACTACTTGTCTTCTCTGTGTTGTACTGCCTTCCCTGTGCCCTCACCCCAACATTATGTGTGCTCTTAGTAATGCCCCCCACCTTTTTTTTCCCCCTTGTCCCTCCCTTCCCACCCATCCTCCCCAGTCCCTTTCCCTTTGGTAACTGTTAGTCCATTCTTGGGTTCTGTGAGTCTGCTGCTGTTTTGTTCCTTCAGTTTTTGTTTTGTTTCTATACTCCATAGATGAGTAAAATCATCTGATACTTGTCTTTCTCTCCTTGGCTTATTTCACTGAGCATAATACCCTCTAGCTCCATCCATGTTGTTGCAAATGGTAGGATTTGTTTTCTTCTTATGGCTGAATAATATTCCATTGTGTATATGTACCACATCTTCTTTATCCATTCATCTACTGATGGACACTTAGGTTGCTTCCATTTCTTGGCTATTGTAAATAGTGCCGCAATAAACAAAGGGGTGCATATGCCTTTTATAAACTGGGCTGCTGCATTCTTAGGGTAAATTCCTAGGAGTGGAATTCCTGGGTCAAATGGTATTTCTATTTTGAGTTTTTTGAAGAACCTCCATACTGCTTTCCACAATGGTTGAATGCGTTTACATTCCCACTAGCAGTGTAGGAGGGTTCCCCTTTCTCCCTAAGGGCTAACTTTTTAAAATCTATTAATTTGAAAAGCAAAACTGGCATCTCACTGGTGGTTTAATTTGCATTTTTGCTAATGGACATATATATTTACTAGTGAACACATATTTCTGCTAATGTACATATATGTAAAGTGTATATATGTGTGTATATATGTTTAATACATGTGTGTATATATATGTATGTATTAAAAAAACACTGTATTTTTTTCATAAGCATGACAAATCTACCATCTCTGAGTGAAGAATATCTATATCTAAATAACAGACACTGTGATGTTCTTGTCTCCAGTCTATTTTGGGGAAGTCTTAAGAAAATGGCATTAAAGCAATGGCTCTCAGCAATGGCAAACGATCAGAATCACCTATGGAGATTTTCAAAACTCCATTTACACTCTAGACATGTAAACTCAGGAGAGGTTCTATTATCCACATGTTCTAAAAATTCCACTGCCATTTTACTAGGCAACTGAATGAGAAGACTACCGGGCTAAGGATGCAATAATTAAGTATCACACCTGTCAGGTGATTAAGTTGCTGTCTGCAATGTCTTAGGCATCTGATGACAAGCAGTAAACTACCATTTTATTCTATGGGGCTGATTTTAAATCCATAAAGCAACTTATTCACCCTCTGAGATCTACTTTTACCGGGTAACATAACATTGCCCACATGTCTTAGTCCCATTTCTAAGAATGATTTTATTTCACATGAAAGAAAGTGGTCTAAATACTGGTGTACCTTTTGTTGATGTACCCAGCACTTGGCAGAGGTATCTGCACAGTAGATAGGATAAACATCTAGTGAGAATTTCCAAATGGCAACTCTTCCAACCCAAGGAGAACCTCTGACTGTATCCCCTGGGGCAGGCTTATTATTATTTACTGATTTATGATTTACCAAAATATGAAAATCCTAGCTAACCCTTGGGCCCACCCCCAATGCCACTCCTATCTCTAAACAACCAATTACTCTCCTTGCGCACTATTAAGCATCCTAATGGAGCAGCCTATGGCTTAGCCTACTTGTCAACCCAACATAATCTGGGTTTAGGAAGTGCTTTCACCTCACTCTCATGGGGGAAAATACGAGGGGAAAAAGGCAGATCTGATGTTAGAGAGAAAAGTTTCCTCCATATCAACTCTGGTAAATCCCACTTGGCTGGAATATAGTAGCATTAGAACAGCCTGGTTCCAGAATCTTCCTAGCATTGCCTTGATCTGATTTCCACCTTCATCCTGATTCCCTACTAGGGATCACAAATTGGAAATTATATATCATCAGCTCCAGAAATTCTGCGAGGGTTGTTTCAGAGATTGCTTCTTCCCTTCTTGGGTGCTACAAATGGTCACCCCCTACCATCTTAGAGAGAGACTATTCTGGAAACAAGAGATGGAAGGGGAGCACCAACTTGTCAGCACTTCCACCGTTGGTCAGAATGGAATGAGTAAACTCATGACCTTGACAAATCCATAAGTGGAAAACTCACTTCAATTTTCCAACAAGAAAAGTAAGGGACATATTTTCAAAATTAGGTAAAATATGAGGTCCAGTGAATTATTTTATCTGTTCTGCAGGTAAATTCTCCAAAGTATCAGCATTACCATGCCAACCACCTTGGGCTCTTGGTACAAATTAATTGAAAATGATGGATGGGCTATTTGAACTTCAAAAATCAAATGTTTATACGGCAATGAATATTCTTTATGGTTTACTACTGCAGCTCAAGGGGATGCTTCAATTTCTGGGCTTGGTTGAGTTCGGAGAAGCAAAGTGAATGCTCTGCTTTGTTTTGTTCATCTCTCCCTGGGGGCCATTTCGCCTGCCTCTGGAAAGTTGACACCACGGACAGAAAAGCCTGGAGGCCACTGAGCGCACTAAGTGTGAGGATGCAGTCAGAAGAAAGAGACCTTGTCGATGTTTTGAACTAAGCAAAAGAAGAAAAGCATTAGCAAAGTTGGTGACTGGAATTAGCAAACCAGGACACATATAAAAGTGTTATCACAAGGTCACACGTTCACACCTAGGCATTTGGTTGTGTGTCATTGTAAATTACCATGCCAGCACTTTTCCTCCTCTTCATTTTTTTATTTTTCTAAATTTAGTGCCACTAGAAATGCTGTTAACTCAGATAACTTAGTACCTATGAACAAAGAGAGTGGATCACAGTTTCCATGAGATCCACTAATTTAAATGTCTTCCCTTTTATATATTTCCATTTCCAGTGACAATATCTCAGTCACTGTGTATCATTTTTCAGCGCTCATTCTGAGGATTTATACATCTGCATAAATTTGCCTGAAACACGTTTTCATATATATTTGTTAGAGATTATACTCCTTTTAAAAATTTGATACCATGAAATAATTTTTATACTCCCTTTTTATTGCCAATAATTTATTATCAAATGAAATATAATTTTTTAAAGATCTTAAGTGTGAGGTAAGGATGCAGTGTTGAAATGATCTAGAAATCTTAGCAAAGTAAAATCTTAATGGGAATTGCTGCAGGTGATTGGCTATATTATTAATGTTACTGTCCACATTTTTCCAAAAAAAAAGTCAAAGTGGACAACAGTCGGGAAATGGACAAACCAGGCTCCCTACCCAAGGACACAACTTCCCCTCTTTATTCCTCTAAATGTATCTTTAGTTCCTCATATTCACTTGCATTCTGGTCCCACTGAACTCTCCGGACCCTAAAGACCTTTGATTCTATTCTAATATGTTACCCTTTCCTATGTTCGCTTCACCCACATCCTGGTGGAATCTGAAAACCTTTTTATCCACCCTACACCAAAGTGGATAGTATGATTTTTAAGAAATCAAAACTCTGCAGAAGCAGCCTCATGACCTTCACTGATGTCTCAATACTAGTGTCACAATCAGCTCAGGCTGCTGTAACAAAGCACTATACACTGCGTAGCTTAACCAACGAACTTTCATTTCTCATATGGGAAGTCCAAGATCAGGGTGCTGGTTGCCTTGCCATATCCTCGCATGGCAGAGGGTACAAGCTGATTCTGTCAAAGGGGCTCCACCCCCATGAGCTCATCTAAACCTAATTACCTCCCAAAGGCCCCACCTCAAATATCATCATTCTGGGAATTAGGGCTTCGACATATGAACTTGAGGGGGCCACATACAACCCCTAACAACCACCCAGCATTCCTGTGTCTATCATCAGTTTTCTCCTCAATCCACACACAAATCCTCCTCAATCTGAAACACCTTTCACCATTAACAGATTATCTCACTCCCCTACTTCCCAGGAGGAGATCATATTGACATTCCCTGAATTTCCTATTCCATCCCACAAATTAGACCACCTTCCATTCCATTTCAGTGGCAGAGATGTACCTTCTCCTTCTGAGGATGATCTCTTCAGAATCCCAATTTTTCTGGCTTTGTTGTGAACCTAGTTCCATATGCTCTCTTTACTATAACTTCAACCCATTCCTCTTTTCAGGCTGTTACCTGTAACACGCAGACATGTTGACGTCCTGTTCGCTTTCAAAACAACCACCCTTCCCTGGTCTTGCCTTGCTTCTATTACAACTTACTTCTGTCTTTCCTTCAAAACCAACAGCCAGAGAGTATACCTACATTCTTAGCCTTCATTTCTTTGGCACCATTCAAGCTTTATAATCTGGCTTTCATCCTCATCTCTGATTCAAACCAAGGTTGCCAATGACCTTTTTGTCACTACATCTAATAGAACTTCACCTTTCATGACCTCTGACACTGTTGACCTCCCTTCCATTAGAAACCCTCCTTCAACTCTTTGGTCACCTTTCCAGTTTTTCAGAATCCTACCTCCAGCTCTCCCTTAGCTTCAGCCACCTCCCATCTTCTGATAATTCATTAAAAAAATACTATGTTCAGTTCAAACATAAGTCTGAAGTTCCAAAATCACATATGTAACTGACTACCAGAAATCTCTATTCATATGTCCAACAGCCCAAACATGGTAGACTCAACATACTCAACAGTGAACTCGTCTCCACCTCCTTTAAAACCAAACAGAATAGAATGGTACTTCCACCTGGTTCTGATTCGGAAATTTGGGGATCACCCTTAACTCATCCATTCCTTCTCACTGCTTCCTGTGTCCTATTATTCCCCTTAACACTTTATGAGCTTCTCCTCTTTTCTCAAGCCCTAGGAATTTAAGTTCTCCTAATTTTTCCCCCCTGCACTGTGATAGCTTCCTTAAGTGGGTTTCCTGCCTCCACATGTGCCTGCCTCTCAAGTCCCATGTATCTTCCCATTTTAATACCAAAACCTTACCTTACAACTCCCTGCTTAAACATCATCAATAGCACCCCCCTTTCTTTGGGATAAAATTTAAATTCATTCACGGATACAGTACAAGCCACTTCCTGCTGGGACCAGCCTATCTCTTGCATGACATCCTTACACCGTGTGCTCCGGAAGTACCCGCACTTGCCATCCTGTGCTTCCAAACACACTGCACCCTCTTCCTCAATGTTTCACCCCCTCATTCCCTTTACCTCACTTTCCCCATTAGTCATTCCAAAGTCAGCCTAGGCGTCTCCTCACTTGGAGGCCTTGCCAAAAGCATACCCCTCTGCAGTCGGAGATCCATGTTCCTGCTGCAGGGTCTTCTGGTTGAGGGGCCACCACATCACACACAGAACCCTCCACACTCCAGAAAGAATGGGAGCTCTGGGAGGAACAAGGAGTGGGCCTCTGCACCATGAATCCCTTAAAAACCACTGCAGTGCCTATGACACAGAACATGCTCCTCAGTTTTTTAATACATGAAAGAGTTCTTCAAATTCTGGGATTAACCTCATCATCGGTAAAGGAGTTTCCATGACACACACTCTGATCCCTTTTACTCTCTGATATACCTAACACACCGACGTCATGACACCGATCCTGAAGATGCCACAATTTCAACTGAGCAAGCAAAGAGAACAAGGAAGTGGCCAGTCAACCTGAAAGAGACTGCCAGGTGCAGAGGCACATAACGAGGGAGATAGGAGGAGGATTTTCAAAAATAAGTTTAATAAAATGACAAATAAGTCCACTTACAATCTTGCTAATATAATATTTGTCTCTACTGTCATTTTAGAATGCTGTTCTCCAGTTAAGAGTTGGTGGATTGTGCAGCTATATAAAATGACATAATCTAGTTGGAATAAATTTGCAATGAATTACATATGGAATACAGATTACACTTAAGGTTCTTTCAAAAACTGCATGTCCAAGTCCTGTTTATCTTTAGACCTTTGGTTACATCAAAAATACCTGATGGGAGCCTGCTCATGACAAAACTCAGATTACCTCTAACATGCACTTGTCAAAATAGCATTTATTGAATCTCTTCAGAAAGAGGGCTTGGGTATTGCTCTAAACAATGGAGCTAAGCAGCTCATCACCTCCTAACTCAGAGACCAGCTCCAGATTAGTTTTAGAACTCTGAGCATGAAGAGTTCCATTCTGAAGTCCCAAGTTAGCTCTTAATAATCAATAACACTTAAAATCAAATTTCCAGATTGGATGGAGCCCAGCCTGGGGATCCAGTGTTCCCAGAAGTTGGTCTTCATAGCTGTTAACTTCACTGTGGAATATCTTTTCATATTGCTCCCAGCCAGACAACTAGTTTGAACTCTCACTCTGTCTAAAGGCAGACCAGTTGACCAGATTACTCTTCCCTATCTTGTGTTACAATTTTACATATGTGGTTCTGAGTTGCAAGTAGCATTCAGTGCCAAACTCTGAAAATGTTTCAAATGACATGCCAGTAATTGAAAATGGGGTGTGAAGAATGTGCTTCTAACTTTCTGAAGCCATAACCATCTCAATTCAGGGCCTCAGAAAGTCTTATTTTGATATGATCATAAGAAACAAATAATACTTTTCTTCATCTTTCCATTTTTCTGGCATCCAAATTTAAAAGAAATCTGGAAATATGACCTTTATCTACAGGGATGTAAAAGAGGGCATTTAATTGTCCATTGAGGGCTGAAGGAGATGCTTTTACTGATGTCTGATATATGATGGCAGTTGTCTTAATTGGGCTCTCACCAGAGCAGAATCTAAGACAAAGGGCTTTAGGGGGTGATCTCGGGAAGCAGGAATCAGTGAGACAGAAGAGTGCATCAAAGAAGGAAAAGCCAATAAAGAATGCATTCTTGATTGGCCATTTCAGGTACCTGGGGCTGGGTCCCACTGAGGACTTCTGAGCACAAGCCAAATGCCCTTCAGAGCACTTCTCTGAAGGACTAGGATTAGGACATTTAATTGTCAACTCCCTTGCCCTGCTGGTTGAGAGGGCATTAACACCCCTGCATTTGGGGACACACTTCAGCAAGGACTGAATAAACTCCAGAGGCTTCGGGGAAAACCTTGAGGCAAAAGAGAGAGAAAGTAAGCAGACTCTGCCCACCAGAGCTGTCCACCACAGCTGAGCGGAGGTGGGCCAAGAAGATGTGGTGTGGGGCCCAAAAAGCGCCAGCCATAGCCATATGTGCCTGTAAGTTTCTCTGTGTAGTATGGTAAGCTACTGTACTCACTACTTTCAAAAAGCACTTTTCTCTTCCGTTTGTTCCATTTCCTGGGGATTTTAATTAATCACGGTGCACATTCACTCCCTGTATTATTTATCTTTCAAGTAATTAAGAATGAAACATGAGGGCAACTATGGCTTTGGGAGGTTGTTAGTACATAACCATGGAGAGAAAAAAATACAATAACTATTGTCAGGAACCACTAAGTGGGTGGCCACTCTGGAGGGCTTTTACTTACCAACACAAAGTTCTAGCTTTTTCTGTGAAGAGCATAGCTATTTGACATGTCACTATGATAGTTCCTGACAGTTGTGCATGTAAACCAGCACCTGGGGAGCAAATTTAAGTTTCTGGGAAAGCTGCAACCAGACCCTAGCCACTGTGTCAATCAAGGATGCAACTTTTAGCCCCACTTCTTCCTTTATACCAACTGGAACCCATTCTGTCACTCTTGTTAAAAGCTGATACAATGAGCACTGAGTTGTTGCAAGCTGAGCATTTCACACCTTTGGCTGACTTTTACTCTTCCAAAATAAAGGTCAAAGCCTTGTCCCTAAAGAAGCTCTAGAAATATTCCACTTTCTAAATTGCAAGTGTTTTGCAAGCAATGCAAACAGAAAACTTCCATTCCCGGTACTGTCAAAATGACACCTTCATAAGCTTCCAAATTCAGTAATTATTGTTTTACTCACACCCACTGACAGGGCTAAAATTCAGTGGATCTCACAAGGTTCTCAACTTTGGTACCTTTTTTTGGTAGGTGTGGAAAGAAAAGACAAGAAAACATCTTGGATGAGGGCAGGGTCAGAGACATTGAACCTTGTGTTCTTACATCTTTTTTAACTGGCAAGGCTTTACCCACAAGCTTTCCTCTTATTAGGAAACACATTTTTTATCCCTAACTATATCTAGAAACACTCTTTGAGACAAAGTAATTTGTAGACACCATTTTTGTTTGACCCAGGAAGCCCAGACCTACTTGCAGGGATAGGAACTAAGAACCTGGGGCCCAGGAGAGATGACATTCAGGAGAACCAATGAAAGCTGAGTCAAAGAAGAAGCACCATAGAGAAAAAGTGGCTAAGCAAGGATGAAACAGCACACCAGTGAGGAAAGTGTAGGCCAGGAGAGGCAAACGAATTGCATGAGGGGCCGGGGAAGTGACCACAAAAGCAGGCTAGTTCTGGTGGCTACTTCTCTGAACAAAGGGTCATTGGCTGAGGCCCACTTCTAAAGCTGAAATGGATAAATCCAGAGAAACACACTTGCAGAAAATGAGTCTAATATGGCAAACATCTTCCTACTGAGGTTTAAATTTTAGTATCTGCAATCTGGAAAAGGGTCTCTTTTCTGGAGATGCCCCATGGACTCCTTAAGCAAGCTCCAGTGTCTGCCTAGCCTACATCTACTAGGTACGCCATTTAGGCCAGGTTGCCTTTAGCTCACTGGTTTCTCCTGGCCTTAGAAATCCTTACAACGACTTCTGGGCCCAAGTGAAAACAGAAAACAAACTTAGACTTGAGGCTTACATGGCAATCAAACTGGGAATTAGATAAATCTGTAGAAACTTTTAGTTTTCAAGCTTTTCAGAAGTTTATAGTTAACAAGACATATTCCAAATTACTGACCCACCAAGTACCTCCAAAAGGTTGGCAAGCAGAAATGCCAGCATAACTACCAACATGACTGTCGCCTTAGATACACACTGGGAGGGTTCTTGTCCTTTAGATGACACATGCACCTTGGAAAACTTCTCCACGCAAAGACAATAAACTAGAAGGCCAATGCGGTTATGAGGTCCAATGAAAAAACATCTTATGTGAACTTTCTGAGAGTAAGATTTGTGGCTTATAATGTTCAATCATACACTTAGCACAAAAAGTGCTTATCAGCACGTTAGACCTGACAAGAATTAGCAAGAAAATCCTAAGGCACCAAATTTACAGACAAAATGATTCAAAGCATAAGACTATTAATGAGGTGCTTCACTGAAGTCTGTTTGTCATGTAGAAGTCTGTGTAGTCTGGCAATACTGCCTGGCACTCAGACCTTACGTTGTCACGCCACCCAGCAGTACCTATTAGAGCTATCAATTGCTCTGGAGATGCAGCAAAGTTTTCCTTGGCTTGGTTTACTTAAACATTTACTCCACTCCCCACATTGCTTTGATTCCACCAAGTTGGTGGAGGGCTGACCTTGCAAACAAGTTCAAAGCAGTCCAAAGTCTGCAAAAGGAACTGTGCTTTTAGACAAACTGTTGGAGCAAGTCCTCATTAAGAAAAAAGGCCATCCTCTGCTCTGTTCTGCTGTTTTTCTCCTACAACCATATAAACAGTGTGCCTCCAGCCATGGCAATCCTTCAGACAATTCACTTGGATTTGAAGAAGGCATTACCAGTGGTAGTTACTAGTTACTAGCTTGGAAGAAAAAAAAATCCATTTCCTTGCAGAGGCCATACCCCTAGCAGCTTACAGAGAACCTAAACGATGCAATGACAGCGTTTGGTTTTTTTCTCCTGTTACGAAATGAGGCTCAAACATAACAAATGCAAGGCTTAACTTGCCCTGTGTGTTCGTTTGACTGTGTCAAGACCCTTACACACTGCCCAGACAACCAAAGATTAATGGAATGAAACTCCCTTGAGACGCACCGCAGTCCAGGGGATGGGAGCAGAAAGCCCGGAAGCTCCAAGTGTTAATGCCAGGTCAGCCTATGACTTGCCAAGTGACCTTATATAATCCTTCTAGCTTTCAGTTTTTTCCATCTGCAAACAGAAGAATGTGAGTGACTCAAAAATAAACAGCCCAATATCCACTCCCTTCCCAAGGCTTTTTACCTTTCTTTCCAATCTGGAGCTGAGTAAACATGCCATTTCTTTCCACTACTGAAGAAAACAGAAACCACAGAAGTTTCCTTATTTTCTTTTGCTTGATTGCCTTTCTTCTCAACAGGAGTTTTCAAGACTGAAAAGCCAAACATCTTGCCTAGGAAACTAAAGAAAAGGAGGGCGAGACAGAGTCATAGGAAATGTCATCACAAACAGACACGGCTCAAGGAAAGCTTCAGCTGTCAGACTGGCAGCTGTTGTTACCTGCTGGTGTTTAAAAAAAGTAACATAGACCTAGTCCCTAGAGATGAGGTGTTCCGAAGGTTGCATAAATATACACCACAGTGTATAAGGGTCAAGGTATTTTTATTTTACTATGAAAAAAAAAATATTTACACTCTGTAGTGGGTGAAATGGTAGCCCCTCAAAAGATACATCCACATCGAAACCCCTGTGCCCTCCAGATATGACCTCATTTGGAAAAAGGGTCTTCAAAAAATGCCATTAAGTTAAGGATGCTGAGATGAGGTGATCCTGGATTATCCAGGTGGACCATGAATCCAATGACAAGTATCCTTATAAGAGACAAAAGAGGGGAAGACAGACCAGAGGAAAAGGGGACATGAAGATGGGAGCAAAGATGCAGTGACAGTCACAAACTGAGAAGTCAAGAAATACCAACTGCCACCAGATGCTGGAGGCAGGGAACAGAGTCTCCCCTCAGCCTTTTGAGGAAGGTGACCTAGCCGACACCCTGATTTCGGACTTCTGGCCTCCAGAACTGTGAGAAAGCAAATGTCTGTTGGTTTATGCCACCAAGTTTGTGGTAATTTGTTACAGCAGCTTCAGGAAATTAACAGGCACTCTAGCAACCTAAAATACCTAAATTAATCCCTTTTTAATATAGTGAACTGTGCTTTTCACTACTGCCATTTTGCTTACATAGAAACCATCGTTTGAGAATATGCCACAATATTTTGCAGCTTCACTGACCTATTATTTTGACACACATGATAAATTCTACCTAAAGACTCCCAAGTCCATTCTATCTTCTAGAAATTAATGTTTATCAAGTAGTTGAAATTAAGTAAGTTGGAAACTCCTTGGTAATGGAAAGAGAACATAGTCTGTGTCCACATACTTAGTTTTAAAACCTAACTCTGCCATAATACCTGTATGGACCTCAGTAAGTCACTGAATTTCACTGACCTTCAGCTGTCTTATTTGTAAAGTGAGAATAAAAGCATCAGCACCTCACAGAGTCATTCTAAGGCTCAGATCACGAATGTGAAGTGATGGGGAATCAACAAAGCTTGTTACGTCCACTCTTGCTGTTTCACTCCCCTCTGCAAGCAGGCAGAGGCACCGAGCGATCCATCTAGGGAAATCGACAAGAGATCTGGCTAATAACTAGATGTCCGTGCCAAATCTGGATCAGCATGTCATTTTCTCAGCACACATCCCAGAGAATCTATTTGTACAACTGGCCTCTCCCCTGAGTTCCAGCACTGTCTAGGTTGAATCCGTGAGAACCGGCACGTAAGTGGGCAGACAGGCCATCAGCCAGGCTTCCTATTGGCTGCGTGAGCAGGACATTGAGTGACTAATACCCTCTCCCTCGCCAAAGTAGGACAAGCGTGGTGAGCCTCACTCCCCCCACTCCAAGTCCAAAGTTGCCTTTGGCTTCTCTGTCACCTCAGAGCCGAATGCTGGGGACCCCCACCCCAAGATGGAGCCTGCATTTTATTTAGAGAACTGTTCTTGCCTGGGGACAAATGCTCCTACCAGCTGCTCAGCATGAGGTAGCAGGTGGGACCGCTGTCTTCATTAATTACCCCAAAAACCAATCACTCCAAACCTACTCCTGACCTCCACTAGATGGTGCTGGGACGTTTCTTCCCAGCTCCTGCGCAAAGAATGGCTCTCACCTCAAGCAGGACATGCCAGGTCCTTTTGAGTTTCTACTCTTGTTACCTCTTTCAGTCCAATCCCATCTGCTGGTATCTTACAGAAAGGCCTCAAAATTTCTCTTATCAGTTGATCTTTTCCTTTCCTGTTTGCCAGCTCTATTATGGACTTTTTTCTTACACCTTTTTGGGGAAATCACTTCAATGAGATTGTGGGGTAAAAGAAAATCAACACTTATGTTACTCCCAGATATTAACTGTATTGGGCGGGGGATGAGGATGTAATAATATGGGTAACTGTTGAACCACTGTGTTATATACTTGAAACCAATATAAGATTGTGTATCACAGTTAATATTCCCCAGATAAAGGAAAGTATCTTAGCATAGCCCATGTTTTTATTAAGCTGATCGTTTATAATCATGTGTAAGATTCACTTTAGCATGCAAAAAGGGACTTGATGTCTCATCAAGGACAAACACCACTTTTAACAAGTCCACACCCCTAAGCCCTTTATCAATTCCCCCAAATCCTCAACTACCTATAAATCCCCTAGACAATGCATCACCCCCAGGCTCTCTTGTCCCCTCACTTTCTATCTAAATAAAAGCCTCTCCCTGGCTCTCCTAAAAAAAAAAGATTGTGTATCAACTGTACTACAATAAATAAATAAATAATACTTATGTCACTTCAACATCTTGACAAAAGCATACCTATTCTACAAATGCTTCAAAAAAAAGCACTAGCCTTCTCTACTCCCACCCTGATGTACTGAGTGGGGCCTAAGGGTACAATTACCTAAGGCTTCTTGGGTGGTTCTGAGGTAAAGTCAGAGATGAGAGCTTCAGCATTAAACCTCTTGGTATAATTAAGTCAGCGTGTAAAGTACCAAATAAATCATTAGCAGCCACTTCGTTTTGTTTAGGTACCAGGCTATGCCACCCTAAAAGTTAATTGAAAATTACTAACCCAACTCCAGGACATAACTAGTACTTTGCAATCTAAACCCTCTGTCAGCTTTGTTAAATAAAATCCTTGGTGGGGAGTGCTAGCCAGGATTCTATTCCCATACTCATTTCCTCCTATGTACCCTCAATAGCTACACTTACCAGCTAACTTTCCTCACAAAAGTGTTAATTTACAGAATGTGAAGGCAATTTAAACAAACCTTGTTCAAGGAAATGGGCAACTGAGTGTTGTATCAAATCACTGTCATCAATTCTGTGACCTTTTCTTGGAGATTTTGAGAAGAGTATTGTCTTAGCTCAGGCTGCCGTAACAAAACACCACAGACTGGGGGCTTTAACAGCGAACATTTGTTTCCCACAGTTCTGGAGGCTGAAAGTCCAAAATCAGGCTACAAGCATGGTTGGGTTCTGATGAGAACCCTCTATCAGGCTCACTGTGTCCACACACGGTGGAGAGGTCTTCTCTCACAGCTCTTCTCACAAGGGCACGAACCCCATCATGAGGGCCCCATCCTCATGACCTGGGGCCCCCACCTCCAAAGGCCACACCTCTGAAGGCCATCACACGGGGGATTAGAACTTCAACATACCGACTTTGGGAAAACACAAACATTCGGTCCATAGCAAGTATTAACCTCTTACCTGACCTTTCCTCTACTCATGCCTTAACGCTGATCCTGTATCTTCCACAACAATGTTCACTTACGCCAGCATACAATTTTGTTTCAGCCAACACCCACCTCACTCCACAATCTCACTTTGAGCTTACCATCACCACCGTGGCTGGACCACCTCTCGACACGTCTGGACCTGCCTCCCTCTGAGACTGCAGACATGGGGTCTGTGAAGAGTGGCTAAATGTGGGAGCTCTGCGACCAGACTGCCTGCTTCCCTCTCTCTGCACCATCCTGCATGAGTGGTGTAGCCTTACACAAACGACATAACCACTCCGTACCTAGTTTTCTCATCTGTAAATGGGCACAACAATAGTGCCTCCTTCACAGGGTAGTTGCAAGACTAAGTGGGTTAGAACCAATAAATGTCTTCAACAGCAGCAAAAGCAACATGATATTCTTTCAGTAATGTGTTATCTGCTATTGTCATTACTGCTGGGTGGCGGCTCCATCTGGATGCATCCTGGGTAGTACAAACTCAACATGACTGAACTCATTCCCTACCACTCTAACCTGTTGCATTCTAGGATCCCTTTCCAGTTAACAGCATCACTGTTGACCTAGCCTCTCAAGCTGGAGACCTGGAAGGCATCCTCAACTCCCCAAGTACTTCCCCCACACCCACTCGTACATGCACCAAATCCCATCCACTCTACGGCACAATTCTCTAGGGACAGCACTCTGCACCTCCTCAACACCACCAGCTGTGGTGAAGGGGCCTGAGCTGGGGTGGGGACGACCCGTGAGGCCCAGGCGGGTAGTGAAGAAAGGTGCGCGGGGCCCGGGGCCACTCTTCCATCCTCCCTGCCTCAGCATCCTTCTGGTGAGCCTCTGGTCCCTCACCTGCAGGCGTTTACTGTAGAGTAACAGTAGCAAAGCTTCTCTAGTGTTCACTGTGCACCAGATACTGTTGTAAGCACTCTTCATACCGTATCTCACTGAATCTTCTGAACAACCTTTTGAGGTCAGTAGCCTTATGATTTCCATTTTACGGATTAAGAGGCTGATTTGGCAAACATTACAGCCAGGAGGTAGCAGTCAAGATTCAAACCCAGGAAATCAGGCCCAGCGTACATGTTCTCAATCAACACAGCCCCTGTCTCTCAGCAAACTGGGCCAGGTACCCAGGGGAGGAGGAAGGGTGGATAGCAAGAACTGGGCCTAAGACACAGCTCCTGCCCATCTGAAGTTTACACTCAAGTGGGGAGATGAATCACATACGTTCCTGAAAAAAGCCACCATCAGGAAAGGCAGTGTCCACTGGCTTAGAAAACTGAGTGGTACAGGTATAAATACTTCTGGAGGATGAAGTTTTCATCAGGCTCAGATTTCAGGGAAGAAGTGTGAGAAATGTTCTGATGGGTTGTTGAGAATGTGAGTTAATGCGAAGGGTCATTAGGAGCTTTTCAAATTGGGTGAAATGACAATGCGAGAGATTCTAGGGAGGTTTGTGAGAGGTAGTTTCAGAAAATTGGCTCCTGCCATCCTGACAGGTAAAGAACTAAAGGTGCTGACAATGAGCAGCTCTCCAAGGAGTGGTCCACAGCACCCAAAAGCCTGCACAAACTGTGTGCCCCCGCAAGATGGTTGCTCCCACCTTCCCTTGCTTGCTTCAAACATGATCACAGATGTGTCTGCACCTTCCCTATCTGGAAGGACCAAGAATCTTTCTGAAACTGTTTCAAAGTTTTATGAGTGGCTGACTTGCAATGCAGCAATATTTTTAAAGTGAAGGTTTTTCTTGGGGGTGTTAGTCCTTCCTTCTCTTTCCCTTGCTTAAATAAACAAAAAACAAAATAAAACAAACATGGGAGCACTTCTTGAGTCAACAAATTAGGAATGTGATTTTTAGGAAGCTGATTTTTTAAAAATATCCAGTAATGTACAGCTAGCAGAAATAAAAGATGTATCTGCTTGGCCTCTTCTATGCACATGTATACAAAAATATGACCAAGGTTATACATTGGCAACGGTCTAAGTAACTGCAATGAAAGAATTTGTAGATACTTCCCCAAAGCAAAATGTTTATTAATGGGATATATTCACTTTAATAAGAATTCTTCCCCAATCAAATATGCAATTTATACAACTAACTAGATGTGGCCTTGGACAAATTAATTACCCCATCTGAGTCTTGGTTTGTTCATCTGTCTATTATCTATCAAATATAGTTAACAATGTGTGCCTTACACAACACAGAGCTGCTGTAAGAATTAAATGTAATCAACCCTCCTACACTGTTGTGGGAATGTAAATTGGTGCAACTGCTGTGGAAAGCAGTATGGAGGTTCCTTGAAAAACTAAAAATAGAAATATCATACAACCCAGTAATTCCACTTCTAGGAATTTACCCAAAGAAAACAAAATTCCTGATTAAAAAGATATATGCAACCCTATGTTTATCACCACATTATTTACAATAGCCAAGTTATGGAAGCAAACTAAGTGTCCATCAGTAGATGAACAGATAAAGAAGATGTGGTACATACACAGTGGAATTATTATTCAGCCACAAAAAATAAATAAATCTTACCATTTGCAACAACATAGATGGAGCTAGAGGTAATTATACTCAGTGAAATAAGCCAGGCAGAGAAAGGCAAATACCATAGGATTTCACATACAAGGGGAGTACAAAAACAAAGCAAAACAGAAGGAACAAAACAGCAGTAGACTCATAGAAACTGAGAAGTGACTGGTGGTTGGTTACCAAGAGAAGGGTCTGGGAGAAGGAGGGTGAGGGGGATAAAAGGGCACAAGCATTCTCGATTATAATGTAAGTTGGTCACAGGGATGGAAGTGCAGCATGAAGTATACAGCCAATAGTTCTGTAACATCTTTCTGTGTTGACAGATAGTATCTGCACTAGTTGGAGAGAGGATTTAATAATACGGGTAAATGTTGAACCATGTGCTGTATAGTTGAAACCAATATAAGATTGTGTATCAACGATACTTCAATAAAGAAGAACTAACTTGTGAATAAACCCAGGACAGAAAATTACGTGTTCTGCACAGCACCTAACGTAATATTTATATTAACTGATAATAAAAACATAGGCCAAACTAAAAAAAAGAAGGATTAAATGTAATCACACCCAGTAAAGTGGCATGCAACTGTGACCTACGGCCGTTATTATCAAATAAATACAGCAGCAGCACAATGAGCAGAGTGTTGCTGATGATTCAGGACTCAAATGCAGGCATTTACATTACCGACAATAAAGAGGGAAGGTTACTGTCAACAGTATTACTGTTTGAAATAAATAAGCATTTGCCTTTTGTGTTTAGCAGAAAGTCTCCATTTAAATTAATAAAGTTGGAACTTTTCTTGCGAGTCCTAATTATGATGTTCCAATTTTTAAAAACACATCCTATCAACAGCCATAATACAAAGCATGCTTTCCGCTTGTGTGCAAATGCTCTTTAATCTCCAGGGCCCACGTAAAATATAAAGTTCTGCCTGTTAACTGACATTTTCTTCCTATAATTTTAAGACAATCAGCTGCCCTGTTTGCTTTACTAACCAGATATTTTTAAAAGACCTCTGCAGCTGTTCTTATAACTTACATGGCCCCATTTTCAAGACAGCTCCTGATATGTCTAGTATACTCTGACCTCCTCTCCAAAAGAAAGGAGACACATTTCAGTAAAAACTACATTTTTCCCCAGCAGTTTTTTCCCTTTTTTGCTCTACACGTGTATGAGCACCATGTTTTAGAGAGCCCTCTCTTCATTTTCCTGCCTCAAGTGAACTGTAATTCATCATGCCATTGACTATACTTGGGTATAAATACAAAACTCTCCAGAAGTTTTCAGTAGAGAAGGAAGATTTCAAAATGAGCTGGAGGATAACTGGGAACAAGGAAGAAGGGTTTTAAAAAAACTCACATACTTGATTTGCTCATTCTTGACGGGCTCTTTGTCTGCACTTGAAGTAGGACACACATACGTTCTATAGCTGATTCTATCCTGAATCGGTGTCAGCTGCGTACCTGTGAGGGGAGGCAAGGCTCCCTGCTCCATCCCCTTCTTTCTTCCTGAAGGAGGCCCTGCCACATTCTCCTCATCTCTTCCACCGCCCTGAGCGCCCAGGACTCTCCCTATTCCCTTTACAGACACTCCCCTCATCCGCTGGTGCCCTGGGGGTGCACAAGTCCCACTCTTGCCCTGCTGTGCAATGTAATAGCAGCTATTTGCTGAACTTCTACTCTGTGCAAGCGCCGTGGCGGAGAAGGCCTTAGTTGAAAGCACTAGTCCAATTTGCAAGAACGTGTCCCAAGTTATCAAAACTGGAACTCTGCCCCCCCACCCCACCACACACACCAGCCACCACCACAGCCAAACCCCACCTCAGCCCATTCTGCACCCCCTGCCTTCCATGGAGCCAGCAGATGATATGGGAGGAAATTGATTTATGAAGTGACAGTCCCTTGTTTTCCTGAAATTACAAACCCACCAGAGGTGTGGAGGTCTGACAGCGCCCAGCTAGCTGGGCTGGACCAAGGGTGGGAGGGAAAGAAACAGGTGCTATGGCAACCAGGTCAGGCAGCATTCTCCAACAGGAAGACCCCAAATACCAGTGGTTTTTTTGGTTTTTTTGTTGTTTTCCTTTCTGTTTTCTTCAAGGTCCTTGTCTCTTGTTTTGTAAGGAGTACCGAGTAGTGACACTTAGTGGTCCCTACTTGAATCACTCTTGGATTACACAGCCTGAAAAAAAAAATCAAACATAGCTCAGGAAATTCAGTTTATTTTAAGCACAACTGTGGCAACTACTGTATTCTAGATTTCAACCAAAATCACCTCAGGTGAGTGAACTCCCCTCTCTGCACCTCCGTCTCCTCATCTGTAAATAGGAGTAATAAAGGTTCTGAGCATGTGGGCTGTGACAAGAATTGGAGGAGATAATATATGCAAAGTGCTCAGAATGGTGCTTGGAACATAGTGAGTGTTCAATTAGTATCAGAGTTGTTTTATTTTCATTGATAGAATGTATTCTAAAAATCTGGAATATAGTAGTTGGCTAGCTACATTAGTATTCTAATATATTCCATTTGTCTTTGTCATAACATAAAACTAGTATTTTTAAGTACTTAGTGAAACTGCATTACTTTGTAACCACTGTGTTGTCACAGCATATATCACATGGCCTTGCACGCCCTCGACTCGACATCACTCTGCATATCTTCAGAGGTATGAGGTCAGTGTTATCTAACATCTACCTGAAAGCCCCAGGGCAGCCCACACTGCTCCAGGATTATGTACGAGGTGTGAATGTCTTGGGTGGGATGTGCTCTAGTCAGTTTGCCACAGTCTACACCATTCCCTGTCACTTTGCACTAGGCAAGTTCTCCCATTTATGTTGCCTGCTGGCTCTGGAAATTCTTCAGATTGATACTTCTTGTTTAGACACTAAAAGATAAAGCCCATATCTTATTCTAGAATTGAAGGCCTTTCATGGTCTGCCCTTCTAGTCATGCTTTATTTACATGAACCTTCCCACCAGCCACATTCATGCTAGCTGAATAGCTGTTCCATCCAGTCTCTGTCTTCCCTAGTATCTATCGAGAATGCTTCCGAGCCTAACACTGAAACCCTGGCTCTCCTTCAAGGCCTTCTCCCTGACTGTTACAGCCTGCAGTAATGTTTTCCCTTTCCTGGTTCTGTCATTGATAAGCAAGGCTAATCGGCTGCATAGGGCGGTTGTTGGACGCTAAGTGAGTAAACTGGCGCTTTGGGCCGGGTACCTCACACATGTCCATCAATGAAGCCTTACTCTGACCCTTTCATTCCTCTCACCTAACCACTGGACCATCTATTTTACTTTGTGCACGTGTCTTTTTTAAAACATTTTTTAAATGATGGTAAAACATGCATAGCAAAATTTTACCATTTTAACCATTTTCTACCTTGAGACATAATTGACATATAACATTAGAGCACTTTCAGGTGTACAACATAAATGATTCTCTATCTGTAATAGATTACGAAATGATCAGCACAGTAAGTCTAGTTGTCTAGTTCAAATCCATCACCACACACGGTCACAACTGTTTTTTTGTGATGATTTTCTTGTCATCATTTTTAAGAGTACAGTTCAGTGGCACTGACATTCACACTGCTGGGCAACCATCAGCATCCATCTCCAAAACTTCTTCATCTTCCCAAACAAACTGTGAACCCATTAAACACCACCTCACCGTTCCCTGCTCCCCACAGGCCCTGGCAATCACCATCTACTTTCTGTCTCTGAAAATGATGACTCTAGGTACTTCATATAAGTAGAATTTTACAGTAATTGTCCTTTTGTGCTGGCTTATTTCACTTACGTGTTCTCAAGGTTCATCCAGGTTGTAGCTTGTGTCAGAATTTCCTTCCTTTCTAAGGCTGAATAAGGCAATTTACTATTCAGTATTACATGCATGTATACACATGTTTATCCGTTCATCTTTTGATGGATACCTGGGCTACTTCCATGTTTTCACTATTGTGAATAAAGCTGCCTTGAATGTGAGTTCATATGTCTGTTCAAGTCCCAGCTTTCAATTCTTTTGGGTATATGCCCATAAGTGGAATTTTCTGGATCATATAGTAATTTTACATTTACATTTTTGAGGAACTGCTGCATCATTTTCCATAACAGCTGCACCATTTCACATTGCCACCAGCAATGCACAAAGCTCCCAGTTTCTCCGGATCCTCACCAACACTTACTTTGGTTGTTTTAATAGCTGTTGTGTGAAGTGTCTGCCATCTATTGTCTTAATCTCCCATTTCGTACTTTAGTTTTTACTATCTTATTTTGTTCTGTCTTTTTTTCCTAACAGAGCAACAAAGTTCTTGGTGGCAGAGACAGTCTTAGACAATTTCTCCCTGCACAAGTTTGGGGTCTTGATCCTCCAGGTGTGGTAGTCCCTGCAGCACGGGTGCACCTGGGAGCTTGTTCACAATGCAGACTCTTGGGCCTTGCCCTGGAACTACTGAATGGGACTTTGCCTTTTTAACAAGACCTTCCTGGGGGGGGCTGCAAGCACTTAAGAGTACAGTGGCACTAGGAGGGGGAAAGGCAATTTACCTTTATTCTGTCCGTGGGTTCTGTTCCCTTATTTTTCAGGTGCTCTATAAACGTTTGCTCATTGAGGGAATACGGAAAAAAATTAGCAACCACCACCAGGCATTTGTCGAAAATGTGAAAAAGTATCTCTTGAAAAGTAGTTCAAAGCAGGTTGAAAAATAGGGCAGAGAAAACTATAACAGCTTAGAAGACACAACTAAATGGCATGTGGGATCCTGCGGGGGATCCTGGAACAGAAAAAGGTCATTAAGCAAAAATTAAGAAATCTGAATAAATACAGGCTTTAGTTCATAATAATGCATGAATACTGGTGCATAATTGTACCACACTAATGGAATATACTAGTAATGGAAAACAGGGTGTGGGATATGTGGGAACTAACTTTGTACTATCTTCACAATTTCCCTGTAAATCTAAAACTACTCTAAAATAAACAGGTACTTAAAAGGGGGAGGCAGAGAATAGGCAGGGAGTCAAAATGGCAGTCAGCCACAGATGTGCAGGGAGTAACATCTGTGTCATTGTTTTCCTGCTGTGGAATATGTGGTCCCTTCAGGACCTCATGTGATCAAAATGACATCTTTGCAGTCGTGAAGCAAGATGGCCAAAAGCTGGTTGTCTGAATCTCACATCGGTCCATCCTTCAGGTGCTGGGCTGGGACAGACCTCGGCTACCTAACTGGCTGCTCACTGTTTGCCTTGAGGGAGCTACCTACTAAACAGGCATCAAGAATCTGGGTTAAAGACACAGCACACTCTAAGAAATATTCCAGCACTATCTTATCTGCCTTTCCTGGGTTAAAATCTGTTTTCTTGAGATTAAAATGTAAATTACATCAATTTGTAGAAGAAAGCATTAGTGCTGAGTCAGTAACAGAGTCAAGTGCCACAAGAAACTAAGTTTTACTGACAGGCTACTGAGTTCAGGCACTGCAATTACCCTTTACATAAGCTCATTCTCTGTAAGAGAAATGATTTCTTTCTTAGCTCCTCAAATAAGCTTCTTCATTGAATACATCATATTTGTTTATGTCAAAATATTGGCTTTAGGGAAGTATACACCATTAAAATCACTCTACTAAAACAATCAATACAGTAAGTAATAAAGGCTACAGCTAACATTTTTCTTTATGCTATATTTAAATACAGTGCCACATGCTTTACATGTATGATCTCATTTCCTTTACTCTATAAACCAGCCCTGTGGGGCAGTGCTGTTAACCCATGAGATATTAGTCACACATTTTCTATAGGAGAGGGGAGATAGGTTTTAGAACAGTACACGAGAAAGAACTTTGGACTTGTGATCATTTCAAGTTCAGTGGGACACAGGAATGATATGGCTACCAAAAAGCTGATATAACATTATCCTGAATTAATAAAAGCATAATACCCAGGACAACGGGAAACAAAAATTTACTGAGAACAGATTATACTGGTTGGAACGTCAAACATGTCATCCCTTTATTGCTCACAATACCCCTTGGATGAAGGAATTATTTTCCCCATTTTACAAGATGTATAAGCTCAAGACTTAAAGATTAGAAAATGGCACGTGGGTCACACAGCTAGTAGATGGCAGAGCTGGATCCTGAGCCCAGGTGTATCTGATGGCCAAGCATGACCCCTTCCATAGGGCCACTATGCCCACACAACTGGCCCAGATGCAGCTGGAGGCCCACATTTATTTCAGACCCTGAACTGTAAAAGGTAGGGTCAAGGATCCAGGGAGAACAGCCCAAAGACAGCAAACACAGGAAGGAGAAATCAAAACCATTTCCCAGAAGAAATGGCTAGAGAATAAGCATGGCCCTAAGAAAAGACATTACAGAGAGATGGGGTTTTCCTCCACATATTTGATGGACAGCTGTGTAGGAAAAGGGAGGGACATTCTGGGTCATCAAAGAAAGCAGAACTAGGGCTAAGGAAGCCCAGAATTAGAGGGAGAGGGATTTAGGTTCAATATAATGGAGACTTCAGAAGAATTATTTCAGTAGAGTCACGGTCTCACAGAGCAGGGCGATCTGCATCCCTACAGGAGAGAGATCACACACAATCAGGGTGAACAGTGATCTAGAATTCTAGATAAACTCTAAGGTCTGACACTCAAGACACAAGTTATCCTAATACAGAGTTTTACCACACAGCCCACTTACATAGAGTATACACAGGCCAGATGAAGAACACAAATTTTCATTAAATATGTCTAAGTCACACCAAATAAACTGTTAAGTCATTGTCAGCACTTCAAGGACATCATTGTGAATATTAAATGTCATTGAGCAGTAGGTACACAGTCATGCCAGTAACAGAAAGTATGAGGTTGCAAAGAATGAACATTTGAAATGTATCGCCCGGCCTGGAGGACCCATTAGCAGGGGCCCTAGCAAACCACCGTGATGGAACTCCTGCAGGTTCACATACAGAGAGGACCTGAAGGACTAGGTGGCATCCGAATCAAGGACCCCCACGAGAGCATGCCCTGTGCGCAAGACCCTCCCCACAGTACATGAAGAAGTCCTCTTTGAACCTCTTCATGCAATGGTTACCAAGGAATCAGCAAGAATGTGGGAGACACCAGGTTGTCATCACAAAGACCTAGTAACTGCAGCAAAGAGGCTCACCTTCCTATTACACATTGGGGATAGGCTGGTTGTTTCCTTCAGCAGAATGGTACCCTTGCAGCATACCTTTTGCACATCTCCTGACTTTACTCCATGTTATGGAGTGATGCTAGTCTTCTGAACCAACATATCTCTTCTTCCACTAGTTTACCCACCCAGCTGTTCTGTAGGCAAGGTCACTGGTTACGCAAGTCAGGCCTTCCTTAATTGGCTGGGAAAATACTATACTACCCTGTGGTACAGTGGGATATGATATGCTGAGCATCATTGTAAACTGTGACCCTGATGCTTTGGTCTCAGTTGATAGACCCAAAAAAGCAGACAGGCCGATTCAGACCACTTAAGTTTTCTCCTGGGGCAATATCACATGTAGGAAATGGTTCAGGCATAAATTCATGTAGAATTAGTCATGCACTTCCACACCCACGATTCATATGGTGCCCCTTGGCTACTCAATGTTAACAAGGTATGAATGCCAATAAGTAACATCCTATGATTCAAAAAAAGCCTCCTCTGCCGAGCACTGGTCTCTAACTGGAGTTTTCTTCTTTCTGATGATTTGGGTACAATCTAAAGAATCATTAATTCCTAATCAATATAAGAAACTACCATTAGACAATCGTCTTTTTAGCCATTTTCATTTTTTTGGAGGTCCTGTGCCTCAGAGAACCAATAACAAAAACATTTATGCAGTTACTAGGTTTCACTAACAAAAGTTAAAATGCTTAATTTGATTATCCAAAGTAACATTAACTGAAAGGACAGAAACAAATGGAAGATGAGGCGTTTTAACCAAAGGTTGAATATACTATCTTGTACAAAGAGCTCATTTTATCAAAAACTATGAGACCAAATCGTCTAATTCTAGAGTGAAAAGAAGGCTAGACTGGTACTAAGCAACCCGGTTTTAGAGCCCATTCTGTCACTACAAGGCTACAGGTATTTTAGTAAGTCACAAAATTCTCATGGACTATTTAACCAAACTCAAAAAATCTGTGACTTTACCATTACTCCCTACCATCAACACCCCTAAAAAAACCCAAAAAACTATCATCTCCAAGCTCTGATGACCCTGCTGTGGTAGGCTTATCACAGTGGGTACCATATTCACTGCCTGGCAGGTGGATTATATGTTCCCAACCTACGGGTTCAGTTCCAGACATGAGGTTTTCTATGAACAAAGAATTGCAAGCAAAAATGTTAGTCACTTCTATATAAAAGCTTTAAGAATCACCATGCTCCCTTTTCTCTCTACCATTGGACCAGCAATGTTTCAGATAGGGGCTGTTGTGTCAAACCAGAACAGGTGCCAGCTGAAGGTGCCACAGGTAGGAACTACATTAAACCCTCAATAGGAAGTTACAAATAAGAAATAAACTTTTGTTGTCAAAAGCCACTGAGATTTTTGGGTGAGTCTGTTACCACAGCAAAACCTAGCCTACCTCACTGCTACTCTTGCCATTTGCCAAATCAGTTAATCAGCATCTTCAAACGACTCGGTGTTCATGATCACAAGCTCCAAATTAGGAGTTGTTTCAGACAGACACACATGCTAAAATACATCTTTCAACAAAAATGAGGCATTTACTCAAAAGCTTTTTCTTTAAGCTACCACTAAAAATAAGTTGACTTGCTAACCTGGGAATTCTGTAACAGTTGCTCTTTCCTCTTACTAATTGCGACAGTATTAGTCAGAAAAGTCAAAAATACATAGTGCATCTGTTATGAGCAACAAAGCAAAACATTAGCTATTCAGAGGAAAATGAGCACTTTAGGGAGGGTTGAGAATCTCATTTGAAGACACAGAAAAAATTTAGGAATGTAGTACTACTGCAACATTAAAATTATTAATAGCAAAACAAGTAAAAAGATAAACATTCCACTTAAAAAATACTTTGAACAAACTATATATTCCATAACTATAGAAGGAATGAAACTTGTTTTTCCTACTCTGAGGAGGCTTCTAAGATCCTATTTTGAATTCAGGTTGCCATAGAAACCAGAAGAATCCTGGATGTGATTCCATCATAACTGCTGCATGATTTGGTGCACATGGAAGAACCCTATCTTACAGTCTCAACTTAAAACAAAGCCCAACTCTGGCCTGAATCTTCAATGGGTCTCACCATTGAGGCTAAAACATCTGTAAAAAATTAAGGCTCATGACAGTGATACTCCTTCAAACTTAGATATTTTGCTTTCAAAGAGGTAGGAGTAACAGTCAACACGAGCGTGACCTACAGATGTGCTCTCTGAAGCCAGGTCATGGTATGTTGTCCATGATACCAAGCATGCACGTCAGCATAAAGGTGGTTGGGGGAGATATTTCTATCTATGGAAGCAATCACTGTACTTCAGATAAACCACAGAAGCTATGATACAGCTGCTATACAAAAATATGTAACAATAATAATACATAACATATATATAATAACATTTATTCTGTGCCTACTGTTTTTAATTCTATTTCCATATTAACGCAACACCCTTATAAAGTAGGTACTGTTATCATCTCCATTTGATGGGTAGAAGGGTAGGGGTTGTATGTATGGGTGACACATGGATGATGGATGGGAACATGGATAAATGAACAGATGGGTGACTACAAGGATGAATGGATTAATAGATAAATGAATTAAAAGCTTTTCTAACAATACAGAAGATGGTATCTCCTCAGCAAAAGAATATTGAGAATAATGCTTAAAGGAGGTTAAAATGACAAATGGACTGAATATCATTAGATGACCACCAAATATACATGTGTGCATTTACATGTACTTATGCAAAGGACCAAGAATGGAAGTACTCTTTAATAAAGTTAGTTTTCTACTTCTTTCCTCTTACTATTTTGGAGATGCCCGCTCACACAGCTGCTGCGAGACAGATGGAAAGACCCTGCCGTGGAACGATGGTCCACGTCAGCATTACATGTGGCTGGCTAAAGGAGCAAGAGGGATCTTTAGACTGAGAGGCAGTCAGGGCAGGATCTGAGAGGGTCAAGAGCTGCCAGGTAGTGGATGAGGCCCTAAAAACCTCAGGAAAAAGATCACTGTGTTTCTGTTTGTCTCCAACTTAAGGTTTTGAATTCTGCAGCCTACCATACTGATTCATGATCATCCCCAAGTCAAAGTACCTAGAACTTAGAGGTCCAGTCCTACTTATTACAAGTTCTACCCTTCTGGGAAAAGGAGAGCCTTCTTAGACTGAGAAGTACCCAGCAGTGTCCATTTGAGATGCCAGGGCCATGACAGTTTAACAGAGAGAGTGTCAGGTATTTCTATGTCCATTTGGATTTTGGTAGAATCAAGATGGTGGGTGGAATTCTTGCTCTCCTAGGGAGTCTCCTCTCTGGGGCTACTAGGTAAGATTTTGTCAGGACTCAGGAGCAAAGAGAGAGAGAGAGAGAGAGAGAGAGAGAGAGAGAGAGAGAGAGAGAGAGCAGGCACTATATTCCTATTGCTTAGCAAAGTTCATAGGAATAGAGACCACAAACAGCTGCAGAAACTGTCCTTGGGACTCTGAGCCTCCAGGGTTGTAAGTGTTCTGGCTGCCCCTGGTGGACAGTCCTCCTGAGTCCAAAGGCAAGGAGGAGACAGAGTGCCCCCTTCCTGTAGAACAGTAAAGAGAAAGGTTAAAACATACTATGTGCAGTATAGAAAACGGAAGCTTCACAACAGGTCTAACCAAGCAGCAATAATGAAACAGCTACTGAAGAAGTCATTATAGAGTGAGATTCCAAACTTCATCTAGGAATGAGTGGGAAAGGAACAGTATCAGTTAAACTGAAAAGAAAAACATTTGGATGCGACATGAAAAGAGAAACAAGGTGAAGAGATGAACTCTGGCCAATGACATGCTTCTCAGCAACACCTAGTGACACAAGGCTTGGCCACTATGCTGTCTAACAAATTGTGACAATGTTTCAACATCATACCTTGCTGCCCTTTGAACAAGAGCCTTTCTGAAGACAGAAATAGTCTGATTTGGAAGGATATTCCCAGTGACCAGTGAGTTGTGGTTATTGCGTGGTAGAATCAACAGGCCCTTTCATCTCTGGCCTCCCCAAGACTTTGGGGAAAATAAATGATTTAGGAGTATTTTGTACAAATGGATGAGTCTGTCCAAAGAAATGAAGGATGAGAATGAGACCAGGTCAGAACTCTGGATAGCTCTTAACAATTAAAAGCTCAGTAGCCTAAGAGAAGCCAGCTGAGGAAACAGGACGAGCAGTCAGAGGGGTCTGCAATACAGACAAGACAGAGGAATGTCTCAGAAAACAGGGATGGGGACAGTTCAGAAAGATGAAATGCTCTGGAGATGATAAGTAGTATTCTATGGAGGCTTAGAAGCTGGCAGTGAAATCATGATGTCTTTTTAGTGAGCACAGAAGCTGATGGAGGCAAGAAGCCAAGTGTTCCTGTCTGAGAAGTCAATTGGCTATAAGGAAATACAAGCAGTGAATAAAAAGTTGTTCTTCCAAGATGTCTGAGAGCAAGGGAAGGAGAGAGAGATCCAGCAGTAGCTTGGGGAAATCGCACGGAGTTGGTGGTGTTTTTGTTTTCAGTCCTGCTTTGATTTCAGAATGGGGTTTACTCAAGTGCCATTACAGCCAAAGGAGAAGTTCTCAGAGGACAGGGAGAGACTCAAGTTCAAGAGCATGATCAACAGTGATAATTAACAGACGACAACCCAGGTAATGGGGAAAGAGGATTGAGGACACACCTAGAGGAGGAAGCTCTGGAAAGGGAAGGACAGGGCATTTTTTAATCTGAAATAATACTGGAAAGAGGCAAAAGCCCAAACTAGGACATCTAAAATGTGGTTTATATAAGTGCATATCATTAACCCAACACCTGCATCTGTGGTTTGCCCTCAAAATGCACAAAATCACTGTGAGACATCAAAACAACATTTTTCGAATATGTTCTGTACTTTCTATTTAAGCAAATGGAAAAATACATACTCCATTTTAGCATCATGTCAAATGAAGCTCTAGACTGGGATTTAGAGGGTTAAGACTTCAACTAAGGTGAAGTGCTACCCTTCAGACAGCCAGGGTTTGACTTAATGAAAACAGGGATATTAATTGCTTCAACCAATCCTCCCTTAACATGTGATTCACCTAGAAATGTCAGGAGGCTATCAGTAAAAGCAACGTGCAAAGGCTCTTAAGGAGAATATTGTCAAAACTTAGGAGAATATTTGACACCCTTTCTAAATATTAAAACAGTGACCATTTTCCCCTTCTCATACATTTGTTTGTGAATTGGTGGTGTTTTCTCAAGTGTAAAAATACTATTCGACTTAAAGACTTCTCAGAATTAGAGACAACGCACATAGAACTATATACTGAATCTTGAAAGAAAACTAAAAAGGTGACAGTAACCTATTTCCTTTTTTGCTTGTTCTTTTCCCTTACTGAACACTGGCTTTTTACATTTTGTCTTCTTCCAGAAAAGATTTTCCCTAGTAGACTATGCATTTAAAGTGAAGGCTGTATACATTCAAGAAGTATAAGCCCCTTATCTTCAAACATGTCATTTTGACCCAGTATCCAATGTTTCACAACAAAGTATGTTTAGAGACAAGTTCTCTCATAACTGTAGTGACTACACAGAAACCCACCATAAAAATCTCAAGGGAGACAAGGACATCCCCCTCAAGCTCCTCCCTTGGCCAATCTACTTACTACATTCATCTCTGCCCTCCAGCCACCTCTGCATCCTCTTCATCCCAATATGCACCCCTCAAACCACTTCTCTTATTTCAACTCTTCAAATTAACCAAGTTTGTCTGGTTTTCATCATTATACTCTGAATGAAGGGCAGAGATGCATCACACAGCCCACAGCTGTTTAAAGGGAAGTAGAGGAGAAAATGTGAAACCAGTAACTTTTTTATAAAGAACACACTCAATGGCTCAAATCCTACAAAAGCGAAGCGCTTCAGAGCTGCTTTGCAAAAGGCAATCAATTCAGTCCAAGTACAATATAAAAACATGGACAGTAATCAACAATTACATCCATTGCTGCAATTTTTCTAAAATCTTCTGGTTTATTAAGGTGGACAAGAGTTGTAATATTCCTTTCCAAAGAGATGACAGCATGTCATACATCTCCATTTCTTTAACATGCTTGATTTGTATATATGAAAGCATGGACTTGATTTTAATGATCTGCAATCTCTACATTTGCTTCAGTCATCCTCGTGGAGTTACATAATTTGATATTTGATACGAGTTTTTCTTTAAAGGAATAACATGAAACCAAAAAATTTTAGGAAAGTTTAGTGTTCTACCAGGATTCACAGCACCCCATCACCTACAATGTTGTTGCCATGAATTACCTATTAGGTCATGCACAGTCCTCACAAGTGTAATAATTAGGATCCAGGTGGTCAAGGTGAAGGAAATTAGGGCTGTTTTAAGATTACTTGAGTTCCTATTTCTTGACAATGTTTTGCATTTGAAACTGAAATAAGTTAGGACAAAAAATGAGGAGAACGGGCTCTGGAGAAAGCCCACTATGGGGACAGTATGGGTATAGGACTGGCATTTAATGTTAATTCCTGGGATTAACTTTTAAATAGCTTTCCCACAACCAAAGCAGTTGGCTCTCTGTCTTGAAAAACAACTGAAGTGTACAACTCAAAGAATTGCAAGCATTTCTGTTAACACAAAGCCCAAAGAGAGAACCTCTGAAAGATAAGATAAACTATGCCGTAAAGACATATACACCTGTTTACCATGATGACAACTGATATTTACGATGCAGAAGCACAATAAGTGGATCATGATAGGGGAATTTAGAATGTCAGGAACACCCTAACATGTCTAGCTAAGGACAAATTGTTTACTAGAACAAAGTGAACAGAGAAAACACAAAGTGACTAAAATCAGTATCAGTAGATAATGGGTTTGTAATTATTTAGTTTATGATGGCTACTTCTCACCATTTTTGTTTGTCTGTTTCTTTTATATTTAAACAACTTCCAAAAAGCCTTTACAGAAGGGATATTATAATTTCCTTATTGGATAGTCCTAAAAATGGCATTAAAAGATTATACAGTATTTTAGTTTTGAACTGTGAAATAAAGAGTTGAAAAATACTTGCCTTAATGGTTGCTTATTGCTTATTGATTTGGCTTATCATACAAAAGGCGTCATTGTATCTTCCCCAACAAGCCTATCATCATACAACTGAAGGGTGCTGCTCCCTTAGTGACCTTTCATTGTAATAATGTGGTAAGTAGCACTCATTTAGAAACTGCAAAACCAGAAATATAAAACCCAATATTAACTCCAACCAGTCTGTAATTTTGGCTAAATTATTGGCAACCACTGGCTTCTAGATTGCTAGACCAGTAAGCAAATTCTGAATTTTACTGTTTTCCTCACAATCCTACCCTACGTCCAAAATCTTTACTTTCATTTGTACAAATTGGGTATGATGACTTTACCAAAAACATGAAATGGTTCAAAAGAATTTTCTTTCACACCATTGAGGGTACAACAGCGCAAGCTTCAGAGCTGAGCGCCTGGGAGTGGCGGCGAGGGGGCCAAGAAAGACAAGGACGTTTTCTCCAAATTCTCCCCAGTCGTTTAACTCAATCTGCCTTATTCCAGATATGAGCACACGTGGAATTCATTTGCCTGTCCTCAGCCTGTATTGTAAGTATATGAAAAAGTAGAGATGAGAAAATACGCACTGTGCCTGAAGGGCAAAGGAAGTGGCTGTGAAAGTGAAATAATAATCCCTCAAAGGCCAGGTTAAATTAAAAATCCAGGCCTCTGGACATTTCAAATGCTCTATGCGGTGCACAGAATATTTTGTTATTGTGACACAAGAGCTTCTCGTTTAATAGGAAAATAAACTGCAGGAAGTTGAACTGTGCAGAGGCCATTGTTTGAATCACCAAAATCACATATATGTAGTTTTAAAAGAATAGTGCCCCCGTGTGGTTTTTAACAAGATTTCAGAACTGTTCAGTGTCTCTCCAGCCACAGTTGCTATACCATGAAATGGTGCATTTTCTTTGTGGGCATTATTTATTTTCAATTTTTAAAATGTGATTACGGCTGTACCAAGAGCACTGTAGAAAAATGTAAGTACTTGTGAAGAGCTGCGCTTACACAGCAGGAAGCGTGTTCCACCGACCTCCATACTTAGTGGAGGATGTGAGAACAGAACCTGCAAAGGGCACTCCGGGCAGGTGCTGATGCAGCGGCACCCCTGGAGGGCTCAGGGCCAGGGCCACCGTGGGCCTCCACAGGAGCCATCAGAAGCGGCTTCCTCATCTACCCTTCCACCTGCACCAGTCCAAGTGCTCTGCCTTTTCTCCTGCTGTGAGGAAACTGCTCAAGCCCTCCAGTTGTGCACTGGATCTGACTCAAGGGTTGGGCTCCAGCAATTCTCCCTCATCATCGGTTTTTCCCTTTCCACTGGATTATTCCCACCAGCATAACATAAACAGGCTATCATAAAGACCCTCTCCTGGCCCCACTTCTTTTTTTTTTTGCTTGTCTGGTTGTTATCTTGGTGGAGTGGCTGAAATTCCTGCGTCAGTTGCCTTATCTTCGCTAGGCTGCTCTACTGAGCTGTTAATTTTCACAAGACCTGAGAGCTGTATTCCTTTCGCAGGGTTGCCATAACAAAAGCCCATTCTCTTTTAAACCCATTCCAATATGCCAGGTACTATAAGGCACTTCCATGTATTAACTCATTTAACCCCCATACTCAAGAACTAAGTTCTATGTTATATATGAGACAATGTATACAGAAATTTTTGAGTAATCTGTCAAAGCTATATAATTATTAAACAGCCCAGATATAGACCCAAGTATATGTCATCCTAAAGTGTAAACTCTTAATCACTAGAAAATACTGAGGCTAATTGCTAATCCCCAAGATTAATCACCTCCAAATTTTTAGGGGAGCAAATGCCACTCTGATACTGATGCCAATGTAGATGAACCTGAGATGAGAAATGGGAGTCTGCTTAGTGACTTGGGAGCCACAGATGAGAAAGAATAGAGAAAAATGCCCCAAAGGGAAGGCTCGGAGACACAGCCGGTCACTAGGAGGTGGGGTCCATCCTCACCACAGCATTCCCTCGGCAGATCGCTATTGACAGCCTCCTCCTGCTTGGCACAGCCTTCACTCCTGGTAAGTAGGTGGTGAACAAACCAGATGAAACCCTTATAATATAGTGCAGGAAACAACCAGATAAATAGACTTCTACTATAAAATCAGTAGTGCCAAGAAGTGGTCAGAGGAAGCCTCTCTGAGGGGCTATAATACAGGGGCTGCTTGCATTTTTTATACTTGACTGCCTTCCTCTGTCTTCCCCTCTTGACTTTCATCAGGCAAGACTAGTAGGAAAGTCATGTGCCACCTTCTTTGGCTCTGGTGAAAAGCTCAAAGCACATATCCCCACCCCAGCCCAAATCCCTAGCCACCATAAAAGCCAGAGCCAATGGCCCCTGGCTGTTCTCTCAAGCCATTTTCAGTCCTGCTTGGCAGCCTGCCCTGCTCACCCCAGACAGCCTCAATCTGTGAGTGATAAATCTCCCCATACCTCTTCATGCACGTGCAAAAGAACCAAATGTTAGATCCTCCAAGTCCCATGAGTGCAACTGCAAGGTATGAGCGAAGTGAGGGAATGAGGGAAGAGCAAATGAGGGTTTAGCCCCCAAGCCCCTTTAAATGTAAAGAAATCATCTTGGCTTGGGAATTCCAGGGATTCCAATGGTAGATGCTGAACCAAAGGGCAAAACTGGGAAAAGCTGAGTCACAAATGAAAGCTACCCAAAACATATAAATGCAATATGGACGAGCACTTCACTGTGGCCCAGATTCACATGTGCTTTTGCACGTGTCAATGTGCTTCTGCACATGTCAATGTGCATTTTCCTGACACCCAGTGACACATCTGGTCTTATAACACAGAACAGCTCATGCCTCATCACTGCCCTTCATTCACCTGACCAGTTCTTATGTGGCCCACATAGTCCACACTTTAACTGTGCCTCTGAATATTCAACCCACATGACTTCCAGATAATGATGCCATAAATTTCATCACCATGCTGTGATATGTATGACCATGTCATTTATATTTATCTTTTTGTGAAAGAAGCAGAAGAGCATGTTATTTTCATCTGTCCTCCTTGGCATCTGACCAAGACTGAGACCAAGTGAACAATCTGTTGGTCAAAAATATTTCATGCATAACTACGTGGTGAACAGCTCATGCTGGCCTCTGGGAGAGTCCCAGGAAAGGAGTAGTAGATCCTTGAGTAGACCATTAGATCTTTTTAGAGAAGTAGATCATTTAGTGCTTAAAAGCAAAAAAGCAGCAGGGAACTCACACAGTGGAGATCAGCAAGAAAAGAATAAACACATAAAAAGTGCCAGCAAGTGCTTGGGAGAGGAAGTAAAGGAGAGGTTTGTTCAAGAAGGCTTCAGAAGGAATGACACTAAGTAGCTCTGAGGAGAAGGGTCTGAGTCATTTGGGAAAGGACATTCCATCCAGGAGAAATAGAGTAACAGTGGGAAGATGGACTGTATTGATCCCATGGAAGCAAAGGCAAGTATCGTGTTGGAAAGCAAAGAGGAAATCACAGAGAAGGGTGCACTGAGGACAGAACATTGAAGTCCAAGTTCAAGATACCTCATTTTCTTTCAGAGGCAACTCCAAGCTGCCTGGCCTTCTGAGAAAGAGACTGATGTCAAACAAGGTGGAAGGAAGATGGTTCACTCCCTGTGCAGCCTCCCATCGTAGCAAAAGAAACAAGGAAAGACAAGGCTGTAGCGGTCCAGGGGAAAGGGCATTTGGGGTGGACAAAAGGTATCGGGGTTAATGGTAGAGAACTGGATCATAGGGAAAGAAAAGAGGAGAATGCTTATTAATTATCCATTTTTTTAAATGGCTACTTCCCTCCACTACTAAAATCTGCCCTTCATATTAGCATCCCAGTCTCTAAAAGGTGAATTGTGAGGATGGTCTTGCAAAGCCCTGTGCCTTGCTGTAACTAAAGCTAAATCAGAGGAGGACAAACTCCCTCGTTTCATATGCAGGCAAGAGCAGAGTGCAGCCTTGATGATTCAAATATCTGCACAAGGTGGGGAAAATGTGGCAAAGGAGGGAGAAGAAAAAAGGAATGGGAGGCACATGACCAAGTCTGACTTTTCAGGCCTTCTGCTTAAACTGCCCAGCAGATGGTTGCAAAATATAGATCAAAACACTGCAAGAGCTGGAAGGAATCCTCTTCTCACTAGACCAGTATCTTTGCTCCACATTGAAGGATGAAGTCGATGGAGGGCAACGACTGGCCCAGGCCACACAGCCAGCAAGGGGTGGAAGCCACATCTCCTGATACTCGGTTTCGCTTTCATTCCCTTAAAGCACTTGGACCAAAACATATTTTGTAGCCCATAGAAATCAACTGACTTGCTAATTTGCAGCTAATTTAACCCACCAGCTTTAGAAGATGGCACATCTAATTCGGTGGGCTGTCATTTTAAGGTTGTTGTAATGAACTGTAAATTCCTTAAGGACGGCCAATAAAGACTATGGTTTAATCATATATTACTGAAATGCTTTAATAAAACTTAATTTTTAATAATAGGGAACTCAAGAATCTAAATGTTTTATGCATTTCATCTTGCCAAAGATCCCAATATCTTTAGTATCTTTTCATCTTCAAAAGTTTTGGTATTTCTTTTGAAAGATTAATATGCAGGTCCACTAGTAACAGCTGGCAGTGAACTCACTGGTTTCCATGGATTAACTCATGTAAGCCTCACAACACTGTGAGGTTGGGCCATTATTATCCCACTAGAGATGAGAAAGCTGGGCAGCCAAGTATGATCAAGGTACACAGCTAGTTGGCAGCACCAGGCTCTGAACCCAGAGGTCTGATCTGGAGCTGCTACACTACACAGAGTCTCTGAATCCCATTACAAGAAGCCTTCAGGGTCTGACCGACTCTTTGTCTTACTGGAATCTTGCTGAACAAACCTCTATTTTGGACAAAATCAGCTTAGACATCTTCCAGGTCTGTGTCAATTTTTCTTCAATGGAATCAGTTCCTTCATCGCGTTACCTTTATATAATCAGGGTGCCTGACTATTATATTACATGAGTAACTGTTGGGATCTTTGTAAACACAAACTCCCTAGAAAACAAATACATATAATATACATTTTTTTCCAGTCCCCTTTTACACTTATATATATTCATTTAATCTCTAAATGGCCTCAAGCCTTTTCCTTTCCCACATACATTACAGGACTGTAAACTGCTTGAAGGAAGGACAGCGTCTGTCTACTTCACGTTGGGCCCTGTTCACTGTTCTCTCTCCCACTGCCCCGGGCATCCCCCTGCCATGGAAAGTCTACAGTCCAGTAAATACCTCAGGCCAAAATGGCAGCTTTATGCAAAGCTTTCTTACTAATGCTAAATACCAGGAGGGGTTTTGATCCAAAGAACATTCTAAGGATTGATTCAATGCATTCATAAGTGGTCCACGTGCTTCTGCCATTAATTAGATGATATTAGAGATATTCAAAAGACACAAAAACCAATCCTCCTCTGAAAATGTGGAATCTGGCTAATTTTAAAGCAAGTCTACACTGCATGATGTATTTATTAGGCTGTTAATTGTACTTTTAAATGGATTCATTCTAGGTTAAAAAATAACATTCATTAGCTAAGTGTATTAACAGTAACGAAATCTTACATCCTGCCCACCCGTGAAAATATGCTCTTAGTGTTATAAGCAACCTTATAACTTGTATTCCTCAGTGATAGGTTTATGTTAAGTCCCAAAGAGAAGCTTTGCCCCTAAAAACATGCTTTTAGCTTTATTTTATTTTTTCCAAGTTGGCAGGCAAAGTCTGCCTAAAGAAAAAGTTTGATTAAGACCTTGGAAAAAATTTAGGTAATTTGGGAAATATTTTTTACTAAATTGAAAATAGGCAAATTTAATACTCATAGAGTTGATAAAACTAATATATATTTAAAGAGTTTTCTAATTTTTAAAATAGTATTGATTCAATTAAAACTTATTTATAATCAATCAACTAATTAAAACAGCAAATGTTTATATGGTGCTTACCATGTGCCAGGCACCCTACTAAGCATTTTGCATATGTTAGCTCATCTAACCCTATAACTCCACAAAGAAGGTTCTGTTGTTACATGCACTTCAGACAAAGCAGCTGAGGCAGAGACGTTCATTAACTACCCCACATTCCCATAGCCAGGAAGTTACATTCCTCTGCAAGAAAAAAATGCATTCTCAAATGGAGTGATTTGAGGAGGGTTTACTACAGGGTCTTTTTACAAAGGTGGGGGACGTTTGTAAGGAAAGCAACAAGGGGTGGTGCAGAACCCCAGGACACAGAGGGGGATGCGCCCACCCCAGTGCAAAGGCATGAGACGTTGGAGCAGGTGCAGGAACCGGGGAAGGGGCTGAATGGGCAGCGTGCCCGGTCAGCGCTATAGCCTTCCCTACAGCATGCCAGCGTCTGCACTGGACAAAGCTGGGATCTGTGCTGACCTCAACTTCCCCCCTGCCTCCCTGCATTGGCCAAGCCCAGACACAAGCAGGAGGGGAGGCCCGAGATAAAAAGCCCGGTGATGTGGTCCCTCGGGCACAGAGCAAGGTGGAGGAGAGCAAAGCCCGACGTGGAAGGGCAGGCAGAAACCATCCAGCACAGAAGTGGTGGCGTCTGAGACACACCCAGGGCAGCTGGCGCGACAGTCTGTGTTTTTAAAGGGCTTCTAAGACCATTTCTGGAACTAGAAGACTATGAAGATAGGAAACAGAAAAATGAGTGACTGGGTTGGTGCAGAAAGGCCTGTTTCCCTTTAGGCCTGAGTGTGGAGGAGGGAGCCAGGCAAAGAGCAAGAAAACACCACAGCAAGCAGGGCAAAGGCCCACGTGGGGATGAGCCGGGCACATCTGAGGGCCAGGAAGGAGGCACATATGGCTGGTGAAATAACAGCCGAGGAGAACGGAGGGAAATGAAGAGGAAGAGCTATGCTGACAAGTGTTTCTGCAAAAGGGCAGATGTCTACTTACCGATGCAAATTACACTGTCGTCAGCTCTCTCCTGGGCCTCACGGATGGGCTGCCCCCACTTACAAGTTACTGAAAACCAGAGAGGGTGCCGCGCGGCTGGGCCCAGTGTCCCAGGGGAGCAGCTGCAGCCTCTTCTCCCAGCTGATCAGAAACCCTTGCAGTTCAGGTCGTCTGAGGTCAGGCATGGTCTCCAGCTGCCTTTCTAGCAAGTGAAGATGGCACCCTATCAGCCTCTGCCATCTGAGGGACAGGCAGATTCAGCGTGATCTGGGTAAACACCATTTCCAAATGTAACAGGCACCCAGACCTCCCATCTCTTTATAAATTCTCCTCCACAGACGGTAGATTCTCAAAGGACGAAGGAGCCAAACTTTGATTTTTTTTCTCCCCTATTTAGAAAGTTCTAAATCATTTGACACAACATTTAGCTAGTGGGGGTGGGAGAAAGTGGGGAGGAGAGCTTTAAGGCAAAGTCACGTGCAATAAAGAGAAAAGTGAAGAATATAAGCTTTTGCCCTTTTGCAAGAACTCTTCTAATTTTTCTGATATTCCAAATTCCGTTCCTTAAGCACAACTATTCACTCCTTCAGCTTTCAGGTAACAGATCTTTCTCTTCCTTATTAATAAGATGAAGGTAATGAGCTACACGGGAGAAGCAAGAACTTTCAATTGTGCAGTGTGTCTGGGAAACTATTTTTAATTCCTGTTTCCCAACACCTGGGGTGGGGGGGAAATAAAGCTCAAAAGCTCCTTAGGCAGGAAAAAAAAAACAAGCATTTCTCCCTCACTAACAGGCAGCTTTTCCAAATAAAACCTGTCAGGCTTAAGGGCAAGATGGACTCGGAGTGACTTTCTTCTCATTATTTGTCTCCCAACAAGGCTGTCAAATTATCACAATGCAAAGGGTCAGTGCATTTAAGTTTCACTTCAAATTAAAATCCCAACAGAGGCCATGTCTTGCAAAATAGGTTTTAATACATCCATGCTGGGTGGCAGAGCTCTGCGGGGAAGTGGGAGCAGAGCTTGGGATTCAGATGCTAACGCTTAATGTCCTGAATGCTGTGAAGGCTCCGTCAGGGTGGTCCCGCAGGGCTCCCGTGAAGGGTGGGGACGATGAAGGCAGGCCACACTGCAGGGGAATTAAGGGCAAGGACATATCCCGCAAGAGGAGCAAGCCTGACCTCATCGTCCGCTATCACCATTCCTCTCTTTATTTTAAGCCCTGTTACCACAAAGTGGGACTCGGCAGGCAGCTTCCCTACAGAAAAACCTCCTGTCATGAAAAGCATCACACAAATGCCAACTGTCACTCACTGCTCCGCATAGGAAGATGTGGCTTTTTTGCTCTCTAGGTGTTTGCGGCCTGGCTTTAAAAGCCCAGGAATGGCATCACATAGAGAGTTCCTGCTTCCCACGATGGTACTCTCGCAACGACTTGCTGCCAGACACAGCTAACCTTTGGGGTAAGAGAAGGGAGTTATGGGGAAGAGTTGCCCTACCCTTCCTGGTCTTCACTAAGCACCGTGTGGCGCTGCTTAATTGAGACTAAGTGGTTTTGACTTTCTGTCCTAAGTGGGATCAACCGCTGGGATGAGGCGGAGGAGCCGACGGAAGGAACCGAGGGTTCAGGGGCATCTGGGAGGCCCTGGAACACAGTGGCAAAAGTGTTGTCAGTGGGGGGGAGGGGAGAGTGAAATAAATGACAAGGATTAAGAGGTAAAAACCTCTAGTTATAAAATAAATAAGTCACGGGGGTTGAAAAGTACAGCATAGGGAATAGGGAATACAGTCAATAATACTGTAGTAACTTTGGTGACAGATGGTAAGTACACTTACTATGGTGAGCATTTCACGATGTATATAAATGTCGAATCACTATGCTGTGTACCTGAAACTAATATGATATGGTATGTCAACTGTAATGCAAATTTTTTTAAGAAGCATTGTCAGTGGTCGGTAAGTTGCCCCTGGTATTAAATGTACAGATTTCCAATGTGCTGACCTAGTCATAAACTGGCTGGTCCTCTTTATAGTCCAATGCCCTACAAATCACCAAACCTCTGGGTGGGAAGAAGGAGAGCCTGACATTCTAATGAGAGTTCTGTCTGACAGTCTCCACCGTATCACAAGTAGTATCAGGCAAGGAGACTTGTGGCCTATTTTATTTTGTAGCTTTATTCCCTTCCTTGTTCCAAAAATTATTTAAGATGACTTTCTAAAATATTAGAATATACCTCATATGGATTAAGACAGTCTGTGTTAGATGAACCACAAGGTTATTTTACCTCAGCTTAATCAATAAAAATTTTCAATATAGAGATTCCTCAGAAATTAAAAATATAACTACCATATGATCCAGCCATTCTACTTCTGGGTATTTAACTGATAAACTGAAAACACAAACTCAAAAAGACATATTGCATCCCCATGTTCACTGCAGCATTATTTACAAGAGCCAAGACATGGAAACACCGAAGTGTCCTTCAATGGATGAAGAAAATGTGGTTATATGCATACAATGGAATGTTATTCAGCCATAAAAAAGAATGAAATCTTACCATTTGTGGCAACACTGATGGACCTTAAGGGCATTATATTAAGTGAAATAATAAGCTAGACAGAGAAAGACAAACACCATATGACCTCACTTTCATTAGGAATCTACGAAAAAAAAAGAAAACCAAGCTCATAGATAAAGAGAACACTGGCGTTTGCCAAAGTTGAGGAGTGGGGAAGTGAGCTGAGGAGGTTAAAAGGTACAAACTTCTAGTTATAAAATAAATAAGTCATAGGGATGTATTGTCCAGCATAGTGAATGTAGTTAATATCATATTGCACATTTCAAAGTTGCTCAGAGAGTAAATCTTAAAAGCTCTCATCACAAGAAAAAAAATTTATAACTTATGCATGATGACAGATGCTAACTAGACTTACTGTATCAATCATTTTGCAATATATACAAGTGTACATATGAAACTAACATAATGATATAGGTCAATTATACCACAACTTAAAAAAAAAAGAAGAAATTCCCCTCAAGCTTGTTCCCTGAAACATTTCTCAGTTTAAAATTTTAAGAGTAAGTTAAATTCTTCAGGAGACTTTTAAACCCCATCCTATCAATGAAAATAAAGTGTTAGATGTAAAGAAGGATAAATTCCAATGAGGCTGTCAACTTCTAGAAGCAAAATTTCAAGAGCATGGAAAATGGTATTCTTAGGATACTTTAGACTACTCAGATTATATCTGGAGTATTCTCCTATTATAGAACCAATGGCCTACAGACCACAACTGAAGGACATGTCAAACAGTCTTGGCTATGCCTTCAAGTATAACACAGAACAAGTGTCCTCTGCCACAATACGAAGTCCCTTCAAAAAATCTCATTTGGCAAATATTAACAGAGTATGCCAGAAACTGAACGGGGTGCAGAAAGTAGCTATGAAGAACTCCAGCTTCAAAAAGGCAATGAAAGTATCAAATGATTTCACTCATCTGTGGAGTATAAGAACAAAGAAAAAACTGAAGGAACAAAACAGCAGCAGACTCACAGAACCCAAGAATGGACTAACAGTTACCAAAGGGAAAGGAACTAGGATGGATGGGTGGGAAGGGAGGGATAAGGGGGAAAAGGGGGCATTACAATGAGCACACATAATGGGGGGGGCGGGGGAGGACACGGGAAAGGCAGTATATACAGAGAAGACAAGTAATGATTCTATAGCATCTTACTACGTTGATGGACAGTGACTGTAATGGGGTATGTGGGGGGGACTTGATAATAGGGGGAGTCTAGTAACCATAATGTTGTTCAAGAAATTGTACATTAGCGATACCAAAATAAAAATAATAAATTTAAATTTTAAAAAAGGCCATGAACCAAGGCAGAAATAATTTGGGTGTTCCTTGCTCAAAACGTTTATGATGGCCTCCACCACACGATGGCGCTCTTAGACCATACTGCACACCCGCGGACCCTGACAAGTTTATTCTTGGGGGACAGAACAGCAGGTTCCCAACTGCTTGCTTACAGTCTTCTTTCCTGACCTTCTGTTTGGTTACCTTCTCAGTAAGTCATATATGAGAATCTTGGTTTGGCAGAAATAATAACAGCCCTTTGAATGGGTTGTTCCCAGTGGTCTAAGATAGATGTTGCTTGACTCCATACCTAATAATGTAATGAAGCTCACCCTTTTGAGTATGAATCCGAGGAGGCGCTTGTGTGGCACTCTGCTCCCCACTGATTTACAAGATGAGTCATTCCACGAAAAACAAATCCATTTTGGGCCCCAACCTCAATCTTTGCTAAGGAAATACATCTGCAGACACTGCAGTGGAATCATACTGCTCGTGAGTCTATAAGCCCTAGTTCCACAAATGTTTACAGGTCTGACCTCTTGTTCTAGGTATCTCAAAGCCAGAAAAGAGGCAGGAAATGCAGGCTAACACATTGTGAAGTATTCCATGAACAACTCAACGTGACCTTCTGACTCCGGGTAGACGTGCATTTTCTTATTCTTCTTGCTTTGGCCAAAAGCCCTAACCTCTCCCAGGTGAGAGTGCAGCATTTAGGATGACCTCTTCTTTTCCTAGAGTTCAGAGGGAGAGAAAGAAATGCTGCCGGGCAGTCACAGCTTCCCTGTGAAGCCTGAAGGGAGAGGGGGCTTTGCCAGAGAGATTTTTCTTCTCCCATTTGGTTGAAAGTCAGCCAGGGCGGCCATCCTGCATCCAAGACGCCAGCAGGCTTGAGGCGCTGCTGCGCCCCTCATCCTCGGAGCGGCCTGCCAGGCGCTACAGCAGGGAGCTGGCAGCGCCTCAGCCTGCGGGAAGATGGAGCCAGGCTTCAGCAGCTGGGCGCGAACAGCGACGACCCTCAAAAGGGCTGTGACAAAATGCAGCGCCCAGGGAGTCTGATCACTGTTCACGCTGGCAGGGAGAACCAGGGTTGGGAGTGGGAGTGGGGTCAGCAGGGTCCCCAAAGAAACCCGTGTCAGGAAACTGCTGTGATCTACCATGCTGTGTTTGGGGGGGAGGTGGAAGTGCTGGTTGTTTTCAGAAATCCTGCTGATGGCAAATTTCCTAAATTCTTTAAAGCATCAAGGATGCTTGCCTGCAATGGGAACACAGAATAAACAGCCTTGTAAGGCAAGAGACTGGAAAGCTTGTAACTCTGGGGTTTGCATACTCTCATGCCAGTGTGCACAAGTTGCTGGGAACCATGGAGCAGCCCCCCACCCCCCACCAGCCCTTTTTCAAGTTCTGCTGTCTGCCTTTGGCCTAATGGGATGAAATATCCCCATCCAGCTTCTGCAAAAGACAACAGGGGTTTGGCTAATGGCCGGCCGTAAGCCAGAGTGCTGCCTGATTGCAGGTGATGAGTGCTCAGCAGAGGTGATGAACACTTAGGACTTCCACCAGGGGACCTGACTGACTCTGAGACATAAGTGGAGAGGTATGAGGGGGCAGCGGGAGGCACGTAAGAGGCAAGGCTGGCCTTCCTCAGCCACCCTCTACCTTAGGCTAGCATCTCCTTCAGTAAATGAACAGCAGAGGCTGAGGCTTCCCTTTCTTCTTTTCTCTCTCTCCACAGCAGACTCAGGCACGAAGGGCAGGACTGGCTGCAAACTCATTTTCAAAGACCCTACAATGTGAATTCAGGAAGAGGGTGGGAGGCGGCTGTCACACAAATGACCAGGGAGGCCCTGAGACATGTGTGACTCGGCTGCGTCGCACAACAAATCAGTGGCGAGGACAGGAGTCCAGGCCTCTGCCTCCCAGGCCAGGGCGCTCTGGGCAGAAAAGAAACTTGTCTCTTCGCAGGCCTGTATGTCCGTCTCCACCCCACGGGGATATGAGGACAGTTCCTCAGAGAGGCCTCCCTGCCAGTCCCGTGTCCACAGCTCTGGGCAGATACAGAAGAAAGATAAGAAGCGAATCCAGAATTGAAGTCACATGTTTACTTTATATGACAATAATTAAACAGCATTCTTTAAAGATTTGGCTCTATAATCTAACATTTCATTTTATTTTAAAAAGTCAAAAAACATAACTTCATGATTTGTCTACTTATTTTAAAAATCTTACTGTCCCCCAGTGTTAAACCCAAACCTTTCTTTAACCAACCTTTTGCAAAAAGCCTACACTTTTCCTATTCTGTTCACTTGCCAAACAGCATATGGAGCTGTAGGATATTTTTAATTGTCACACAGGTTCTGTCTTACCTCTCCAACTTACTGTTTGCTCGTTGAAGATAAAAGCCTCAGTTTTTATGCTTGTTTCTATCTACTGGAAACATCTGACTGATAATTCTGCCCATGGCAGGCACGCAGAGCAAAGGAGCAGAGTGGGACCAGCAGTGCTCACAGAAACGAGGAAATTCCTTTACAACACCAGACAAGCAGAGCAAAGCTCTGAGAAAACTAAATCCTCAGAAACTAATTATAGACAAGAAGCCAGCAGTGAACATATAAAACCACATATCTTTCAAAATAACTTAGAATGAAGAAAAGAAAACAAAGACATTTATGACAACTGGTATCTTGTGCACACTTTGGGCATTGTTCATTGACAATGTTTAAAGCTCCTTAATTGCATTAGGGAAACAAATATACTTTATGTCTACGCAGAATGAGAATTCTAATTCCACATTCTATTTCTGCAAAAATTATACTGGCTAATAAATGATGGCCCGTTTTCATTTCAGCTGAATGGTTATGTATCATTTATGGGTTATCCTAATAAATTAGCTGGGAGATTTTTTAAGTATCAAAACAGGCCAAGAAGTTTAACCCATATAGTAGTGAAAAAAAAAAGAATTTAAACATCTGCTGTATCAGAAAGTTCATGATTCTCCTATCTGATGGTACTGTCCTATCATACAATTTTTAAAATAATTTATTAACAAACCTTCCAATTTATAAATCCCTATTATCAAAATCTGGCTCAGATAAGAATTAAACCAAAGCATATGAAGCCATGTCTAGGCAAGGTCTCTTATTTCCTTCAGTTAATTAAATTCAGAAATATTTTTTCAAGATCAGAGAAATGTTTACACTTTATGTAAAAATCTGGCCCTTTGTTCACACTCAAATGTGCATGTTGCCAGTGCCCCAGTGCTGAATGATGGTAATTAACCCCTGGTTGAGAAACAAATTGGCATTTTCAGGACAATTTCCTAGTGAGAAAATGTCCACATAAACAAAATTGCATTATGAACAAATCCCCATGTTGGTCATCTCAGTGAATCCTAACCACGCACGGCAATAGAGCAATGACTGCCACCCCCAATCTCAACCTTTCAGGGTTGAGTCCCTCCAAACAGCCAGAGCAGAACCTGTACACTCTGTAGAAGGTACACAAGGATTTCAACTTCCAAGAACACCCTCCTGGTCTCTCTCAACAAACTCTCAGCACTCAGTACAGTGACCCTGAGACACTAGGAAAGACAGATGACTTTCCCCTTTCTCAGCTAGTCCCAAAGTATTTTTCCCCGTTTGGAATTTTTACTGCAGAATCCTTTATTCATAGGTAGGTCTGTGTTCTCAGGCTCAAGAATCTGTTTAATAAACTATGAATTTATAAGGCATCATCATTTTTTTAGTTGCATCATTTTTTTTAAGTATTCAACTGAGTCCTCAAGGGAAGTATTTCTGGAAAAAGGTAAAAGGAAATCTGTAATGGGGACTATAAATTTCTACTTAAACTTGCCACAATGAGGAAATCTAGTTAGAAAAAAAAAAAAACCTAAATTAATGTGGCAATGAGACGAAATATAGAAAAGTAGGCAACTGGCCGGGGTGGGGCTAGAGGAATGCTATTGCTGGTAGTAGAGTTTACTAAAATCACTAACATGAAAGGTCTGAGTTTTTGTGGGAAGGCGAGCGAGGTCATGAAGACTTTATAGGAAGAAAGAAGAATCTGGGAAAATCTATCCATGGCCAAGAAAGTTGGAGAGTATATTGCTGAACACACTTTCCTTCAATAATCCTCTGATTTTCTGAATAAGACTGAACCAAGAAACAATTCTGCATCTGATTTATCTTTGTTCCTCCAAAACCACGAGAAAGGGAGAGATTTTGCAAGGGAATAAAAGATAGTGTTTTGTCTAGCATTGTTAGAAGGAATATTCACCTGGAAATAAGAAGGCCAAATGTTAGCATTAGCTCTCTCATTAATTCCATCAGAAAAATGTGTAAGTTCTGGGGATCTAATATACAGCATGGTGACGATACATTTGTAACTTCCCGAGAGAGTAAATCTTAAATGCTCTCACCACAAACATTTGTAAAAAAAGAAAAATTATAACTGTATGAGGTGATGGGTGTGTGAACTAACCTGACAGTGGTAATCATTTGCAATATATATACACGTCAGATTTTTTAAAACCCATCCAAACATGAACTGGTCATACAGGGCCTTTGTCTCACTCATTCCAGTATGGCCAGTGCTTGAAATAATGCCTGACACATACTAGGTGTTCAATAAATATTAGTTGAGCCCATGAACGAATGAGTGGACTATGTAATCTGTTCAGTCCAGCACTCTTCTGGCCAAACCTCATCCCAAATTCAGGGCTGGAATGCACTGACCCCTGCTTCAGAAGCAATACCCTATCTCCAGGCTAATGACTTTATCAGGAACAAGCTCCTAGAAACTCCTAAACTACCTGCTGATAGGATGGTGAGAAGGCTGGAATGTTTTCCGGTTCCCCTACTACCGAATCTGGGGTCACCGTCAAAGTCTCAAGCAGCATCTATCTGCTGCTACTCCACCCCAACCACAGGACGGCTGTTCAATTCCACTTCCTTTCTGCCATCTGCTCCCTCCCCAGGCCCTGTTCTCACATGCAGTTTTTCGGGGCAGGGGTCTACATTGCTCAGGCTCCTCTTTAGGAAAAGGCCTGCACCTCTCAAGCCTCTGAGGGTTCCTGGGTGAGTCCTACAGACCAGGAAACTCGCTCTTTGAATTTAGGCCGAGGTCCAAGAAAGCTAGACTGACAGTACAATTGACCAGAAACACCAGCTAAATTTACTACATTATTTACTGCTCATACTGTGTGGCCATCTGCTGATGAGCAGATAATCATTAGAAGATGATCAAGAGGAGGAAAAAAAGGGTATTTTACATCTTAGATTGTGCCTTCTGGCTGAAAGTGTTATCATTTTTTTACCTTCACATTTAGAATTAAAAGTGTGTGTGTGTGTGTGTGTGTGTGTGTGTGTGTACATATGCATGTGTATATAAATATTTATATACACAAATTCATAAAGACACACAAATGGGTTCTTTACATACTTATAGAAAAAAAATGTCTGTAATTCACTTGTTTCTTTTGTCACATAAATCAATAGAAACTTCTTCATTCTTCAAATATTAAAGTGTTCAGTTGAATAACATCCATTCTTCAAATATTAAACTAAATTGAGAAGGTCTGACATTTCCCGGGCTTCACAAACATTTGATTCAATCAGATTTATATAATGAAAACATCAACACCAGAAATATATAGGAAAAAATCAAAACAAATTACTGATGTAAAATATACTCAGAACAAAACTCAATCCCCTCTTTGAACTATGGAGAATATCCATTAAGATTACACCAAACAAAAATGAACTTCTTTTAAAACAAAGTTATTAAAGAAAAATTTCCTATATAAAATCTATCATAAAGAGTTTGGAAAAGAAATCACTCTTACTCCGAAGCACATCATAATACTGGAAAGCACTTAAAGGCCACATACAAATTAAATCAACTTAAAATGAAACATTCCCAGCATTTCCCATCCCAAGTCTCTTGCTCGGGCTGTTTCGTCTGGCTGCAACACATATAACCCCCTCTGCCATCTGCTGGAAAGGCTGTCTGCTAGAGCAGGCGCGTGGCCCAGCTCATGTCATGGTATTATGGGTCTTGCCTCCACTAGGAGACTGAACAACGCATGGGCCGTTTTATTCTCCAAAATTCTCAGAGCACCCAAAAGTTCTCCTTGACAAAGGTTTGCTAAATTGAACTAAGTTGAGAAGGCAGAGACGGGGAAGGGATGGTGGTGGAGAGAGGGAAAGATTGAGTGGAAAGAAGAGAGGATATGAAGCAAGTGTATGAAATGACATTGTATCCAGCTCAGGACTTCAGACCAGAAAAATCATCGTCCACCATGTCCAGTGATTGTAACTAGATAAATACATAAACATATGTGTATATGTACAGACACAGAGAAGGATCATTCACCCACTTCTTTTCAGTGCTATATAACAAAGGAGATGAGGTATTTATTTATTATGCTTTAAAAGAAAAGGATTGGGAAAATGTTGAGTGTTCAGAGCAGTATTATTCATAACAGCTAAAAGGTGGAAACAACCCAAATGTCCACCCACAGGTAAATGGATAAATAAAATATAGGATATACTTTCAATGAACTATCGCTCAGCCTTAAAAAGGGATAAAATGTCACAACACAGACGAACCTTGAAAACATCATTCTAAGTGAAACAAGCCAGACATGAAAGGACAAATATTGTATAATCCCACATATACAAAGTACCTAGAATAGTCAAATTCATGGAGACAGAGAGTAAACAGTAGTTACCAGGGACTTGAGTGAGAGGGTAATGAGGACATACTGTCTAGTGAGCACAGAGCTTCAGTTTGGGAAGATGAAAGGCGACGGATGGTGGTGATGGTCGCATAACAGTGTGAATGGACTTAACATCACTTTATCATATACTTAAAAATAGTTAAAATGGTCAGCTTTAACACAAAAAAGACAAGGATTAGGGAAGAGTATCCGTTGCACAGTCTCACAGGTTTACAAGTCGTCTCCTTCCCACATCCCACTGAGCACACACTGGGAGCTTCCAGGCCTGGGAATTCCCTCTTCTGGCTCCAGAGTTAAGACGGCACCTTACCGTAACTGCAGGTCCCACGGTGCTAAATACAGTGACCTGCAGCCAGCCGGGGCGCATTAAACTTTTGCAGATTCACTGAAAAAGGAAAAAACACAAGCGCAACGAGCAGCTGGAAGGATTTTCTATCTTTTTTGGAACAAGAGACTGGAATAGAGGAGGGAGAATGTTCTAAAGGGCCTAGACTGTAGGCTGACTAGAAAACAGCAAGTCTGGATGTTTGTGACTGGGAATCAATGAAAGGATGGGGAAATTTTTCTTTGGTAAACAACTTCCCTGATAGGAAAAAAAGGAGATCGTGTATCATAAGTAAGATCCACCTGAGCCAGCTTTTTAATAAAACATAAAGAGAAATGAGTTATCAAGATGGAAATGGTATTTTTTACCTGGAAACTCTGATTATATAAAGTATATTTTTATGAGCCTATTGACTATGCTTTCAGGGAAGATGAGAACGTCTCATTTCTCAGATGTGACCGTCGGCAGAAACATCAAATTACTGGAGAAAGAAGGCATGCTAGGAACACAAATGCACTCCGTGACTCAACAAGGTAAAAATGGGTGAAGTTATAAAAATGTTAAAGCAAACACCTTTGGCCTAGAGCAATTCTACAGAACAATCACAGAGATGAACCTCCTCTCTCCGCGACTGCTTCCTGCAGCTGTGGCTCATTTTAACTCCACTGAAGCACACAGGAGGATCTATTTGCCCTTTTAAAAATCTGACTCTTACCCTTCGGTCCGAACTCCCTTTCCGGTTTAATTCTCCCCAACTGGTGTTTATGCCTGCTGAGGGAGAGGAGAATTCTGCCTGCTTTTCAGATCAAGTCTTGGCTTTTTAAATCAAGTTAATTAACCCAGAAATGCTAGTCAGTTTATCATCTCAAGCCGTTGGCCCGAGCCCCCCGCATCTGGATGCAACTGTCCCTGAGTGCTTCCACCCAGTTAGGGAAAGGGGGCCTTGTCTTGGGCTGCTGGGATCAGGCATCCATTGAGAAGAGATTAGGTGGAGTGGGGTTTCCCACCTCCGCACCTCAGTTGTGGGCTGTATGGCTCTTCATGGGGGAGGTGTCGCAGCAACCCTGGCCTCCACCCAGTAGATGCCAGCATCTCCCCCTAGATGTGAAAACCAACAATGTCCCCAGGTCTTGATGAATATCCTCATGGGGGCAAAATCTCCCCAGCTGAGAACCACTGCGGTAAAACAAGATTTCATTCCACTGCCTCACACCATCAGAAACCTCAATCTGAACATGAAAATCTCCTCACCCCTGCCTGACCCCTGCCTGCCACAGACAAGGTATTAGCTCAATGAGGACCATCAGCAGACAGCCGAGCCAGACCCAGGCAACGGCGAGAATTTGTCCAAGTGGAAACTTACCGGCCACCACTTCAATCCCGAAGCCACATGAAGGAGAGAATAAGAAGTACCAGGAAGGCCCACACTTGCCAATGGTGAACTACAACTGACAAAGCTAATACTCTCCTCTCCTCACTCCCCACACGCACCCCAGAGAAGGTACAAGGAGGAGAGGTACCAGAGGGAGATGCACCAGGGGGAGACGGTTTGGGGTTGGGGTTGGGGTTAGGGTCTCGAACCAAGAAGACTTTATCCAGCAAGTTGATCATTTAAATTTGAAGGAGGGATTAAACAATTTTCAGATGAGCAAAAGCTGAGAGAATTTACCTCCCACAAACCATCTCTACAGTGTATTTTGGAGGGGCTGCTATAGATGGAAATGCTCCTAATGTTTAATAGGTGTCACCAGAGGTAATAAAACCACAGCAAAGAAAGTAGAATAGTTAATTACTAAGCAAATGCAAAATTAAATCAACTATCCCCAAAGTCAATCAAGGGATAGACAAAGACTACAGAATATGATACCTTACATATAAAGAATGAAGGAGGAAGAAAAAGGAGGAGAAAAAATGAACCTTTAGATTGTGTTTGTAATAGCATACTAAGTGAGTTAAATTAGACTCTTAGATAGTAAGGAAGTTAATCTTGAACCTTTGGTGACCATGAATCTAAAGCCTGCAATGGCAATAAGTACATACCTACTGATAATCACCCTACATGTAAATGGTCTGAAGGCACCAATCAAAAGACACAGAGTCACTGAATGGATAAAAAAAACAAGACCCATCTATATGCTGCCTACAAGAGACTCACATTAAACCCAAAGACATACACAGACTAAAAGGGAAGAGATGGAAAAAGATACTTCATGCAACTAATAGGGAGAAAAACGCAGGAGTTGCAGTACTTATATCAGACAAATCAGACTTCAAAACAAAGAAAATCACAAGAGACAAGGACATTACATAATGATAAAGGGGCCAATCCAACAAGAAGATATAACTGTTATAAATATCTATGTACCCAACACAGGAGCACCTACATATGTGAAACAAATACTAACAGAATTAAAAGGGGAAATATAATGCAATGCATTCATTTTAGGAGATTTCAAAACACCACTCACTCCAAAGGATAGATCCACCAGACAGAAAATAAGTAAGGAGACAGAGGCACTGAACAACACATTGGAACAGATGGACCTAACAGACATCTACAGAACCCTACACCCAAAGGAGCAGAATAGACATTCTTCACAAGTGCACATGGAACATTTTCAAGAATAGATCATATACTAGGCCACAGAAAGAGCCTTGGTAAATCCAAAAAGACTGAAATTATACCAACCAGTTTCTCAGACCACAAAGGTATGAAACTAGAAATAAATTATATAAAGAAAATGAAAAATCTCACAAACACATGGAGGCTTCACAACATGCTCCTAAATAACCAATATCAATGACAAAATAAAAACAGAGATCAAGGAATATATGGAGACAAATGACAAATTCCACACTGCAAAATCTGTGCGACACAGCAATGGCCATCCTAAGAGGAAAGTATATACACTACAGGCCTACCTCGGCAAAGAAGAACAATCCCACATCAACAGTCTAAACTCACAATTAACAAAACTAGAAAAAGAAGAACAAATGAGGCCCAAAGTCAGTAGAAGGAGGGACATAATAAAGATTAGAGTGAAAATAAATAAAATCAAGAAGAATAAAACAATAAAAAGAATCAATGAAAGCAAGAGCTGGTTCTTCAAGAAAACAAACAAAATAGATAAACTCCTAGCCAGACTTATCAAGAAAAAAAGAGTGTAACACATAAACAGAATCAGAAATGAAAAATGAAAAATCACTATAGACACCAAAGAAATACAAAGAAGTATTAGAAAATACTATGAAAAATCATATGCTAACAAACTGAAGAACCTAGAAAAATACAACCCTCCAAGGCTGACACAGAGAAAAACAGAAAATCTCAACAGAACACTTGCCAGAAATGAAATTGAATTGGTAATCAAAAAACTACCTAAGAACAAAACTCCCATACCAGATGGCTTCACTGGTCAATTTCATCAAACATTTAGTGAAGACCTAATACCCATCTTACCTAAAGTTTTCCAAAGAGTAGAAGAAGAGGGAATACTTCCAAACTCATTCTATGAGTCCAGCATCACTCTAAGACCAAAACCAGGCAAAGACACCACAAAAAAAGAAAATTACAGACCGATATCCCCGATGAACGTAGATGCAAAAATACTCAACAACATATTAGCAAACCGAATTCAAAAATACATCAAAAAGATCATCCATCATGATCAAGTAGGATTTATTCCAGGGATGCAAGGATTCTACAACATTCGAAACTCCATCAACATCATCCACCACATCAACAAAAAGGACAAAAACCAGAGAGCCAAGATGTCGGCCTGAATAGAGCAGCGGAAATCTCTTCCCAAAGCCACATATATTTTTGAAAATACAACAAATACAACTATTCCTAAAATAGAGACCAGAGGACACAGGACAACATCCAGACCACATCCACACCTGCCAGAAACCAGCGCCTAGCGAAGGGGGTAAGATACAAGCCCCGGCCTGGCAGAACCCGAGCGCCCCTCCCCACAGCTCCTGGTGGGAGGAGAGGAGTCAGCAGGGAGGGAGAAGGATCCCAGGACTGCTGAGCACCCAGCCCCAGCCATCCGGACCACAGCGCAGACACAGTGCGTGTATGGGGTGCTGGAAACTAGGGAAACAGGACAGTAAGACCTGCGAGCCGGTCCACACAGCCAGCGCCCCTGGGACAAAGAAAAGCGAGTGCTTTTTGAAAGTCTTAAAGGGACAGGGACCCCACAGCTGGATGAAAGCGTCCAGGGACACTTAGCCCAGCAGCTGGGAATCCCAGGGAACTCCGGACACCCTAATCCCCTGGGCAACAGCGCAGCTCGGAGGCCCCTCACGGTGATAAATAGCCTCCCGCCCATTCCCCCTCAGATGTGGCTCTGCCATATTGGAGAAGCAGCCTGAGGCTGGCCACGCCCACAGCAACCGCGGAGCTCCACAGCAGCCGGGCAAGAATTAGAAACCCCACCTGCATGCAGCTACCCAGCACAAGCCACTAGGGGTCGCTGCTCTCCCAGGAGAGGAAGGCCACAAATCAGCAAGAAGGGACTTTCTCTTAGCCAACACACGTGCCAGCTCCCCACAAATACCTCTATCACCATGAAAAGGCAGAAGAATTTGATACAGACCAAGATCACAGAGGCAAACCCTGAGAAGGAGATAGACCTAACCAATCTCCCTGAAAAAGAACTAAAAATAAAGCTCATAACCATGATGATGGAGCTGCAGAGAAATATGCAAGAGCTAAGGGATGATGTCCGGAAGGAGATCACAGAAGTGAAACAATCCCTGGAAGGATTTATAAGCAGAATGGATAAGATGCAAGAGGCCATTGATGAAACAGAAACCAGAGAACAGGAACGCATAGAAGCTGATGCAGACAGAGATAAAAGGATCTCCAGGAATGAAACTATATTAAGAGAACTGTGTGACCAATCCAAAAGGAACAATATCCACATTATAGGGGTACCAGAAGAAGAAGAGAGAGAAAAAGGGATAGAAAGTGTCTTTGAAGAAATAATTGCTGAAAACTTCCCCAAACTGGGGGAGAGAATAGTTGTTCAGACCACGGAAGCACACAGAACTTCCAACAGAAGGGACCCAAAGAGGACAACACCAAGACACATAATAATTAAAATGGCAAGGATCAAGGACAAGGACAGAGTATTAAAGGCAGCCAAAGAGAGAAAAAAAGGTCACCTACAAAGGAAAAACCCATCAGGCTATCATCAGACTTCTCAACAGAAACATTACAGGCCAGAAGAGAATGGCATGATATATTTAATGCAATGAATGAGAAGGGCCTTGAACCAAGGATACTGTATCCAGCACGATTATCATTTAAATATGAAGGAGGGATTAAACAATTCCCAGACAAGCAAAAGTTGAGGGAATTTGCCTCCCACAAACCACCTCTACAGGGTATTTTAGAGGGACTGCTCTAGATGGGAGCACTCCTAAGACTAAAGAGATGTCACCAGAGAAAATAAAATCACAGCAAAGAAAGCAGACCAACCAAATACTAACTAAAGGCAAAAAATAAAATCAACTATCCACAAAAGCAGTTAAAGGAAACACAGAAAAGTTAAAAGGAAACCAACCAAATACTAACTAAAGGCAAAAAATAAAATCAACTATTCACAAAAGCAGTTAAAGGAAACACAGAAAATCAGAGAATAAAACAACCAACATATAAAGAACGGAGGAGGAGGAATAAGAAGGGAGAAAAATAAAGAATCACCAGACAGTATCTAAAATTGCTCAATAAGTGAGTTAAGTTAGACAGTAAGATACTAAAGAAGATAACCTTGAACCTTTGGAAACCACGAATCTAAAGCCTGCAATGGCAATAAGTACATATCTTTCAATAATCACCCTAAATGTAAATGGACTGAATGCACCAATCAAAAGACACAGAGTAATAGAATGGATAAAAAAGCAAGACCCATCTCTATGCTGCTTACAAGAGACTCACCTCAAACCCAAAGATATGCACAGACTTAAAGCCAAGGGATGGAAAAATATATTTCATGCAAACAATGGGGAGAAAAAAGCAGGTGTTGCAGTAGTATCAGACAAAATAGACCTCAAAACAAAGAAACAAAAGATAAAGAAGGACATTACATAATGAAAAAGGGCTCAGTCCAACAAGAGGATATAACCATTATAAATGTATATACACCCAACACAGGAGCACCAACATATGTGAAACAAATACTACAGAACTAAAGGAGGAAAGAGAATGCAATGCATTCATTTTAGGAGACTTCAACATACCACTCACTCCAAAGGATAGATCCACCAGACAAAAAATAAGTAAGGACACGGAGGCACTGAACAACACTCTAGAACAGATGGACATAATAGACATCTATAGAACTCTACATCCAAAAGCCACTATTTACAATAGCCAAGAAATGGAAGCAACCTAAGTGTCCATCAGTAGATGAATGGATAAAGAAGATGTGGTACATATACACAATGGAATATTATTCAGCCATAAGAAGGAAACAAATCTTACCATTTGCAACAACATGGATGGAGCTAGAGGGTATAAATAAGCCAAGCGGAGAAAGACAAACACCAAATGATTTCACTCATATGTGGAGTATAGGAACAAAGAAAGACTGAAGGAACAACACAGCAGCAAAATCACAGAACCTAAGAATGGACTAACAGTTACCAAAGGGAAAGGGACTGGGGAGAATGGGAGGGAAAGGAGGGATAAGGGTGGTGAAAAAGAAAGGGGGTATTCCGATTAGCATGTATAATGTGTGTTGGGGGGAATGGGGAGGGCTATGCAACACAGAGAAGACAAGTAGTGATTCTGCAGCATCTTACTATGCTGATGGACAGTGACTGTAATGGGGTTTGTGGGGGGGACTTTGTGAAGGGGGGACCCTAGTAAACATAATAGTCTTCATGTAATTGTAGATTAATGACAACAAAATAAAAATAAAAATAAAAAACGGACAAAAACCACATGATCATCCCAATAGATGCTAAAAAAGCATTTGACAATATTGAACATCCATTCATGATAAAAACTCTCAACCAAATGGGCACAGAGGGCAAGTACCCCAACATAATAAAGGCCATATATGACAAACCCAAAGCCAACGATATACCTAACAGTGAAAAGCTGAAAGCTTTGCCATTAAGATCAGGAACAAGAAAAGGATGACCCCTCTCCCCACTTCTATTCAACATAGTACTGGAGGTCATAGCCACAGCAATCAGACAACACAAAAAAATACAAGGCATTCAGATTGGCAAGGAAGAAGTTAAACTGACCTTATTTGCAGATAACATATTGTACATAAAAAACCCGAAAGAATCCACTCCAAAACTACTAGATCTAATTTCTGAATTCCGCAAAGTTGCAAGATACAAAATCAAGATGCAGAAATCTGTAGCATTCCGAAATACTAACAAAGAACTAGCAGAAAGAGAAATCAAGAAAACAATTCCATTCACAGTTGCATCAAAAAGAATAAAATACCTAGGAATAAACCTAACCAAGGAAGTGAAAGACCTATACTCTGAAAACTGAAAGACACTCATGAGAGAAATTAAAGAAGATGCCAATGAATGGAAACACATCCCAAGCTCATGATAGGAAGAATTAATATTGTCAAAATGACCATCCTGCCTAAAGCAATCTACAGATTCAATGCAATTCCTATCAAAATACCAATAGCATTCTTCAATGAACTAGAGCAAATCGCTCTAAAATCATATAGAACAACAAAAGACCCGGAATAGCCAAAGCAATCCTGAGAAGGAAAAAATAAAGCTGGGGTGATTATGCTCCCCAACTTCAAGCTCTACTACACAGCCACAGTAACCAAGACAATTTACTACTGGCTACTGGCACAAGAATAGGACCATAGACCAAAGGAATAGATTAGAGAGCCCTGATATAAACCCAAACATACATGGTCAACTAACATACAATAAAGGAGCCATGGACATACAATGGGGAAATGACAGCCTCTTCAACAACTGGTGTTGGCAAAACTGGACAGCTACATGCAAGAGAATGAAAGTGGATTATTGTTTTTAACCCTATACACAAAAGTAAATTCGAAATGGATCAAAGACCTGAATGTAAGTCATGAAACCATAAAACTCTTAGAAAACAATACAGGCAAAAATCTGAATATAAATTTCAGCAAATTCTTCCTGAACGCATCTCCTCGAGCAAGGGAAAGAAAAGCAAAAATGAACACATGGGACTACATCAAACTAAAAAGTTGCTGTATGGCAAAGGATGGCATTAACAGAACAAAAAGGCATCCTAGAGTATGGGAGAATATATTTGTAAATGACATCCGACAAGGGGTTAACATCCAAAATAAACAAAGAACTCACACACCTCATCACCCTAAAAGCAAATAACCCGATTTAAAAATGGGCAGAGGAGGGGCGGAGCCAGGATGGCGGCGTGAGTAGAGCAGTGGAAATCTCCTCCCAAAAACACATAGAGCTATGAAAATATAACAAAGAAAAATCTTCCTAAAATAGAGACCACAGGACACAGGACAACATCCAGACCACATCCACACCTGCAAGGAACCAGCGCCTTGCGAAGGGGGTAAGATACAAGCCCCGGCCCGGCGGGACCCGAGCGCCCCTCCCCCCGGCTCCCGGCGGGTGGAGAGAAACCGGAGCGGTTTTTTTTTTTTTTCTTGGCGAGCGCTTTTTGGAAGCCTTAGAGGGACGGGCCCCCGTTGCTGGGGAGGCAGGGTGGCGGGACCGGTGAGCAGGTGCCTGGGAACGGCGCTGGAGGACAAAGAATATCCCGCGTTTCTCCCTGCGGGACCGGCGGGCGGGTGCCTGAGACCAGTGCCTGAGGACGGAGGAGGTCGCGCGTTTTTCCTTTTTTTTTTCTCTCTCTCTTTTTGGCGAGCGCTTTTTGGAAGCCTTGAAGGGACGGGGACCCCAGTGCTAGGGAGGCAGGGTGGCGGGACTGGTGAGCGGGTGCCTGGGACCGGTGCCTGAGGACAAAGAATATCCCACGTTTTTCCCTGCGGGACCGGTGGGCGGGTGCCTGAGACCGGCACTTGAGGACAGAGGAAATCGCGCGTTTTTCCCCTTTTTTTTTTCCTTTTCTGCGAGTGCTTTTTGGAAGCCTAAAAGGGACAGGGACCCCGGTGCTAGGGAGGCAGGGCGGCGGGACTGGTGAGCGGGTGCCTGGGACCGGCACCTGAGGACGGAAGAAATCGCGTGTTTTTCCCCTTTTTTTCTCTCTTTTTGGCGAGTGCTTTTTGGAAGCCTTGAAGGGACAGGGACCCCGGTGCTAGGGAGGCAGGGCGGTGGGACTGGTGAGCGGGTGCCTGGGACCAGTGCCTGAGGACAAAGAATATCGAGCGTTGCTTCCCTGCGGGACCGGTGGGTGGGTGCTTTTTGGAAACCTTGAAAGGACAGGGACCCTGGTGCTAGGGAGACAGGGCAGCAGGACCAGTGAGCGGGTGCCTGGGACCGGCAACTGAGGAAAAAAAAAAAAAAAACGCTTGTTTTTTCCTTTTTTTTTTCTTTCTTTCTGTTCCCTCTCTCATTGTTGCTGTTGTTGTTTTGGTTTGGAGAGTGCTTTTTGGAAGTCTTAAAGGGGCAGGACAGGTCACTTAGACCAGAGGCAGGGAATCTGGGGATCTCTGGGCACTCTAACCCCCTGGGCAGCAGGGAGCACAGAGGCCCCTTACGGAGATAAATAGCCTCCTGGCCACTCCCCATCCAACGGGGCTCCACCATTTTGGAGGAACAGCCCCAGCCAGGCCAAGCCCACAGCAACAGCGGAGATAAACCCCAAAGCAACTGGGCGGGAAGCAGAAGCCCTGTCTGCGCACAGCTGCCCAGCACAAGCAACTAGAGGTTGCTAGTCTCCCAGGAAAAGGCTACAAACCAACAAGAAGGGAAGCTCTTCCAGCAGTCACTTGTACCAGCTCTGCAAACTATCTCTATCACCATGAAAAGGCAAAACTACAGGCAGACAAAGATCACAGAGACAACACCTGAGAAGGAGACAGACCTAACTAGTCCTCCTGAAAAAGAATTCAAAATAAAAATCATGAACATGCTGACAGAGATGCAGAGAAAAATGCAAGAGCAATGGGATGAGATGCAGAGAAAAATGCAAGAGCAGTGGGATGAGATGCAGAGAAAAATGCAAGAGCAGTGGGATGAAGTCCGGAAGGAGATCACAGATGTCAGGAAAGAGATCACAGAAGTGAAACAATCCCTGGAAGGATTTATAAGCAGAATGGATAAGATGCAAGAGGCCATTGAAGGAATAGAAGCCAGAGAACAGGAACGTATAGAAGCTGACATAGAGAGAGATAAAAGGATCTCCAGGAATGAAACAACACTAAGAGAAATATGTGACCAATACAAAAGGAAAAACATTCGTATTATAGGGATACCAGAAGAGGAAGAAAGAGGAAAAGGGATAGAAAGTGTCTTTGAAGAAATAATTGCTGAAAACTTCCCCAAACTGGGGGAGGAAATAATCGAACAGACCATGGAATTACACAGAACTCCCAACAGAAAGGATCCAAGGAGGACAACACCAAGACACATAATAATTAAAATGGCAAGGATCAAGGACAAGGAAAGAGTTTTAAAGGCAGCTAGAGAGAAAAAGGTCACCTATAAAGGAAAACCAATCAGGCTAACATCAGACTTCTCAACAGAAACCCTACAGGCCAGAAGAGAATGGCATGATATACTTAATGCAATGAAACAGAAGGGCCTTGAACCAAGGATACTGTATCCAGCACGACTATCATTTAAATATGATGGTGGGATTAAACAATTCCCAGACAAGCAAAAGCTGAGGGAATTTGCTTCCCACAAACCACCTCTACAGGGCATCCTACAGGGACTGCTCTAGATGGGAGCACCCCTAAAAAGAGCACAGAACAAAACACATAACATATGAAGAATGGAGGAGGAGGAATAAGAAGGGAGAGAAGAAAAGAATCTCCAGACAGTGTATATAACAGCTCAATAAGCGAGCTAAATTAGGCAGTAAGATACTAAAGAAGCTAACCTTGAACCTTTGGTAACCACGAATCTAAAGCCTGAAATGGCAATAAGTACATATCTCTCACTAGTCACCCTAAATGTAAATGGACTTAATGCACCAATCAAAAGACATAGAGTAATAGAATGGATAAAAAAGCAAGACCCATCTATATGCTGCTTACAAGAAACTCACCTTAAACCCAAAGATAAGCATAGACTAAAAGTCAAGGGATGGAAAAACATATTTCAGGCAAACAACAGTGAGAAGAAAGCAGGGGTTGCAGTACTAATATCAGACAAAATAGACTTCAAAACAAAGAAAGTAACAAGAGATAAAGAAGGCCACTACATAATGATAAAGGGCTCAGTCCAACAAGAGGATATAACCATTCTAAATATATATGCACCCAATACAGGAGCACCAGCATATGTGAAGCAAATACTAACAGAACTAAAGAGGGAAATAGACTGCAATGCATTCATTGTAGGAGACTTCAACACACCACTCACCCCAAAGGATAGATCCACCGGGCAGAAAATAAGTAAGGACACACAGGCACTGAACAACACACTAGAACAGATGGACCTAATAGACATCTATAGAACTCTACATCCAAAAGCAACAGGATATACATTCTTCTCAAGTGCACATGGAACATTCTCCAGAATAGACCACATACTAGCTCACAAAAAGAGCCTCAGTAAATTCCAAAATATTGAAATTCTACCAACCAATTTTTCAGACCACAAAGGTATGAAAGTAGAAATAAATTCTACAAAGAAAACAAAAAGGCTCACAAACACATGGAGGCTTAACAACATGCTACTAAATAATCAATGGATCAATGAACAAATCAAAATAGAGATCAAGGAATATATAGAAACAAATGACAACAACAACACTAAGCCCCAACTTCTGTGGGATGCAGCGAAAGCAGTCTTAAGAGGAAAGTATATAGCAATCCAGGCACACTTGAAGAAGGAAGAACAATCCCAAATGAATAGTCTAACATCACAATTATTAAAACTGGAAAAAGAAGAACAAATGAGGCCTAAAGTCAGCAGAAGGAGGGACATAATAAAGATCAGAGAAGAAATAAACAAAATTGAGAAGAATAAAACAATAGCAAAAATCAACGAAACCAAGAGCTGGTTCTTTGAGAAAATAAACAAAATAGATAAGCCTCTAGCCCAACTTATTAAGAGAAAAAGAGAGTCAACACAAATCAACATAATCAGAAATGATAATGGAAAAATCACGACAGACTCCACAGAAATACAAAGAATTATTAAAGACTACTATGAAAACCTATATGCCAACAAGCTGGAAAACCTAGAAGAAATGGACAACTTCCTAGAAAAATACAACCTCCCAAGACTGACCAAGGAAGAAACACAAAAGTTAAACAAACCAATTACAAGCAAAGAAATTGAAACAGTAATCAAAAAACTACCCAAGAACAAAACCCCGGGGCCGGACGGATTTACCTCGGAATTTTATCAGACACACAGAGAAGACATAATACCCATTCTCCTTAAAGTGTTCCACAAAATAGAAGAAGAGGGAATACTCCCAAACTCATTCTATGAAGCCAACATCACCCTAATACCAAAACCAGGAAAAGACCCCACCAAAAAAGAAAATTACAGACCAATATCCCTGATGAATGTAGATGCAAAAATACTCAATAAAATATTAGCAAACAGAATTCAACAGTATATCAAAAGGATCATACACCATGACCAAGTGGGGTTCATCCCAGGGATGCAAGGATGGTACAACATTCGAAAATCCATCAACATCATCCACCACATCAACAAAAAGAAAGACAAAAACCACATGATCATCTCCATAGATGCTGAAAAAGCATTTGACAAAATTCAACATCCATTCATGATAAAAACTCTCAGCAAAATGGGAATAGAGGGCAAGTACCTCAACATAATAAAGGCCATATATGATAAACCCACAGCCAGCATTATACTGAACAGCGAGAAGCTGAAAGCATTTCCACTGAGATCGGGAACCAGACAGGGATGCCCACTCTCCCCACTGTTATTTAACATAGTACTGGAGGTCCTAGCCACGGCAATCAGACAAAACAAAGAAATACAAGGAATCCAGATTGGTAAAGAAGAAGTTAAACTGTCACTATTTGCAGATGATATGATACTGTACATAAAAAACCCTAAAGACTCCACTCCAAAACTACTAGAACTGATATCGGAATACAGCAAAGTTGCAGGATACAAAATTAACACACAGAAATCTGTAGCTTTCCTATACACTAACAACGAATCAATAGAAAGAGAAATCAGGAAAACAATTCCATTCACCATTGCATCAAAAAGAATAAAATACCTAGGAATAAACCTAACCAAAGAAGTGAAAGACTTATACTCTGAAAACTACAAGTCACTCTTAAGAGAAATTAAAGGGGACACTAATAAATGGAAACTCATCCCATGCTCATGGCTAGGAAGAATTAATATCGTCAAAATGCCCATCCTGCCCAAAGCAATATACAGATTCGATGCAATCCCTCTCAAATTACCAGCAACATTCTTCAATGAATTGGAACAAATAATTCAAAAATTCATATGGAAACACCAAAGACCCCGAATAGCCAAAGCAATCCTGAAAAAGAAGAATAAAGTAGGGGGGATCTCACTCCCCAACTTCAAGCTCTACTACAAAGCCATAGTAATCAAGACAATTTGGTACTGGCACAAGAACAGAGCCACAGACCAGTGGAACAGATTAGAGACCCCAGAAATTAACCCAAACATATATGGTCAATTAATATTTGATAAAGGAGCCATGGACATACAATGGCAAAATGACAGTCTCTTCAACAGATGGTGCTGGCAAAACTGGACAGCTACATGTAGGAGAATGAAACTGGACCATTGTCTAACCCCATATACAAAGGTAAACTCAAAATGGATCAAAGACCTGAATGTAAGTCATGAAACCATTAAACTCTTGGAAAAAAACATAGGCAAAAATCTCTTAGACATAAACATGAGTGATCTCTTCTTGAACATATCTCCCCGGGCAAGGAAAACAACAGCAAAAATGAGCAAGTGGGACTACATTAAGCTGAAAAGCTTCTGTACAGCGAAAGACACCATCAATAGAACAAAAAGGAACCCTACAGTATGGGAGAATATATTTGAAAATGACAGATCCGATAAAGGCTTGACGTCCAGAATATATAAAGAGCTCACACGCCTCAACAAACAAAAAACAAATAACCCAATTAAAAAATGGGCAGAGGAACTGAACAGACAGTTCTCCAAAAAAGAAATACAGATGGCCAAGAGACACATGAAAAGATGCTCCACATCGCTAATTATCAGAGAAATGCAAATTAAAACTACAATGAGGTATCACCTCACACCAGTAAGGATAGCTGCCATCCAAAAGACAAACAACAACAAATGTTGGCGAGGCTGTGGAGAAAGGGGAACCCTCCTACACTGCTGGTGGGAATGTAAATTAGTTCAACCATTGTGGAAAGCAGTATGGAGGTGCATCAAAATGCTCAAAACAGACCTACCATTTGACCCAGGAATTCCACTCCTAGGAATTTACCCTAAGAACGCAGCAATCAAGTTTGAGAAAGACAGATGCACTCCTATGTTTATCGCAGCACTATTTACAATAGCCAAGAATTGGAAGCAACCTAAATGTCCATCGGTAGATGAATGGATAAAGAAGATGTGGTACATATACACAATGGAATACTACTCAGCCATAAGAAGTGGAAAAATCCAACCATTTGCAGCAACATGGATGGAGCTGGAGAGTATTATGCTCAGTGAAATAAGCCAAGCGGAGAAAGAGAAATACCAAATGATGTCACTCATCTGAGGAGTATAGGAACAAAGGAAAAACTGAAGGAACAAAACAGCAGCGGAATTATAGAACCCAAAAATGGACTAACAGGTACCAAAGGGAAAGGAACTGGGAGGATGGGTGGGCAGGGAGGGATAAGGGGGGGGAAGAAGAAGGGGGGTATTAAGATTAGCATGCATGGGGGGGAGGGAAGAAGGGGAGGGTGGGCTGCACAACACAGAGAGGACAAGTAGTGACTCTACAACATTTTGCTAAGCTGATGGACAGTAACCGTAATGTGGTTGTTAGGGGGGACCTGATATAGGGGAGAGCATAGTAAACATAGTATTCTTCATGTAAGTGTAGATTAAAAATTAAAAAAAAAAAAAAAAAAAAAAAAAGAAAGAAAGAAAGAAGAAAAAGGGGGATTACTCCTTAACAGGATAAAACTATTGGTAAATCAAAGATCAACGCATGCTTTAAATATCCTTAATGTTGATCACTTAAAGGGTGTCAGATGATCAGCTATGGAGGTACTCTTTTCTGATAATATTCCTTTCTCTTAATTTAAAAAAAAAAAAAAAAAAAAGCAGTTACTGTGTGCTGACCTCCAATGAGTTCTGCACAGTGGTATAGAGGGCATGTCAAAGTGTGGGCAAAGGGTCTGTTTGTTTCTATGCAGGAGATCAAGGCCTAGCTTGGATACCCAGAAAATGAACTAAGATACGATATGATCATCAAAAAGCCTCCACAGGGATCCGGACGATGCTGCGGTTGTGGCTGCATCCAGCCCACCATCTCCTGGACTTGCCATAAGAATGAGGAGGGAGATGTCTAGGCTGGCATGTGCATACAGTGAGACAACGAATTTGACCGGATCTGTACTGTTGGAACTCAACCAGGAGTTGGGAGGGGTGCAAGTTGTAGCACTCCAAAATCTCATGACTATAGACTATCTATGGTTAAAAGAACATATGGGATGTGAACAGATCCCAGAAATGGGCTGCTTTAATTTGTCTGATGGTTCAAGTACAGTTGGACAATATCCATCATATCATAGACTAATTTTCACAAATGCCTAGGGTGCCTAAATGGTTTTCTTGGCTTCACTGGAGATGGATGGTAATTATAGATTTGCTTTGTTTATGTCACCGTATTCCTATTATGTTAATATATGTGTGCAAATTAGTTAGTAGTTTAAAACCCATACATACTTAAGGTACTATACAAGAAGATATGTCAAAGAAATAATCAATCCTCCCAAGTTTCCTTCGTATGCTACATCTATAGCTTTTCTTCTTCCTTCCTAATTACAACCCTTAAATAGAATTCGTGCCTCATATCGAATTTACCGAGTATCATAATTCCTCCAGGTGGTAAAGATACCTTGAGACAAGTGCTAGGCATAGAAGCCACAGGGCATAAATCTGCAAAGAAGTAAAAAGCTAACCTTTGCAAACAATATGGCTTCTCTCTCACTTACCAACTTTACATTTCCCTGTATGGCCCCGGAAGATGACTGGTTAGCCAGAGACGGGTAAGATTCCTCAAGGGAGGAACAACCTAAGACAGGCACAGTCGCAGGGGGGCCATCAGGTGAGAATTTGGGGATCAACAGAGGTGAGGCTCAGAACCTCACCCCCCCTGCTTTGAGAGAAATCTTCTGCATCCGTGGATGTCTTGATGCCCTTGTCTAGCCTGGATTAATACTTAGTCCATAGGCACACACCTTATCATCTGATCATCTACATTTGCCTTCTTACAGCACTAAACTATGTTTTCTACCTTTATCTTGCATCTACCTACCACTTCAGCATTTTATTAAAAATAAAAATAATAATAATAGTAGGAGAAATGTGGGATCAACATATAGATCAAGTACAAAAATCAAACGAATATTCATATTTGACCTGATTGTTTATAGGTCATATTGCATGATCAAAACCGAAAGTTTCTGTGATGACTGCCCTTGTACTGTTCACCATGTAAGAATTTATTCACTATGTAAGAATTCGTTCACCATGTAAGAACTTGTTTGTTATGCTTCAGAAGATTGGAGACTGACGAGAATTAGGCTTGAGATGGATTAATGATTGTACATTGAGCGTTGACCCCCCTATACTGAATTTTATTGTTGTTAACAACCATTTGATCAATAAATGAGAGATGCCCTCTCAAAAAAAAATAAAAAATAAAAATAAAAAAAAAAAACATTAAAAAAAAAAAAAAAAAAAATGGGCAGAGGAAAAAAACAATAGAAAAAAATCAATGTAACCAAGAGCTGGTTCTTGGAGAAAATAAACAAAATAGATAAGCCTCTAGCCAGACTTATTAAGAGAAAAAGAGAATCAACACACATCAACAAAATCAGAAACAAGTAAGGAAAAATCATGACAGACCCCACAGAAATACAAAATATTATTAGAGAATACTATGAAAACCTATATGTTAACAAGCTGGAAAACCTAGAAGAAATGAACAACTTCCTAGAAAAATACCACCTTCCAAGACTGACCAAGGAAGAAACAGAAAATCTAAACAGACCAATTACCAGGAACAAAAGCAAAGCTGTAATTAAAAAACTACCCAAGAGCAAAACCCCCAGGCCAGATGGATTTACCACGGAATTTTATCAGACATACATAGAAGACATAATACCCATTCTCCTTAAAGTTTTCCAAAAAATAGAAGAGGAGGGAACACTCCCAAACTCATTCTATGAAGCCAGCATCACCCTAAATACCAAAACCAGACAAGACCCCACCAAAAAAGAAAATTACACACCAATATCCTTAATGAACATAGATGCAAAAATACTCAACAAAATATTAGCAAACTGAATTCAAAAATACATCAAGAGGATCATATACCACGACCAAGTGGGATTCACCCCAGGGATGCAAGGACGGTACAACATTCGAAAATCCATCAACATCATCCATCATATAAACAAAAAGCAGGACAAAAATCACATGATCATCTCCATAGACGCTGAAAAAGCATTTAACAAAATTCAACATCCATTCATGATAAAAACTCTCAACAAAATGGGCATAGAGGGCAAGTACTTCAACATAATAAAGGCCATATATGATAAACCCACAGCCAGCATTATACTGAACAGAAAGAAGCTGAAAGCTTTTCCTCTGAGATCGGGAACAAGACAGGGATGCCCACTCTCCCCACTGTTATTTAACATAGTACTGGAGGTCCTAGCCACGGCAATCAGACAAAACAAAGAAACACAAGGAATCCACAAGAAGAAGTCAAACTGTCACTATTTGCAGATGACATGATATTGTACATAAAAACCCTAAAGACTCCACTGCAAAACTACTAGAACTAATATCGGAATTCAGCAAAGTTGCAGGATACAAAATTAACACACAGAAATCTGTAGCTTTCCTATACACTAACAATGAACTAATAGAAAGAGAAATCAGGAAAACAATTCCATTCACAATAGCATCAAAAAGAATAAAATACCTAGGAATAAACCTAACCAAGGAAGTGAAAGACCTATACCCTGAAAACTACAAGACACTCTTAAGATAAATTAAAGAGGTCACTAACAAATGGAAACACATCCCATGCTCCTGGCTAGGAAGAATTAATATCGTCAAAATGGCCATCCTGCCCAAAGCAATATACAGATTCGATGCAATCCCTATCAAATTACCAACAGCATTCTTCAATGAACTGGAACAAATAGTTCAAAAATTCATATGGAACTGCCAAAGACCCCAAATAGCCAAAGCAATCCTGAGAAGGAAGAATAAAGTGGGGGGAATCTCGCTCCCCAACTTCAAGCTCTACTACAAAGCAATAGTAATCAAGAAAATTTGGTACTGACTGGCACAAGAACAGAGTCACAGACCAGTGGAACAGAATAGAGACTCCAGACATTAACCCAAACATATATGGCCAATTAATATTTGATAAAGGAGCCATGGACATACAATGGGGAAATGACAGCTTCTTCAACAGTTGGTGTTGGCAAAACTGGACAGCTACATGTAAGAGAATGAAACTGGATCATTGTCTAACCCCATACACAAAAGTAAATTCGAAATGGATCAAAGACCTGAATGTAAGTCATGAAACAATAAAACTCTTAGAAAAAAACACAGGCAAAAATCTCGTGGACATAAACATGAGTGACTTCTTCATGAACATATCTCCCTCGGCAAGGAAAACAAAAGCAAAAATGAACAAGTGCGACTATATCAAGCTGAAAAGATTTTGTACAGCAAAGGACACCATCAATAAAACAAAAAGGCATCCTACAGTATGGGAGAATATATTCATAAATGACAGATACGATAAAGGGTTGACATTCAAAATACATAAAGAGCTCACGCACCTCAACAAACAAAAAGCAAATAACCCAATTAAAAAATGGGCAGAGGAGCTGAACAGTTTTCCAAAGAAAAAATTCAGATGGCCAACAGACACATGAAAAGATGCTCCACATCACTAGTCATCAGAGAAATGCAAACTAAAAACACAATGAGATATCACCTCACACCAGTAAGGATTGCCACCATCCAAAAGACAAACAACAACAAATGTTGGCGAGGTTGTGGAGAAAAGGGAACCCTCCTACACTGCTGGTGGGAATGTAAATTAGTTCAACCATTGTGGAAAGCAGTATGGAGGTTCCTCAAAATGCTCAAAATCGAAATACAATTTGACCCAGGAATTCCACTTCTAGGAATTTACCCTAAGAATGCAGCAGCCCAGTTTGAAAAAGACAGATGCACCCCTATGTTTATCGCAGCACTATTTACAATAGCCAAGAAATGGAAGCAACCTAACTGTCCATCAGTAGATGAATGGATAAAGAAGATGTGGTACATATACACAATGGAATACTATTCAGCCATAAGAAGAAAACAAATACTACCATTTTTTGCAACAACATGGATGGATTTAGAGGGTATTATGCTCAGAGAAATAAGCCAGGCAGAGAAAGACAAATACCAAATGATTTCACTCACATGTGGAGTATAAGAACAAAGAAAAAACTGAAGGAACAAAACAGCAACAGACTCACAGAATCCAAGAATGGACTAACAGTTACCAAAGGGAAAGGGACTGGGAAGGATGGGTGGGAAGGGAGGGATAAGGGCAGGAGTGTAAGAAAGGGGGCATTACGATTAGCATGTATAATGTGGGGGAAGGCATGGGGAAGGCTGTACAACACAGAGAAGAGAAGTAGTGATTCTTCAGCATCTTACTACACTGATGGACAGTGACTGTAACAGGGGTTGTGGGGGGGACTTGGTGAATGGGAGAACCTAGTAAACATAATGTTCCTCATGTAATTGTAGATTAGTGATAAAAAATTTTTTAAAAATGGGCAGACGACATGAAGAGACAATTCTCCAAAGAAGAAATTCAGATGGCCAACACACATATGAAAAGATGCTCCATATCACAAATCATCAGGGAAATGCAAATTAAAACCAGTGAGATATCACCTCACACAAGTAAGGATGGCCAGCATCAAAAAGACAAACAACAACAAATGCTGGCGAGGATGCTGAGAAAGAGGATCCCTCCTATACTGCTGGTGGGAATGTAAGCTAGTGCAACCATTATGGAAAGCAATAGAGAGGTTCCTCAAAAAACTAAAAATAGAAATACCATTTGAGCCGGGGATCCCATCCTTGGAATTTACCCAAAGAATACAGCTTCTCAGATTCAAAAATACATATGCACCCCTATGTTTCTGGCAGCACTATTTACAATAGCCAAGATATGGAAGCAACCTAAGTGTCTATCAGTATATGAATGGATAAAGAAGAGGTGGTACATATACACAATGCAATACTATTCAGCCATAAGAAAGAAACAAATCCTACCATTTGCAATAATATGGATGGGGCTGGAGGATATTATACTTAGGGGAATAAGCCAGGCAGAGAAAGACAACTGCCAAATGATTTTCCTCATTTATGGAGTATAACAACGAAGCATAGACTCCAGGGTGGGACTGGTGGTTACCAGGTGGGAGGGGTGTGGAGGTACAGGTGGTTGGGAAGGGAGAGGGGGATTGAGGGATATTATGTTTGCTGTACATGGTGGGGGTGTCACGGGTTGGACAGTGTAGCACAGAGAGGGCAAACAGTGAATTGGTGACGTCTTGCTGCACTGATGGATGGTGACTGCATTGGGGTGTGGGCGGGGACTTGATAGTATGCATGGATGTAGTAACCACATTGTTTTTTCATGTGAAACCTTCATGAGTGTATATCAATAATACCTTAATAAAAAGTTTAAAGAAAAACATATGATCTAAATTGAATTAAACCTGCTAAATACAATCTATTTTAATTTTTAATATGTTTGTGAGTTAGTGCTCCTAAATTTTGGATGATTAACATATTTTGCCACTTAACCAAACCCAAACAATTTCCAATTAAATTGTAAAATTATGCAATATAACACTGCTGTTAGGAATTTTTTTGGGGGTGGTGGGGGTTTCTATCCTTAGCAATTTTAGTGGGAGGTAGAAAAAAAACATAGAATGGCTATAGAATTGCTATGAAAATAATATTTTGAGTCAGTAGTGGTTTTAAAAATCAAAAAGGATTCATTTTTATGGCCGAACAATATTCCATTACATGGATATACCACAGTTATCCATTGGTGGGCATTTGGGCTCTTTCCACCTTTTGCTACTAGGAACATTTTTGCATAAGTATGTGTTTTAGTAAGTAGCTATTTTCAGTTCTTCAGGGCATATACTTAGAGTGGAATTGCTGGGACATACGGCAATTCTTAGTTTTACTTTTTGAGGAACTGCCAAATTGTTTTCCACAGGGGCTGAAATATGGGTCCCTAGTTTTGATAGAGAACTTTAGGGCAGACATGAAGAAAGAAAAGGACATATGGCTCAGTCTCTACAGGAAGTCTACGTATGTTGGAACAGGACTAAAAATGTACTGTAGGAACGTCTTCAAGAGACCAATACTGAGTGGCACCAAGGGGAGAGACACCAGGGAGAGATGCACCAGGGGGAGAGGAATCAGGGGGAGATGCACCAGGGGGAGACAAACCAGGAGGAGAGGCACCAAGAGGAGAGACACCATGGGGAGAGACACCAGAGGGAGATGCACCAGGGGGAGAGACTCCAGGGGGAGAGGCACCAGGGGGAGACGCTCCCAGGGGGAGACGCTCCCAGGAGGAGACACACCAGGGGGAGAGACACCAGGAGGAGACACACCCAGGGGGAGAGGCACCAAGGGGAGAGGCACCCAGGAGGAGAGGCACCAGGACAAGAGGCACCAAGGGGAGAGGCACCAGGGGGAGAGGCACCAGGGGGAGAGGATCGGGGGGAGACACACCTGGGGGAGAGGCATGGGGATCTGATCAGCAGGGAGACAACTCCCTGCAGAGACAGGTGGGCCCACATGGATCTAACAGGTGCCCATGGGACAGATGGTCTGCATTTTAGTCCAGCTTTGCCACCCACTGTTATTTGCCCTTGGATAAGTCATTTACCTTTTTTTGGTTTTCTGTTTCCTCCACTGTAAAGCGATAGAGCCAAATCTTCTAGAGCATTTCTGAGGTTACTTCTAGATGGAAAGTAGTACTGTTTAGGGACTCAGTGCTCGGGGGAGGTACATGGAGAGAGCAGGGAGAAGATGCAGGTAGAGGAACCAAGAAAATAATAGGACAGTCTTAGGTGACTGTACAGTATGCACATGACGGCATGAGCGAGTTTTTAAGAAAAGCCTAGGGAGGCTTAAGGCCAGAAATGATGAACTGCAATTTTCAGGACATAAAGAGGGAAGAATTAATAAGAAGTGACTTTTTAAATTGTTTAGCACTCCCTACATTTTTACCAGTCCTGAATTGTTCTGTGCACACCTGGAAACCACTCTCCCCCCCACTGGTGTTCCCTCTCCCTCCTGCTTCACAAGCCCCTTCCTGCTTCTCTCTCCCCATTCTGCACTCTGATCCCTTCCTGTCTTTTCATTCTTCATGATGATTCTTCCTCTGTGGCTCCCTTGCTTGCTCTCTTTCCCTCCCCTTTTCCTTCTCTCTCCACTCCCTGACCTTTTCCATCAAAACAAAGAAGGAGGTTACCAACCACAGCCCTACATTCCATTTCCTCAAATGAGTCAAATCCATTGAAAGTCAAAGTGGGTCCTGCAGGATGATGTCTTCACGTGCAAAGTTACTGCTTTATCACATGAATGATACACAGGCACTCATTTTATTCTTTTTCCCCAGACTCAGGTCAAGACAAATGACCATCATTAACCTCACGTGCAGAACTCCTAGGGCAGGCCCAATGTGTCAGCTGAACCACAAGCAGTTGTGTGTGAAATGAGGAGGCCGCCCAGTAGAGCTGCAGCACTCTCTGTCTTCATTCGGCTGGCAGAACCCCAGGAGGAGCCTGCCTGTTTTGTGTGGACACAGCTGGACTGAGCTGGCATTTTCCCAGCATGTAGCAGTTGGGTGTGGGCCACAGGTTCCTTGGGGAAATAAAGTTCCTCACAGGAAAATCATTTCGCAAAGGGACACACTGTGCTGAGTCTGCTGCCTGTCACTTAGAAGCCAGGAAAGGAAGCATCAGGGCTCCCCCACACCCAGTTCCAACTTGGTGTGATCCCACACTGGAAGATCAGAAATATCAGCACTTGCTATTTATGAAGAGAACCCAGCCTTGAAAGGAAAGCATTTTGGAATGCTGGACGATGGGAGGAGGGCAGACCACAAACTACATGGACTCTAAATGAGCCAAATCAGCACAATGGGAGCATGAACAAAACCTCTAATCAGCCACAACCAAATAAAAAGAGACTTCCTGGAGAGTAACAGCCAGAGGGGAAGTTAATAGAGTTCAGACTATTAACATTCCACCAATGCTCACAGCTTTTGTAACAAGTACACAGGGCCAGGTCTAGTAGAACAAGGTAAGAAAAACGTAGGCATATCTATTTTTCTAAAATTGCACACAGAATGACATAAGGTAAGGACAGGTGGCTGCTGAAGTTCACCTAATAAAGTCCTTTTTTTGACCCTATTCCCTCCCTACTCAGCAGCCCCGCTTTCCTCTGCCTTTCTATCAGTTTTTTTATAAGTTTTATTGAGATATCATTCACATACCATTCATGTCACCCATTTGGGTGTACAATTCAATGGTTTTAATATATTCACAAAGTTGTGCAACCCGTGCCACATTTTCTTGGAATAAAGTTGATACACAATGTTATATAGGTTTCAGATGTACAACACAGTGACTTGATAATTATATGAATTACTAGATGCTTGCCATAGTAAGTGTAGTTACGCCTGCTACCATACCAAGACACTACAATATTATTGGTTATATTCTGTTTTACTTCTAATCCTATGACTAATTTATTTTTCAATTTGAGGTTTGTACCTCTTTATCCCCTTCAACTCTCTCACCCATTTCCCCACCCTCCTCCCTATGGTAACCAACAGTCTGTTGTTGATATTCACGGGTGTATTTCTTTTTTGTTTGTCTTGTCTATTAGATTCCATATATAAGTGAAATCATATGGTGTTTGTCTTTCTCTGCATGGTTTATTTCACTGAGCATAATACCCTCTAGGTCCAACCATGTTGTGGCAAATGGCAAAGTTTCCTTCCCTTTTATGGCTAAGTAATATTCCACTGTGTATATGTACCACATCTTCCTTATCCATTCATCTATTGATGGGTACTTTGTTTGCTTCCATGTCTTTCCTATTGTAAATAATGCTGCAGTGAACATAGGGGTGCTTATGTCTTTTCAAATCAGCAATTTTGTTTTCTTTGTGCTAGTTTCCAGATGTGGAATTGCTGGGCCCAATGGTATTTCTATTTTTTGTTTTTTGAGGAACCTCCATATTGTTTGCCATGGTGGCTGGACCAATCTACATTCCCACCAAAAGTGCAGGAAGGTTCCCTTTTCCCCACATCCTCACCAACATTTATTATTTCTTGTCTTTTGGATAGCGGCCATTCTGACTGTTGTGAGGTGATACCTCATTGTGGTTTTGATTTGCATTTCCCTGATGACTAATGATTTTGAGTACCTTCTCATGTGTTGGCAATTCCTATGTCTTCTTTAGAAAATGTCTATTCAGGTCCTCTGCCCATTTTTTAACTGAACTATTTGGGTTTTGTGATTATCACCACATTTGAGAATATTTCCATCACCCCAAAAAAGAAACCCTATTCCCTTCAGTAGTCACTCCCAATGTCCCCAGCCCTCCCATCCCCAAACAACCACTAATCTACTTTCTGTCTCAGTAGATTTGCCTATTCTAGACTTTTAATATAAATGGAATTATATAATATGTGAGGTTTTCTTTAGCTTCTTCACTTTGCATAATATTTTCAGGGTTCATTCATATTGTAGCATGTTTCAGAACTTAATTCCTTTTCGTTGCCAAATAATATTCGATTATATCATATTTTACTTATCCATTCATCTAGCCTCTCCCTCTTCTCTGATGGACATTTGGGTTGTTTCCACTTTTTTGGCTGTTATGAATAATGCTGCAATAAATATTCTTGTATAGATTTTTATGTGAACATGTGCCTTTATTTCTCTTAGGTATATACGTAGGAATGGAATTCCTAGGTTTTATGGTAACCCTATATTTAACCTTTTGAAGAATTACCAAACTACTTTCCAAGGTAGCTGGACCATTTTCACTTTCCTACTATCATTCTCCACATTTTCCACATTACTTTATCCCCCCTGTTTCTGCCAAAAAGCATCTCTCTTTTTTATTATAGACATTCTAGAGGCTGTAAAGAGCAATGTCATTATGGTTGTGATTTGCATTGCCCTGATAACTAATGATACTGAGCATCTTTTCATGTAATTATTGGCCACGGGTATATCTTCCTTAGAGATATGTCTATTTAGATCCTTTGCCTATTTTTTAATCGGGTTATTTGTGTTATTATTACTGAGTTTTAAGAGTTATTTACAAATTGTTTAACACATATATGATTTGCAAATATTTTTTTTCCCATTCTGTGAGTTGTCTTTTCATTTTCTTGATCAGGTCCTTTGAAGCATAAAAGTTTTTAGTTTTGATAAAGTTCAAATTATCTGTTTTTTTATTTGGTTACTTGTGCTTTGATGTTATATCTTAAGACCGATTTCCATTTAAAACAAGCTTTTTCAGCCTGAGTTTCTCAGTCGCAGGCATTGATTCTTTCTAATTTTAGCACGAGGGCCTCACCTTGGCCTGACTGACTCATACAGGCAGACACAGCAGATAACCCAGCCCAAAGGTAATGTGAGACGTGAGTGCATTTTCTCATCCTACTGAGTCCTGCTGCTCTCTGATTATCATTACGATTATTATTGAACTTTCACATGTCTTTGTGAGGCTTTTAAGCTTCTGGAGGCTTTTGTTATTATTAATTACTACTTAAAATAGGTGTGAAGGGTATTAGGCAGGTGATAACCCATGCCATTCTGAGATAAGAAAACAAGAAGTGTTACAAAGACAAAAAAAACTCTGAAGTTCTCTGACTTTGACTAGGAAGGAGGAAAGAAACAGAAACTGGCCAAACTGTGACAGAGAGAGGTGAAGGCATACAGCGAGTTAGGAGCAACTGAAGCTTCATATTCTTATATCATCACTCACACTCACCACCACCCCCTTTGACCACCCACCTCACCACAACCAGAGGGATCTTATTAAAAAACCTGGTTATGTCAACTGGTTCATCGATAGCTGCAGATTTTTGGGAAATTAGAAATTTTCAGAAATCAGAAACACCAAGAGAAGACAAGTAGTGATTCTACAACATTTTGTTATGCTGATGGACAGTGACTGTAAAGGGGTTTATAGGGGGGACCTGGTATAGGGGAGAGCCTAGTAAACATAATATTGTTCATGTAAGTGTAGATTAAAGATAACAAAAAAAAAAAAAGAAAAGGGGGATTACTCCCTGATAGGATTAAACTAACTGTAAATCAACAATTAATGCATGCTTTAAATATCCTTAATTTTGATCACTTAAAGGGTGTCAGATGATTGGCTATGGAGGTACATTTTTCTGATAATATTCCTTTCTCTTAAAAAAAAAAAAAGTAGTTCCTGTGTGGTGACCTCCAATGAGTTCTACACAATGGTATAAAGGGCATATCAAAGTGTGGGCAAAGGGTCTGTGTGTGTTTATATAGACAATCAAAGCCTAATTTGGCTACCCAGAAAATGAACTCAGACACGATATGAAGAAGAACTTCCAACATCAGCACTCTCTGGAAGAGTCATACCAGAAGATGATCATCAAAAAACATCAACAAAGATCCAGGCGATGCTGCAGTTGTAGCTGCATTCATCCCACCAGTTCCTGGACTTGCCATTGGAATGAAGAAAGAGATATCTAAGCTGGCCTGTGCATACAGTAAAACAACAAATTTGACTGGATCTATACTGTTGGAACTCAACCAAGAATTAGGAGAAGTGCAAGTTGTAGCGCTCCAAAATCTTACGACTACAGACTATCTACTGTTGAAAGAACATATGGGATGTGAACAGTCCCCAAGAATGGGTTCTTTTAATTTGTCTGATTTCTCTCAGACTGTTCAAGTTCAATTGGACAATATCCACCATATCATAGATAAGTTTTCACAAATGCCTAGTGTGCCTAACTGGTTTTCTTGGTTTCACTGGAGATGGCTGGTAATTATAGATCTGCTTTGGTTATGTAACTGTATTCCTATTATGTTAATGTGTGTACACAATTTAATTAGTAGTTTAAAACCTATACATGCTTAAGTTACTCTACAAGAAGATATGTCAAAGAAATAATCAATCTTCCCATGTTTTCTTCCGTCTGCTACTCCTATAGCTTTTCTTCTTCCTTCCTAATTACAACCCTTAAATAGAATTCATGCCTCAAATCGAATTTACTGAGTATCATAATTCTTCCAAGTGATAAAGATACCTCAAGACAAATACTGGGCATAAAAGCCACAGGGCATAAATCTGCAAAGAAGTAAAAAGCTAGCCTTTTCAAACAATATTGCCTCTCTCTCACTTACCAACTTTACATTTCCCTGTATGGCCCCAGAAGATGACTGGTTAGCCAGAGACGGGTAAGATTCCTCAAGGGAGGAACAACCTAAGACAGGCACAGTCACAGGGGGGCCATCAGGTGAGAAATTGGGGATCAACAGAGGTGAGGCTTAGAACCTCAACCCCCTGTTTTGAGAGAAATCTTCTGCATCCATGGATGTTTTATTGCCCTTGTCTAGCTTGGACTAACACTTAGTCTACAGGCACACACCTGATCATCTACATTTGCTCTCTTACAGCACTAAACTATGTTTTCTACCTTTATCTTGCATCTACCTACCTTCAGCATTTTATTAAAAATAAAAACAATAATAATAATAAAGGGAGAAATGTGGGATCAACATATAAATCAAGTACAAAAATCAAACGAATATTCATATTTGACCTGATTGTTTATAGGTCATAATGCGTGATCAAAACCGAAAGTTTCTGTGATGAATGCCCTTGTACTATTCACCATGTAAGAATTTATTCACTATGTAAGAATTCGTTCACCATGTAAGAATTTGTTCGTTATGCTTCAGAAGATTGGAGACTGATGAGAATTAGACTTGAGATGGATTAATGATTGTACATTGAGCATTGACCCCCCTATACTGAATTTTATTGTAGTTAACAACCATTTGATCAATAAATATGAGAGATGCCCTCTTAAAAAAAAAAAAAAAAAAAAAGCACTTCCTCACCCACAAGCTGCTGCTCCCTCTCTCTAGGGGCAGCCATTTTCTCTTTCATATAATAAAATCTCTTGTGTGGGAAAAAAATAAAAATAAAAATAAAAATAAAAATGAGTCTATGAAACCAGCCAAGATTTTGCATCTCCCACCCTGCCCTTTTTACAAGTTATCTTTGTGGCTTCTTGATCACTTTCGGTTCCTATTTCTTGTGTGAATTTTAGTAACTTTTATCTTCCAGAGAATAGTCAATTCCCTTGGGATTTTCAAATTTATTAGTATATATTTGAGTACAACTTTTAAAAAATTTTCTGTTTTTCATTGAATGCTCTTTTTCATTACAGATATGTTTCCCCATGTCTTTCCTTGATTAAACTAGCTAGTTTGCTGCTTTGTTGATGTAACCGGTATTAATGTCTAAAATACAGCATGCAAGAAAATGGTCACATTTCTTATTTTTCCAACTTAAATTAAACCTGGATCAAAAAAAAAAAAAAAAGAAAAGAAACCACTGGCTCTGATAAGTCCAATACTAGAGCATGCTGTGGGGCCCAAAGTGTATTATTAGTTAAATACACTTTTAAAAAGCATATATTCCATGTTACTAGATACTCTATAATTCATGGTGATAATGTGTTAGATTTTTGGCTTAGAAAAGAACTGCTCAGTAATTCCAATTCTAGGAATTTATCATAAAAGAATAAAACATCAGCATTATTTTTTTAAGTGAAAAATTAGAAAACTAAATATCCAGGAACAAGGGGAAGTTAAGTAAATCATGGTAAATCCATACAGTAGATCAAACACAATGAACTAGATCTTTTTTATTAACTAAGGAAGATGTCCACAAGAGTCTTACATGAAAAAAGCAGGTAACAAAGCAATATACAAATGTTTGTAAAAATGCATTTGCCTATATCTATGTGTACGTATGCATAAAAAAACGTAGAAGGATATATAGCAAAATGTTAATACACAAGTTATCACACCATTGGTGATCTTTATACTTTTCCGTATTTCTCAAATGTTTTGTAATAAGCATGTATTCCTTTGTAATTAAAAGTATTTAAAACTTTTTAATAGAGAAAATACTTAAATCTTATCCTAATTAAGCAAAACATGAACTACCAATGAATATTTTACAAATAAATATGATGGTATATAAAAGCCCCTAACAATTTATCACATTGTAATTTTAAAATAATTTTAAATAAGTAGACTGATACGTGAAGTAGAAAGAGCTTATCAAGTATATCTTACAGACATTAAATGACTTGTTCAAGTCACATACCGAGTAAATAAAAGAAACTACAGGTAGAGGCTGTGGTTTCTGCCTCCCAAATCAGGGAAGAGAAATCTTATAAATGGTTCCAGATGTAGCTGGTCATCTCAAATAGGAAAATAATGATCACAAAAATAATAACTGTAATGTTTTGTGGATTTTCTGACATCCTGAGTACTGTAATTCTTTTTCCACAAACACCAAAGACTAGTGGATAAATTCATTTTCCATGTTGTCTTATTTGGAAAAGTTTGGATAACTATTCGTTACACTGGTGCTACAGACCAATATACGGAAATCCAAATGCATTTCAGGTCAGGTAGGAAGAAAAAACCCCAGCAGGGAGCTTAAGAAAAACAGTGTTAGGGCAGCCAAGATGCTGTGAGGACCCCGCAGCCCCATCCGCCCAGCCAGAGGTCTTAACAACACTGTGGAGTTTAGAGCAACACTGATCAACACTTACCTGACCACTCTCTTAAGTCATTTTATTTGCATTTGGATCCAATCCCTTTATGTCTGTGTCAGTTGTAAGGGGAGCTTGTTTTAAACCATCGAAACAAAGAAATACTCAGAAACACAGCATTTCTGACAGGTACATGGCATTTGTAATGGAGCAAAGGCAGCACACACCCAAAATGGGCAAGAGATTTAAACAGAAGACCCTCTGTGGCTAAGCTAGACTGGACACACCTCAGAGTCAATCATTTCCTCACCTCTGGACAGGGCAGGAGGCTCTTTGGGGAGCACTGAGCTCCGAGCAGCATGGCAAGACAGACTGCAGGCACAGGAGAAAAGGGAACTTCCTGAAAGTCTGGCTTTGCTCAGACCTGTGTAATGACAAATAAGAAAGGAAACAGAGCAGAAGGCAGGATGTGAGGTGTGAACTGTTGGCAATTTTAGACAGAAAGGCTGGCACTTCTCTGAAATTAGCATATCTGCTTTGGGACAAGCAAGTGCCCCTTTGGACTGAGATCTGCATTAGGGCGTGGGCCAGCCACCACACAGCAGAGAATCAGCAGCTGACCTCAGAAACATCCAGATGGACAGGAACAAAGGCAATGCCCATGGCTGCTCCACACTAAGGAACTCACTAATAATCCCTTAGGGAGCAGCAACTAGATTTCATATCAGACACACTGGAACACTACTGGGAATTCATAGCACACATATTTGTGATTAGCTTAACTGTTCAGTAAAATGCATCTAGATCATTCACCATTGCAAGTTTAGTTATTCTCAACCAGTTAAGATATTTCAAAGAGTTACAACCCTCTTCATAACCATCAAATACCTAATTAAAGGAATTGGTAAATTAAATATAACAGCCAACACTTACTAATGCTAAGTGTTATTGGCCAGTTATTTTACATGTGTCCATTTGTTATTATCCCACTTTACAGATGAGAAAACTAGGGCAGGAAGTGGTTAAGTAACATGCCTGTGGTCACAGTTAGGAAATGGCGGAGCCAGAATCTGAACCCAGATAATCTCCTTCCAGAGGCTGTGCTGCAGCTGTTAGACTTTAATACCCCACACTGTCCCAGACCACCTCCAGCTGGAGTCCGTGGTCACATGCTGGGCTCTGAGTTAACAAACCAGGGAAACAGCACTTCTTGCAAATTGAGGCTTGAATAGTTTTCTGCACATTCTATCATTTCAAGAAATCTTTGTTAACATTAACGACTCACAAAACTTAGATCAAACGCAACACTTAAGTTCCACAGAAGACACACGGTGTAACTGAGTGGAGCATGCTGCGTGTGAGACAGTGGGAAGCGGGCAGACAGGAGTTCGTGAGGATGTGAGGACCATGAGAGTACATGCCTATCTAGAGGTGTAACTCTAGACAATTGCCTCCCTAGAAAACAGTAGAACTACTTTTGCCAGGTTTCAATTTTTTTAAAGATGTGAACACTCAGATGCTTGTGCAAAATACCCCCAGTTTTCAAATCTTCGCACTTGTTCAAAATTATTTTTCTCAGAATGAGGAGCCAAACAAAACCTTTCTGCAAATACAGGCTGCCACCTCTGTTCCAGATTCATTGCTGTTTTAGGCAGGCAATGTAGTAACAGTCTTCTGAAATGTGAAGAAGACAGTCTTCAATATATAACTACCTGCAGGGGCTGATCTTGGTCTGGTTATGCCCAAAGGCAAACAGATGAATCCAAACACCTTTCGGGATTCACCCTTGTTGTGGTATATGAATGTAGCCACGGACAAGGATCTCCACACGGGACTGCACACACTCCACATGGTATGCAAGGACATCCCCTGGGGTGCGGTAAGAAAATATTTTAATGCATATTCATTTTTTTATTCTTTTGAAAGCTTCATTTTGGTATATGACCACAATGTTCATAATATACTTTAATGTAGTACATACATGTATTCTTCAGATTACTGAGGTATGTGAAAAAGAAAACAGGCTCCTTCATAATAATTGGTTATGATAATTACACCAACACGGTATCAGGCAAAGAAACTAGACCGCTAAATCGAAGAAATTCTATCTACATAGTCATGAGATCCAAGAAATTTTGTCCATACAAGTCATGTAGGGAATTCACCAACAAACACAATTTTAAACCAAAATGTTTAATATCCCCCAGTCAACCACTACAGAGCACTGCTCCCAGGAAATCTGGCCTGGCAGGAGGAACTGCTCTCAAGGGCGAGGGCTGATGCTTATTTACCTCTCCGTATAGGTGCCTGGCACCAAGTAGGCACTTAACGTATTCTCTCACTTGTGTATTTTTATTTCCTTGCATACCTGTCCTCCACCTGTGATCCACAGGCTAGTGCCAATTTTAAGAGGAGTTACATACTTTTTCCATGGAGTTTTCCTTCTTGGCTGGGAACAACACCTATTTTGAAGGCTTGGTTAGATCTGTTAGAAAACCACAGATAATCCTCCTAAGTAAGAGGGAAAGAAGAGTGCTAGGAAGGGGAGCTCTTAGTAATGAGCTGGTCTGACCAGGGCTTCAAGGACTTCACTTAACAAAAATTCAGGCTCTTTGCTATAAGGTTTAGCTTCACTACATTCCACTTGGAAAGGAACAGCAAGCTGCAACTTAAAATTACATAATTTATTCTCTTCTCCATGCTCTTCACTTGTCCTTTCCCATAGGCAGTTCTACATATCCTCACTTTAGACTATGCTATTTATGTTTTCAAGGAGGGGGATAATATTTTTAATAACATTATTTATTACAGAAGTTAAATTTATTCATATTAGAAAAAATAGAAAGTAAAGAGAAAATGCATATGGTTAATGAAAATAATAAATGAATCAATTTAATCAGTGGATCAGATGGGATGAACCTGCATCCCTCACTCACCACTTCACAACCGCTCACCCCCACATCTTACTCTAGCCCCAACTGAGGCAACCAGGTCCATGAAAGCCTCAACCAGATGAAAGCAGGTGTAACCTAATAGCACTTAGCCTCTGCCTCCCTTTCCCCTTCCACATACCCTTCACCTCCTGCTCCAGAGCTTCTAACGTCACCAAAGCTTAGGGGCCCAAAAGTATCCACTCCACGGTCATGCATTTGCAGCCCAGAAGTGCAGGGTAGTCATCACCTCGGGGCCATGTGTTTTTCTTTTTGCAGCCAGGCAGGCAGTTTTGAGATGCACTTTATAAGGCTCCTCTAGTGTCAGAGATCAGGCACCCACTGCCCTCAGCAGCAGTAAGTTTGAAAATGTATGCCTCTTTTGGTTTTCTCTTCCTAGGTCCTCTAAGCCAGTTGGGCTCCCATCTCAAATAAACTACCTGTATGCAAGCATTTGCTGTAGGCCCTGCCTTCCTGGGAACCCAGGCTATGAGTGCTGATAAAGAAGCAGACGTGAAAAGCATAATCCCCTTGATTATGGAGCTGGGTCACTCATGCCACTGCTGGGGGTAAAGCAGGATGGTGAGAACCCCTAGCATGCAGTAGGATGACCTTTGCTAATTCTCTCACCTGTGGTGGATTGAGATCAGATGCATATGGAATGTGAAGTACTGAATTGTGACTTGAATCGTACGGAGTCAATGGTAATTGTAAGCATCACAAAGTTATCTGTCTTTTGTTAACTGCTTTGGAAGCCTTGAAATGGTAAAATTAAAATTACACATCCAGGTCAGTCTACTATGAAAGGAAGGCACATGGTGAAATGCTTCTTTGACAGCGTTTAGGTTGACCTTCATCTCTGGCAGCCATAAGGCAGACAGTGCAGAAAACCAGGCTCAGGAACTCATTGTAAAGCTGGAAGTTCTGCAAAGGAGACTGAATGCAGTCTCAATATATTATCTCCTATGTGAAAGCCAAAACCCTGGTAGGAAAACAGGTGATTCTATGCTATGACCTAGAATTTGGACAGCTGGGTAGATACACTTAAGAATCTTAAATCCCTGAATCCCCCAGGCCATTAACAGCAGCTTGCTCCTTCTTGCTGGAAGAAAGAAATCTCCCCTTTCCTAGAGACCCTGTGATGTCCTCACACAAGATAGGTGCCTGACAAGATAATTCTTGTTCTTTTTTAAAGATCTGCTGCTACCTCATCTCATTGCCTCTGAACCAAAAACTAGAGTCAAATTTCAACAGCCCAAGCAGGGAAATAGAGTTCCTATTGCAGAAATAAACTGCTTATTCATCAAAGGAATATATCAGCAGAAACCAGAGGAAGATAATTTAGAGTGGATACTGAGGGCTTTAGACCAACAGCTGCACACTATAAAGCTGGATAAAGAATAACTTACAGACATGGAAACACTCTCCTATGAAACTGGTCCTAGCTAATGGCCAGTTGCAATGGCTCCATGAAGCTGGACAGGACGATGGTTTCCTATTAATGAGGTGGAGATGCCAAAATGAGTAAGGGATAAGAAAACTCAGGCAGGTAAGATTATAAATATGAATTTATCATGAGACTGAAGAACCCACCACCTAGTTTTCTACAAGGGCACAGAGAAGAATTCCCTCTTCATCAAGGATGACAGAAATGAACGGATAAAGGACATATTGCAGTCTTTGAGATGCACACTTGCACCTTTTAGGAACCATTTCACATCCTCTCATCCAGCTTCTTACTCCCATCACCAGTGCAGCAATCAGTTCACACCCAGGCTTTGACCAGCTTCACACTGGTGTGACCTGACAGTGCCTGGCCTCACTCCTTACATGGGCTTTGGCTTCCTGCCCTGGGCTTTGTGGACAAGGAAGTGCAGGATACCTGGCACAATGCACATGCAATCTGTAGTGTGAACGAGCCTGCCCTGTGGGGCCACCCTCCATCAGTGAAGGACAGAAGCCAATGGAGAAATGCTTCCCCCTGTTGTTGTTCAGGGTGGGAAGTTCTGACTCGAATTCCATGAGGCTCCTTAGGAAGGCCCTAGTTGCTCCCAACACTGGCCAACCTGTTAATACATTCCCACGTTGGCCTTCACTGGCTCCACTCCTGCTCCCGGGAATCACTTCCCAAATACACCACCCACACAAAAGCTTTCAGAGGAACCTGGAATAAAAGAAAGCCCAACAGTTTAGCAGGGTGGGGGGTCAGGGAGAAAGTGCTTGGGGTCATGACCTCAGCTTCCTAGGAAATGGGTCCCACAGCAGAGGTCACAGTCAGGACAAGAGCCTTGCCAGCAGATACTCACCCCAACCACCTCCCACTAAATCTCTATCACATGCATATAAACAACACCCTTCTTTCCTTTTTCAGTAGAAGCAAATGCTACTTTCACACATACCCTCCACAACGGGTCTTCTACAGCTCAGCCTGACCTCAGAAAGTAAATATGGAAAACAAGGAGGAAAAAGGCTTAGTAGATATTTAAATGAAGCTCTCAGATGATCTCATAATAGGATTTTAGCTACAATAACACATTACAAAAGGCCACCACAGGGACAGGCACTCCAGACGTGATTAATAAATTTCTGCTGTTTTAGAGAAAAATGTTCCCTGTATTCTAGATCATAAATAAAATAACATCTAGGTGACTATTTACAGCTAAACAAACATATTCATGACTTCTCAAAAATAAACATTTATAACTAACTAGACCCCAAAATAAGAATCTTTTTCTGCAAGGCCCAATGATGCTATATCAAAAATAGGGCACTTCTTGGGAAAGAGCCAGAATTTCCGCAAACCAAACACACCCTTCTTTTAAAAATATCTTTTCATGCTTTGTGAGTGTACTAGTTTTAGAGAATCTTCTAGGTACCCGCTGGGTTTGGGGTTGCACTGCTTTATGCTTGTCAATCAAAGATACCAGAACCCAATCATGTCACCGTGGGCCGTGATCCCAAGAAATAATCCATGCTTTCTCTATATTTAGCACCAACACCCCATTTAAGTTTAACACAAAAAATGGTTCCTACAAGGGTGTCCATAGAAACCGCATAACGACAAAGCATGCTGGGTTTTATCGTCCACACAGAGGTTAAAATCATGTCATGCGAGTTACTTCTGTTCTGTGGGCTTCTCCATGGAGGATAGTATGTGATCTGGCTTGGCTAGCAAAAAGGAAGTTGGGAAGCTGAGCAGAGTTGAAACAGGTCATACAACAGCTATCATTTCAGCCAACCAAGAGTCACATCCTCATCTGCAGGAATATTCAAATTATATTTATACCTGTGTAATCATAGTTGCTATAGATCATAAATGATTCTGGATCAGGAAACAAGTAATAAAAAGTTGCATATTTAGTAATTGTTCACACCGAAATTTCTTATGCTATTAATATCTAAGTTCCCTTCTGTGACTTTAGGCTATTTTAAAAAGGGGGAAAAATACAGAAACCTTGTTACCATGGAGACGATAAGCCGGTCAGCCCATCTGCTGAAGAGGATATAAAATTTTGTAAGTAAAATTCTTAAAACCTTACTATGAGAAAGACTTCCTCAAACACACAAGGAGAGAGGGATCTATAGAAGTCTGGCAAGCAGCCATTTGCGAAAATTTGGGCTATCATTATTTTGATACTAACCATGAATTTGCAATAATTCTTATTAAGGGGAAACTATTAATATCTGTACATTAGGCTGCTAAAGATGTAAAATATTTTTTGGCATTTTCTATGATAACGTTTATACCACGTTTTAGAAAACACAATTTGAGAATTTATATTAAAAATTAGTCTAGGGAGACCTATGATTTGGTTTATTTAGTTTTAAAAACTACTCCAAATGTTTATCACAGGTTTTTATAAAAATGCCATAGGGCCTATGGTAACCTAAAAACAAAATAAAAATCAAATATTTTAGAAACAGAGTGAAAAGTACAATGACATCTTTAAGACCTCATAGTATTTAGCCTTGCTCTCCTGTGTTTTAAATATATGTGTCTCGTAATCAAGACAATTTGGTACTGGCACAAGAACAGAGCTATAGACGAATGGAACAGAGTAGAGAGAGTCCAGATATTAACCCAAGCATATATGGTGAATTAATATATGATAAAGGAGCCATGGACATACAAGGGGGAAATGACAGCCTCTTCAACAACTGGTGTTGGCAAAACTGGACAGCTACATGCAAGACAATGTTACTGTCTAACTCCATATACAAAGGCAAACTAGAAATAGATCAAAGACCTGAATGTAAGTCATGAAACCATAAAACTCTTAGAAGAAAACATACACAAAACTCTCTTGAACATAAACATGAGCAACTTCTTCATGAAAATATCTCCCCGGGCAAGGCAAACAAAAGCAAAAATGAACAAGTGGGACTACATCAAACTAAAAAGCTTCTGTACAGCAAAGGACACCATCAATAGAACAAAAAGGCATCCTACAGTATGAGAGAATATATTCATAAATGATCCAATAAGGGTTTAACATTCAAAATATATAAAGAGCTCATGGGCCTCAACAAACAAAAAGCAAATACAATTAAAAAATGGGCAGAGGAGCTGAATAGACACTTCTCCAAAGAAGAAATTCAGATGGCCAACAGGCACATGAAAAGATACTCCACATCCCTAATCATCAGAGAAATGCAAATCAAAACCACAATGAGATATCACCTCACATCAATTAGGATCGCCAACATCCAAAAGACAAACAACAAATGTTGGCAAGGATGTGGAGAAAGGGGAACCCTCCTACACTGCTGGCGGGAATGTAAATTAGTTCAACCATTGTGGAAAGCAGTATGGAGGTTCCTCAAAAAACTCAAAATAGAAATATCATTTGACCCAGGAATTCCACTCCTAGGAATTTACCCTAAGGGTTTAAGGGATATTATGATTAGCACACATAATGTAAGGGGGACACGGGGAAGGCAGTATAGCATAGAGAAGACAAGTAGTGACTCTATAGCATCTTCTTACAGTGATGGACAGCGACTGTAATGGGGTATGAGGTGGGGACTTGATAATGGGAAGAATCTAGTAACAACAATGTTGCTCATATGATTGTATATTAATGACACCAAAATTTTTTAAAAAGCACGGAGTTCAAGGACTGACTAAATGAATAAATAAATAAAATATATGTGTCCCTAATCCAGAAATATATTCATTCAACAAACATGTAAACCTCGTAGGTGCCAGCCCTGACCAAGACGAGGTGACAAGAGACATTGATATAAACCAGTTTACACCCTTTAGAAACTGAAGGGGGTGACTTACTTATCTTCATTCATTCATTCATCCATCCATTCATTCAGTGAAGGCTCAATGAACATCCACTATGTGCCAGGCATGTTTCTAGGCACTGGGACTAGCACAGTGATCCAAAGCAGCAAAACTCCCTGCCCTCCGGGAGCTTATATTCAGTTGTACTTTACAATTAGATGAACAATAACTGAGAGGGGCAGTTGAGGGGTAAGCACAAGGAGCTGTAGAGACAGAAATAACTCCTGCCAGGAACAATTAGACTCCAGAAGAGGTGATTTTGAGCTGGGCTGCAGAGATGAGCAGAAGCATCCCAGGAGAGGGCGGGGACAATCATTCCAGACCAAGAGAGTGCAGTGTGGAGGCAAAGATCTGAAGAATGCCTGTCACTGAGCTGGCTTGGATTTCACAGCTCCAAGACAACTTGAGAAATCCAATGTGTTTAGAGGGGCTTAATGAATATTAAATTTTGGGGAATTTTTGTATGCAAGGTGATTTAAAAGTATAATTATTTCACAAATACCTGTGATGTTTGTTAGTTTTCCTAAACAGCAAAATTCCTAATGAAAGATCATTCATGCCTCAAGATAAGTATCATGATTCAAATATAAAAATAACAATAGAAACCTTTTAACATTATTGACCCTTTTCACAGACAACATCTCATGGCTTACAAAGCCTTTATGATGAGGCACAGCAGTTATCTCCATTTTCCAGAGTGGACACTAACACTCAAAGGAGTTTAAGCAACTTACTTCAGGTCTAGAAAATGGTTAAGCTAGTCCTTGAATTTGGGCTTTTGCTGTAAATATTGTGCTCTTTCTACTAGACCAGAATTTAGTACTAACTTAAGAGTTTTTATAAAATAACAGGGAAATGCTCTTAAAGAGCAATATATCACAAAAGCTACTAGCCTTTGGAAGAAATCTATGCATACCGACTTTGTGCCTTTGGCAGAGAAAGAGTAAGGTCCAGAAGAACTGAGGGTAGTTGGCCAACGGCAAATGCGAATGTCACAACATCAGAATAATGAGTTCTTTAATGAAGTGACCTTCTTCCTTGTCATCAAAGGTCAAAAAAACCTCACCCAACACCCCCCCACCCTCCCCCCACACCAAATTCCACATACCTGGAAGTGTCCTCCCCACAAATGTGGCTGCGGTAGCTCAGTACTATTTTCCTCATGTAGGAAACTGGTGATCATGCTCTCACTATGTTTACAATAGAATTTAGCCACCACCCCCAGATTCTAGTGCCATCACCAAGTCTGGCATAAGTTAGCATTACAGTAGTATTATTATTAATTTTGAACATGCTGACACAGAAAAGTAAACAAATGAATTGCTCAATACACAAATAAAAGAGCCAAGAGTTTAAATAATGCTCAGAGATTGGGACACAGTACAGGATAGTAAAAACTCTCTGTGAAAATAAAGATACACTTTGAGAACAGAATAAAAGAAATAATCATGGGCAGATTGATCAATCTGCTATCATTGCTTAAAGGCAAGTCCATTCTCCATTGCCAACTATGTTCTTCAAGAGGAGGGCTCTCAGAATTTGGTGCATTCCCTTCAACAAGAAATGTCTTCAAGCATTAAAATCTCTCACTTGACAAGCTCTATTCTATTGGGGATGTGGCCCTGGCTCCAGGGGGAAGAGCAGGGATCTAGACCCAGAAGAAGCCTCTACATGGAGTAGAGGATAGAGGCAGGGGACAGGATTCTATGCTAGAATGAGGAAACTGCCCCAGGGCTAGTATCCAGATAGAGCCAAGGGCTGGAAAACGAGGTTAAGAGCCCCATATGTGAGCCCCTGGGGAGGTGGCTGAGTTTGAACTGAAGGCAGGCAGGCAGGGGAGGAATGGCAAGACAAACGAAAACGAAGCTGTGTGGTCATCACTGCAGGCCCTAGGGGCCGTGAGTCCCAGCTGGCAGGCTGAGCGACAGAGGTGAGGAACCCAGAGTAAGTGCTGAAAACCAGTCTGGTCCCAAAGCCTTCAGGGCTACCAACATGACCACCATCAGCTCCATCCAACTGGTGGAGTGTGGTGAGTTTATTTTCTTTGGTTCTTGTCTAGATAAAGGCAGGTTTACTAAAGAAAGCGGAGAGGAAAGAAAAACAGAGGGAGGAAAGGGAAGCTCACTGAACTGCTGCTCAGCATAAGGGCATAATTCCTTGCCAACTCCTGAAGCCAGGGTCACCTGGCGTCCAGTGTCCCCATGAATCTGCACGGCATGGGGACTGATCCCTACCACCCCAGGAATCAGGGGAGCCGCAGAGCATTGAATGGAGTGAGATGATGTGCTGAGAACTTCCCACAGGCACAGAAAAGAGATTTTCAGGCAGGCTACTAAGGAGCATGATGTATAACCACAGTCCAGTCTGGGTCACCCAGGAGATGGGAACTTGCAAGCCCAGATAAGAGCTCTCAGCAGCCCCTCTCCGCTTATGTGAAGTAGGACAGAGAGAGTGACACTCTCGAAGAAAGGCGAGTGCAGGCAATCTCAGAGAGGAGGCATGCTTTAGGGTGCAGGGTCTGGGGTTTTATAGGGCTTTTTTGGGTAAGGGTCAGCATAAGGCATGATGTATACAGGTGACTTGTAATTCCAAGTCCATGAGGGGTTCACTGGCAATGGCAGACGCCTGTAAACACATCATTTCAAAACAATGTGCAAAGTGCTCTGAATGTACCAAGCGAGGAAGAAACTAATTCTGCCTGGAGGTGTTGGAGAAGACTTTACAGAGGATGACATTTATGCAACTGTGAAGAAAAAGAGTAGGAGTTCACCAGAAAAAGCAGTGGAGGGAGAGCATGCCAGGTGGAGCACCAGCAGACGCGAAGCACACAGGCAGTTGCTTACTTAATCCCACGGGCTCTGCTGATTTTCCCACAATTGACCTGTGGCCTGACTGAGAGGCTCCCCTCAGGTTTGGTCAAACTGCCCGCTTGCCTCTTTACACCTGCTGAGCTATACACTGGCAGCTGCACATACAGGTATCTGTCTCAGCCTGTCCTAACTGGCTCACATTCCAGAGTCCAGTCCATCCTGCTGCCTCCTGAGGAAGTCTGGGATGAGAGGATCTGGTCTGCAGGAACTCAGGCACCAATACCAGGTCCCAGACCAAAGCACCATCCATATGAGGAAGGACATCATTTCATTTCCTTCTCAAAGAGAGACACCTCTGGCAGCTGGGCAGAGAATGGACCTGGTGGTGAGTGGAAGCAAGGGAGGCTGTCAGAGGACCAGAGGAGAGCTGAGGGTACAGTGGCTCAAACAAGGAACCAGGTGGTGGCAGGAGTGATGGAGAGAAGTGGGGGAATCTGAGATGGCTTTCTGAGCTAGAACTGACTAGAAGGATTACTCACCACTTTCATTTCAGTATCATTCCAAAATTCTTCTTGGAAGAAAGATATTTTGAGAGCATGGTCTCCAGCATATGCAAACCACCAGTTATCCAACATCAGTGTTTTCACAGATCCTTTAAGATGCCTCTAGAACTGCTGCAGAGAGCTTGAGGGTGGTTCAGGTACTGGCGCCCCATCAACCAGAGCATCTCCAAATATGATGATTAACAAGGATGGTATCTGCAGTTCACTTAAAGAGTTTTTATGCTGAAACCAAACACCGCAAACAATTGTGAGAAGGCAGTCTACCTGACTGGATGCAACAGCCATTCTCTTTCTCTCCAAAAATATAAGCATCACAATTTTTAGCCTTCATGTGGCTACTCAGCTAGAGACCACGTTTCTCAGCCTCCTCTGAAGCTAGGTGCTCATGACAAAGCTCAGACCAATGGGTGGTGAGCAGAAGAAATATGCTTAACTTCTGGGTCATTCCCTTAAAAATGAAGCCACTTAAAACTGGTGCAGTCACTTCGGAAAGCAGTATAAGGTTTCTCAAAATAACTAAAAATAGAACAACCACACAGCCTAGTAATTCCACTTCTAGAAATTTATCTGAAGAAAACAAAATCCCTGATATGAAAAGATATATGCACCCCTATGTTTACTACAGCTTTATTTACAATAGCCAAGCTATGGAAGCAACCCAAGTGTCTATCAATAGATAGAGAAAAAAGATGTGGCACATGTATCAAACAGTATTATTCAGCCATGAATAAGAATGAAATGTTGCCACTTTTGACAAAAGAGATGGACCTAGAGGATATTATGCTAAGTGAAATAAGTCAAAGAAAGACAAATACTATATTACTTCATTTACCTGTGGAACCTAAAAAACAAAACAAAAATAGATTCATAAGCACAGAGAATAGACTGATGGTTGCCATAGGAGAGGAAGGTGGGCATTGATTAAAATAGTTGAAGGGGACAGAGAGGTACAAACTTCCAATTATAGAACATACAAGTCACAGGCAAGGAAGTATAGCATAGAGAATACAGCTAATAATACTGGAACTTTGTTGTATGTTGACAGATGATAACTACACTTATCATGGTGAGCATTTAGTAATGTATGTAATTGTTGAATCATTATGCTATACATCTGGAACCAAGATATTGTATATCAACTATAATTTTTTTTTAGTTTTTCTAATGAAGCTACTTATTCTCTTCTTTTCCCTTGGAGCTACCTAGGAAATGGTGACCACTGCAGCAGCCACATTGGACCCAAAGATAGAATCTAAATGTTGAAAATGGCAGAGCCTACCCACCAGCGTTAGTCCTTGGACCACTTATCACTTGAAATAAAGCTATCTACCCTCTCTGAACTGCCCACCTACCTCTGGACTGTTAACTGATGAAGACATATCCATTGTATCTTTTGGTTTCAGTGTTATAGCAGCTTAGCATTTACTTTAACAGCCACTGTATGATTAACCCACGTCTCTCATTCCCTCTTCCACAGCAAACAAGTATTCCACACAGTGAGGGCTTTACTGGAATGAGAACAACAGCACGCAAGCCCCCACCTATCCCAGAAGATCCACGGAGGGTGAGTGAGTGCAAAATAGGCCTTTGTTGTACTTGTTATTGTGTAGGGTCAGTTTTCATTCCTGCAGCATCACTGAACCTATGCTGACTAGTACATCCTGGTTGAACACTGCTGCTCTAAAATAAAATCTGCTCCTGAATTACATGAGACCAGAGAACCACATCCATCAGCTGGGGAGTTTTGAAAATTACTGATGCCTAAGTCTACCCCATGAAATCTTGATTTAATTAGGCTGGAGTCTGGCCTGGCATCAGGATGTTTATAAACTTCCTGGTGATTCTAACATGCAGCCAAGGTTGAGAACCACAGGTATTTAACCAAACAGCTATGGCTCCCACATAATTGCTTTTATTTGAGCCGTACTTCAGCATGATGAGGGATATTATCTATATAGTGAAGGATATTATAAGAAACAACTCTAGAACAATAAAGATAAAGTATCACTTCCAGGTTTAATTTGCTATTCTACACAGTACCAACTCTATGAGAACATGAGAGAGATTCTCTTTAGTCTCAGTATGGAAAGTATTTGTGCTTTTCCTAAACAAGCTTACTTTACCCTTGAACATTATAAATCCTCTAAATGATCTTGCTTTCTTCTCTGGGTAGTTCCTAGAAATTCAGAGCCAAACTTGAGACTCCCAAGTAGCAAGTGACTAGGATTTCACTGGCACACATTTTGTGTAATCAACACACTATCTTACCCTCATCTTCTCCTTAGTTCATTTTTATTCATTTGTGATATGATACAAGCTCACTTAAGTCATTTCCACAACAAGGAAGGATATAAATATGTTTTTAAAATAATAAATAAGGAGCATGTGCCACTGACTGGAAGAGGGATGAGAAGGAAAATAGCCAAGTACATCCACTTACCCAGGCAATGTGAACACACAAGGTCTGTTATAAAAACATTCACTAGAGTCTACTTATTAAATAGTTAATGTCACTTAAAAACAGAAACCCCTTCCTCATTGATTAGAATATGGGACACCTTGCCAAACTACAAGTGCTAAATAAATCTCATGCCCCTGAGAAATAAGGGATAAGCAAGAAAGTCAGTATTGAAAGTTAATGCAGTTTTCAAATGATGAGGATCAATCCTGTGATTCCTCTCACCTTCCACAAAGTTTCAATATGGAAACTGCTATTCTTTATTATAGATTTAAAGCCCCACTATCTACTTGCTCTTCCCAGTGGCTGTAATAAGCCTAAGAGCAGGAGCTATACTATTCCTCAGCTGACTTCCTCTTAATAGCTTCCGGGATGCACATCTGAGAAGCATCTCCCCACACTTCACAAATACTTCATTCCTGACAGCCCACTCTATTCTCTGCACAGCCTTTCATTGCTATATGCATATGCTTGAAAGTTATAAATTCCACCTCCATCCCAAATTATCTTTCTTCTTGTAAACTCCACATTATTATCTCTTTGCTATATTCTAAAAAGAATGTTTTCATCCAATACTCTTAACAGTATTTGATACTGAATGACCCTATGTTTTGTGAGTTCATCTCAGCAGCTATGTGTCACAGGAGTTTTGAAAAAGCTACACAATACAGTGTTTTCTACCAAGATGTATGAGTGGATCGCACACATCTGCAGACACAGACGTAAAGTCCTAAAATACTAGAGCTGGAAGGAACCTCAGAGGTCACCTCACCTACCTCACTTACACACCCATTTTGCAGACAGGAAAACAGAGGCCCTGAGAACTATTAATTCAGGTAGTCACCCTGTATTCAAACTTGGGTGATGTCCCTGAAATTCATTATTTAGTCAGTTATCTGAAACTTGGTATATATTTTCTCATGAAGAAACAATGTTCCAACACAAACTAGACTCCCAGATTAGCCTACAAAAGTATATTTAGCATGCATGGTGGTGATGGTTGAATAACAATATGAATGAACTTAATGTCACTGAAATACACTGAAAAACGGTTAAGATGGCCAATTTCTTTTCATATGTGTTTTACCACAATTGAATAAAAATTCCTGTTTAGCCCATGAAGTGGCTGAAACATAAGGTAAAAGAGGAATGAATGAGAGACTGGAAAAGGAAGGATTCTCACCATCTGGCCTGAGTCCACAAGAGGGCCCCTCCCTCAGTGAACTGCTTCTGCAGCACCCATTTTCCCCTGCATCCACTAGTAGCTCCCAAAGTGCCCTAGGGAACTGGTCGTCCCCATTCTCACCCACAGTGGGGCTGACCACAGTCTAGCCTCTGGAAGTCACTACTGGCTTCAGGCAGTCCCTGAACCAACAGTGCTGGTTCATGAGAGAGAGAGAGAGGAGAGAGAGGAGAGAGAGGAGAGAGAGGAGAGAGAGAGAGAGAGAGAGAGAGAGAGAGAGAGAGAGAGAGAGAGAGAGAGTGTTCGTGTGTGTGTGTGTGTGTTCTACATTATTTCTAAGGGGAGGATGGTACTTCTGATAGAAAAAAAGCCTCCTTTTCCTTTCTGCTGAGCTACCGTAAGAGAGGCTCTCTCTTCCTTTGAACAAGCCACCCTATTAATAGGAGATCCTGAACCACTGTGGCCACTGCTGCCACCTGACAGGTGCCATGGGGCCCAAGCCAGCACACAGAACTGAGCACACAAGAACATGCAGTGCTGAAAGAACTGCACTGAAAGGGAGCAGAAGACCTAACAGAGGCATGAACTTCTGCAACAAGCCATACCCAAAGCCAGACAATCTACTCCTGGACTTTTCACTTCGTGAGCCAGGAATCCTACGTTGTCTTGGCCAATTTGTATTGAGTTTCTGTTTATTTGCAAATGAAAAATCACTGACAGATACAGTTCTAGAAACAGACCAAGTTTGAGCCTCATTTATTTCCCTTTCTGGAACTGTCTCCCACCAGCCACGTTTTCTCCCGAGGCACCCAGTGCCATCCCTCTGTCCACAGGGCTCCATGCCGACACCCGATCCAGGCTTGCACTGACTCCTAACATATGCCAGCCCCCAACATCACCTTCCTCTTCTTTCTTACTTCTATTCCACCTCACCAAATGGAAATTCATAAACTAAAATAAAGAGAAAGACAAATTATGAGTATGTTGCACCTCAGCCCACTGGACAGGAGATTCAAAGTTTGTCTGTGTCTTCATCAGCTTGCGCAGGTCAGCTCACATGAGAGTCACTGCTGGAAGCAAGTTTCATGCAGTCCTGGGGCAGAAGCAGAATGCTGGCTGCTTCTTGGTATAACCCTACAGGCAGAGAAGCAGGCTGAAAGCACAGAATGTGTGCTTTCAGGGCAATCTGTGGGATGCAGAGCACTGGAAGTGCCACGTGTGGATCCAGGGGACAGAGTGTGACCCAGAGTTGAGGACGTGTGAAACTCAACTTGTTCTGAGATGCTGAGGATGGTGCTGTTTGTCACCTAGTAGGTTTTACCTGAGAAACAGCACCTTAGTTAAAAGGAAGTGCTGTTCACACAGACTTTCTTCAGGGAGAAGGAATGGCATGACTGAGAGGCTGGAGAATATAGTAAACAGGGGTTGAGTCCAAGTCTGGGTATGTGTACTTGTGGCTGGGTCAGAGGGGCAAGCCTTCTGCTAGGGAAGTAAGGAGAGGACGCAGTGTGAGAGGGCAAACAGGTCCAGGGAGACAGGGTGCTTTGCTGGGGAGGGTGTCAGCTTTACTGTGGAGGGCCTCTTGAGGATGTTTGTAAGCTCTAAGGTAAGCTACAATAATGTATGAATGACTAGAGCCCCCTAAGCCCTAGGTATTCTGCAGCAAAATGCCCCCTGCACAGGCTCATGCCCCAGTCCTGACTTCCCACGCCCACCCCAAGGGTGTGTGCTCAGTGTCCACAGCACTTTCAGTGCCTTCACACCGAGTTTCTGGTTCTTTTCAGCTTCAGGACCAGGACCTGGGGGAACTCTCCAAGGTCTGTTTCCTGTTTCTGCTCTACACAAGGGCACAGTCGTGGTGTGGATGGTGGACATTCCTCACATATTCTAAGTTGGATATATGTAAGTTTTGTTTTGCCTGTCTGCATTTTTAAAAATAACATGCCACATGCACTAATAAATCACACTAGTCAACGTACTTAATGCCACCAAGCTCTGTGCTTAATATGATTAAAATGGTGAGTTTTATGTCATGTACATTTTACCATATAAAATAAATACATAAAAATATAATGTAGAATAATCATATCCCTCCTTTTTTCTTTACAATTACACTTTTCACTCTCCCCTAGTAGACATAATAATTAAACAAAATATCTTATTGGGTTAACTGAGCATCTCTGCTCATGTCAAGTTAGCAATAATAATACCCACGGTACCCACTATTCTTACAGTGGACTTTTGACATAGTTTTCAAAATGATATTATTTGGTTTAATTTTCATTTAAGGCATCAAAAGAAATAGTTACATTATATTAAAGTAAATGACAACTCAGACCAAATGAAAAACTGAGCCTTCCCTACCAGAACGTCTCCCTACAACACAGAGATCACAAGAATTAAAAAATCCCCCAAACTAAGTCACCCCTCAAGCTTTCTGAAATTAGCAGAGAATGTTTGCACAGTTGACCCATTTCTCTCCTTCATGGCTGTGTTGATAATTGGCTTTTGTTCCCCTGGGAAGTGCTCAAATATAATTGAGCAGCACCTGCCACACAGAGAGTACAGTTTTATATACCCAGTAAGTCCCATAAATATTGTACTTAGCTTGGAACTCAAGCATTCTGCTTTCTCCTTGTATCTCTCAAGGAAGAAATATTATAATTACCAGAGCTGAGTTATTATCAACAACAACATAGAAGTATTTTGAATTGTAAATGCCCAACACATTTCTATTATTCAGAATTACTGAAGATGATGGCAATAGCCACTTATATTGCTCCCTTTTTTTAATGCCATCAATCTCCTTCTATTATATAAATCCCCTTCTACAGATGAAAGTCACTCAGTTTTATTCAATCCTGATGACAAGGAGGCCAAGGTCAAGGGTTTGATTTCCAAGCAGGTCAAATAGTTTTGCCCCCTGAAAATTCAGATTTTATGACCTGACAGTAAAACTCCAAGGACATATACATATGATCCACCCCTTTCAAAACCATATGGGCTTAAGGGAAGGTAAGCCCCTTCCCCACACACATTTAGACCAGCGGCTACAACTGGAAACCCTTGGGCTGGTGTAGAAAATCTGTTAATGAGAAATTTTAAAGCCAGTCACAGATGATCACATATTATTGTATTATTCCAGTTTTATGAAATGTCCAGAACAGGCAAATCTATAGATAGAAAATACATCAGTGGTTACCTAGGGCTGGGGGTGAGGAGAAGGATGGGAAATGACTGCTAAAGGTACAAGGTTTCTTTTTGGGGCCATGAAAATGTTCTAAAATTAGATCATGGTGATAATAGAATAGAGCCTCTGAATTCCTGAAGAATGACTTCTCTTCTTCTGATCCACATACACACACAAACACATACACACAAAGACGCTGTATAAAAGTCATGCCTAGAGAGCATGCTAACCTGGACGGTGGTCATTTTACCCACCTGTTTGATTTGAAAACAGAACCAGTATTTGAGTGGTTAACACTAGCACTGGGCCATTTGAGAAGAAACAAGAGTATGATAAATTCATCTACACGAGTTACCATGCATTTCCATTACCGCTGGTCTTTCCTACAAAACAGGAGAAATTACATAATAATATATAATAAAAATAATGATTAAAAAATAGTATCACAATATTTGGACACAGTGAACATTTCAAAAGTTTTCCATTTTTCATGATCCTGACAAAATCTTGTGATTTGGAAAAATGCAGATTACTTTCCTGTTTATGTTTACAAAATATTTCCTCTCAAAATAAAGGCTAGTGTTACAGCAATTAATTGCAACCCTGGGGAAAGTACCTCCACCAGTAAAAAACATAAAATGAGAAATAAAATGGGCAGTTTGTTGTCCAAATAATCAGTGAAATGATCAAAAAGATTCAGTAGATGTCAGGAAAACTCTACAGCCCCTATCTAATTAATGATTTCAGCACATAAAGTAAAAACGCTGAATGCCACCCTTCAGATTCAAGCAATTCCCCCTGTTGAAATTTGTAACAAGGAAGGATATCTTAAAGGAAATAAGAAAGTTTGTGTATGGGATATGTTTACTCTAATTAAAATGGCAACTGTCTTCAAGGGATTTCAAAGCAGTGTCTATATTCAAGCCAGGTGTTGCTAACTCACCAGCCTTACCTATTTCTGAAAGCAGGTTGCCGTAGTACACAGCCTGTCATTATTGTTCAACAAAAGCAATAAAACTATTCTCTTAAAATTGGATCTATAATTTAGCCTTTTCATTAATTCAGGCTCCCAATCCCATCCTCTCTCCCTGCCCCAGTTCACTTGGTAAAATCCATGCAAAATTCCTGATGGAATGCTCTGTAGTCAAGTTCATGACTTACACTCCTCTAGAATGAAGAGGGCTTTATTCTGCCTCAACACTGTCCTGGTTCATGAAGCAGGAAGGCAGTACCTGTGTGCAGGACCATACCAGCTGCTTAATCATAGTGTGTTCTTATGGGTTCGTTGGGGATAAGAGCCTAGCTGTTCTGAGACTCAGTAATTTGATGAATTCTAATCTGGGAGGGTTAAAAAGAGGGCGTGTGATCAGCAATGGCTAAGGAAGTGCTCTCTGCAAAGCCCACGGAAGAAATACTGGTACCAAATCCTGGGTGCAGAGGAAGTGAGAACTGTCCAGGCTCCCTGCTGAGGACAGGCCCACAGGATGCATGTTCCTGAGGCCTGTGACTTCTCAAGTGGGAAGGAAGCTCCAGTGGAGGGTGAGCGAGCAGAGCGAATGGCACTCCTCAAGAAAGTACTCCATTCCCAAATGTGGCTAAAAAAGCACACACAGTTCAAACACAGAGAGCTACAGAGCTGAATGGGGCCTGCACGCCCTCTCTCCCCATGTCTGTGAATGCTTCCTAGAGCGTTCAGTGAGTCTGACTGAGCTGCAAGACTGCTCACCCTGGTTAGGGCCTATGCTTTCCTCTGAGTCCAAGCTGCAGAAGTGAGACTAAGAAACGGCCAGACCTGAGGATGATGATGAACTTGAGCAATACCACGACCTCCGACAGAAAAGATAGGTTACAGCTAGGTTTGCTGGGCCCAGCTACCTCCACCCGGTTAGTAAACTCACCAGGAGTGGAGAGACTGGTTTCTACAAGGAACTACACCACATGGTTTGCCTAAATACATTCTCTTTGGCTCTGCCTTGCTTTTTTCCTTGATGGAGGTGAGTGTCTGCTTCTGGATACCTGGGGCTGATACTGTCTCAGACAACAGGTGGAATAATTAAGGCGACAAGGCCACAGCAAGATCAAGGCCATCTGCAGCTTAAGTTTCCATACAATGTCCTAGAATCTTCTAGAAAGTTTAAAATAGGAATCAGAATTTAAGTTTCAATAAAATCTTACCTGAAGGTAAAATTAATCATTTACAATCCAATAAAATCTTAAATTGAAGGGTAAATAGTTCTTTATTCTATGAGAATGAGACTTAGGGAACTCTGCATGCCAAGAACAGACTCGAAGAAAAGCAAAACTAACCAGTTCACTCATTACTTGCCCAGTCATTAGATTTCTGAAACAGGAGCTTCATAAATTCAGTTCCATATATTGACGCCCAAGAGCAAGAACAAAGCATCATCTGCCACAAGCAGCAGAGTTCTTTTCTGCTCCACCAGATCTCATTTGGGAAGATGTATTTCAGATAAAATTCACCAAGGAAACAGGTGTGAACTTTTCCTTAAAGTTCATTGTAACTGGATTATACCATTTAGCAAGGAAGTTCTACTTACAGAGAAAGTAAAAACTTCCAATTTTATTGATGGAAATGATTCATTATCATTTCCCATACAGCTAAAATACAACAATGGTCATGCCAGCCTGGCCCATTTGCCTGTTTCCTTCCTCCTCTTTCCCTGCTTTCTATCTCAGCTGGCCAAGGCCTGCAGGCTGTTTCCCAGGTTTCCACGACAGCCGCTTCCAGCCAGGCTCAGCCCATGGGAGCCACTCTGGGAGACTGGAGGGAAGTGGGGGCAAAAAGAAGGAAGAAGTATTTCTCTCCATTCTCTCCACCTCCTGAGGATTCTTTGGCAGATGCTTCATGTCCTCTGTGTCTCTTTTTTTTTATTGTGGTATTATTGACATATAACATTATATTAGTTTCAGGTGTTGAACATATTGACTTGATATTTGTATATATTGTGAAATGATCATCACAAGTCTAGTTAATACCCATCACCATACGTAGATAGTTATAATTTCTTTCTTGTGATGAGAACTTTTAAGATCTAATCTTGTAGCAACTTTCAAAACTGCAATAAATTATTATTAACTATAGTCACCATGATCTGCATTATATCCCCATGACTTATTTACTTTACAACTAAGAGTTTGTACCTTTTGACCCTCTTCACCCATTTCACCCACCCACCCATCCCTGCCTCTGGCAACCACCAATGTAATCTCTGTGTCTATGAACCTCATTTTCCTTTTTATAGATTCCACATGTAAGTGAGATCATTACAGTATTTGTCTTTCTCTGACTTATTTCATCTAGCATAATACTCTCAAGGTCCATTCATGTTGTAGCAAATGGCAGGATTCCATTATTTTTTATACTTCATAATATTCCACTGTTGACCCTTGAATAATGCATGAGTTAGGGGTCCAAACCCCCCACCCCACAGTTAAAAATCCATACAGAACTTTCGACTCCTCAAAAACTTAACTACTAATAGCTTACTGTTGAACAGATGTTTACTGATAATATAGTCAATGAACACGTATTTTATGTTACATGTATTATGTACTGTACCTTTACAATAAAGTAAGCTAGAGAAAATAAAATGTTTTTTTCAAATTGTCACAAATCTCTAAAACATGATCCAATATATTTATTGAGAAAAATCAATAAACTGGACCTGCACAGTTCAAACCTGCTGTTGTTCAAGAGTTAACTGTTTATTTTCTTTTACGTCACATTTTCTTCTCTGTGTCCATCCATTCATGGACATGAAGGTTGTTTCCATATCTTGTAAACTGTACTGTAAACAATACTGCCATGAACATGAGGATGCATGTATCTTTTTGAGTTATTCATTTTCTTCTGATTAAGTACCCAGAGGTGGAACTGCCGCATCATATGACAGTTTTATTTTTAATTTTGCAGGGAACCTCCATACATACATGTTTTCTACAGTAGCTGCACCAATTTACATCCCCATCAATAGTGCACAAGGGTTCCCTTTTCTTCATATACTCACTTGGCATTCTTGTCTTGATAATAGCCTTCTGACAAACGTGAGGTGACAGCCTCTGTGTCTTTTGCTCCCACCAAACAGTACACCAGCAGGTCCAACATCTACTAGGTCTGGCCACTGGACTCTAGTAAGTTTCCTCTCTTTGTCTTTCTAGCCTAAAGGTGACAGTGACTTCTTGCTGTTGCTAACCCCTAGGTTTAGCTTCTAATTTCTCTCATCACCTGTTTAGCCATATCTGTACATTCAAGTCCTTCAGTTGTGAAAACTCAAGTGTTTTGTTTCCTGGCTACATTCTGCCTAATACAATAATTAGTGAATAAACTAACCAACCAGCCTCCACGAACATGAACAACGCAAACCATGCAAACTAAAACAGGGGGAAAAACTTAGTCTCCATATTCTCCAGTTGTTGCTTTGCTCTTCAGTTACCATATAAATTAAGAATATTCTTAGGATCTAAAAGGAATAAGCTCCATATCCCTTTTCAGGTGTTCGCATCTATTGGGCGAGTGCATGTCTGTCTTAATTATTCAGAGATGAAGTGTGTGTGGTGAAAAACTGTAGACTCTAAGTCAGGATTCTGCCTCAGTTCTTCCACTATGTGTTGGTGTGAAATCCTTGGTTAAAGGCCACTCTGGCTTTGGATCTGTTTTTATTCATCTGAAAACAAGGAACTGAAGTACTTTCCCTCTGCAGTCTCCTCCTATCGTAACATTCTGTGATTCTAAGTTTACAGATAAATTTTGCATATATACATGCCTCTAGGCATACTGTTATTCTTGGAGCTATGCACAAAGCAAATACCTTCTGTTGATGAATTTGCATTTCATCAGAGAAATGTGCCTATAATCAGTGTTCAACTTACAACCGAAAGAATTTTTTTTGCCAACTTGTTTTATTATAGCATCAACTTAGTATCTCAATATGTTTTAGATCTCTAAATACAGTGTGGGTTCATTGAATTATTGTAATGATCATCTAATTACCATACCTAAAAAAAAAGCCCACACAGTTCCTTCCTCTAAGGTGGACGGTTCCAAAGATGGCTGCAACAATATGTCCCATTCTACATGCTCTTTTGTAAGATGACCTTGCTGCACCCCATTGAAAGATAGAGTCTGTTTCCCTCCCTTTGGAACTGAGCTGGCCCTTTAATCTGATTTGACTTGGAGATTGTACCAGACGTAATGTCATGTAGCTTTTGATACTAGGTGTTACAAAATCTGCATCTTCAGCCTTTACTTCTTGAGATGCTCCTTCGTGGAGTCTAGCTACCATGTTGTGAGGAAGTTCAAGCCACCATGCTAAGGGGCCCAGGTGGAGGAAAACTGAGCCTTTGCTAAAAGCTCCAGTTCAGTTCTCAGCCATCATTCATCATCAACTGCCAACTGCATGAGGCTATTATAGACCTTTCAGCCATCCCAGTAGCCAGGTAACATATATAGCAGAAACAGTTGGAGCATACATAAATTTTTTCAAACTTCTTACTGTTGTAAGCCACAAAATTTTGGGGAGGTTTGTTAGGAGGCAATTTCTCCCCATAAAAACAAAGAGTTTGATATTGGAGCAGAGCCCCATGCCTAATATATGTCTTCCATGGAAGCTAGTCTTCCATGCATCTACTTCCTCATTCACTCAAATGAGTATTTATTGAACATCTGTTATGCTAAATGTAAACACCCAAAAAAGACCAAGTGCAGACATGACCCTGCCATAGCAGAACTTATCATCTGGAGGAGGAGACTGACATTAACAGAGAAATCTAATTACATGTTCAATTATCATGTTGATGGTACTACTGAGAACTGGCACAATGCACTCTGGAATGAGGTGCATGATTAAGGAACTGACCTCATCAGGGAGGTTAGAAAAGGAAGTGAAGACTAAACTTAGGTCTCAAGGATGATTAAAAGTTAATTAGGCAGAGGGGAGAACAAGAGAATTCCACAGAGAGGGCTCAGCATGTGCAGTGGGCCTGTGGCAGGGAGGAGGGTGGTGTGTTCAAGATCTGAATCCAGAGCTAAAACACCATTGCTCTATATGAGGCTGGAAACTGGTGGGGGCCAGACCTTGTAAAACTTTGCAGTCCTCACAAGGGCAGACTGAACAAGGAGGTCAACAAACTAATCCCACTCTGATCAAATTGTCTCCTCACACCCCAGCAGGAAGGCAGCTGGAGTAATGCAGTGAGAGGAACCCGGAATACACCACACCAACTCCACGTGCAGTGACACCCACAAGTACTTCAGTACTCAGCACACGTGGGCATTGTGCCCATGCCCTTGTTCCTTGATACATTTCACTGTATTATTTGTACACATCTGTGTCTCCATAAGATTATAAAATCCTCTGGGTACAGGGGCCATGTCTCATTCCTCTTCCACAGTATCTAGCAGTGTTGGGCACATAGCAAATGTTAATAAGTGTTTCCTAAAAATCCAACATTTAAAAATCTAATAATTTAAAACAATAAATAGCTCCATCAGTAGTGACCTCCTGGGAGAAAATTCTACAGCTTCACTTGGAAAGCCACTCCAGTGATAGCAACACTCTTAGGAAAGTCATGCTGTAAAATGTCATTCCTTTCATAATCCCTTTCTGCAGCCAGTTCTTGAGTTTAATCCTCAATAAAGACCAACATCGATCCATCACATTTTCAAAGAATGCTTTGTGTACATTACTGGGTCAACCCTAGCTCACTCTTCTTGCAGTGGCAAAATAAACTTCTCCCCTTTCCTCAGAGAAACCATTTCACTGCTCCCTGGATCCATTCCCAAACCTCCATCCATCCTAAAATTGTGGAGATCAGAAATCTAGTAGACAATGAAACAAGGCCAAAAATGCCTGAGGGACTTTGTGAACAGTCCTTAGAGCATAGGCAGGCTCTCTTTCTCAGTCTGCATATTTTCAGGCCAGCTCACATGTATGCATGTACATGCACAAACACTGAAACTTTTTACCAGCTCAAAGAATAAACACTGTTTTATTAGGTGAGTTTCCCAATTTGACCTGTTGTCTATTCTTCACCAGCCCAGTCTTACAATCTGATTCAACACATCAATCTTTCTTTAAGTGAAAATTTTCCCTTCATATTTTTGTAAGTTACAGGAGTGAAATGAGCAGCAGTATTTCAACTGGTATCCCCACTATCTCCTTTGCATGCAAAGGCACTACACAGACTGAAACAGTACCAAGAAATTCCATCACTCTAATATATCAAGATTTCAAAAACAATAAATCAGTGGTCATTCTACAAATAATGAGGCTCTAACACCATAAACAGCTATCATGCTTTTTTAAAAAACTTTTTTGGCATTTGCATGAAAATTGTCAATTTTTCTAACAAAAAAATACTATTAAAATTCCACTTGCAATCATTTTTCATCTCATGTCAAAGAAATAAAAACCCCTCAGTTATTTTCATCATAGCCATTATATGTCTATCATACCATTTAAATGAGATCATGTAAGTAGGATACGTGAACTGTAAATACTCACAAGATGTATGTACTGTTTTTGTGGAGAAAAAATAGTAAGATTGGGTATATAATACAATTATAACTTAATTGTATAACTTATGTCCTTAATTTGAATTAGACCATTTTATTAAGCCAACAAAACCTAGTTTCAGAAAGACAAACGACATATTTGCTCTAAAAATCTGTATTGGTTTAAATTAACTCTCAAAATTATTTAGCATGCAAATTTTTCACATTTTTAAGCCAACACATACCACCACACTTAACACAAAGTTTTACATGCATTATTGCAACCACTTTTTGGAGTACACTGAGGAAAGAATAACAGAATGTTTTTGTATGTGCTTGGGAGAATAAAGCCTTAGTTAAGTGATGATGTAGATGAACTCAAAAGTTTCAGCCAAACAGCTCATGGAATATACTGCTGTACAATCAGTATTTCTAAGAATTTGAAACAATAAACCACTACCAAAAATAGACACCCACAAAATAAACAAGATCTCAGTCACATAAGTCAAATTTTTAAAGACAAGGAACATACGTTAAATAATCTAAGCACTGCAAAGGGGTCTTTTACGAATTCAGAGTCCAAAATATATCTATTTTAATAATGCATATGCTTACTGCTCACTGAATTAAATAGCAGTAGTAACTTATTTCTACAGAAAATGAAAATCTGCATAATAAATCTGCATAAAAATATCTAAATATCGTACATGAACCCTTTAGGAGAGGTCTGAGTTCAATTTCGAGTTTAATGCCAGTTTAAATCGGGTGATAATCACTAAAGAAACACACCACAGCTACCATCACAGGTTAAAAACATATTACACAATGCTCTGAGTGGTCTGGAGGAAAAAACTTCCCAAGGTCACTCCAACCGCTCTGGGCTATACCGTCTCGTGCGATCACCAAAGTCCTCCCAGGTCACCAAGAATGCACACACCTCGGCAGTCTCTGTTTCAAAGAGAAACCAAGGTGACTCACTCTTGCAGGATTTCTCTAAGCACCCAGCAGCTAGCTATGTAGAGATGGTTTCATTTACAGCACATGGACAGTTCGAAAATTAAGGACTAATTTTCTGTGTCAAGGTGAAAGACACCTATGCTTTCATCATAACTGGTCATCTTTAGAACACACACAACGTACACTAGAACCATGCAGAAGAAAACCAGCACCTAGAAAATAAACACTAAGTGTAGGACGCGGAGCTGAGTGCCAGCCTTCAGTGAACCAAAGAAGCGGTCCCAAAGTGAGACCAAACTTTCTGCTCCAGGTGTCCTTCTTTTGACCAGAGCTTGGAGATCTCTCCCAAGACCTAGACAGAGAAGAGTATTCAAAATAGGAGGAAGGAGAAAAGACCCCCTGACTCTCAGTCTTGTCAAACCAGGTGTCCACCCCAGAGGCTCTGGTTATTCAGTCAAGCTGCGCGTCTTAAAGACGTTTCCCCACCCGCCAAAAGCGCAGCCAGAAATACTTCCAGTCTCCAGATGAGCGTCCCTGACCTACACCAGGTCTCAGCCGACTGGCGTCCACACTCGCAGACTACCTTCCCAGGGTGGTGCGGAGACTCCAGGAGCAGGGGAGGAGGACGCGGCCGGCACGCCGGCCCCGGGAAATGGGCGCACGCGGAGCCGCCGCCCGCCGCTCCGCGCGAGGGGGCTGCGCTCGGCTCCCGGACCCCGGCGCCGCGGGCTCGGCCGCCGCCCCAGCCTGCCGCCCGCCTCCCCGCGCCCGCCTCCTACCTGTCTGAGGATGAAGCTGGTCGAAGTGGTGCTGCCATCGGATCTTTTCAACCTGCTCCTCCGGGTTGTGGTGCCTCGGGCCACCTGCACTCGACACACGGGGCCAGAGACAAGCCGGTAAGGACGGCAGCGCGGGGCCGGGCGCCCACCCCCCGGGGGCCGGAGAGCGCCTCCGGACCGGCTTCCCGCGGCCCCCAGAGCCCGCACCCACAGGGACGCCGCGGTCCCAGGCTCCCCGCCCCCCCACCCCACTCCCAGCCTCGACGGCGGAGAACATGCCCGGGAGGGGCAGCCCGCGAGCACGCACCACATCCATTAACACAGACTCTCGGGGTGCGGGGTCCGGGTCCCCGGCACCGGCTGGGGAAGGCCGCGGACTCGCAAGCGGGAGCGCAGACACCGGCCGAGGCGGGAGGGGTGGGGGGCGGGGAGGAGGAAGAGGAGGGGCGGGAGGGAAGGGGGCGGGGCCGCCGACCGCCGGACGGGGGGCCCCGGCCCCGGACGCGAAGGCGGGGCGCTCCGGGGCGGCCGCGGAGGGGGCAGGAGGTGGCGGGGCAGTACCTGCGAGGTCGGGGAGTGGGGCCCGTCCGCGGTCCCGCTCCCGGCGTAGGAGGACATGGTTCACGGCCGCGTGGCCCGCCGGCGCGCGCGGGACGGAGGCCCGGAGGCGGCAGGCGGGGAGGGCGCAGGACCTCCCACCCGGCCGCGGGACTCGCGCCGGCCGCCGGGCTCCCTGCCCGCGCTTCGAGTGCGCGACGCCTTAAAGGGACCGAGGCGCTTCCCCCGCGCGCACCGCGGGGTCCCGAGCAGGGGCCCCCGCAGGCGGAGGTCCCGCAGAGGGGCTTCTCGGGATGTCGCCTCCCCGAGCTGGTGGGGTGAAACCCTCTCCCACCTAGCGGGCGCCTTACATCAGAGGTTTCCAGAGGATGAAAGGAGGGGGTAACGCTGGAATGGGGGTGGGAAGATTAAAATAGTCTGCACAGTTTAAAATGAGACAAAGGTGGCACGGCTCATGAATCAGGATTCGGGGAGGCACACTGGTGCAGTGAGTGTGGCAGGGAGTGGGAAGAGCCGACCGGGGTGTGTGTGTGTGTGTGTGTGTGTGTGTGTGCGCGCGCGCGCGCTGCACTCGAATTTTAAAAGGGCAAGAATCGAACCTTCCTGTATGCGACTTCCCGGGCAGCCCACTAGTAAGGCCTGGGGCTTTATGGTTTGCTTTTTGTCCGTGTTTTTGTATTGTTTTATCAACTCTAGTTTCAGTACCCCAAGCTGTGTACATGCAGGCAGCCGCGGGAGACCCTGCCAGCTTGAGGCTGTCTGGAGATGCAGCCCGCAGAAGACCAGCATGTCTTAGGAGTTTTGAAGGTCATGTTAGACCTGCTGAAAAGGCAAGAGTTGGCCACGTGCCTCCCATTTCTACACGGGGAGCTATTTTCAAGGAAGGAAACATCCTTGAAACCATACCCGATTTTGCTATTGTTTCAACACTTGGTTTCTTCGTGCAGAAACATCCAAGAGACTGAGATCAAAAAAATTGTGGAGAGGAGGAATTTGAATAACAAGAAGGAAGAAAAACCGTATGTGAATTTAAAAATAGATCCTGTTTAACTATAGTTACTGCATGAGAAATCCATCAATAAGATATGCATCCTGTCTCAAATTGCTAAATCAGCCCATGTCACCTTGCATTCTAGGATTTTTTGGATGAGAACCGCCATGTTTGTTTCAACACTTGGTTGGCCTTACTGAGTTCCTGAGTATATCTTACAAGCCACCAAATACTTCCTTTCCATTTCTACCCCCTTCACAAAAATCAGACCTTCATCTACTGTACACACACGCACACACACACACACACACACACACACTCTCACACACACTCTATCGGCAAAGTCATTTCTCTAGAACGTCTTTGCCCAAGTCTCTTCTCTAAAAAGCACTCATTGCTTGGAGCAGCCCACAACATGGGGTCCAAACCCCATTGTCCAACATCCAGACCCTGCCTTTCTTCCCTGCTTTTCTGGTTACCACCTCATTTCTCCAACTTAGTATCTTCATACAGACCTTCCAGCAAGCAGGCAGGTGTACTCATTATTGCTCAAACATACCAAATACCATCCTACTTCACACGTCTACCTTGGACTGTGCCCTACTCCCAACCCCCACACCCAGCTGGATGGTACTCTTCCTCCACAGACATCCTCCCTGACCTCTCTAGTCCTGGATAGTTTCTCATGCTTCCAAAAAATGGAAGCATTTATTCTCTGGGCATATAGGCTGCTTTAGTTAATTGGTTCCCTTTTTGTGAAAATCTCCTAATTTCCAAAATAGATTTTTAGCTTTTTATATTCTTATACGTTACATAAAGTAGATACTACATAAAGCTGATGGGTAATGGTGTGTCTGCCAATACAGAACTCTTTGTTTTAGTTACCATCAATCTATTTTTAATTCTGAGCCACTTTCATAATTGCTACTTAATCAATATATACAGAATGAATTATTCTGTGGTGACTAGAATTTGAGTTTTCTGGTTTTCCACTGCCCACAGTCTCACTGACTTTGAGTTATCAAAAAGAAATGTACAGTGGCATGAGAGTTTTCTGCACCCACCCAGAACAAGACTAGTGAAAACTGTATTTTAAAAAGACATTTAAATCTTTGGAAATGTCTAAGGGCACAGCAAATGAAGAAATATTTTTTCACTAAAAGTCAGTAAGAAACTCGGTAAGAAAAAAAGAGAGTCTGTGATATTTGAAACAAGACCCACTCCCTCCCTCCTGGTTTCCCTCCAGCTGAGCAAAAGGAAAACCACTCCACACTGGTACAGCCTGGAACACAGGGCTCCCTCTGCCCTCACCTCTCAGTGGGAGGGTTATTTTCCTGGGAGGGGTAGGACATCAGCCTTTATCATTTTACTCTCAGATCCCTGTTGCAGAGGCTAAGTTCCCACTTAGGTGGGGGTTCCCTTCAGCCCAGCCCCCACTCTCAGGATGGAGGCTCTACCTTGGGCCCCAACTGCTCATGGGGAGGCAAGACAGGACACCTGAGACTGCTGCCTCTTCCTATCAAGTGTTCAGCTCCTGAAGTGGGGGTGTCACTCAGAGAGGGTTGCACCATTGTCTCTGCCTCCAGCACCAGAGCTGAAAGAATGAAGTTGGACCCAGACCTCATATCTCAAACAAAAATTAACTCAAAATGGATCAAAGACCAAAGTGAAAGAGCTCAAAATGTAAACTATCAGAAGAAAACATAAGGGTAAATCTTCATGATCTTGGGTTTGGCCATGCATTCCTTAGATAATACACCAAAGGCACAAGCAACAAAAGAAAAAATAAGGTGGACTGCACCAAAAGTAACAACTTTTGAACTTCTTCAAAGGGCATTATCAAGAAAGTGAAAAGACAGCCTACAGAATGGGAGAAAGTATTTGCAAAGATATGACTGATAAGAGGCTCCTTTCTACAATATGTATATAAAGAATCTTACAGCTCAGTAATAAAAAGACAAATAACACAGTTTTTTAAATGGGAAAAGAATCCCAATAGACATTTCTCTAAGAAAGATATACAAATGGCCTAAAAACACATGAAAAGATGCTTGGCATCATTAGTCATCAGGGGAATGCTCATCAAAATGACAATGAGATACCACTTTACACCCACTAGGATGGCTCTAATCAAAAAGTGTGATAATAACAAGTATTGACAAGGATATGAGAAATTGGAATGGTGATACACTGCTGGTGGGATTGTAAAACAATACAGTCACTGTAGAAAGCATTTTGGCACTTCCTCAGAAAGTTAAACATCGAGTTGCCATATCACCCAGCAATTCCACTCCCAGGTATATACCCAGGGTAAATGAAAGCATGTGTTCGTGAACCAACGTGTGCAAGAATGCTCATAGCTGCATAGTTCACAGTAGCTAAAAGTGGAAGCAACCAAATGTCCATCAACATTTGGATGAATGCTTCAACTAAGTGGGGTATATATGATGGAATGTCATTCTGCAATAAAAGGAATGACATGCTGATACATGCTACAACATGGATGAGCCTTGAAAATATGCTAAGTGAAAGAAATCAATCATAAAGGCCACATACTGTATGTTTCACTTATATGAAATGTCTAGAAGAGGAAAATCTATAGAGACTAAAAATAGATTAGTGGTTGCTCAGGGCTAAGAGTCTCAGCGGTACTGAGGTGGTAGCTAAAGGTGCAGGGCTTCTCTTTGAGGTGAAGTTGACTGTAGTGATGCAGGCATATACCTGTTTCAGAATGTAATGAAAACCACTGAGCTAACCTTTTAGGTGGATGAATTATCTGGTAGGTGAATTATCTCAAGTAAGTTATTATTTTTAAAAAATCTTTAGACCTTATAAAAATTAACTCAAAATCAATCACAGATCTACATGTAAAATGCCAAACAAAAACTTCTAGGAGAAAATCTACAAGACTTTGAGTTTGATGATGAAGTTTTATATATACCACCACCAAAAAAGCCAAGGAAGTATAAATTTATGTGTTGGGTTATATCAAACTTAAAAACTCCTGCTTAGTGAAAAGTCTCTGTTGAGAGAATGAAAAGACAAGTCATAGACTAGAAAAAAAAATTTGCAAGACACAAACCTGATCATGAACTTGCATACAAAATATACAAATAATTCTCAGAAACCCAACAATAAGAACCCAATTTAAAAATAGAAAAAAGATTTGAACAAACTTACCAAAGACATAGACAGCAACTGAGCATATGAAAGATGCTCAATATCATTGGTCATTAGAGAAAAGCAAATTAAAACAATACAATACCACTACACACCTATCAAAACGGCTAAAAGTTTTTAAAAATTGACAATACCAATTGTTAGTGGGGATTAGGAGCAGCAGGAATTCTTATTCATTGGTAAAGGGAATGCTAAACGGTACAGCACTTTAGAAGTGTGTCAGTTTCTTAATAATTTAAACATAGTCCTACCATACAATCCAACAATTATGCTCCTAGTTATTTATTTACACAATTGATTTGAAAACTTAGGTCTACACAAGAACACAGAAATGTTTAGAGCAACTTTATTTATAGTTGTCCCAAACTGGAAGCAACTAAGATGTCCTCCAACAGGTGAACGTATAAGCAAACTGTGGTACAATCACACAATGGAATACTATTCAGTGATAAAAAGAAATGAGCAAACAAGCCATAAAAAAACACGGGTAAATGATAAACGCATGTGGCTAAGTGAAAGAACCCCATCTGAGGCTACATACCCATTTATATGAGATTCTATAAAAGGCAAAGTTATAAAGAGTGTAAACTGGTTGGTGGTTCAGAAGGGGGAGGGTTGAATAGGTGAGGTACAGGGGCTATTTTTCCGTTGATGAAACTACTCTGTATGGCACGGCAATGGTGGATACAAGACATGTCCAGTTTATGGAACTTTACAGCACATAGAGTGAAACTCAACATAGAGTGCCAATTTTTAAAAAACCATCTAGAATTTGGAAGATTCCAGAATGGAATGCCAAAGTGGCGAAAGAATAACTGTGACAAATATATGAAACAGCTTCACTGAAGGGTATGGGGAAAGGACACTGGCCTGAGAAACGTCTAAGTCTGAAGGCAAAATTTGCTGTGCAGAAGCTGACGTTGCTTCCTGAGAGGGGCGGTTAATAGCTCTGGAAGCACTTACGTCTGTCCTGGAACTGAGTTGCTCAATAAGTGGATGGCAGCTGATGGGGGGCCAGGTTTTCACTTTTGGAGTGGACGGCTACAGGTAAGCAAAGGGAGAAGGCTAGGATGAGCCGTGTGGTAATTGATTCGAGTCAGAGACATCAGGATGAGCTCAAGTGTAGCTTAATGGAGGTATGACAGCTATACACAGAAATATTTATAGACACGTACATATATACAGGTTAGTCTACACATGTGTAATTTCTTGCTGTCCATTAAGGGACTAAAAATAATAGCATCTCAGTAACAACAAACACATCTGGTACCCTGATCTTGGCTTCTAATAATCATCCTCTAGTAAAAGAAACCAGGGCACCTTGAAGAAATGACCGATTCTGGGATGAGGCCAGGAAATATACACAATAAACCTGGAGCATCTTACAGTGCCAGAAAGTAAAGTGCTCTACAAGAAATCCCCACAATGACTAGGGGTATGTCACAAGGACAGGAGCAAGCTGAAAGAGCTCCTTAATCATGACAAATGTACCATGTTAAGATGTTAATAATAGACAAAACTAGGTAAAGAACTCTCTTTACTATCTTGACAATTTTTCTGTAAATCTGAAACTGTCACATAATAAAATCTTATTTTTAAAAATCTGGCAGGTTTATAGCTGGAAGGGAATTCAGTAAGCCTGTAGAACAAACCCCACATTTAGCAAATTAGGAATCTGAGCTCACGATAATAAATTGCTTAAGAGCAAGTGACCATTATTATACTCTGCTTCCTCTCCTCATTGGATACTGCTAAATCACTTGGGCAGCTACAAATACTCTGTTCATAAACTTTATTCTGTCACTTAGTAAGTACATTTTGTTAAGTGCTTCCTATAGTTGATGTCTTGTCCAAGGTGCTGTTTAAGACAAACAAAAACATTATTTGCAGATTCAGAGCTCAGAATCCTAGGACAACAATGTGTGTCATATTTAAAAATAAAATCATAATACATTTTGCCTAGAGTCTATGCATCTAGGAGAATATAATTTGTATTTTTAATAGGAGATCATAGAACCACAATGGTGGCACATATGCTTAATTGCATATTGTGGTTTTGTGAAATTAACCTTTTATATTTAACAAATAACCCTGGTGTAAATTTTCTGAGATTTTGCCTTGGAGGATCTGTCTTCTCTTGTTCTACTGAATTTCTCCAACATTAACCCCCCTCCCTCCTCACCTCCCCCAGTGTTCTGGTTCAAACATTGAAAATCCTTCAAAGAGCCCATAAACCATAGACTTTGAGGATATTAAAGATTATTATACTCTCCGAGATCAGATAAAAAATGTTTATGTTCTTAACCCTAACCAGTGGAAATGCTATTCTCTGGGTACAATTTTAAAGGGTACAAATGACTCATAGGAATGACAGTAAATTTTTTAAATCTAAGTTTTAAATATCACTGGGAAGACTCAATTCGTATCTTGTAAACAGGGAATTATACTGAGATGCTATCTATTAGCTAATTTAAAATTTTCATCCTGTGTCTTTCCCCAGACATATTTGTCATCTTTGTCAAATAACCCTAAAACCTTAGTGGATTACACCACCATGCAGACCATCGTTCCGATTTGGGCTGTGGCTCTGTTCCTCATCTTCCCACTCCCCAGCCCAGGCTGAAGCAGCAGCCTCGATCTGAGACATACTAACTCTGAAGAGGGCAGAAACCAGAGAGCTCCAGGAATTCCATGGTACCTCTTGAGGTTTCTGCTTAAATGTGGGCATCCGCTGCATCGGCTCATATCCCATTGGCCAATACCTGACATTCAATGAAAATCAAACTCACTAAACGGGACGTACACACTCCAGGAGCCAAGGCATGGATATATATTTAATCCTCTCATAGGGGAAAAGTAAGAAACTACAAGCAACAATACAACCCTCCATAAAAGATAACTATACATTTATTAAATCTGGTCACTCTATCATTCATTGTCTTCATGCTGTCATTTTTGGTAACTGTCACAAATTATGCTAATTCTTTCTACAATGTTTAAAGAAATATTCTTTTAAAAACTCAAATTAGGTGCTGAACGATTAAATTAAACCCCAAAGAATATTCAAATTCTAGTTTTCCTACTTTTCTGTCCCCAGTGAAGAACATAGGCTTATAGAGATTCAAAGTTGGAAGTGAGCTTGAATAAATCTGTACTAGTAGTTCACAACCTGTATAATCATGTAAGAGTGGGACACAGAGGTGAGCTATCCAGTACAGACAGGACCATTATGTACAATTTGCTTTTTTCTTAATCCCCATATCCTCTTGCAATGTTTCTGGCTAATAAAACCTGTCCAAGTATCTGTGACCTTTCAACTTTCTAGGTGACTCCTTTATTTATTGTTTTTCCTAACCACTCACCCCTCCTCCAGCAAGCAAGGGGCCTGTGACGCAGTTTACTGCCAGGAGTCAGAAAGAAATGTTTGCTGTGTTTCTGCCTCTGATTCAATCCCTGGGCTCGGAGTCGGGGAGTGAGCATGTTGCTCGGGAAAGCACCCAGGAGTATTATTTGATGAACTCTGGTGACACTAAGTTTGTTTGGGGGTTTTCTTCTTAAAGAGCCATTGGTCTTCTTAGCACTTAGGACCCTAGTCCCCTTCGTCTCTTGATGGAGTAACGCCATATTCCCTGGATTCTGAGACAGCCTGGAGTTTAAGATACATCACTGATTGACTAGTATTAGGGGAATAAAACAAAATCCTACAATACATGCTCATCCACCATAAAAATACATCTGATTCCACACGTTAAAATGGAATAATGATAATAAGCACAAGGATAAGAAAGAAAACACACTTATTGAATGCCAGTTACTGTGAGGTGCCATACAGCTCTCTGCTAAATCCATTTTTATTCTTCATTCCACAAACATTATGTACCTATGGTAGCTCCTGGGAATTCACCAATGAACAAAACACAGCTCCAACTTCTGAAGGATTTTATAGACCTAGTTGGGGTAGGAATACTTTCAGATACAGACAGTAAAACCCTTTCAACGGTAGTCTAGACAAACAGGAGTAAAAGATTCAAGGTTTCTTTTTTCACATATGAGTAAGTCCAGAGGAAGACAGTCTAGAACTGGGATAGCCACTCAAAATTTTGTGTCATCAAGGAACAAGGTATCTTTACTCTTCCTGAGCCATAACTTTCTTCCTCAAGGTCACAATATGATTGTTTTATCTCCTGTCATTGCATCTGCCTCTAAGCCATTAGGGGAAAATGCCAAAAGCCTTTCTTCCAAAGTTTTCTTCTGTCCTAAGAAGCCCTCCTCAGGAAATCTGACCCATATCTCATTGGCCAAAACCTTGTCATGTGGCCATCCCCGGCTGTAAACCAGGAAGGCAAGTACTATTATCTTGTACTGATTCCCACATAGAATATAAATAAGATGGTTGGGAATGCATGTTGAATGAGCCAAACTATAGTGTCTGACGGAGACAGGTCACTCCAAAGCAACATGGCAGCCCCTGTAACAGTTAAAAGATGCTACATAAGGGCAGCACCGTCTGGGGGCCAGAAGGAGTGAAATCTGGGCTGACAACTGGGAAGATTATTCATTAGATGGACAAAAGCATTTAAGGCAGAGAAAAACAACAGGGCCAAACACAGCTGCAGAAAAGCAAAATTGGCACCTGAGGAATTTAGGATTTGGCAGTTGGAATCTAGTGTGTATGTGAGAAAGAGGTTAGGGGGTTGCTAAGGGTGAAATCACGAAGACCCTACTTAGTAATGTTATTTTAAAGACTTTAGAATCTATAAAATCCTGTTTTCCCCCATGTTTGACCCCTCTTACTCACAGATTCTCAGTCTGTCTGTTTACATGAAACTGTGGTCTCATCACTGATCTAATTGTACTATAATGTCCACATTAAATAGATCCAGCCGCTGTAACACTCTTCCTCACACTAGCATTCTCCCATCTGAAGGCATTTGATACCCATGTGAGCCTTTGGGACTCCACAAATTTGTGATTTGTGGGAAAGGACCCTGTTATAGGGTATTACCTGACAACCTCAATACACAAATTATTTCCAGTAATAGTTACACTAGTGTAGTGGGGGGAAAAAATCACATGCTTGAGCATCAGATAGAGCTTGGTTTATAACCCCAGCTTTGCCACTTACTAGCTGTGTGACTTTGTGAAGGTTGTTTAACCTCTTTCCCAGCTACCCTACTTAACAAGTGCTATGAGAATTCAATGTCAAAGCACAGTGTCTGAGGTTACACATTAGTGCATCGGGAAACCACAAATACAACTCAGGCTTGGAAATTCAAGGTCCCAGTATCCCCAACATATAATTATGTAACTGAATTAATGATTGCTAGTAAGTCTAATATTTTCATTCATTTCAACACAGCAGAGACAGGAGCCGTTTTAAGCTTCTATCCCCATCTCTGTCCACTTCCATCTGTCTTTCCTGAGGTTTAAAAAAAGTCCCAGTTTTAGCAATCAAGGAGATGTAAATACATTCATTCTACCCTTTATTGACTGAAAATTACGGTATGCTTGAATTACAGCATCTAAACAAGAGCTTCTTTAACCATGGAATAGCAATACACTTGGACAGGTCTGTCTCTGTGGCACACTAAAAAATGGCTCACTTGACCTTCATTCCCAATTATCCTCTCCCCTGCCTTCACAGAGGCTTTCCCAGAATCACTTGCCTCTAAGGGTAGCTTGTGACAGACACAGTTCTGACCGATGATATGTAGGTGAAAATTCCTGGGGAAGGGTTTCCCAGTAAGGAAATATGATAAACATTATTTTTGGGTGGGCTTCCAAGTTCCATTTTCTATTTAGAACATGCACTTTTCACTTGTCTCAAGTTACTTGGAGGAAAAAAAACCTATGCAACAGGTAAAGATGTCTCTACATTGACACCTAATACACCTGTTCATGGGATATCTGTTTGCCCCTGGGAGGTACATCCTAACAGGATCGCACTGACCCACTTTAGGTGTGTGACAGAAGTGATCAGATGAGGACAACGCTGTCACCTCTTAGAGCTGCAAACCATACAGCTATGGGGTTGATGCACTGCAGTCCTAGGACTTATGTCCCAGGCCTACCATTCGGGTATGTTATAGCAGTGTCAGAAAGTAGTTAGTGAAAGAACAGTCTCTTTATGAAATGGTTGTTGGGACAACTGGATATCCATATTCAGAAAAGTGAAGATGGATTCCTATCTCACACCATGTATAAAAATTAACTTCATATGGATCAATGACCTAATTAGAAGAGCCAAAATCATAACACTCTTAGAAGAAAACAGGAGAATATATCTTCATGAACTTGGATTTGCCAATAGACTCTTAGATATGACAACAAAAGCACAAGTAACCAAAGAAAAAAATAGAGTGGGCTTCATCAAAATTAGAAACTTTTGTGTATCAAAGAATATCATTAAGAAAATGAAAAAGCAACCTACAGAATGGGAGAAAATATTTGGAAATGATTATCTCCTAAGAGTCTAGGATCCAGAATATAAAAAGAATTCTCACAAATCAATAACAGAAAGACAACCCTATTAAAAACTGGGCAAAGGACTTACAAAGACCTTTCTCCAAAGAAGATATGCAAATGGCCAACACACACATGAAAAGATGCTCAATATCATTAGTCATTAGGGAAACACAAATAAAAACCATAATGAAGTACCACTTCACATCCACTCGGATGGCTGCAATTGTTTAAAAATTGTAAATAACAACCGTTGGTGAGGATACTGTAAAGAAATTGAACAGAGAATTACCATATGACCCAGTAATTCTACTAAGTATATACCCAAAAAAATTGAAAACAGTGCTCAAATGCATGTACACATGTTCATAGCAGCACTACCCACAATAGCCAAAAGGTGGAAACCACTGGTGTCCATCAACATATGAATGGAGAAACAAACTGTGGTATACAAACCTTATGTATGTAGTGTTATGTGGAGATGAGCCTCAATATGCTGAATGAAAGCGGACAGACACAAACGTTCTGACTTGGGAACCAGAGGTGATGGTTGCACAGCATCGTGAATGAAAAGCCACTGAATTGTTCACTTTAAAATGGTTAATTTTATATTCTGAGTTCACCTCAATCATTTTTTTAAAGGGTGGCTGGCTCCCTACACCAAAATGTGATCAGTAGTCAATGACTTGCTGAAAAGGCATTGGAAAACCTTTATTTCCTCATTAGGATATTAAATGTTATAAAATAAAAACAAAACCAAGTTCCTTCAGTAGCCTTTGTGGCAAACATCCATCCAGTTTTCTTTTCTTCTGCTCCTCTGCTTGCCTTTGAGCATTTCTCCTTTCATTCAATACCCATTACATAAGACGGGAAGAGGAGTGGATAGTATGCCTGTAAATTATAATCCTGTTAACACCACTGGCATAAAGAAATCATTGAAATGTTTTAAAAAATCAGTTAAAGTGGACTATGGGATTAATAGGTACCTTAGTTGCACTTATCCATGCAATCTCATTTTATTTTAGAAAAGATAAAGGACTGCTACTGGATCATAAACGTTTGTCTCAGAACTCGTAACAATTTTACCCAATCTTGCAGAAGTTTGGAAGGCTTGCTACTCAGATCTCACCACTGTATACACTTTTATGTATGTTTATTACTTTCCTAGGGCTGCCATAACAATGTACGTCTTACTGGCTTACAAACAACATGAATTTCTTCTTTCAGTTCTAGAGGCTAGAAATTTGAAATCAAGGTGTCAGCAGGACTCCCTTCCCTCCGAAGTTTCTAGAGAATCTTCCCTTGCTTCCTCCAGCTTCTGGTGGCCCCAGGCAGCCCGAGTTTTGGCCACATAACTGCAGTCTCTGCTCCGTCTTCACATGTCTTCTTCGTTGTGTCTTTGCATCTTCTCTTCTCACAAGGATCTGAGTCGATATTTAGGGCCCACTTAAATCCAGGATGATCTTACTTTGAAATCCTTAACTGATTACATCTGCAAAGACTCTTTTACCAAATAAGGTCACATTCTGACATTTCGGTTAACATGAATTTTGGGGGCAGTTTTGGAGATGATGTACTCATCCCACCACACTAGGTAAGCAACAAAATTTCTCTTTTTTGACACAGTAAGGTTTTAAAAAATTCTAATTCAAATTTAGCTTGGTGAAATTAGAACAATTCTTTCAGAGAAAACTTTAAAATCTTAATAATCCGCAAAAACAAAAACTAAATCAAACTAAAAATAAATCCAACCTCTAGAGTTTAGTCCTCCCTTTATTTATTTACTAAAACTGATCTAAGAAATAAGAAAAACATTTTTTGACAGAAATAAAGCATGATAGATTGGTGCTTTATTATTTATAATTTATTACAGAAGTAACTTCAGCTTTCTAATCGTAACAATTCAATAAATCCTGTTAACAGAAGCCTTGATACTTGATTTTTCTAAAAATTTTTATCCCTAAACCTTAATTTTTTTAAACATTTAAAATCAATTTTTTAGGAATTTGAAGGTGAAACTTTATAACCATCTTCAAAGCATAGAGTGAAATTAGTTATGTGGTCAAATATCAACTACTTGAAATAGTGTAAGATGACAATGTACCTGCAAATATTTTCAAATCCTAATTGATAAATACTGTATTTAAGGGTCAGGTAATTTATAAATAAATTGCCAAATTACAAGCCAATGTGGGTAGATTGCATTTTCCAAACCGTATGAACATATCCCACTTCATAAAGTTTAACACCCTGGGGAAATTTTTTGTACATTACTGAAATTAATTTCATTATAAATTTTCAGGAATTTTTTCTAATGAACCAAGATTTCATATGAAAAAGCATAAGTTATTTCAATATTTTTTTTAGATAAAAGAATAAGTATGAACGAAATGTAGAAATCTGATGTTAACTCCTCCTTTGGCAGAAAAAATTTAATTATAAACAGGTCTCAAATACAGTTCATAACATCATGGAAATGAAACATAGTAACCCTATATATATTTTTAATTTTACATGTTTTATTCACAAATTTATAATACCAGTCACACATTTCAAAACCATTTATTAGAGTCAGACCACTCAGTTTTACACTAGACAGAAACTGCCTCTGAACAATGTATCGGTGGTGGTTGTTAAAACCTTTAAAAGGGGTTCACTGCTAAAAGGAGGCTCGTCCTGATTAATTTCAATCACTAGCAACTAGAAAAAACTAAACCGTAAGTACAAGCCTGAAAAATAACTTAAAACGTAGTACTGGGAAGCTATTAAAACTTACTATAACTAAAGTTTAACGGTAAACTTTACTTAAAAAAAAAATGACATATCGCTCCCACATGAATCCACAGAAGAGGAGGACTACAGGGAAATACAGGGAGGCAGAGGGCCCCTTCTGCCAAGGGGTGAAGAAAAGCACATCTTCACTATCAGGGAAGGGAGGAAAAAAAGACGACGAAGAGGAGGGCCTGAACTTTAAAGAAAAACTACAAGTACTTGTTACCCACTGGGCCAGTTCGCCACCTACAGGTCGGATAAGATCTCCTCCCCCCACACCCAAACCCCACCCTCAACCCCAATTTCCCGTTTTTGAGGGTAAATTAGACCCTCTGATAATAAAGTTAAAATTGTATCTAGCCGCCCTCACCCCAAAATGGGGCTGACGGGTGTGAGCAGCTGCCCTGCTGGAAGGGAATGGATTCTCCCCTTCCCTTTCACATCATGTGCTTTTCAGGCGCCATGTTGGGCTCCTAACAGGCGGCTGCTCCCCTCGGGTCGATTCCCTGCTCCCACCCACCAGCAGCTCGCCCCCAGGTCCCCCTTCACCTCCTTCCAGCCCGCAGAGCACCAATATCCAGAGGGGTCTTGGGGGGAACTGGGAGAAGGCCCACTCCCCACCTACCCCGGGGGCTCAGCGGCTTTACCGCTTACTTCCCCACACCACTAACTGCCTTTGGGTCTCCGCTCCCAAAGCGATCTGCCCAAAGCGTGTGGGTCGGGCCGCACAGGGCGGTGGCCTACACAGGAAGTCGGCAAGCGGAAGCGGGGCTCCACCCTTTCTCTCCCTCGCCGCGAGAGGCCCACGCTCGAAGCCTGGGCCGAAGCCCGAGCCTGAGTTGGACGGGGAGGGTTGGAGACAGGAGCGCTGTCCCCCTTCGGACGGAAGCGAGACCTGGGATGAGGCTGACACCCAAACCAGGGAGTATTATAGGAACAGGAGGCTGCGGGGTGCATAAAACCTTGGCGGAGGGCAGGTTCTCCTCGGCAAGAATGGTCAGCACATTGATGTGCGGTTGGTTACTGAAGGTCAGGTCTTGGAGGGATGACTGACAACCGCAACGGGCGTCGTCCCGGCCCCCGCAGTACCGGCCTCGGCCGGCGTTGGCTCCGACATGGCGCCTGGCCCGCTCCGAGGTCCATCACTGAAGCCAAGCCGCCCTCGGTACCGCGCCTCCCTTCCGACCCCCCTTCCTCTCCCCGGGTCCCGCGGCCCGGCTTCACCACATGCTGACCGCAGAGGGGCGTTGGGGGACGATTCATGGGGAACCTCGGCTATGAAACGCCGCCGTCTCACGGTGATGTCGGCGCACTTCCAGCCGCCACACAGGCTTTTTTCTCCACAGACACAAAATGGCGGCAGGAGTGGCCAACCAACCCTGTATTTCTTATAAACACCGAAAGTATCCCAGCACAGATTTAGTAACATTTTTAAACTATCAACGACCTGTAACACAAGATTCATTAGTTTGGCAAAAATTAAATTATTTTTAATTTAAGAGGGAGAAGAAACTTCTGGATATGTAAAATTTCACAGATAAATGCCAGTATACACTATTTATATATATGTCATATTATTCCAAAACTATATTAGGTGAACTTAATTGATTCCAATTTAATGGGTGTGCAGTATTTATACTAGTTCAGACTTAAGCAGAATTAAACATTTACAAGTCAGATCTCAATTATACATGAAATATTTACACAAACATTAAAGTAACTGTTTATTAAATATTGTTTGAGAGAAAAACAAGGACAATTTTCCATATATGCATACATTAACTATCATCAAGAGCAGCTTTGCAAAATCTTTTTGTTTTCTTTTTTTAAAGAATAGATTTGTTTTCAAAAAAGTAAGGTGCCATTGTAGAATTTTTTTATATAGAATTGAATTCACATGAAAAGAAAATACTGGATGAAAAACAGAACATGAGACAGGTTAAAACTTTCTAGTTACTTATATCTGAAATAAGACAATGAAAGAAGTTGAGCTTTCAAATACTGCTTGTTTTTCCCTTTACACGTAGACCAAGTAGTATAGACTATTTTTGTCCCAGGGTACAGTTTCTTTGAAACAGGAACATACTTGTAACCAAATTTCTGTAAATAGATAAATGACAAAAATTTCCAGAGTATTGTCTTTAAATGGATTCTTAGTAGATTAAAGGCTTTCTTTAAAAAAAAAAAAAAAGAAATCTTGCTTCATGCAAGTAACTTTTTAAAAGCTAAACTTATGTCTACTTTTTTCCCCAGTTCTAAATATCATGTATCTGGTAAGCATATGTAGTTTGTATTATCTAAAAAGTTGGTAGATGATGCAGTAGTGTGCAAATTTTTAGGAAAGAAAATAATCCCTAGTGGTTTACTACCCAATTCCTTCTGTATGTGGAATCCAATAGCACTATAAGTTTGCATTTATACATTTAAAACACAGGCTTCAGAAAAACTGTCTTGACAGATTCCCTATCAATCCATTGCCTGCTATTATTCCACAGGCTTAGAATTACCAGTGGATCGAATGGCTGAAGTTTTCAACAGTCTGGAATAGCAATGGTATTTGAAACACCTCTTTAAAGAAACAACACATAAGTAAAAACACACTTACCATCCATGCTTGGTATACATCACAACAAATTATTAGGAATGTCTCATGGCTCAAATTCACATACAATCCATAAAAAGGAAATGCAGCTTCTCTCCACACCATACTCCAGTCAGGAAAACAAATGGGCCATATCTTCATTAGCGAATGGCCAAAGTCACTTGAAAAGGTCATTAGTGGCAATTCTAAAGACCAGGGACCCTTGTAGGAAAATAAATATCTTTCTCCAGGGAATGAAAATGTTTTGTGGAGAATTCCTGAGCCCACTTCTGGCACTGGGGGACTAGCTAAATGCTTTATCATACATCTGCATTTACATGGTCTTCAGTGTTAATAACAGAAAACATTTTCATTCCTTCCAAATTGCTCTTGCTTCTGTAGACAGTTAAATTTTAATTATTACTCAACATAACACAGAGAGCAAAACTGACAGTACTGCAAACACAACTGCAATTTAAGGAGCCAAAAGGAAATATGTTGGCAAGCTAAATGCTTACACAAAAAGATGTTTGCCTTTTAAAATAATGGTGTGCAGGAAACTGAAAAAAATATGCAGACAAGAAATATTAAAAGGTTTCAGTGCTCTCCCAATTATTGTGAGGTTTTTAGGGGTAAATGGTGGTTTCTTGAAAGTAAAATTTTGATACTTCTATCTCATGCTGCTTAGTGTCATAAGGATACTTATATGGGTGTCCAGATTTGTGTGAGATTTGAAAGTAAGATAGAATGAACTAGAAGCAACTTGAAGCTGCCTCTGATCAAAGGTTTGACTTCAAACAAACTGGACTGAAAAAAAACTTCCAGGGCCTAGTAGAGTAAGTTTTTGTGCTTTATTTATTCACGGCCCTTTTGAGAAAAATTTTTTTCCTTTTAATATTGTCAGATTAGAATCACAAGGGTTGAGTAATAAATTTAGGAAGGCCTTCAAGAAAATGCCTGGTTTATTTCTAAAGGAGAGGCTGCTGATGGTAATTTGTTTGCTGCTGTGCAACTGAATGAGCTGGAACTGCTGCCGGAAAGCCTGCCAGCTGCGGCAAACTGGAAGTAGTGTTCTGGTAAGATGACATATCCACAGACATCCCCATCTGCTGTGCGTACGCAGCTGTACCGGTAGCTGATTGAAGGTTAGAGTTCTGGTTCATATAAGTAGGATTGGAAATAGGGTCTTGTCCAGTGCTACACACAAAATTTTAAAAAGAAAATTACATTTACTTTGCATTATCTAGGTTATGGTCAGAAATCAGTCATCATTTAAGTAAAGTAAAAATGCCTTTCCTATCTTTTAAAGTACTCAGTCCTATTCAGATTATGGTTGAATCACTCCAGCTATCCAATACTGTTCATGTAATTTTGTAAGTGGTAAGAAGGAAGTACTCAAAAACAAACAAATACAAGATTCTAAGACCTATTACATTTTTTTCTCCAAAACCTCTCCCCAAAAACATTTTTAAAAACTTTTGAGGGGATACACACTGTTTCTGACAGTCGTGTCCTCAGAACCCCAGTTCAAGTATACCTTCGACTGTGTTCTCCTTCCCCTGCCTCTCAGTCCAGCACACAGGAGGCCACTTCTTTTCATCACACATTCTTTATACTTTCCCTTGGTAGGGCACTTTCAAAGCTGCCCCTGCTAGTCAGCTTAACCTGAGTCTCTACATAAAAATAATTAAGGCAGACAGGCCAGTGAAATCTGTACAGAACCTTGAATCTATCCTCAAAATTGTCCTGACCTGCAGTCTGCTTATTAACACTATACAAAAAAACAACAATAACAACAAAAAACTAAGTTGAAAAGTCACCCAAATTGCAGGACCTCTGTTTGTTCTTATAACTTACTATAGCATAGATTTCTTTTAAGAGATACATAATTTTAAATTACACCAAATATACGGCTTACAGTACAGGAGGATTAATGTCTACACTACTCCAGATCAGGATAACAAAATTTTACATTTTAATTGAATCATCAATATGAACATGTTTTTTAAATTTTCAGATAATACCTAAAATGTATGTTCATGGCATTTAAGAGCGGAAAGAGACCTTAGAGTTAATCTACACATTACTACATTGAATGAACATTTTGTGTAATTAAGCAAAGCTAGTAAAGGCAAGATTTAACATGATTTTCAGAATTCAAGTGTTAGTATAAAAAAATCAGACTACAAATTCCACAGCTCAAACACACTACACTTCTTTTTAAGAGTCAAAGTAAAACAGTTTTCTGATTTCTAGGAATGCATGTAGATAAATATGTCTAGGACTACTTGCTAGGCTGATTACAGCACAGTGTTAGGTATATTATGGGCTCAGTTCCTGTAAGGGACAGTTAGCTTAATTTTGTCCCAGGGACCCAGATTATAAGTGATGTTGGACAACCATTCCAGTATGGGTAGCAAAGCTAGAGCATAGGATTATGAATGGCAGTTCTGTAACTTCATCGCAATAGTAAAAGATGGCACTATTGTTACAAAGAGAAGGTTCTACTTGTCCTCATTCTGAAAGTTTGTGAAAATTTAATGTATATAATTACAAAATTAATGCAGTTTCTGAAAACTTACCTTAAGTATGGAGTTTGAGTAGGCTGTGTTGTCACTGAGGAATTCACATTTGGAGGCAGAGATCTCAGTGGACCAATGTGATCTGGTCCTAGGTTGTAGCTCTGGGCAACAGTGACTTGGTGAATACTTTGACCCATATAATTTCCACCATGTGACTGAACTGGGTATGTCTATTAACCAAAGAGATAAAGTTGACTCCCTGGTCTCCCAAACACTGGCTTAATAATATTTTAAAACTTTAAAGACTTCAATGAAATAAAATGTTGGAGCTCTTTGGAGAGCAATCTGGTTCCACCAATCTATCCACTGTATTAAAAGTGGAGAGCTTCCAAATCAAAGTGCCAAAAAATGGAAATTTATGATTTACTTGGTTGTTTTTTTATTTTACTGGAGATTGAAAGGAAGGGAGGTGGTGTATTTTTAAGTAGCACACTTGAACCCATCCAGGTGACCTATTGCTTAGGAACACATCCTGCTGTAGAGCCACAGAAAACTACACCCCCTTGAAGGGCAGCCTATCATCACTTCAAGTCACCATCCGAATGATGGCCTTCTTCATCCCCACCCAAGGATGACTTACGCAACTCCTTCCTAAGAATGAAACCTAGCAGAGTGAGTTGAAGGATAAGTGGCAGCAGAACAGGGTGCAAGCCCTTTCTGGCAATGTCCCCTTTATTTCCTACCTTTAGGACAGACAGTTCCTACCTTAAGAACTGTGGGTGAAGAACATGTATGCTCAGGAAATAACAAAAAGGTCTAAACCTCTTTGGATATTGATATATGCCCTAATTAATTTTCACAATAATATCTTCTTAAGGACAGGATCTATCATCACTCAAAACAATGTACATTTTAATGATGATACAGTAAACAAATAATGCTATATGTTGAATATAATGTAAATAAACTGCTTCAGTTTTAAGTCAAGCTGTTTTTAAAGCAAAGACCGCTGACATGAAAATTTACAATGACGGAAATGGCAAATCAACTAGATTAAATGCAATTCATATCACCTCCTTGGCAGACATGTAACAACCCACTGACCAGAGGGAATGAACATCTTCTGCTGTTTAGCATTCTTGAGTGGCCTCCATAGATAGGTACAACTAGTGTTGTGCTACCTCAATTTATTCTAGGTACAGAATTTACTTTCAAATTAGAACAGGAACTTTGAGTTTTTCAAATGTTATCACACATGAATAGTTACACAGGTTCTAGGAAGATTCAAACCAATAAAACTCTAAGTTTTTAAAGAAATGAGCTGTGCTTAACAAAACACAGATTGCAAATAGCATGCAGATGAACACAAAAACCTGACACAGGAACAGTAACCTCTAGAGGCCCACAAAGAAGCAAATATAACATATAGTTTATCTCATACAAGGGTGGAAACATTTCTATGTTGTTACATTTTCATAGCAGCAGCAAATATCTTTGAAAACAGAAGCAACACTGAATAAGTTCCACCTGTCTTTTGCACCCAGAAATCCTTTCTACCCTCGTATGTAATGACTCCTCCATCACTTTCTGAAGTTCAGGACATGGCATATTTGTTAAATGTATCTTGTCTAATGTGACAGTTCCCATAGTAACTATTCCCTTTTTTACTTAACAATTATGTTGAGTCAAGTCATCTAGATTATGCACCCACATTCTATCTTTTCTCCTTGGGGGTCTCCTTCACACACTCCTGTACATACCAGTTTTCATAAATCAACATGAATTATGTTCAAGCTCATTCTGAATTCAACTGATAATTAGCTGAAATTTGAAAAAAAAATCCAGAATACTGGATACTGATAAACATAAGTATGCACTTCAGCTAGGAAGCACAGGAAAGGTGTGAAGTCCTGGGAAAATATTTTGTTCATGAATGGCTTAAGGAACCTGCACCTGTGGGCCTGCATTGTTTCTTCATCAGGCATCTATTTTTAATAATTTAAGTCATGCAACTAAGAAGAGAAAATATAAAGCATGATCTGAGAACAAAAGTTCATTAGCTAGGCCTTTAATCATTACATATAGTAAAAGAAATCTTGACAGGAATTTAAAAGAAGTGGTAAATCTTGCTTGTTGAGCAACAGGAACAGCATCAGTATTTCACCTGGAGGACTTCTGATGTGCGAGGCACTGTCCTAAATCAAAGGATTTATATTTTATATACAGAAAGGCTTTATCCTTACGTAAAGGATTTATGCTTTATATTTACAAAAGAATATGAAGAACCAGACTCCCTTCATATACTTTAATGGTCCCTTCATTCATGTTAAAAATGAACTAAAATGTATTTGTGAAATATCAGTATCTAATTTGTCCTGCTGTACACTAACAGCCCACATGTTTTTGGCAATCAAAGATGAATTTTATAATTTTGTTCATGGACCATAAAAATTTTAATACTACTTTAGACATTTAAACTTTTTTTTAATTTAGAAATTGTTCTCTAAAATCTTGCTCACCTGCATTGGAACCCCAGCTGATGAAGGTGAGTAATGTGCTGGAGGATGGAGCTTTGAATAGACTGAATAAATGGGTGCTTCATTCACCAATTTGTTATATAGTTCCAGAGCTTCCAATACTTTTACATTTAATTCAGACAATTCGGAATGCTTCCTGGTATAGAAGAAAAGCACTTTAATACTCCTCAAAGTTTGTAAGCATGTATTTAGTAACATAAGTAATTTTTTAAGTCTACCACATTTCCTATTCATATTTTAAAAGGTTTTTATATACGATGAAAAAATACTCACAAAAGAAAAATGGGAGGAGAAATTATTTAATTATTGTAATAACTAGGCTGATTTGACTTCATAATATTAGGGAAGGTCCTTTTCACACCTCATAAAATGCAGTCAACTTATAATTTTGATGCTAGGAGAATTTTGTTTCATATGTTATCAGTTTCTGTTGAAAACTCAATTACAAAGAATAATTTCACAATTTCGGAAGAGTCTGAGCCTTAATTAAAAGACTTGGTAGAAGAAAGTAGTCAAGGCCCAGAGCCTGTTACCAAGTACAATATGACTGAAATAAAACAAAATCACACACATTTCCATTTGCTTATATTATGAAAGGATCAACTGAAAAATAAATTTAGCAATTATCCTTGAAAAATGCAAGTGACAACAATGTGCAGCTGACCCTTGGAAACAAGGGGGTTGGGGCACTGACTCGCTAGGCAGTAGAAAACACGTTATTTTTTTTATTCCCTCAAAACTTAACTACCTAAATAGCCTGCTGTTGATTTTATGATATTAAATGATAACAAGAAATTAGTATCTACATATATTTTATGCATATGCTTTTTTTCAATAATTCTATGAAGTTTGTCTGAAAGTTTTTTCAAATTGTCACAAATCAAAGAATTTTTCAATACATTTATTGAAAAAAATCCACATAAGTGAGCCTACACAGTTCATATCCATATTATTCAAGAATCGTCTGTATATATAAACTAGTCTCTGCTGCTCATTTGTTGGTTTCTTTTGAGAAAATCAAGTAAACTAGATACCTTATTGTGTGTTAACAAATACAATAAAGGCATTTTTAAACTTGCACAAGGAATTCCAGAGCAAATCCTTCTGACTTGGTAGAATTTTGTGTTCTCCTGGGAGCAATAAAGACTCCCTTTGTGACTGACAAGTTCATATAAGCTAAATGGGTACTTTATCTGGCCTAAGTAACAAAGCTATTCATTAAATGTAGTTCTTTTTATTATAGACACAGAGAACCTCAAGAAACAAGAGGCAGAGGCAAGCAACCAGACACAGGACTACCAAATCAATGACCTGGACTGAGTTCTATCAAGACTTGTCACCTTTCCTCTATTAGAATCTGTTACATCTGAAACAAACATACAAATGCAGTTTCCTCTCTTGCATGTGTGACTATAAAAATAGTTCAAACTCTTATTTTAATAAATATAAATTGTAAAGCTGATTTTGTAAAGTTGAAAGTTGTAAAGGAAGCTTCAGAAATTAGTGTCCATGTTAACAAATGTGTCACCAAGAACTAACCATAGGTATATTTGGTCCATATAGCCAGGTACACTGAGGAAACACTAGGAGGACACAGAAGGGCATAATGACTGTGTTTTAAATCACCTTTAAAGATCTGAGACATAACCACAAAACAGTAAAAATTTTGACCGGACTGTGCCCAACACTATATTAGGACAGAAAATTAAAAGGTGTTTGTCTTCTTCAAAGACACTGCAATCTATTAGGGAGACAAGGCTACTAAGAACATGAAAAATAGCAAATGATACAAGACAGTGTATAACTGAAGGCAAAATTATATGAAATAGGTAGGGAACAGAAGAGTTTATAAGAGGAGATTAACTTGGGTGGTGGTAGACTGGGATGTAAGCTGGCACCTGAGGAATGATGGATAGGCCAAGCCGAGAAAGGAAGACTGAGTTAGGTCAGGGGAATTAAGGCAAAAGGAACAAGAAGGGTACACAGGGAAGAAGGAAAGAGGCAGTTTGATCAAGGACACAGAAAATGATTTTCAGAAGGTAGTAGGAAATAAGATGAGTACATTCTGGATCACGGTTAAGTTCAGACTACGGATCTCTTTCATAAATCTATCTAATCTATTTTGGAGTCAATTCACATGTTACCCCATATAATTTCTTAGGGTGATCAATGTTTCAAAATTTCATTCGGTTCAATGACATACAGAAATGAAATGTAAAATTTAATTTTCTGACAGTAAAGTTGCTTTTTTAATTAGGAAAAACCAACTGATGATGACCCACTCAAGGGAAGAAATGGTATCTTATTTATCTCTGAATTTGAGAAGGTTAAATAGTAAATAAAAATGTGTTGAAGAAATACTCCCATGGACTAGAAAATGCAAGCTGGCCGGTTCAGAAACTGAAATCAATGGGAACTGGTTAACATGTAAGCTCTCACTAAAAAAATTAACTCGTATCAGAAATGGCCACTCTGATTTTTAGTTGCTCTAGACCTTTTCCTTTGAAAATATTTTTATCAACAAAAATAAGATTACACTGTCATATCTTCTGCTTTTTTTTTACTATTGTATATCTTTCTATGTCAGTAGATATTTACTGATGACAATGCTTTGTACTGTAGAATGCGGGGGTATATAATTTTTTTTAAAACCACTTAAAGATATTTTAGCTCCAAATTGTTAATATAAATAATACTATGAAAAATACTGTAAAGCTCAGCCTTTGCATACATTCCTATGTATTTACTATGGGCCTGAAATTGCTGGGTTAAAGGATATGAACTATTTTTAGGCTCAGAAAGGTTTATAATGACTGTACTCCTAGCCACACCTAAGGTAATACTGACCATTTTTCTTCTTAATCTTTTCCAGTTTGATTATTCACTGACCATTAACATCTCTGCACCGAAACCAAAGAAGGTGTATAAGTAAGCACTTAATGCTTTCTTCAAAATAAGAACAACAAAATAGGATGAAACTACCACCATCATTTCGTTAATTGTGACAGGGATTTTTCATTTCTGTAGCAAATACAAAAATTTATTTTTAAAAAAGCCCCACAGAGCGAAGATTATAATCTCCAGGGACTAGGAAAAAACTAGCTGCTTCTACTCTTCTCAGTCAGGGCAGATAAGGTAGTTCCTGTTCTTGTGCTGCCTTGACACAGGAGTTCAGTAAATAATATCTAGAAAGGGACGCTGATGGAACCGTGAAGCCTTACCCTGGGTCTTCCATTCCCTCCAGCTTCTCTCCCTGACTTCAGGTAGGAAGCCCTGAGGAATAATAAGAAGCAGGGGGCAAAACTAAGGTAAAGGCATAGGACTCTGGTAGTCTACCCCTCGGCGCTCTGCTATTTCTCAGGAAGGTAAGACTACATGGGATAATGACATTAAAAGGACAACAGAAACAGAAATACAAGGAAAAAAACAAAAGGTGTACAGTGGATTTAGCTTCTCAGATAAGGGAAATTTCATTTGAAAGTTTTACGAATATTACTACTCATCACATAACAAGAAAATGCTTGCCTAAGATCCCTGTTCTCGTTTCATCCTCTGTTCAATTTGTTCTTCATTACTCATTACCCCTCAATTCCAGCCCAAGCGAAAAATGAACACTGGCACCATCAGAGCGAGAGTCCACAACTGTACACATACTACACTGCCATGAAAAGAAATCGCTACCAAAATACAACATACCACCTTGCTATTTGTTTGTGAGAGTTTTTAGAGACTAAGAAACAATTTCAATAGATTAACAATTCCACAAAACTTCTTAAGGTTCCGCAAAAACAGGTAATCATAAAAAGACTATATTGTTTCCTGTATCTTACCTATCAATTTCTTCAAGTTTTTCATCTATCATTGGACCCATCTGTTGGCAGACAACTGTAAATACAAAAATATTTTAAAAGCTTGAAACTTAAACCAGTTTAAGCCAACTTCAACAATTCTTAACAATTGAGCACCAATATGCCGTGTCATGCAAATACAAAGAGAATTAAGTTTATGCTAGAGAAAGGAACAACCTAATTTTAATACTATTCAGCACCAATATAAGTATTACGTGACTGAAGTCAAATTTAGAACAGAAATCCCACCATGTTCTCTAGAAGTACTAAGATTATAGACTGTGAAATTTGGAATCATCTCAAAATGATTGTTAGCTAAATAAATGAGCTTGAGTCACAACACATAAAATATATAATTATGTACAGATTAGATATGAATATTTTTAATTTATTTAAGCCATTTCAAAATTAAACATTTTTTGCATTTCCAGATGTAAACACTGACATAATGAATAGCACAATATTCAGTATTAATAACCAGACTTTCTTATATAAAAATATTTAAGAGTATTTATCCATTTTTTTCTCCAAAGGACATTTTTAAAAGAGGCCTAAAAATATTTGTTTAAATGGTTTCAAATTTCTTGGGGACTAAAAAGACACATCAGCATGCATCAAATTACTACATTACAAAGTTAATACAGATAATGAATAATTTTTGACCTTTAAAATCATGATGTCAAGAAAATTAAAAGAGGAATAGAATTTCTAATATTTTGACTCAATTTATTATGCTGTTATTTCTAATTCTGTCCTTTGGACTGCAAATCTCTTCAGCCAATTTCACTAGTGGGCTAAACAAAGACAAAGACTACTTCCTTGAACAGGACAGGCAAGTTTATAACACCTTCCAAGTATTGTACTTATTATTATTTTACTATAAGTCTGTTTCCCACCAGAGATTTCTAATCTCTAGAAGCAAATACACGGCAGAAGAATTTTAAGACATTATAAATAGCTAAAATACGAAATGAGATTAAAGAGTACCTAATATTCACTAAGTACCTTCTAAGTCCAGGAGATCTTGCGGATCTGGTTGTGAATCTGTTGGATCTATACTCTGGAGTACGTGCAGGGCTCTATCCATCTTATCCTAAAAAGTAATAGGACACTTAAAAACTCAAGAGTTTTAATTTCAATGAATATGAAAATTACTCTTTCCAAGCATTCTCAAAGATAATACACATTAAAAGTCTTGATAGTTTATTAAACAAAAGAAGGACTCTACCTCATCTATATAAACAGGTTCAGGCTCTGATTTCTTAATTTCCTCTTCCTCCTCATCAATTACATTCACTTTGTCCACAGCTGCTATGGAAACAAAGTAAACTTTAAAGTCCTTAGCATTTACTTTGGAATTTTAGTCATTTATTTTAAGTAGCCCATTTTACCCATAGGGGAAAAAAAGGAAATCCCTCAAATAGTCATCCCATTTCATAATCAATGTTATTACATATGTTCATTCATTCATGACACAAAAATTTATTTAGCCCTTACTATTATGCCAGGCATTGTGCTAGGCATTGGAAACATACAAGCAAATTAAGTACACAGGAATCCTTGTCCTATAATATTAATGGGAACTGTCACTATAGGCATTTTCTGGAAAACTGAGGGATACCACGACAGTCAATGGACATACAAGACAGTAGAGTATTATCTACTTGGCTAATTTCAGAGTTAGGTATTTAAGCTCCTTCTGCACTCTTTTCCTTGCTATAAAAAAATGCATATTCTATATGAACAAAAAAATCTTGATTTCAATCTAACTTGATTAACAGTTAAAGCAGCACAAAACAAAAAAACTCTCATAAAGGCTAAAAATTTACAAATGTACATATCTAGAAAACTATTTAAATGTTCATTGCCATTTTGCTATAGTATGATATTTTAATAAAGTAAATTTTGGTAAAAATAAAATTATAATAGGCGGAGCCAGGATGGCGGCTTGAGTAGAGCAGTGGAAATCTCCTCCCAAAAACACATAGAGCTATGAAAATATAACAAAGAAAACTCTTCCTAAAATAGAGACCAGAGGACACAGGACAACATCCAGACCACATCCACACCTGCAAGAACCCAGCACCTTGCGAAGGGGGTAAGATACAAGCCCTGGCCGGGTGGGACCCGAGCGCCCCTCCCCCCGGCTCCCGGCGGGTGGAAAGAAACCAGAGCGGTTTTTCTTTTTTTTGGCGAGTGCTTTTTGGAAGCCTTAAAGGGACAGGGACCCCGTTGCTAGGGAGGCAGGGCGGCAGGACCAGTGAGGGGGTGCCTGGGACCGGCGCCTGAGGACAAAGAATATCGCGCATTTTTCCCTACGGGACCAGTGGGCGGGTGCCTGAGACCGGCGCCTGAGGACAGAGGAAATCGCGCGTTTTTCCCCTTTCTTTTTCCTCTTTTTGGCGAGTGCTTTTTGGAAGCCTTAAAGGGACAGGGACCCCAGCGCTAGGGAGGCAGAGCAGCAGGACCGGTGAGCGGGTGCCTGGTACCGGCGCCTGAGGACAAAGAATATCCCGCGTTTTTCCATGCGGGACCGGTAGGCGGATGCCTGAGACTGGCGCCTGAGGACGGAGGAAATCGCGTGTTTTTCCCCTTTTTTTTTCTCTTTTTGGCGAGTGCTTTTTGGAAGCCTTAAAGGGACAGGGACCCTGGTGCTAGGGAGGCAGGGCACCAGGACCAGTGAGCGGGTGCCTGGGACCGGTGCCTGAAGACAAAGAATATCGCGTGTTTTTCCCTGCGGGACCAGTGGGCGGGTGCTTTTTGGAAGTCTTGAAGGGACAGGGACCCCGATGCTAGGGAGGGAGGGCACCAGGACCAGTGAGCGGGTGCCTGGGACCGGCGCCTGAGGAAAAAAAAAAAAAAAATCACGTGTTTTTTCCTTTTTTTTTTTTTTTTTCCTGTTCCCTCTCTCATTGTTGCTGTTGTTGTTTTGGTTTGGAGAGTGCTTTTTGGAAGTCTTAAAGGGGCAGGACAGGACACTTAGACCAGAGGCAGGGAATCTGGGGATCTCTGGGCACTCTAACCCCCTGGGCAACAGGGAGTGCAGACTCCCCTTACGGAGATAAATAGCCTCCCGGCCACTCCCCCTCCAACAGGGCTCCACCACTTTGGAGGAGCAGCCCCAGCCAGGCCACGTACACAGCAAAAGCGGAGATAAACTCCAAACCAACCGGGCAGGTAGCTGAAGCCCTGTCTGTGCACAGCTGCCAAGCATAAGCCACTAAAGGTCGCTATTCTCCCAGGAGAGGAAGGCCACAAACCAACAAGAAGGGAAGCTCTTCCAGTGGTCACTCGTACCAGGTCTGCAAACTATCTCTATCACCATGAAAAGGCAAAACTACAGGCAGACAAAGATCACAGAGACTACACCTGAGAAGGAGACAGACCTAACCAGTCCTCCTGAAAAAGAATTCAAAATAAAAATCATGAACATGCTGACAGAGATGCAGAGAAAAATGCAAGAGCAATGGGATGAAGTCCGGAGGGAGGTCACAGATGTCAGGAAGGAGATCACAGAAGTGAAACAATCCCTGGAAGGATTTATAAGCAGAATGGATAAGATGCAAGAGGCCATTGAAGGAACAGAAGCCAGAGAACAGGAACATATACAAGCTGACATAGAGACAAAAGGATCTCCAGGAATGAAACAACACTAAGAGAACTATGTGACCAAACCAAAAGGAATAATATTCGTATTATAAGGGTACCAGAAGAAGAAGAAAGAGGAAAAGGGATAGAAAGTCTCTTTGAAGAAATAATTGCTGAAAACTTCCCCAAACTGGGGGAGGAAATAATCGAACAGACCATGGAATTACACAGAACCCCCAACAGAAAGGATCCAAGGAGGACAACACCAAGACACATAGTAATTAAAATGGCAAGGATCAAGGACAAGGAAAGAGTTTTAAAGGCAGCTAGAGAGAAAAAGGTCACCCATAAAGGAAAACCCATCAGGCTAACATCAGACTTCTCGACAGAAACCCTACAGGCCAGAAGAGAATTGCATGATATACTTAATGCAATGAAACAGAAGAGCCCTGAACCAAGGATACTGTATCCAGCACGACTATCATTTAAATATGATGGTGGGATTAAACAATTCCCAGACAAGCAAAAGCAAAGGGATTTTGCTTCCCACAAACCACCTCTACAGGGCATCCTACAGGGACTGCTCTAGATGGGAGCACTCCTATAAAGAGCACAGAACAAAACACACAACATATGAAGAATGGAGGAGGAGGAATAAGAAGTGAGAGAAGAAAAGAATCTCCAGGCAGTGTATATAACAGCTCAATAAGCGAGCTAAGTTAGGCAGTAAGATACTAAAGAAGCTAACCTTGAACCTTTGGTAACCACGAATCTAAAGCCTGCAATGGCAATAAGTACATATCTCTCAATAGTCACCCTAAATGTAAATGGACTTAATGCACCAATCAAAAGACACAGAGTAATAGAATGGATAAAAAAGCAAGACCCATCTATATGCTGCTTACAAGAAACTCACCTTAAACCCAAAGACAAGCATAGACTAAAAGTCAAGGGATGGAAAAACATATTTCAGGCAAACAACAGTGAGAAGAAAGCAGGGGTTGCAGTACTAATATCAGACAAAATAGACTTCAAAACAAAGAAAGTAACAAGAGATAAAGAAGGATACTACATAATGATAAAGGGCTCAGTCCAACAAGAGGATATAACCATTCTAAATATATATGCACCCAACACAGGAGCACCAGCATATGTGAAGCAAATACTAACAGAACTAAAGAGGGAAATAGACTGCAATGCATTCATTTTAGGAGACTTCAACACACCACTCACCCCAAAGGATAGATCCACCGGGCAGAAAATAAGTAAGGACACACAGGCACTGAACAACACACTAGAACAGATGGACCTAATAGACATCTATAGAACTCTACATCCAAAAGCAACAGGATATACATTCTTCTCAAGTGCACATGGAACATTCTCCAGAATAGACCACATACTAGCTCACAAAAAGAGCCTCAGTAAATTCCAAAATATTGAAATTCTACCAACCAATTTTTCAGACCACAAAGGTATAAAAGTAGAAATAAATTCTACAAAGAAAACAAAAAGGCTCACAAACACATGGAGGCTTAACAACATGCTACTAAATAATCAATGGATCAATGAACAAATCAAAATAGAGATCAAGGAATATATAGAAACAAATGACAACAACAACACTAAGCCCCAACTTCTGTGGGATGCAGCGAAAGCAGTCTTAAGAGGAAAGTATATAGCGATGCAGGCACACTTGAAGAAGGAAGAACAATCCCAAATGAATAGTCTAACATCACAATTATCGAAACTGGAAAAAGAAGAACAAATGAGGCCTCAAGTCAGCAGAAGGAGGGACATAATAAAGATCAGAGAAGAAATAAACAAAATTGAGAAGAATAAAACAATAGCAAAAATCAACAAAACCAAGAGCTGGTTCTTTGAGAAAATAAACAAAATAGATAAGCCTCTAGCCCAACTTATTAAGAGAAAAAGAGAGTCAACACAAATCAACATAATCAGAAATGAGAATGGAAAAATCACGACAGACTCCACAGCAATACAAAGAATTATTAAAGACTACTATGAAAACCTATATGCCAACAAGCTGGAAAACCTAGAAGAAATGGACAACTTCCTAGAAAAATACAACCTCCCAAGACTGACCAAGGAAGAAACACAAAAGTTAAACAAACCAATTACGAGCAAAGAAATTGAAACGGTAATCAAAAAACTACCCAAGAACAAAACCCCAGGGCTGGACGGATTTACCTCGGAATTTTATCAGACACACAGAGAAGACATAATTTCTCCCTAAAGTGTTCCAAAAAACAGAAGAAGAGGGAATACTCCCAAACTCATTCTATGAAGCTAACATCACCCTAATACCAAAACCAGGCAAAGACCCCACCAAAAAAGAAAATTACAGACCAATATCCCTGATGAATGTAGATGCAAAAATACTCAATAAAATATTAGCAAACAGAATTCAACAGTATATCAAAAGGATCATAGACCATGACCAAGTGGGATTCATCCCAGGGATGCAAGGATGGTACAATATTCGAAAATCCATCAACATCATCCACCACATCAACAAAAAGAAAGACAAAAACCACATGATCATCTCCATAGATGCTGAAAAAGCATTTGACAAAATTCAACATCCATTCATGATAAAAACTCTCAGCAAAATGGGAATAGAGGGCAAGTACCTCAACATAATAAAGGCCATATATGATAAACCCACAGCCAGCATTATACTGAACAGCGAGAAGCTGAAAGCATTTCCTCTGAGATCGGGAACCAGACAGGGATGCCCACTCTCCCCACTGTTATTTAACATAGTACTGGAGGTCCTAGCCACAGCAATCAGACAAAACAAAGAAATACAAGGAATCCAGATTGGTAAAGAAGAAGTTAAACTGTCACTATTTGCAGATGATATGATACTGTACATAAAAAACCTTAAAGACTCCACTCCAAAACTACTAGAACTGATATCGGAATACAGCAAAGTTGCAGGATACAAAATTAACACACAGAAATCTGTAGCTTTCCTATACACTAACAATGAATCAATAGAAAGAGAAATCAGGAAAACAATTCCATTCACAATAGCATCAAAAAGAATAAAATACCTAGGAATAAACCTAACCAAAGAAGTGAAAGACTTATACTCTGAAAACTACAAGTCACTCTTAAGAGAAATTAAAGGGGACACTAATAAATGGAAACTCATCCCATGCTCATGGCTAGGAAGAATTAATATCGTCAAAATGGCCATCCTGCCCAAAGCAATATACAGATTTGATGCAATCCCTCTCAAATTACCAGCAACATTCTTCAATGAATTGGAACAAATAATTCAAATATCCATATGGAAACACCAAAGACCCCGAATAGCCAAAGCAATCCTGAAAAAGAAGAATAAAGTAGGAGGGATCTCACTCCCCAACTTCAAGCTCTACTACAAAGCCATAGTAATCGAGAAAATTTGGTACTGGCACAAGAACAGAGCCACAGACCAGTGGAACAGATTAGAGACTCCAGACATTAACCCAAACAAATATGGTCAATTAATATTTGATAAAGGAGCCATGGACATAGAATGGCAAAATGACAGTCTCTTCAACAGATGGTGTTGGCAAAACTGGACAGCTACATGTAGGAGAATGAAACTGGACCATTGTCTAACCCCATACACAAAGGTAAACTCAAAATGGATCAAAGACCTGAATGTAAGTCATGAAACCATTAAACTCTTGGAAAAAAAACATAGGCAAAAACCTCTTAGACATAAACATGAGTGACCTCTTCTTGAACATATCTCCCCAGGCAAGGAAAACAACAGCAAAAATGAGCAAGTGGGACTACATTTAGCTGAAAAGCTTCTGTACGGCGAAAGACACCATCAATAGAACAAAAAGGAACCCTACAGTATGGGAGAATATATTTGAAAATGACAGATCCGATAAAGGCTTGACGTCCAGGATATATAAAGAGCTCACACGCCTCAACAAACAAAAAACAAATAACCCAATTAAAAAATGGGCAGAGGAACTGAACAGACAGTTCTCTAAAAAAGAAATACAGATGGCCAAGAGACACATGAAAAGATGCTCCACATCGCTAATTATCAGAGAAATGCAAATTAAAACTATAATGAGGTATCACCTCACACCAGTAAGGATAGCTGCCATCCAAAAGACAAACAACAAATGTTGGCGAGGCTGTGGAGAAAGGGGAACCCTCCTACACTGCTGGTGGGAATGTAAATTAGTTCAACCATTGTGTAAAGCAGTTTGGAGGTTCATCAAAATGCTCAAAACAGACCTACCATTTGACCCAGGAATTCCACTCCTAGGAATTTACCCTAAGAACGCAGCAATCAAGTTTGAGAAAGACAGATGCACCCCTATGTTTATCGCAGCACTATTTACAATAGCCAAGAATTGGAAGCAACCTAAATGTCCATCAGTAGATGAATGGATAAAGAAGATGTGGTACATATACACAATGGAATACTACTCAGCTACAAGAAGTGGAAAAATCCAACCATTTGCAGCAACATGGATGGAGCTGGAGAGTATTATACTCAGTGAAATAAGCCAAGTGGAGAAAGAGAAATGCCAAATGAATTCACTCATCTGAGGAGTATAGGAACAAAGGAAAAACTGAAGGAACAAAACAGCAGTGGAATTACAGAACCCAAAAATGGACTAACAGGTACCAAAGGGAAAGGAACTGGGGAGGATGGGTGGGCAGGGAGGGATAAGGGGGGAGAAGAAGAAGGGGGGTATTAAGATTAGCATGCATGGGGGGGAGGGAGAAAGGGGAGGGTGGGTGCACAACACAGAGAGGACAAGTAGGGAGTCTTCAACGTTTTGCTAAGCTGATGGACAGTAACCGTAATATGGTTGTTAGGGGGGACCTGATATAGGGGAGAGCATAGTAAACATAGTACTCTTCATGTAAGTGTAGATTAAAGATTAAAAAAAAAAAAAAAGAAAGAAAGAAAGAAAGAAAAGGGGGATTACTCCTTGATAGGATAAAACTATTGGTAAATCAAAGATCAACTCATGCTTTAAATATCCTTAATGTTGATCACTCAAAGGGTGTCAGATGATCAGCTATGGAGGTACTCTTTTCTGATAATATTCCTTTCTCTTAATAAAAAAAAAAAAAAGAAAGAAAAAAAGCAGTCCCTGTGTGCTGACCTCCAGTGAGTTCTGCAAAGTGGTATAGAGGGCATGTCAAAGTGTGGGCAAAGGGTCTGTTTGTTTCTATGCAGAAGATCAAGGCCTAGCTTGGATACCCAGAAAATGAACTAAGACACGATATGAGGAGGAGCTTCCGGCATCAGCACTCTCTGGAGGACTCATGCCGGGGGATGATCATCAAAAAGCCTCCACAGGGATCCGGACGATGCTGCGGTTGTGGCTGCATCCAGCCCACCGTCTCCTGGACTTGCCATAAGAATGAGGAGGGAGATGTCTAGGCTGGCATGTGCATACAGTGAGACAACGAATTTGACCGGATCTGTACTGTTGGAACTCAACCAGGAGTTGGGAGGGGTGCAAGTTGTAGCACTCCAAAATCTTATGACTATAGACTATCTACGGTTAAAAGAACATATGGGAGGTGAACAGATCCCAGAAATGGGTTGCTTTAATTTGTCTGATTTCTCTCAGACTGTTCAAGTACAGTTGGACAATATCCATCATATCATAGACAAATTTTCACAAATGCCTAGGGTGCCTAAATGGTTTTCTTGGCTTCACTGGAGATGGATGGTAATTATAGATTTGCTTTGTTTATGTCACCGTATTCCTATTATGTTAATATGTGAGTGCAAATTAGTTAGTAGTTTAAAACCTATACATGCTTAAGTTACTCTACAAGAAGATATGTCAAAGAAATAATCAATCCTCCCATGTTTTCTTCCATATGCTACCTCTATAGCTTTTCTTCTTCCTTCCTAATTACAACCCTTAAATAGAATTTGTGCCTCATATCGAAGTTACTGAGTATCATAATTCCTCCAGGTGGCAAAGATACCTCGAGATAAGGGCTGGGCATAGAAGCCACAGGGCATAAATCTGCAAAGAAGTAAAAAGCTAACCTTTGCAAACAATATGGCTTCTCTCTCACTTACCAACTTTACATTTCCCTGTATGGCCCCGGAAGATGACTGGTTAGCCAGAGACGGGTAAGATTCCTCAAGGGAGGAACAACCTAAGACAGGCACAGTCGCAGGGGGGCCATCAGGTGAGAAATTGGGGATCAACAGAGGTGAGGCTCAGAACCTCATCCCCCCTGCTTTGAGAGAAATCTTCTGCATCCGTGGATGTTTTATTGCCCTTGTCTAGCTCGGAATAGCACAGTCTACAGGCACACACCTGATCATCTACAATTGCTCTCTTACAACACTAAACTATGTTTTCTACCTTTATCTTGCATCTACCACTTCAGCATTTTATTAAAAATAAAAATAATAATAATAATAAAGGGAGAAATGTGGGATCCACATATAAATCAAGTATAAAAATCAAACGAATATTCATATTTGACCTGATTGTTTATAGTTCATAATGCGTGATCAAAACCGGAAGTTTCTGTGATGAATGCCCTTGTACTGTTCACCATGTAAGAATTTATTCACTATGTAAGAATTTGTTCACCATGTAAGAACTTGTTTGTTATGCTTCAGAAGATTGGAGACTGACGAGAGTTAGGCTTGAGATGGATTAATGATTGTACATTGAGCATTGACCCCCCTATACTGAATTTTATCGTTGTTAACAACCATTTGATCAATAAATATGAGAGATGCCCTCTCAAAAAATAAAATAAAATAAAATAAAATTATAATAAAGATCCAAATAACCAAAGGATTTTGAAGTCTCAAAAGTTAGCCACATATTTCAAAATTTGACTAACTTTCAAGAATGTTTTAAGGAGCAGAGTTTAGCATAACATGAGGATATATTTATTGAAAACCCGAAGTATTTTTTTACTTTTAAAACCGCAGCTCAATCTATCCAATGCCAAGAGGAGATCACTATATAGAATCCCCTGAGCATGATCTATCAAGTTAAAATGGTGTCCCCAATTTTGCTATTTAGTCAGACTAGAGGAATAAAAAGCATAAATAGTGGCAGACTACTTGGTATTCAAACAAGTATTCATCTCCCTCAATTTCATTTTAACTGAGTACACCACTCTATCCATACAAGATGATGCTACACAGAAAGGATAAACTTCCAATTTTAGCTCCTTCTCTAGAACTGGTTAAGATTAGCATTGATATGTCTTACAGTGAGTCAGTAAAAATACATTCTGAAGGCAGATTGGCTGACTGTAGAATTCTAGCTCTATCACCTACTAGTCATGTATCTCCTCAGCCTCAGTTTCCTTACTTATAACCAAAGTACCTATCTCACAGACTTGTGATTAAATAAAACAGTGCAAGCAACGCACTTTGCACACCTGATAGTGTTCAAACGCCACTGAACTATTTTATTTCTGACCATAATCAATAGTATTATCAGTTGTTCTTTACCCTCAGCTCTCACCCATCCCCCCTGTAAAAAATGGGTGCTTTTTCTACATGGCTGACAGCAGCTAAGGGGAACTGTCTATGGCTGCAAAACTCAGTGAAGCGCAGAAGATCTGAACCAGGAGCCTCCTGTCCTGTTTAGACTGTTATTGTCTTGAGTTCTCTAAGATCAAGTCAAGGTAAGGTAAAGTCTAGAACTTAGGAGTATTCCTAACCCCTGTGATCATTCCTTGTCAAACACCCTCCTCCCACCTACCCTGTTCAATAGTGTGATTCAGTGATCAATAAAACCATTTTTCTTTGTACTGAAGACAGAAAATGCCTCTTAAACAATAATTAGGTTGATTTAAATATTTACATGGTATTCACAGATTCTTTTATGCATTGTATGTAACTATGTACATTAACACTCAAAGGATTTAAAATAAAATGGTAAGGAAATAATTCCTGGAGTTGGTAAGTTATTCCTGGATAAATTAACCCCTTAATTTGGTAAGAAGTAGGTTAAACTATATTGCCTATAAATAAATGATTTAAAACAAAAGCTATATACCAATCTACTTTATATTCAAAATTGAACCATAAAATTCAAGTGTAAAGAACTTGAATAGATTTAACCTTCCCTAAGATTTAACTTACCTGCCTCAGACTCTATGTTTAAATTAGTTGTTACAAAATTAGATGGGAAGAGTCCTATTCCTCTGTGGTTTTCTCCTTTCCACCAATTGGCATCACTGAAAACACAGAACAAAATGTCATTTTTTCCTCCACATTTTAGTACATTCATGTCAAGAGGAATTAAAATAAAAATTAGATGTGGCCTATTTAAAATACTATTTTATATCCAAATATATTTAAAAACAGTTCTTCTTAAACTTAATAAAAGATATAGGAAAACACAAATAAAACATCCATATTTACATACTTAAATTTAGAACCAAATATCAACTCTTCGTATTTGATTCTAGGCTTGAAAAAAATAAAACACTAAAGATTAACATGAAGACCGTTTTATCAATAACACCAAGTTTCAAACCCATATCTATCCTACTACACCACCACCATAAAGCTGGTATGCAGCCTTCCTGCCAGTGTATTTTTTTTTGTTTACATTTATCTATAGCCAACTCTATAGATACAGATGTTAATTATAGATCTTTTAAAATTTATGTTAATACTTTCAGATTTCTGTTTATCCCTTTTAAATTAAAGATCCATCACATGAATATGGCATATTTGATTTCTCCACCCCCATACAGATGAACATGTCCAGTCTTTCATCATTATGAAGACTGGGGTAATGATCACACTAGATTCTAGGACACACATGCAGTAATTCTCTAGGCTTATTCACAGATATGGACTTGGTAGGCCACAGGATATGAGTATTTCCCATTTTAGATATTGCCACATGTTCCCTATAGTGGTTGTGGCAATTCACTACCCTCCTTCCTTCAGCAGCATGGAGAATGTCATTCTCCCTCACACACGTTAAAATCTAAGCAACACTTGACACCAGACAGGAGGGAAATCACATCTCACTGCTGTGCTTAGCTACACCTCCTGAGCACCCACATGTGCTTGCTGGCCATTCAGGCTGCCTCTTCTGTAAACTGCTCGTTCATGTCTTCTGTCCATTTTCCTTTTTTCACTGGGTCATTTTCCTCTTCATGGGTCTGTAGGAGTTCTTTACATATTCTGGATGGCAACTGTTTGTATGAATTATGCAAATATCTTCTCTCAAACTGTCACTTGTCTTTTAATATATGTTTGTGGTTTCTTCTATTACATGACGTTTTTTGTTCTATGTAATCAAATTCAGCATTCTTCTACAGTTACATTTTTTTTAAAGAAATCTTTATCCTTGAACTCCTAAATCTATTCTCCTATATACTTGTTTAATAGTTTCAGGTTTCTTTTTTATTCCATGTTTAGGTATTTAATCCATTTGGAATGAAATTTTATCTATTTTGTGTGAAGCTGAATCAAATTTTATTTGTACTGTTTAAAGAGCCATTCATCCCAGCAAGATTTTTTGAACAGTATATTATTTTTCTACTGATTTATGATATCCTATTTTTCAAACAGCAAGATACTATCTGTTCATGAGCTTATTTCTAGATTACATTCTATGGCAATAGTATATATATTTATATATTACAGCTTATTAATATGCCTTGATACTTCTTAGGGAAAAAGTACCCTCAATATTACTGTATACCTTTACATTTCCATATTAATATTAAAATTAAAAGTGTCAAGTTCTCTGAAAATAAGTTACATTAGGATTATAATTGTAAATGCACTGAATCTATGCATTAATATGGAAAATCTAAATCTTTACAATATTAAATTTTCATCATAAAGATGTTTTAATTCCACTTATTACATAAATATTCCCTTATATAGTTCAAATAATTTTATAATTTTCTTCATAAAATCCATACATAGCTTTTTAGGCTTATTTATTCCTAGATCATTTGTAATTTTTCTTACTATTGAAAACGACAATTTTTTCTATCACATTTTCTAAGTAGTGATTACAGAATCCATTGACTTTTCTATGATGAACTTTACCCAACAACCCTGATAAACTCTTACCAATTTTAATAGCTTGCCCACTGATTGATTCTCTTGGGGTTTCTTATATGGATAACTAAGGAATCTGGAAATGATCATTTTGTCTATTGCTTTCCAAAAATTTGACATTTTGAGCAGTCATTCTTAAAGATAAAACTTCAGGAACTTCTGATTCTGAAACAGCATTTCATTTTAAAAGTACCACAAAATGCAAAAGGGCTATTATCTATATATATCACCCAAATTCTTTTTTTTTTATTAAGGTATCATTGATATACAATCTTATGAAGGTTTCACATGAGCAACATTGTGGTTACAACATTCACTCATATTATCAAGTCCCCTGCCACACCCCATTGCAGTCACTGTCCTTCAGCATAGTGAGATGCTATAGAGTCACTACTTGTCTTCTCTGTGCTATACTGCCTTCCCCATCACCCCCTAGATTATGTGTGCTAATCATACTGCTCTGTAATCCCCTTCTCCCTCTCTCAACAACCCTTCTCAATCTCTTCCCTTTGGTAACTACTAGTCCCTTCTTGGAGCCTGTGAGTCTGCTGCTCTTTTGTTCCTTCCACTTAGCTTCGTTGTTATAATCCACAAATGAGGGAAATCATTTGGTACTTGTCTTTCTCCACCTGGCTTATTTCCCTGGGCGTAATATGCTCTAGCTCCATCCATGTTGTTGCAAATGGTAGGATTTGTTTTCTTCTTTGGCTGAATAATATTCCATTGTGTATATGTACCACATCTTCTTTATCCATTCATCTATGGCACTTAGGTTGCTTCCATATCTTGGCTATTGTAAATAGTGCTGCGATAAACTTAGGGGTGCATATGTCTTTCTGAACCAGGGATCTTGTTTTCTTCGGGTAAATTCCTAGAAGTGGAATTACTGGATGGTATTTCTATTTTTAGTTTTTTGAGGAACCTCCATATTGCTTTCCACAATGGTTGAACTAATTTACAGTCCCACCAGCAGTGTAGGAGGGTTCCCCTTTCTCTGCATTCTTGCCAGCACTTGCTGTTCCTTGTCTTTTCTATGTTGGCCATCCTAACTGGTGTGAGGTGATACCTCATTGTGGTTTTAATTTGCATTTCCCTGATAATTAGCAATGTGGAGCATCTTTTCATGTGCCTGTTGGCCATTTGAATTTTTTCTTTGGAGAAGTGTCTGTTTAGATCATCCACCCATTTTTTAATCAGGTTATTTGCTTTGTGGGTATCATCCAAATTTTTAAAACCAGAAAATAACTGATGTATTGACAGTGCTAAGATAAATTACCTGCTAATGTCTATATAGGATGAAAAAACTTTCTCTCTTACACACATGCTTTTTTAGGTTGAACTTCCCATTTTAAAAAGGAAAACTGAACTTAGAGGAATTTTTATGTAAAACCAGAGAACCTACATGTGTGAAATGGATGCATGGATTTTACTTCAATCTATCAACATTTTATGTGTAACCTTCCTTAGTGCTTCTACCAATGTGGGGTAATTTCCCTCCCAACCACTACTACAAACTCTTTGATAAGGCATAAAAATAGACAAAACAACTACATGCCACATCAAAGCATGACAATTCCTTCCCAGCCCTAACAGCTCAGTATTCTATCCACTGATAACCCATGGATTCTATGGAATATTAATGGCAATCAACATTGTTCAATTTTAAATTCCTAAATTAAGGTAATCCAGCACTGTAATTTTATATAAACCATTTGATAATTAATAAGAATTTTAAATACAGCATTTTTATTTAGAGCTTCTCATATTAAGAAAGGATTAATCACAGCTGAGTGAAAAATGATTTACGTATAAGAGACATAAACTTTCCCTTTAACAAACTGATTATTCAGCTAACATTTGTAAAAGCCTACCAAGGAGAGGACAGTGACATCAGGCTGAGCACTGAGTGACAGAGATAATTAAGATCTAGTTTCTGCCCTCAAGAAATCTAACATCTAGTACAGTATTTTTCAACCCTTTGCTACCAACCAAAAACAGGTAACTAACATTACCTGGCTTCGCCCTGTGGGGTTTATTTTCTCCTTCCCTCTTCTTCCCACCCAGGGAGGTGCTGACCCTCTTCAGAATAACTCATTTAGCAGGGGAGACATATGTAAAGAATTGGTTACAATACAGTGTGAAAAATGCTATTATTTATGTTATCCTATCTCATTTTAGGTCTCAAAATAAATGAAAACCTGAGCCTCTCTTTTAAGTTACTGACTTCTTCACTAAAACAATGGCTTTGTTGACTTTTTTTTTGCAATGACAATGGCTAAAGATAAGTGATGTCCATTATTGATATGACAATCATTTGAGAAAAATGCTATTTCTACCACAACATACAAACAGTAAACCTGGAAATGTTGGTAATCTTATGGGGGTCTGTTACTTAAAATACCTGTTTTATTTTTTAATTTGGGGAGCCAATCCTTCTTAAAGCCTGGACTCCTTTACAAATCATCCTTGAGAGTAAAGTTTATTTTCTTTTCTAAATGTGTTTGCCTCTTTTGACAAGGCTTCCTAGGCTGAGAGAACCAAATGCACAACCACATAGGTCTAATCACAACATGGCATTTTCGGAACTGCAAGAACCCTACTTAATTATTTGAAATTGTATTATATAGAACAAACGAGAACTGGTGAGATAAAGGTAAAAATGTGAAAAACTTTTTTGGTATACTCAGTTAGTAAGAAATGTGTGCCTTTTCTATCAGCTCAGTATTTCTTAAACTGAATTCCAAGAACGATGTGTTTTCAAGGAACTTCAAGTTCTATATGTGAAATCAGAAAAACAATCTATAAATATACTCATATTCTGGATCACCTAGATGACCTCACTTTAACTTACTACTTCCATTTAACATTAGTATCCAAGTTTGCATTTGTGTTTAAAATCTTGCCAGTGATAACCAGTCCATTCAAAATGACCACATTTAACATGAACATGTTGATGAGTATGTCTATAGTGATTTAAGACTGGGGCATCTCATCATCAATCTACATATTCCATTATATTCATGTTGAATTCTCTTAGCAGTTACAAAGAAATAAGTTCTCTTTTGCAGTGTTAAGTCTCAACTGAAAACAGTCTGATGTGAATCTGTTATTTAATGAATTGCTTTCATCAGGTATCGTGAAAAACACAAGCAGCACAGTAACATAACCCTAATAAACTCACTGCACACCTGCAGACTATAATAGGTATATAACACCAAACAAACACCAAATGACATAAAGGATGCAGTATGTATGAAGGATTTACATCAGTTAGAAAAGAAAAAGTCAGAGGAGAACTGAATTATGCAGCACATAGTACAGACCTGCTGAAGACAGTAGTACCCGTGCTGCTAATCAGCAATATTCACCTTTTGAAGAGCAACTTCAGAAAATTTTCTGAAATCTGCTTTAGGAAATGTTCTTATTACATGAAAGTAATGTTCGAAATTTGAATCTTACAGCAAAAACTACTCATTTTATACTTTTGTTTCAATTTATTTTATAAATGTCTTCAATTTTATAGTTGTATAAGAGTATTAGAAATATAAACCTAAGTTCTTTTGTAAATATTCTAACTAAAATCACTCACAGAAGCCTGATACTGTAGACTGTCAGGGTTCAGAGCCCACACTACCTCTTCACCTTAATATCTACTCAGGGATCATGGCCTTCATTCCAAATGATTATTTAAAAAAGAAAAAGAAAAAAGAAAAGATTATTTTCTAAGTGCTATTATCTTGATTTCCTAAAAGGCCTTCTTTTTCCTATTCTTAATTTCTTGCAAAATTTTTCCTGTTCTATCAAAATCACTCAACGTTCATCTCAAAAGACTCTGTGGATAAGCCGTATTTCCCAGATGTTTGCATCAGGGTCTAACCCACTCTCTTCCGGAGCTCAATGTTTCCTTTATGACATTCACAACTGGATTCCATACAATTACCTGTAGAACGATTTTAACTCCTTCACTGTATTATAGGTTTTATGATGACAGAACTGAGTGGTCATTCATTTTTTATTATAAACAGAGCTTATTACAAAACATTATCAATATAAATAAATATTTACTACATACAAATATTAGAAAGTCTTTACTGCAGCAGTGTAAAATCATTTTGTATATCCACTTAAAAATACACGATGTAGCCTAACTTATAATAGATACTCAATACGTTTGCAATCTCTGTTCATAGCAAAAAGATGTTAGGTATCACTCTTGCTAAATTTCATTAGCTTCTTGTAAAAAGTCAATAATAGAATTAGGCCTAAGTAGATAAATCTACTTTTATTACAACTTCAAATGATAGAGAAATTGTGAGGGAGAGTACAGCACCCGAGTAAGAATTGTGGAGGAGCACAGCATAGCTTCTGGTTGCTTTGATCAAAGGTAATATATTTCTTCCTAAGGTTTTTTTTGCCAGGAATTACAGTATACACAATTCCCACTGTAAATGCATTCTGATGACTGAATATTTATGTCTCCCAATTGTGATAATCAACAATATTTAATACATCTTTTATCCAAGATATAAAGAATACTTTACTAAATTTAACAGAAGAATAAGAAACTCACATTACTTAATCTTTCATTTTAGAAAAAAATTATTAAGGTATGAAAAGGTTCTGTTATGATTTAGATACACCAAAATCAAGGAACTGGGTATCTGGGATTCTAAATAAGGATAGTATACTTAATAATTTCAAACTGTTTCAGAAACAAAGACTTAAAACATACCTGTCATCCAAAACAATAATAATTTCACCATGTTTAAAGGTGAGTTCATTGTCCTCAACGGCTTCAAAATCATATAAGGCTCTCACTTTTCTTGCAGCTTTATTGTTTAACTGAATCTCTGCAGGTGGATATAAGGACTTGGTTTCCGTGTGCTGTTGCTTCTGTTCTTGCAGCGATAATTCAATAGCTAGTTTGAAAAATGAAAATACCGGAAAAAGGACATCCAGAATTAATTCTGATTTTTTTTAAGTTTATAAAGAAATATTAGAAAGCTGTATTTCCTAAAAATACATCAAGGAAATATTTTATTTGCCCAATTAAATGCTAAATAGTTAACTTTCTTTGGGAGAGAAAGAGGCAGGGCAGAAATTCATGCCTTTTTAACGTTTTTAGTATCTTCATTATTCATGTTATAACCCCACGATACACATATAATTTCTTCAAGGTTTCTTACAGTGTCCCCTACATGTATTGTTTTTAACAAAAAAGCAACCACTTGTTATGGCTGTGGTTTCAAATACCACAGGGTGGTTTGCTTAGTATGTTTACCTTGAATCTGATAACCTGCATTTAAAATATTCACAATAAATGAAAATTTATGAACACATTCACCAAATTCATGTTTTCATAATGGCGCACACATACAGCAATTTCAATAATTCTCTCTGATACAGATGTTCAACACAGGTAGGTGGCTGACTGTACTGATTAGCAAATTCTACACATTTCAGATCAGCATCTTGGCCTTGCTTCTCTTTCCATTACTGCAGCTGCTCCTGAGAACTGACTATGCTGCACATCTATGGCGGCACCTGTTTCCCTGCCTTCCTGCCGTTGCTCAATCCTTGCCACACCTCCTCCTCCACCTAGCAAATAGTTTGTGCCCTTAGAGCAGAGATAAAATGATACCTCTCACACAAACACTTTCACGAGAATTTACCATTCCTATTTTTAAGAAGTACATGATTCTATTTACACATGTATCGAACAGCTCTTTTATTCTACCTTAGTTATTACAAGGGATTCATTACAGGATTTGTAAATCAATATAGCGCCTAGGATAGAGCTCAGCACATACTTATTTCCTCCCCACTCCCAACCAAAGGAGAGTTCGGATTTTTAAAATAAAGTTTTTGCTCATTCCTTATTATCACAGACTGTCATATACAGCAGCTATTATTTTTATAGCAAACAGATTGTGACATTATAATATGGGTTGCTTTCTATATAGGACAAGCCATGAACATATTTCTGTGCTTGACTCATAACTTTGGCATTAAAGAAAAGGTGAAATGTAATCCCTCCAAAGGTAGGACATTAAATACATAATATTGACAAAGATAACAAATTAATCTTATATCATGTCAATTGTTTTCCTTACTTTTCAGACCCCATTAGTTTTTAGATTTGAGGTAATAAAAGTATACCATGCTAGCATAATTTTATTTCAAAAAAGTATCTGACAAGAATGTTTTACTAAACATTATACATCTTGATCATTTACCTTTAGCTATGTCTTCATCTTCTTTGTTTTTGTTCGATGACGTACCGTTTTTGGCAGCAGCTAAGACAGTCTATAAATGTATGAGTAAAATGAACACAACTACCCTTTCAAAGAAAACACAAGCTCTGTAATTACTCCAACATGCTAATTAAAATAAACTGATATAACTAATCAGTTTCATTTGAAAGTGAAGTCCTTTATGATTAAATTTTAAGTAGCTGCTTTCAAATACTAAAATAGAACATGAGAAATTTTCAAAACATTATAAACTCACAAAGGGCATGAACTGGTTTACATTTTGTACGAATCTTAGTATTTGACAGAGAACTTGGCATAGAAAAAGTACTTAAATACAAATCTTTCCTGATTGTACTTCCTGATATCAACTGTCCAAAGTCTCTTACGCAGTGAGAGATGCTAGACCGCTACAAGTGCAGAGCTACAGAAGGGGCAGGGAGAGGCCATAATGATTACTGAAGAGAAGAGGCGGAGGGGAGAGACACAGGTGTGCTTCTAGGAATACATGCTAGGCTCTCTCTTACTACTTATGTGTTCAAATGGTGGTGGCTTTCAGGCATGCGGAGGAGAAAGGAAGGTCATGCTTACATTTAAAGGCATGGATGACAAAAGGTTCCAGGATTGTGAACCATCAACGACTTCTTTAACAAATATTTTTTAGAATAATGTGTGGAAAGGACAGAGCCAGAAAACGGTTGCTTTTTATTACTTATAAGACTTTTGTCCCAAAATTCTATCTTGAACTCTTTGGCCTGGTCAATTATAAAGATATGCTTTTTGTCTCTCTAATCTACAGTCTAAAATTTAAAAAAATATTTAGTGCTCCTCTTAGTCTCTTTCCCTAGCCCACATCCTAATATCAATTGGAAGGCAAGAGGCAGTGAGAGCAAAACAGAAGATAAAGTGTTTTTCTCCCACAGACCTAAATAAATAGTCCACTTTATGACTCACTATCCCTGCCTCCAACCCTGTCCTACTAAAGCTACTCCCTCTCTCTACAGATAAATTTCTGGTCTTGTAATGCCACCCATCTTATATGTTAACCATTCACTCCAGGCATATTCACTCTTGAACAAAACAGTCTTGAACTTCCTCAATTCCATGAATATGTTCATGTCATTCCTCCCCTGGTATGACCTCTTCACTCTTGTCAACCAATCAAAACACATTCCAGTCTAATAATTCTACCTCTTTACTTCTTCATCATTCCAGTCCAGAGTTACCCTCTCTCCTGGCATCTAGTCAAGGTACCCCCTCATCTGTATTTGTCATTTATAATTTAGTTATTTTTCACATGTATATAGCTACCCTTCTTGAACATAAGGGCTCTATCATACATCTACACCTTTTACAGATTCCAGACTTAGAGTAACATTGAACAGATTATTAACAGCTGATTCACTTCTCAGAGTTCTGACATATAGAAGAAACTCACTCAACAATTAGAATATACTAGGCAGGCACTTGGGGAGTGGAGGTGGGTAACTGATTACGACTGATGTTGCCCAGCTTTTACATAAGATACATACCTTCAAAATAGTATAGGGTCAACCACAGGTCTGAATGAATCTCTTACCTGAGAACCTGCTGGTGGAAAAGTAATTCCTTCTTCTTTCATAGACTTGACAGTTGCAGATATTAGACTAAACTGAGGGTCCTTTTGAAATTCTTCTGACCACTCCACCATTAAGGATTTCAGTTTTTCACATACTTTAGGATGAGCCTTTTAAGAAAAGGCAAAGAAAAAAAAAACCCTGTGGTTAAACTAAGTACTTCAATTATTTAACAAAGAGAATTACCACAAAAAAAAATTCTCTTTAATTATATGAATAGCAACAAAGTCCAGCAGTCCCTAGTCTAAATGAGAACTTGGTAAACGCCTATTTATATTTTAAGATTTGGTTGTTGCTTCCAAAATTACCCTTTTTAAACATCAATTTCTAAGTCTTACTACAATGACAAAAAATACTTTCTATTCAGAGCTATTTGATGTTTTAGTACTTTGAATTTTAGATTAAGCTTTTTAAATCAACTAAACTAAAATTCTCATGCGGCTGACAGCATGAGAATAGTGCTGTTCCACAGAAATCAGTAACAACCACCCTACCATGAAGACCCACTCCACCCTGCTGAAATAAAGGCCCCCTTTGCTCACCATCTCTAATAGGAATCAGTACAAATTGGTGGTTAGTTTGGACTCTGAAGTCACAGAAACTTGGATGATTGTCAGCTATGCCAATTACTAGGTGCATGACCCTGGACAAGTTACTTAATCCAAGCCTCAGTTTCTACATAATCAACAGAAATGACAAGGATTATTAAGAACATTAAATAAGATAGTATATGTAAAACGCTTAAAGCAGTGACTGCTTACTGTCAATAAAGGTTAGCTATTGTCATTACAACATATGCTTTGGGAGGAAAATAGTTTTTGGTGCTACAAATGAAAACCTCAAATTTTAGAACAGGAAGTTTATTTCATTTCAAATTTATCTAAAAATGATTTCATTTATAATACAATTTTATTAATGCTCTATATAGTTAAAATTATATACAGTATGTGTATTTTTTTAATGACTTAAATTTCTTCTCTGTTTAAAATTTACCTTATTTTTTATCACAGCACGTACTTCTGTTGCAAAATCACGGGAACATACTTCTAAATGAAATATCTTTCCACAGTTTGCCACACAAGCCCCAAGAAGCTATTAATTAAAATAAAAATCAATATACAAATGTTGAGATATTATCTTACTTAACTTACTGAAATAAATAAACATTTAAAATTGGGTCAAATAATAAAATTTTTACTTTACTTACAGTTAATGCCTGCAGAGCAACATGAGGAACCTTATGATTTACCCTTTTCATTATGGCTTTTAGGCAATCTTTTGCTCTAAGAAAAAAATGAAGAAGATTAAGTATTTATTCAGAATTTCAATTCAAATATTAAAAATATAAGGTCTTCTAATACCAAATAACCTTAAATTTAAAAAATCCTAAAAACTTCACTTTGATACAGAAACAAATCTATAAAATAGTTTTACACAATCTTTCACTCAGACTTGTAGAATGTTAAAAAAAGAAAGAAATAGCTTGTTGCAAAGGTTGCATATTCCAAAATTAAGAGTCAAATCATTTCAAAAAAGTCAGTCAACATGAGAACTATACAGCATATAAATTATCTTTTCATTTCCTCAAGACCGACTCAATTTTCAGACAGCAAATTCTTTTCTTGAAAAAAAAAAAAAAAAAAAAAAAACCCCACAGGACATATATAGTTTTAAAAGGTATAAGTACAAACATGCATCAATGTACTCTGAAAGGCTGTAACGGAAAAAAATGCTTTCACCAGTCTCCCACATATCTCAAATATAATCCACATTCTCCTCCAAGAGAGCACCCTTCCTTCATAATCACTTTTTTCATTGTGATGTAACTACATTTACTTATTACTGAAAGACGTTTTCAGTATATTATCTATTATATTATTAGACTTACTTCAATATCAAAAGGCTCCTATACATGTCTAAGTCACAGGGGAATTCCCTAATTAACTCACCTATTCATTGTTAATATGTATAACTATTGTGTCAAGACTTTAAATTATGTATTTGAATATATATAGCTCAGTTTTTCAGTTGAATTCTTTTCCATTTGTTCTTTCAGGGAAAGGTTAGTCCTATAAATTAATGGCTGCACCAGGAGCTCTTTACGTTTAGCTCCCAAAAGTAAATAATAAAATCCTACTATCCTTTCAAAGTTACATATGAAAAAGAGACAAGTTATTAAGCTCCTAAACATTCACTGGGCCTAATTGGGCATCTTACCCATTAGGAGTACTTCCAACTTTGTCACATATGTCCATAATAAGACTCCAATCTTCCGCAGTGTTGTACTCATTTGTGGCTTTTTCTATAAAATATTAGCATACACAAAAATTAGGACATCTTATGTAACACTCAAATATCAAGAAAGACAGTTCTTTTGCCACCTATAAAGTAACTATGAAAAAAATTCAGAAGATACTTTTACTAATTTCAAATTTGAATGTATAATTAAATGAATTAAATGTTCTAAGTACACCAATAAATGTCTTCTAAACAGTCAAATAGTACTAAATAAATTACAAATTATCAATAATCCTGTCAAATTCTAATTTAGAAGAAAGCCTTAAAAATGTGTCATCATATTAAGAAATATAGATTAAACTGTTCACTGAAGCATTGTTTTTAAGAGCAAATGAAGATTAATAAAATACATAAATTCGTAATAAAATAATAAATTCATAAAATGGAATGTGAAAATGGGGTAAACAGAAATAAACTACATGCACAAAAATACATAAATCTCAAAATATGATGATTTGTTTTGGCTTATATTGCGTTACAATAGCTAATTGAAAATATAACACTCACATGAACTTTTTAACAGCTTTATTGAGATAAAATTCATACCCCAATACAATTCACCTGTTTACAGTGAACAATTCAGTGTTTTTAGTATATTCACAGAGTTGTGCAACTATCAACACTAATTTTACGTTTTCATCACCCTAGAAAACAATTCATACCCACTAGTGGCCACAGCCCATTCTCTCCATCCTAAACTACCACTAATCTACTTTCTGTCTCTATAACCTATTCTAGACTCTTCATACAAATAGAACCATTCAATATACATGTCTTTTGTGACTGGCTTCTTTTAGGTTCATCCACTCTGAAACATGTTTCAGTACTTCATTTCTTTTTATTACTGAATAATATTCCATTGCATAAATACACCCCATTTTATTTATCCATTCATCAGCTGATGAACATTGGGTTTTTTTTCTTTTAACTTTTGGCTAATAGGAACAATGCAGTGCTGCTACGTTTGTGTGGACATATGTTTTCATATCTCTTTAGTATATACCTAGAACTGCTGGGTCTTGGGTTAATTCTGTTTAATTACGCTAGGAACTGACAATTTTTCAAAGCACCATACCCTTTAACATTCTTGACAGCAATAAGTGTATGTTTCACATAAAGTTTTAAAACATTCAAAAATACACTATATTCTTTAGAGATACATACAGATTAATGTATATAGAATGATAAACATCAAACTGGAGGTGAAGGAGGGCTCAAAATGTGGCATACAGAGGCCTAACTGTATTCATAAAAATTTGTTAATGACGTTGTACAGTGAGTATTCAGAAATTCTTTATTTTCAGCATGCTTTTTTGTCTGAAATATTTCATGATCAAAATAAAAACTGAAAAGTAAACTTTTAAAAAGCATAATCAAAATGATTGATTTATGTTGCATTTTTACATTAACTTTTATAATTTCAATATCAAGAGATATTTTTCCCCTGCTAATACAGAAGGGTGAAGACATAAAAATTTACTTTAGAACCATTTTCTTTATGTCTTTTCTCCTTTTAATATATTCTATAATTTAAAATACAGCCAAACTTGAATACTACATACATACAGACTTATCACAATGATAAGCAGAGAAGAGTGGCAACCATCTAGAGCAGTTCCTTATTTAAAAGCAAGGAATAATAAAAGAAGCCAACAAACAGCCTTAGCAAACAGCTATACTTTGCAAGTAGGAAAGAGAAATACAGAATCCAGTTAACCTCAGTTAAATGCTGGAACTCAATTTTTAAAAAATGCAAATTGCCTAACTATTTTTATGGATAGAAAGCAATTATTTTGCCATAGGTGATAAAATAACAAGCCAGAGATCTTAGAAGAGTAACATATTTTTGTCTACGATAAGTTTTAGACTTAAGCACCAAACTTAACCTACTCAGGTCCAATTTTTTCCCTTGTACAAACATGAGTAACTTCTACGTGGGAAAGACCAGGCTGTATAATTTCAGAGGTTTAAAAATGCTTGACTATTTCTTAATCACGTGTCTAATAAATTCAGTGAATTCAAAAGTACAGATGAGAAAAAGAAAACCCCTCCTAATTCTACCAACCTCTTTTAAAACCATGATGCATATCTTTCCAGGCATTTTTCTATGTATTGAAACAATAGTAATATATATGTAAAACTAAATAAAATAGGACCATAGGTGTTTCCAAAGAAAGCACCCCAAAACTGATAACCCCTTCCCTGCCAAAGTTATGAACAAGTTGATAAATAAAACCAGGTGTTATATCAGTTATTACTGAGAAGCTTTAGTGCACTGCATGAACAGGCTTGCTCATGGTGAGCCCCAAAGCTGGACATGCCTTAGAAGTAGACGGGCAGACCTCTCCATGCAGAGGGGAGCCCCAGCACAACTTACTCCACAGAAGTGGATGAGAAGTCACTCAAAGGCTTGGGAAAGGCTATCTCTTACACAAAGGGCATCTGCAGGCCCAACTACTCTCACATTTACCAATCAGGTAAGTAATAACACCAAAGATGATAAAGAACACGGCAGACTCAGGGTGACACTAATAGAACTCCATTTTCAAGAAGGAAACCTCAGGGGTAGACAGAAAGTATTTCCCACAATATTGTGATTATACTAAATGTATAATTTCCTAACCTTCATTTCCACTTATAAACATCTACCCATGTTCATAAATATACATCTATACCAATATTTTTATTAGTTGCATGATGTACAATTATACAGAGAGGCCACAAAGTGCTTACACATGCTAGTGAGAAGTTACTGGAAAACTAGTTTTAAATCCATCAAGTACTCTCAGCCTCTTCTTTGCTATACTCACTGGTGTTATTCACACTGATGCCCCACGTAGAAGATTATAATTAAAAGAGGTCAGGATTTCATGTACAGGCCCTTATTTAGATGTTTCACAGCCTCAAATAGCCTGCCAAAAATATTTAATCTCATGTTTCATGTCTCTGCCATGACCTCTCCCTCTCCTCGGCGCCCAGAATGAATATAAGCCCCATTATGGCAAGAATTTTTTGTTTTGTTCACTATCATTACTTCAAGTGCACAGAACAGTATCTGGGGGCACAGAGTAGGCACTCAGTAAATATTTGTTCGAAGAATGAATGAATGATGCTAGTAGCCTCTCCATATCCTATTACCCTGGTACAGTGGCTGGAGTGCGGGAAACAAGAGTTTCTGAGTTTGCAAACTCTAAGAGCCTTTGCGATGTTCAATGTGGCCCCAGGAAAGTCTGTGCAAAGTTCTGGATCAGAAAGAGCTTTCGCTTCACTGCTGCTTAGACAAACATGCAAGGGGCTGCATAGAACCAACTTCAATAGCAACACCATGTGGCAGCAAAAGGCAACAGCACTAGTGGGTTTATGAGGTTCCAGTTCTCTGCTAATTTACCAAAGAAGAATGACATTACTACCTTCATGGGGGTCTAAACCAGGAGACAAGGTAAATACAAAGGGAATGCCTCGAGAAGCAAGGACTTATTGTATAGATTATATAGGTAACTAACCTTGTATCTTGAGTCTGAAGAGCAAATCACACATATTACATGACTTGCCAGCTTCAGGCTTATATTTTCTCAGCTTATGCTGGGGTTTTGTTTTTACTGTATAGATCTATCATTCTTTCTTTTTATAGTATCATTTGGCACAGTGTTTAGAACTGCCTGAAGATTAAATATTTATCCATATTCTCTTTTGCATATATATTATTTCTTTTCTACAAGTAAATCTTTAGTCTCTCTGGAATTTCATTTGGCACATGTGAGGCAAGAACAGAAAAATATCTTTACAAATTACTTGTCAGTAGTTTCAACATTTAAAAATCTATCCTTTCCTCTTTGATCTGAGAAGCCAGCATCATCAACTACCAAATTTTGTCAGTATATATGTGTATGAACACACACACACACACACACACACACACACACACACACACACACACACACACACAGTTGAGTCTGACTTTGGATCATCTAACAACCTACCTATTCCTGTTAGATCTCAACCATTAAGGATGAGTTTTTCAATTTTGGCCACGTGATACATAATTAAATGTTAAGCCTATTCACCACCTCCCAATAAACCTTCCAACAATTTCAAAAATAACTAGATAGTGTATTTTTTACTTGATTTAATTTTTATGAAAAATGGGAAAATCCTGATATGAATACTCTATCCAGCACAGTTTACTCTCTACAAATACAGGACTCACAATTATTCTTTTTAAAAGTATAAAATCTGAAGACTTTATAATAGCCTGCCAAAAAGAATTTCATTTTTCAAGTGAACTAAATAACAGTTAAATTATGTACAAAGGAGTATTTTAAACTCCTGGAAGAATTTTAAATATTATAATTAAAGAACCATTCTCTCACAGCATGTCATTCTGCCCAGTGTTGGGGCCCTATCTCCCATTATCCTGTGTCAAATGCACAGAGAAGGTAGAGAGTCAAAAAGCCCTCCTAGGGCCTCAGTGCTAAACTTCCAGGGTATGGTGGGTGTAAGTCATAACATTTCATCACCAGGTTTTGACTGCTGTATACAGGAGCCTCAAATACACAGTGAAATAGTTCAGAAAGATTCTTAGCAGTATCATAAAGAATTATTACATCAGTACCTAACAGGGACAAAAAGGCACCCACTCTACACAGTTCATTATGCTCAACATGCAGCTTTAAAAAGAATTCAAGTCTACCCATAAAACTTTTAATAAAATAGGCTCTGTCAGTAATAGAAAAATTAACTACATAATAGAAGAATGCCCACAAGAGATTTGTATGGCACTTCCTACTGTGTTTGGAAATAAAAACTTATGATTGGTCTGCTTCTCATCTGCTACCAGATTTGCTATCCCACCAAAAACAAGTATAAACAGGCCAAAACAAATGAGGAGACAACTGTGTTCAGGAAACGAACAACAGGCAGTGCAAGTCTGAGATTGCTGAGAGAAAGAAGTATGAAGAGATGGTCCCAGCTTTCTCTTGGGAACACTTTCCTGTTCCAACACAAGGAAAACTAGCCTGAACGGAGCAGCTGGGAGACAAAGACCAGATTTCTGAGCACAGGGATTTACTGTGGGTCCTTGGTCAAGGGCTAGGCCACACATACACCCAGGGGTGCACACAGGGTGAGGCTCTATGAGGTCTAGAGAAATCACCTAGCATGGGGCTGAAAGGTTGTACAGTGCTGAGGAGTCTTTGGAGTTCCTGCCTGTTAAAGAATGAATGTTTGTGTCTCCACAAAGTTCCTATGTTGAAGCCCTAACACTCAGTATTTCTGTATTTGGAGACTGGGCCTCTAAAGAAGTTCTTAAGGTTAAATGAGATTGATTATAGGGATGGGGCACTGATCCAATAGGATTAGTGTCCTTACAAGAAGAGATAACACATACACAAAGGAGAAGTCATATGAAGACACACTGAAAACCAGACACCAACCCCTCTGGAACCTTGATCTTGAACTTCAGTCCCCAGAACTGTCAGAAAAGAAATTTGTTGTTTGTCTACCTAGTCTATAGTACCTTCTTATGGCAGCCAGTGCAGACTGATACCCCACCCAACCAGAGCAAAGAGTACATTTCAAGCATTCATTTGAAACACCAAAAAAGATTAGGATTAAGATCCACACCTAAGTATTAAAGGCCCCCTAGAATTTAGTTCTATATCAAAATAGGCCTGCCTCACAAAGAACCCCAAGCCCGACAAATACCTCCAATAATATTACTTACTATCAGAACAAAACTCAACAAAATATAAAAAAATAATCAGATATGCAAAAAAGTACTCCACAATCAAGATAAAAGTAATAAAAAAATAATAGCATAATGACAGAATTAGCAAAAAGTACATTAAAGCAAGAATTATATATATTTTTTCAAGAACTTGAGGCAACAGATGGTTATAATAAGTAAGGGTGAATGCTTAGCAGAGAAATGGAACCTATAAAAATGGGGTTTCAAGAACTAAAAAGTATATCTCAACTAAAAAGATTCTCTAGACTGGCTTAGAAGCAGATTGAAGATTGCAGAAACAGTAAATGTGAAAAAAAAGTTCAAAGAAGTTATAAAATTTGAATAAGAGAAAAAAGATTTTAAAAAAATGAAAAATCTCAGGATACCAGTTTTTCAAACTTCCTATATAACAAATTACTACAAATCAGTGGTTTAAAATGCCATCCATTATTAGTTCATAGTTCTGCAGGTCAAAAATCTAGTCAGGCTCGGCAGAGTTCTATGCTCAGAGTATGACAAAGCTTATTGTTGGAGAATTGGTGTTATTTAAATAAAGTATGATAACTAAATTCATGCTTATTGTAACTATGGGAAGCGAAGACTGCCTGAACATTAAAGCAGAGTTTAAGTCTTACTTCAAATGGGAATGCAACCATCAAAAACTGGAAAAATTCTAGGACAACATACACAGCATACTCTCTGAATATAATGTATTTTTATTAGACCAAATGTAATACCTAATCGTATGGAAATTAACAATCAGGACATATAATTAAAGACTGTAACAGAGGCAATATAAAAAGTTATGATAATTAGGAAACTACATAGATCCTGGGACATGATTAAAGCAATGTTTAGATCTTAGAGACAAAAATGCTTTTTATATATTCATAAGAAAAAAATTATTTTATACCTTAAAATTGTAGAAGAATGGGAAAATTGTAATCTTTTTACAAAAGTATTTTTTTAATAGCAGAAATAAACTAGAAAATGGAAAGCAAGTAAATGAGAATTCACTTTGATATCAGAAAACCTCAGCTGACAGCTTTTACTGGATGTAAAAATATTCTTTAGACCAATTCATTATAAACTACAACTATTTGAAAATGTAGGAGTGCCAATTTTTCTAATTTACAAATAAATCATCCATGTTTATGCTATTAAAGTAATTCTACATGTTTGTTAAGTTTCTAGACCACATAATTCTTGTATAGTTAAATTTAGATTAAAATATTTAAATGCCCAATGCTTCAACTTGACAGATTATAAGTATTTCCCCTCCCTCTTGGACTCCAATGACAACAACCATACTAAGCATTCTAGGGTACTTGAGTTTAACACACATGTTCTCATTTAATCCTCCTCCCCATTTAATGTTTTGATTTGTTTGGATAAGTTTTTATTAATTCAAATCTTCAGTTTCCTCTGAGGAAAGCAGTAATATAAATTCTACACTGTTCATGTAATTTAAAATACACTGTTCATTATCTCCTAAAATGAAAACTACTTACACCTCTCAGCACTGATTGGTAATAATTTGATTAAAAACAGTAACAAGCAATAGCCTCAAAGCTTTTTTTATGTATGTGAAAGCACTTACACTTCGATCCAACAAATTAAGGATTCCCATTTTAAAGATGAGGATACTGAGACACAGAAAAGTACCTAACACAAGGTTATACAGATAGTAAGCAGTAAAATGGGGATTTTAATCTGGGCTGCCTGGCTCAGGGTATACTCTGTAAATTAAATACTAAATTCAACTGCCTCTCTTGAGTGCAGGATTTGTTCAAAACTGATAAATCAACTCCTCCCAACAACAAATTAGTTTTCAGTTTCCCTATGTATAAACATTTTACATATACTGAATAGGACAAATGCAAGATCAACTCTTGTTCATAAGGAAAGGATCAGGAAGAATGCTATGATTAACTCCATTTGCTGTATCATTTAATAATACAATATACTTAAAAGAGCTTCTTGCTCTCATGGAATACACTAGAGTGATTGCCCCTCTTTTTCATTTCACATGTCACCAACAATATTTTTTCAGGAAATAGAAAAAAACTAAATCAATTTCACCTTTTACTGCCTTTTAATATTGTAACCAGCTATTAAAAAGGACAAAGGTCAAAAAATAAAATAATTAAAACTTAAAAATTAAAAAAAAAGGAATAGGAAAAGAAAAAGGTCTAAGGCCAGCCTTTAAATTCCTGCAAGTTCACTTTCTTCTTGACTAAAATTTCCAAGATGCCCTCTGCAACCCTGTTGCAAGCCATGCCCTCTCCCAACTCTAAAAAAATGGGAATGGTTTGTTTTAGGGCAGAAGCAGAAATGCAGAACATGTAATTTCTGTTGTAACAGACCTACTGGGAAGCTTCACATGCAAGACACTTACTGATAGCTGGACAAAAGGAAAAATGAGTCTCCCAAGTAGCCACTAACACGCCTGAACATCACAGACGCAGAATCAAAAGCGGGCTGGGCAGGTGATCACTTGACCTCTGCGGACAGGAAATCATTATGTACACTGTATGGCCCTATGGAGAACTTTTAGGCTCCATATGCACACTCAGACATGTGCAGTACACACATCACCTGCTAAACATTGAAGATTTGCCTTCTCTACACCCAGCTCTGAAACTTACTAGCTTAAGGTTGCTAGCTAATTCCCCTCAGCTCTGATCCATTCAAACCTGAACACATGTTCTCCTTTGTAAAATGGATATTTAAATGGCTACCGTGTTTTAAAACAGAGTTGTGAAAATTAAGAGAAAAGAAAATTGCATGAAAGAATTAAATAGATACTTCAAAAAAGAGAATATTCATTTGGCAAATAAATATATTCAATATATTAAGCATCAACTGTCATCAGATAAATGCATATAAAAGCCACTAGAATGGCTAAAATTATTAAAAACTATAGCACCATGTACTGACAAACTTCTGATATGAAATTTAAGAAATATCAGTGGAAGATAAGTAGGTGGCCACTTCAGAATGTCATTAATTTTCAGGGGGCAATGTCTGATATGTGTCACCATTCTTAGGTTCAATTCCATTGCTAAATACAAACATTCACTATCAACGAGAGTAACAGAGCCTAACAAAGCAGTAACATTTTTAAGTTCTTTCCTTTCAAACTTGCACCTCAAGTGCTCAGCAGTAATAGGGAAACCAAAATACTGGGTGTGCCTGATATGTTTAAACAGAGCCTTTAAAAGAGTATGTTAAGGTAATTCGTCCTGTGACACGAAAGCAAAAGAAGCTGCTCCAGATAATACAAAGTCCTTTTAGTTCAAATGAACTGAAATTCTGAGTTACTACCACTGTCATGTTGCAAGTGAAAATAAACAAGTGCTCATAATATAATATTTACTGACAAAACAGAGTTTGCAAGCTTTCAGTTACAATAAAAATTTCCTAAAGAAAAAATTTTTCACTCTATATACTAGCATTTACAAATTACACTAAATAACAGGGATCTTGTGTGTAACAGACTTTTAGAATTCTTTATCATTTCCCTTCATTCTTGTATAAGACACCAATTAAATACAACTTGAGGCTGCATTAAAAGTCAGTCAGAACTGTTAACTACTTCACCGCATCTTCATGTTTTCAACATTCCTTAACTAGAGGAAAGTAAAGAAAGCCTGGAAGAACAGTGGTAGCTGTCACAGCAAATCTCAGTGGTAAGGAAATGTCAGTGTTCCACGGGCTGTGGCAGGAACACAGGGTGCTTGCCCTCCCACCATGGGCAGTTACAGGCTCATCAACATTACTAAGGGGATCCAGTCCTAACAAGGAAAGGATGAAGGAAAAGAATGTTTGAGCAATATCAAAATCTCTCAGGTTTCTAGAATAATATTCTCACCAAGGGGGTTTGACAAATATTCCTGACTGGAGGATATCTGAAACAGGAAAAAGATCATAAGCAAAAGCATTTTTTAAAACTTTGTAACTAAGACAAAGTGAAAAACCAAGGGGAGGTTGGTGGTAGGTTAGAACTGAGGACACAAGGCAATGAAGAAAGAAAAGAGGAAGGAAGGAGGGGAAAAAAATGGCAGTAGATACAGAAATGATAAATTCTTCTTAAGTTTTATTTCGATATCTGGGCAACAGATAGTTAGAACTAGCAGTTGTCATAAACAAAGGCTATTCTCTTAACACACTGACCACCTTTGAGGTACTTTCATTTACAGAAAAAAAGCACAGGAACACATTCACCTAATTATACTGCTATAGTATTATTTTGTACATCCTCTTACCCTTTGTCTCACATTCAAACTATAATCTAAGTAAGCTTAAAACTAAATGTTATTATCAAGGAATAATAATGTGTGTTTTTAATTATCAACCTCATTTCACATGAAAAGAAATTATAAATTACAGTACCTTTTCTCTCAAGTCCTACAAGCCTAAAAGAAATTCCCTTTTATGATTTTTACCAAGCCGATCATAAACCCATACAAAAAGAACAAAGGCCAAAAACAGCTAACACTATCAGGATGGAGAAAAATGAAACGGGGGGATTTGCCATAGCACCTACAAATCCCAACATTAGAGAATAGAGCAGAACACATAGCACAGACACAGGCCTCATAGAAGGAAATGCAGTGTTCAAGGAGAGAGTGTTCCAAAATAGAGGGGAAGAAACAGACAACTCAGTAAGTGGGGATGAGACAACTAATTATCTGTTGTCAAATGATTATCCAATCAAATTCCTCAGACCCTAAACAAAAATCAAGTCGAGGTAGATTAAAGACCTATCAATGAAAAACAAAAACTTTAATAAAACTTTCAGAAGAAAATATGACAAGATCCTTATAACCTCAGAGTAGAGAAGACTTTCTTAAACAAGAAAAATGAAATCAAGGGAGAAAGATACTATCCCTTAATTAAAACTTAAGTTTTCTTAACAATAAAAGACATCACAAACAATAAGAAACAACACACTGGGATACATATTTGCATTCATAACCAACAAAAGATTCATAGAAATGTATATGGAACTCTAAAATAAGTAAGAAAAAATAATCCAACAGAATAATAAGTAAAAGGCCAGTAATTTATAGAAAATGGAGAAATATACAAAAAGATGTTCAACTTCACTAGCAATGAGACTGAAATGAAAACAATACCCTATTTCAGACACATCAAACAGGCACGAGTTAAAAAAATCTGCCAGTACCCAGTATTAGTGAGGATGTGGAACAAAAGAGACTTCACTTCTGCTGCTGGTGGGTGTAAAATCTCCCACAAACTCTTGGAAGGGCAATTCTGCACTACCGAATATTTTGCAACTTTGCATTAGCTACACTTTTAATAAGAATTGCTCTTCAAGGTACAATCCCTAATAATCCCTCCTTATGCGAACGAGAAAACATGGATAAGAACTTGCACTGCAGGGCTGTCTGTAATAGCCAAAAACTGGAAAAAACTTCATGTCCGTTATTAGGAAAATGGATAAATAATGTGCTGTATTCATACAATGGAATACCACATAACTTAAAATTAATGAAGTAGAAATACAAATATCAAAGAGTAACTCCCATAAAAAATGCTATATGACAAGTTGTAAATGACAAAGAACGACTCTTTTTATTAAGTTTAAAAACAGGCAAAACAATACCTATAGTATTTTTGCATGTGTAGTATATTATAAAATAGGGTTATATCTTTTCAGAGAGTATTTAACTCTAAGAAGGGAGGAAAAAGAACAGGATCAGGTAGCTGCTAAATATATCAGAGAATTTCAACTCTACCTTGTATGTTTTCTTAAAAGAAGAATAGTGTGGCAAAATATTAGGCTTGACAGAGTTAGCTGATACGAATAGGAGTTTATGTTATATCCTGTACTTTATGCTAAAATACATTAACTAAAATTCATGACTATCTGAAAGTATTAAGATTTTTTGTACCATGTAAGCAAAATGAAGATGGAAAGAAAGCCTAGTCATAATCAAATATTTTTATTTTATTGTTTTGCAAAGATTATAAAAACCTTATTGTATTCAAGAATTGACTTAGTATTTAAATGTTATAAATTTGTATTATTGGAATGCTTTATCTGCTTTTATTAGGGTGTCAATGGAGATAAAATTCTATAACCAAAGGTCTGAAGCTACCTCATTGTCAAGTTCTTCTAACGCAACACAAGCTGAAGACACAGTACTACATGCATTCAAATTTCACTTGGAAAAATCTCCTTTAAAAAGTTGACACTTCTCAGAAGAGTTTTCCCAAGGTGTAATTTGAGCTCAGCTTTGTGGGACACAAGTTTCTGCATCGTTAAGGAAGAAGATAGCAAGGTTATTGGAAAATGAAAAAGTCTATCAGTGAATAGCAAATGGCACAGGGGCAGAAAATGACAAGAAAGACTGCCTGGCTGGAGTAAAGAGAAAACAAGATAAGCAGATAAATGGAGTGAGGGAGCAGAACAGACAAGTAATGACTGAGGAACCAATGCAGTAAGACTGGAAAAATTGGTTCAGAATATAAAAGAAATGACATCTTCCCTTTTAACACTGACCACTCAGTCTTCGTACTACGGTTCTGTAGCTCACGCTTCACTTTCCCCTTGGAATTCCCTAAGAGTGGCTGCCCCAAGCAGGTTCCACCTCAGGAACCCTGAACATCCTCTTTAAGGCTCTGGGGGGAGAGGGGGGTATTTTCTCTTCTTTTTCTCAGCACAGCTTCAAAGGGCTTTTATTGAACAAAATTTAAAAATCCAGATTTGAAGAAATCCAATAAAATATATAGAGTTCTAATGCTACCATACCTTCAAGGTTTACAGGTTCTGATTCCAACTAGAAAGCAGGATCTGCCTGAGATCTTTAACTCCCTAGGCTTCAGTCTACTTCCACCTGATAGGTCATGTACCATTATCAGTGTATGAGTGCCTTGCTGGACATCTTGACCTACTACAGCCTCTTCTCAGGGTCTGAGCCAAGGATTTCTTCCCAGCATGAATGACGTCAGAAGGATTGCTCTACCTCTGGAGAGACTCTGCACCTACCAAAGGAATGCAGTTTCACATTGACAGGCCCTTCATTATAAAATGACCTTATCATACATACAGTAAGAGGTGATCACTTCCTTCAGGGAGAGTGCTGTCAGGAAAGGTGGGAGACAGGATGGTGTTACCACCCTCACTGAGAAACGTCTGCCTGAAGGCCTTTCTCTTCAGGGAAGATAACTGTCTAAATAAAGGGAGAATGTAAAACGGCTCGTGTATTTCCAATATTACATTTATCACACTATATTACAATTATCTTTGTGCGTGTGTTTTTTCTCCATTAGACTTTGTTCCTTGAGGGCAGGAACTCAATTACGTTTTTTTGTGTCCCCAGAACTTCACCTGATGTCTGACACACAGTGATTATTCAATGCATACTTGTTGAATGGAAGGTGAACACAGGTATGACAAAAAAAAGAAACAATGGTAAGAAAAATCTCACTAAATCAAAGAGGGTAGGTGACAAAGACGACACTGCAAAGGATCATTCCTATAGACATCTCACGTTAAATAGTGACTCGCTTGTACTACTTAACTATTTTATTTAGAAGGAGCTTTAAGGTCTGAAAAAGGCAATATATAATTTCTCTTCTGTAAGTTTAAGGGCAGTTAGAACTCCTTCATATTTCATTCCACTTTTTCTACTAATTCCATTTCTTTGCCTAAAAAAAGTTGAGGTGGGCCTCAATCAAGTTCAGTTTCACCCTCAAACTGCCTGTGGACACTGACTCGAGTCATACCTGGGCCAGCAAGTACTGACAGCTTTGGTTGGTGGCACTGCTGGTGAAACAATCTATGCACAGCAGTGTTTTTTGTCTAAACAGCAGTGCCTCTTTCACTGTGGCGGCACTAAACTGTGATCCACTAAACAGTGCATGGGAAAGTTTAGAAAAGACAGGCAAAGCAACTCCGCTTACTTCGAGCAGATAAGTTCTCAATCTGACAATGGACTTCGGTAAAGATTTCCCCTGAAGAATGAGTTCCACAGTTTTTCAATTTGAAAATCATTTGCCTTAGTCCATTTTGCCCTGTTTTATTTCACCAGGTCAAAATGAGAGTCTTGGCAACAGCAGCAGAAAGTAGTACCGGTCTCAACGCAACAAAGGAAGACATCATAAGGGCTTCCAGAAGCAGAGGCTGTGGGCCTCTCAACATGATGCTTTCTACATTTGTGTCAGTCGTCTGTGTTAAACTACCAAGAAAAAAGCTGAATGAAATTATGGAAAAACCTATTTGAAGATTATCTAAGGGTTAAGATATAAAATTTCTGAGTTCTCTGGGAATGGAAGGAGCTTATAACATCCATCCTACCTCACTTTTGAACAGGCTTTTGGAATCACAATATACCAAATCACAAATACCACTTTCTAGAGTCACCTCATAATTAGAAAATGTAACTATGAAACAGGTGTCTCCCTGTTGTGATGTGCAGTATTCTGTGTGGATTTCCAGCCATGTGTTTTTTTCATTCCACTAAGTCCTAAAACTCTACCTAGGGTTTTGTTAACTGCTACAAAATGTACTGCTACAAAACTGCTTACTTTGCCCGTTTGTTTTACTGTTATTCTAATACGCAAAATTAGTTCTCCTATCCCGTTCATCTTTTTTTTTTTCCTTTCACGGTTGCTGAGACATTAGCGCTCTTACGACCCCAACAAAAAAATATTAGTTGTTCTCGATTGCTTGGAGATCCTAGGGTTTTCCTTTTCAAATCAGAAGATGGAACATCTTGTAGCAGGGGCGCCGCCCATGGACACACAGTAATACTTCCAACCATTGTAAACAAATCCTGACGCTGTGCTATCAGCGCTTGGATGCATTTGGGTACGAGCGAGGTGCAATAGGTTGTACCCATTGAATGGGCGAAAGTCGAGGTCTCTAGTGTTGAGCTGCCCTGGACGGCAGGGTCTCCACTGCGGTGTCATCTCCTAACGGGGAGAGAGGGTGCTTACCCAGCTCTAAAGGGAGCAGGAAGTTTCTATCATCAATTCCGCAATTGCTTAACTGGTCCAGTCTCCAGCGAGCCCCAGGATCTTCCCTATTCCTACATTGGGCGAGGAAATGGCCCTTTTTTGGGGGTCCCCAAACCCAGGTGGGCAGGAGGCATGCCCCCAGACCGACGACGACGCGCCAAGATTGCCCCCTGAAAAATCCCGACGGCGAGGCTGCGGCGCCGCCCCCCTTCTCTCTCTCCGCTGGGCTTTTCAGTCTCTGGAGTCGCCGCCGCCCACTTTCCTAGCACGACAAACAGCAGCCCAGGGCCAGGGCCCAGCACTTACCCACGTCCTGCTCGAAGGGGTTGGCGGTGAATAGAGGCATGTCGCCGGCGGCTGAGCCCTAGCCGCTGGTGTCTGGCCGAAGCTCGGCAATTGCTGGGGGCTGGGTGACCCGCGGCCGCGGCTTCCTAGACGGCTTGGCTCCGACCGCGGCCTCGCACTTCCGCCACCGCACCTGCCGAACTCCCGCCTGCCGGGCCAGCTCCCGGGCGGCGCTCCGCCACTGCGATCCGCACCCAGCGTCCCTGCCGCAGTGAGGTCCCGCCAGCGCGGGTATTCTCTCAGTGTCCCTGTCGCCGCCGCCCGCCGGGAAAGTGGCAGTCCCTGTCCCAGTCCCCGTAGGAGGCAGGCGGCCGCTGCGGCCACCTTCCCGTCGCTAGGACCCCAGCAAGCCACGGAACGGGGGGACCTTCGGGGCCGGAAGTTGTCACGCCTAGGATTGGGCGACTCCAGAGGCCCCGAAGCTGCCGTGTTCGCGACGGTTCTGCAGGGGGCGCTTGTGATTCTCCCGGTGAGGCTACGGCTTCAGACAGTCGAATTCTAGCTCTTTAATAGTTTATTCCTAAACTGCAGACTAGTCCCGTTGCCCTGGAAACAGATCGGCGTCTCGGCGCACAGGTGGCGTTGAGAGCAGCGAAAGGTTTGGCTCCGCTCTTGACGCTTGCGGTATTGCACTCTCCTCGTTGATGCCTAAACCCCTCCAGAAAAACCACCTTGGAAACCGGTGATCAAAGTAACAGTGACTCTGTGGGGACTTCTAACTTTTCGCTCTCCATCACGTTCTCGCCCCGAAAAATGCTGCTCGACTCTGGGAATTCGAAGATGAATGAGGCACACTTCCTGCCTTCAAGTTGATAACAGTTTTTTAGGGGTGGTGTATAGCATATTCCCGATCGTGCATGACGAACCTGACACATGGTAAGAGTCATAAACTCAACTTCCCATGGTATCCAGACATGTATTTAAGTGAATACGCAAGTGCAAGTACCCACACCCTCCCTATCCCTCTTAAACCCTGTTTTATTTTTTCATATCACTTATCACTTCCACTATGAAGTTTTCTGTGGTCTCTTTAGAATATAAACTCCATGATCACTTGACTGCTGTATCCCAGTATCTAAAATAGCCCTGCAACGAGTTGGTGCTCAATAAATACTTTACATATGTTTGTGTGACTAACCAAATAGCAAGTATCTGAAGATGGCAGCTACTAGTATTAAACTTCAGCCTTTTGTTGTTGAAGCAAAGGCCCTACTAGAACTTAACAATTTTTCAAATTTTAAGAATTAAACGTTTTAACAGTGGGCCAAACAAAACCATTTTACAACCTCTAGTGTAAAAACTTAATGCATTGAAGAGAGAACCCTTACATACAAAATAGTTTAGAAAGGTGGTTGCATTTAATGCTGTAAAGTCAGGTGCATAATAAGAAAAAAGTGCAGGTGAAAGGAGCTGGTTTTCAAAAAACATTGAACCTAGGTCGTTCAAGATTCATTTGGAGACTTGTCTAGGATTAAAATTTAGTGTCGGGATGGAAAACTCGGCTAGGTAGAAATAACAGGAAACCGATTGGGAAAAGCCTTAAAGAACCATCTGAAAAATTTAATTTTAGTGTATAAGACACTAGATGATCACTTAAGGATTTTAAACAGCAGAGTAAGATAGTAAAAAGTTTCTGGATATTAATCTGACATCAGTGTGCGTGATGTATATGAAGAAGCAGACCCAGGCAGAACTGTTTAGGAGGCTGTTGAAGCACCGGAAGCCATAAGAAGATTGTAGAGGAGCTTGTATTTGGATAAGAACAACGGCCTAAGGATTAGTCTTTGGAAAGCATTCACTCGTTAGAGACACTTCTAGCTCCTCATCTGTAATGGTCAGCATACTCAAGAATTTGTAGGTATTTACCTTTCTGTGTGTGTATTCAGTCTCTTAATGAGTTCCTTCAAGTAACAATTTTTTTAGTAGTTACTATAAGCCAGACTCTGTGTTACAAAAAGAGGATACAAAGATCGTTCATTGTTAATTCACCTGTTATTAAAAATTAAAAGATAAGGCAGTGGCAGCCCACCAGTTTTGGTGTTGAAAGGAATGCAACTTTTCCTTTTTCTTTAATACAACCTTTTCTGAGTCCATCTCTCTGATAACAAAAAATAATCTTACCGATTTAAGTTAAATTAAGTCTCTTTAGGGTTTCTTGGTTATATTGGGTTTACACTCAATGTGTAATATCCTTACCTCCCTGAACATACACCAAGATCCATCCCTAGGTTTGTTCTTGCAATTCTGCCAGTACACATACATATTTTTATTCCAAAACAGGGACAGTGCTTCCCCAGTCAGGCCGTGATGAACCTTGACCCTAGTTACTGGTCTAGAAACCCTGGGGGTGGGGAGGGGGTCAAATCTTGAGAAGGGAAGCTAGCATTTTCCTCAGATGAGACTTCTCGATGGCTTGCAGGCAAAGGGAGACCACTCTCCTCCAGCAAGGGAAGGTGCATCACTTCTGTTGGTCTAGAGGATCAAGGTAACTCTCCCAGCTCCCAAGTTCTCAAAGAATGTTCACCCAGATGGCCACATCCTAGGTCTCAGGGTTCCATATTCCCCCTTCAGGACTCTGACTAGCACACATGCTATGGATTATGGATTCAACCTTCATTTAAATTCTGCTACTCTCACAATCAGGTCCTGAGTCTGATTTTTTTTTAAGCCGTAATTCATCCCTCTGGCTACAGTAAATAAAGTGCTTTATCTTTCACTTTCTCTGTCTCATTTTTCTCTTTGTGTTTCAGTTTGGATACTTTTTCTTTCTTTAGGATGAGTGGTATGTTATTTTTTATGAATTTCCAAAATAATTGGATTATCTTTTAATTTTTCAGTAAACTTTTTATTTTAGTAAAATTTGGGGGAAAATTTTAGATTTACATAAAAGTTGCAAAGCTAGTGCAGAGTGTTCTCATCTACCTCTCACCCCATTTCTCCCATTGTTAACATCTTACATTTTCATGGTACATCTGTCAAAACTAAAAAACCAACATTGGTTCATTGCCATTAAGTGAACTCCAGACTTTGTTTGGATTTAACCAAAGTTTACATTAATGTCCTCTTTGTTCTCCAGGATCCAATCCAGGTGTGTCAGACCGAAGACCACCCAAGTTTCAGTGATTGGCTAGGACTCACAGGACTCAGCATATAGTCATCCTCATGACTACAATTTAGTACAACAAAAGGATACAAAACAAAACCAGTAAAGAGAAATGGCACATGGGAGGAAGTCTGGAGGAGTAAGCTCCCAAGAGTCCTCTTTCACTGAACTAACACAGCACATGCTTCTTCCGCCAGCAGTGAGTTGTGAAAACACATGTGACATGTTACCAGGTAAATTAATTGCAGGTTCAATGCCCAGGCTTTTTACTGGTGGCTAGTCACTCAGATACACTCTACCTAACATGCACCTAAATTTATCGACTCTCAGGAAAGCAGATGTTCTGGATAAACCACATTGCTTGTATAGTTTAGGTACCATGAGCCATTCTTATCAGGAGATTGTGGGAACTCACCCAAAATCTAAGTTCCCAGCTGCCAGTCAATGTCCAGCCTTGTAAGTAGGCCTAAGGATAGCAGTCTCAGGTCTGCTGTGTTAACTCTTTTCTGCATACAGGAGAACCACATTTCATCTAGTTGTCAGGTCTCTCTGGTTTTTTTCTGGTTTGTTACAGTTGCTCAGTTTTTACTTGTTTTTCATGAGCTTGACAATCTTGAGTGCTTATCAGATATCCTGTACATTTCCTGAGTCTAGCTTTCTCTGCTGTCTATCTCATGCTTTAATGGGTGTGTGGAAAAAATGAAGGTTCCTGTGGCCAGGATTCTCACCTGGCCCTGGTTGGCTAGCTCACTATGCACATATGGGCAATGGGTCATTACTGACCCTATATAAAGAGCCCTACCCAGTGCTCTGGGCGACACGGTGGCATAGCTGCGAGGCTGCAGGAGAGCAGAGCAGGGGCTGGAGTGGTGGCAGCGCCAAGGACAGACACTGGGACAGCTATGTGGGCAGAGAGGCCCAGAGGCATAGACCGGCTTGCTGCATGCAGATTCACTCTGAGTGAACAGGATTTTAGTGATTAACTGGCCACCATGGAAATAAAGTTGGGTATCACCCTTTCACCCCAAGAATGTCCTACTGTCATTTCTTTGATATATTGAAACCATAGTGAACTTGCCTGGGGCCGAAACCCATTGGCAAAACAGGGTGTTACAGGTTTTAGAAAGAATACCACAGAGGTGAAGTGTCCTTATCACATTGCAGAGAGGTACATGATATCAACATGATATCTGGTCATGCTAACTTTCAGCACTTTGTAAATGCAGCATTTGTAAGGGTTCTACACTTTAATGTTAATATTTTTCCCTTTCCCTACCCTATTCTTAGAAGCAGTCACTGAGTCTAGCCCACCACCAATAGGATGGGAGGAAACCTAAGTTTCACACTCTGTGGAGGGAATATATAATTCCAAATACAGCATTGGAGTTCTTCTGTAAGGAAAGCTTGTCCTCTATTTACTTATTTATTAAATTACTTATTTACATCAGTATTGCTGTTAATTACTTGTATTAGTATGAACTCACACAGATTTGTAGTTTGTGTTGTGATCCAATGATATGTTTTGTTATTGTTATTGTATTTGTTTTTGCTTAGATTGTTCCAGCTTTGGTCACTGACGACTCTTTCAGTTGATTTCTATGTCCCTTTGATGTGTCCCTTGTTGGTTTTTTTTTTTAGCATTTTTTTTGCTCTCTAGTATTACAAGGTGATCAAGATTTGTATTGTATTTTCTCTACTCCAGTCTTAAAATCAACCATTTCTCAAAAGAACTCTGGTTCTGAAGGTCTCTTTAAAGGCTGCCATTGAAGATTTCTAGTTTTCATGATATGCCTTGAGGAGATAGCTGGCTGACCTGAGCATAATTCTTCCTGCAGCACATTAACGTCATTAACAACCAGCCAACTCCACAGCCCTTATAATTATCTTCATCTGCCCCAAATGCTAGACCTGTTACAGAAGCCAGTGCATGCCCTTCTGCATGTTCCCAGCCCTGCTTACCATGGTGGTAGTGATTATGATGCTACAGAAGTAGTTCTCAAAAGCTGGTATCCATCAGAACCACCTGGGGGGCTCATTGAAAACACAGATTGCTGGACCCGACTCCAGAGTTTCTGGTTTACCAAGTCTTATGTGGAACACATGCTAATCCCTAAGCAGATAAACAAAACTAGACACTAAAGGCCTGTTTTCCTCCATTCCTTTTACCCAGCATATCAATGTGATGATATCTGGAGGTCAGGCCCTTGGGATGTAATTAGGTCATGAGAGTGGAGCCCTCATTAATGAGACTAGTGCCCTGTCTTGCCAGTGTGTTTCAGCCCCTGGCAAGTTCACTATGGATTCAGTGTTAACAAAAAAATGACAGTAGAACATTCTTGGGGGGAAAGGGTTATACCCAACTATATTTCCACAGTGGCTAGTGAATAACTAAAATCCCGTTCACTCAGAGCAAGTCTGCATGCAGCAAGCTGGTCTCTGCCTCTGGGCCTCTCTGCCTACACAGCTGTCCCAGTCTCTGTCCTCAGCACTGCCACCACTCCAGCCTCTGCTCTGCTCTCCTGCAGCCTTGCAGCTGTGTCACTGTGTCACCCAGAGCACTGGGCAGAGCTCTTAATATAGAGTCAATAACAATGTATTGCCCACACCTGTGTAGTGAGCTAGCCAACCAAGGCCAGGTGAGAATCCTGGCTACCAGAACCTTCATTTTATCCACATGCCCTTCCAAGAAGAGGACAGAGAGCTAGCTCAGTCTTTCCATCACGTGAAGATACAATGAGAAGTTGGCAGTCTACTTCTCTGCCCAGATGAGGATCCTCACCAGAACTGGACCAGGGTGGCACCCTGATCTCAGACTTCCAGCTTCAAAACTATAAGAAATACCTCTGTTTGTTCACAAGCCACCCAGTCTACAGTTCTTGTTTGTTGTAGCATGAACTACAGCACTGAATAAGCATGTGCTTGATTGATTACTTGTCCTTTACCTTCATTCTCACCATCCAGTCCCCACCACCATTCGCTGAAAAGAACAAAGTGCCCAGACAGCCAATAAAATACACATCTTTTTCTCTTTACCTTTGTGTTACTTTATCTTTCTCAGTCCTGCACAATAAATAAAAGCATTTTTCAGATATACCACACTTTTCACATTTCATTTAGTAAAATGTTGGGTGCCTTTTGTTTGCAAAATACTAGTGGTAGTTGCAAAGGTTGATGGTGAGGGCACGAAAGTGATACAATAACTGCCCTCACATTAGTTATATTCAGATGGGAAGAGATTTATGAAAATGATTAATAGAAGAGAATATGTGGAGAAAAGACGGGAATACCAAGTGCTGGCTTAATCTAGACCAATAGTATTTCGGTATAAACTCATTTTAAATATTTTATTTGCCTAGTTGAAGGTCATTAGCCCAACTAATTTGGTGTTGAGAATGCTTCGATTGTAATCGAGCAGTGTTATCTTAAACTAAACTCTCACAAATGGGATGGATTCAGTCCTTAGCAAAGTAAAAAGAAACTGGGCAGTTTAGAAAAAAGATCTCTTTGGATGTCAGCTTATGAGGAAGATAACATGGAAATGTAAGGGATAAAAGAATGATAATAACATTAAAAGGACATGTTAAAATGGTTGGAGAAGAAAAAAGACATTCAATTTCAGAAAACTGCACATATTTATGTGTTTTAAAGAAAAATACCAAAAGGAAGGTTATCTTAAAAGCCCAGGGCTACAAAAGCCTAGCTCATAAGACTTTAACAAAATTGGTTGATTTGATTCAGTAAGTCTGTTTACTAGCAATACAACCGAGGAATGGTATATGTAATTACACCAAAATTAGCTTAATTTTGACTCCATAATTTATTTAAAATGAGAATTACTCATTTTCCCCTTTATTACCATCATTACCACACTCTTCACAGTAGGTGGCAACATTGCTTCACTCCGGAATCAATTGACATGGCATTAATTTAAGTACACGTAAACTTTGAGACAAATTTCCGGGATTGAATTTGGTTAAAAACCAAAATTAAAACAAGCACAGAAGCCAGTCTGATATGGGCTCCAAGGGCTTCTGCTGAAACTGGGCCCAGATCCATCAGCTCTGCCTGTGTGTAGGAGCAGAAGACAGAGTGCCCCACCACCCGGGGAAGGTGCTGCACCTCTCCGGCAGTAACCCGTGTTTGCAATAACCCGTGTTTGCTGCATCTTCATTTTCCTGATTACAACTGGGCAGGATTTTAATAAAGGAGGGGTTGGTGCCCCTGGCACTATTTCCACCTCCTTGTCCTTCTCTGACGTATCCCCCAGCACTTCTGAAGCTGATGGCAGCTCTCTTGCTCCACAGAGCACCTCCTCTGCTCCATCCTTTATCTTCTCTACAGTGCCTCACAGCAGTGCTAGCTCAGTCTTTAACTTTACCTTCTCCTCCTTACCTCACAGCTTGTGACTCATGCTGCCTCTTCTTGTGCTTCTCTCAGGAGTATGTCTTCTCCTTCATGGCCTTTACCTCCTCCACAGCACCTTGCAGCAACACCATCTCAATATTCAATGAATCTCTTACCCCCTCCACAGCACCTTGCAGCCTGCATTCTTTTGCTGCCTCTTGTGCTGCTCACAGGAGTGCGTCTTTGTCTGCTCCTGCCTTTCCCACAGCACCCTGCAGCTTGCATGCTCATGCTGCCTCCTCTCATGCTTCTTGTAGAAGCTAGTCCTTCTACTCCATAGCCTTTTCTAACACTGTGAGAAATAGCCATTCCGCAGTTCCCACCACCACATCATGGGCACTCTGTTTCTCCTAATCTCACTGAGGGTCTCTATCACTGCTTCAAGTGTCACATCCATCTCCCCCCAGTCCCAGGGAGGGGCTCACTCCTCTAGGAAGAAAGCCACCTCAGCCCACTTGCCCACTGGGGGATACCCAGATATCTTCTCCTCTATAGAGGTTCCTGCTGTATTTCCCAGCCCATAAGGGCAGCCCACTGAAGTATCCCTTCCCTGAGGGCAGCTTTTTTTCCAGTCTTCAGCAAATTCTACTGACTATGCCAAATATCTTGCTGGAGGGTTTCAGCCCCAGGCAATTCCACTCTGGATTTGGTGAGAGCAAGTAACAATGGAACGCTGGGCTTAAAGGGTTTCTACCAAGCTTTATTCCTACCGTGGCAGGTGGAGTTCTAGAAGCACATCTGTCTCTCGCAAGTCTGCAATCTGTCTCTGTCTATGCCTTTGGGGGAGAACCCTGGTCAGAGCTCTTTATGTAGTAACATTGACAATATGTCTCATTGCTAATGGGTGTGTAAACTTTAGCCTATCAGTAGACCAATTACATTATCAAGTAGATTAGGGTCAGGTAAGGATCCTGGCCATAGGAACTTCCATTTTCCCTATAGTAGGTAAACCAACCTGAGGGGAATATTAATAATTTTTATTTATCATTTTTTGTTTTTATATTTCGTGATCCTTTGACATTTTGGGACCCTGCAGATACAAGGAGGGACTGCCCCTCTAAGGGGTAACTAAGTCCTAGAGATAGGAAACAACTTGCCTGTAGCACTAGCACACCTTTGATATGCACACCAACCACTCCTGTTCCATACTCCCATCTGCCTCCATTTATTAGACTCCTGCAGTCCAGGACACTGTCCTCCTGCTCTAAACCACCCCAAGACCAGGTACCAGACATTTAAAGACCACACCTATAGCCCAGAGCACACAGAAATTACTCAAACTATCTGATCCTAAATGTGCTCACCTGCTACCCTGCCTCATCATTCCTTCCCATGAAAACCACAATTAAGGCTTTTGCCCACACTGCCTCCTGGCTTGTTCTGCCTTCTGACTGACCCTGGTGTGTCTTACGGCCCTGCGTGGAATGACATGACCCCTCCTCTTGCGAACTGTAAGTAATGAACTATCTTTCAATGGCAATTGTCTCCTAATCTGTTTGTTGGTCTCACCATTCCTGAATAAAAACAAAGTTCTGGGTACATTTTTGAAAACAAGAAAATGCAGAGGATTTTTATAGAAGTTGGTTCTCAAGAGTACAGTCTGAGAAACTAGGGTTCCTGAGTCCTTCAGGTTGTCTGAGAGATCAAAATCATGCACAGGTGAAAGTCTCTCAGAATGCAATAGCCCTGTGATTTTTAATGTAACTGCAAAAAGACCACTCATATGGTTTCGGATTCCTCATTGTAGCTAATCTCTCTGAAACTATCTCTTGCTGAATAATGGTATTTTATCATAGAATAATATCTACAATTATCTGTCAAGCTTTTAAAATACTTCACCCGTTTCCAACTATATATCTTCATGGGGCCAGATTTTCTTCATATACTTGAACCAAAACAACATATTGAATGCAGAAACAGATACCAGAATTCAGCTGTCTTCTATGAAGCCAGATCTTAAAAAGATTCACAAAAATGAAAAGTGGTATTTTTTTCACTAAATGTGTTTAATTTGGAAAATGCACTTATTTTTCATAAGTGGTGTTATTTATAACATGTAATGTGCTTATTTTTTTAATGAATCAAATCTTTTCAATTCATAAATATATTTTCAAATATGGTAAATATCAACAGATAGAACCTAATCTTACCAATGAAAAGGGGTTGTGAGATAAAAAGTTTGAGAACCACTGGTGTAAAAGAAAAGCAACCAAAAAACTGGAAAGGCAATGAGGAGCCAAGCTGGGAAACAACTTGAATTGCAGACTAAAATAGGGACTTCTGTCATACAGATAATGGAGTTTTGAGCAGAGCGAAACTATGATGAGAGAAACTTCTTAGGAAGAGAACTCTGGTATCTATGTTTGTGTCTGTAGGACAGTTTGAAAAAGGTGTGCATATGTGTCTGTTCAGTGTGTTTTGTTGGAGGGTGAAGCAGTGTCTGAGGCAGAAGAACCAGGCAGAAAACTGGAAAATGGGAAATCCCAGGCCCAGGGTATTCAAGGTCTTAATTAATAGAAGAGTAAGGGAATGAAAATAATAGTATTTGCTAAATGTATTGTGTTTGCTGTATGCCATGTACCATGCAATACACTTGGTGTACTTTATTTCATAACCTTTTCACTAGTCTTCTAACAATTAACTTTATGAATTACATTCTAAAGATAAGAACACTGAAGCACAGAGAAGCACTCTACTCTTCGCTTAGCAGAACAGGTCATGAGGATAGGAACCTCCATGCTTTACTCATCCTTTTATTACACTAGCAGAGTGTCCTGTACATAGGAGATACACAGTAAATATATTAAATAAAAATTTTAAAATCTCAGAATTTATTAAATTGTTTTACTGTCATCTTTACGGGGAAGAATATCCTTCTGAGAATCTAACATAGTTGTTCTCTGTCATGTGCATGAGAGTCACTTGCAGGAGCTTGACAAAAATGCAGACTGAAGGGTCCCAGCTCTCCTATCCTTCCTATTTGTGATTTTGATTCTCTAGGGCTGAGGTAAAGTTAGGAACTTGCATTTTTAGCAACACCGCAGGAGATTTTGATGCAGGAGATCATTTGCCTTCATTTTAAGAAAGCACTGCTTTAAAATACTTAAACATGATATGACACTGCCTATAACAGAAAGACAAAGCACAAGATTTGAGATGTAAAGGGCACAACCTTCTTTCATTATCATGAACATCATCTCTTGCCCATAACTATCATTACAGGAAGTGCAGGCCAATTTAAGGATCTTGGAACATTTTCAAACTTGCCAAGTTTTATTGAGATTACTTAGTGAACATGGGAACAATAAAAAAAAGTAATGTTTCTGACAGATCTGGTATTTAAATACGTCTAACATTTTATACAGTCTATCGCTAGATGCCTTCTAATGTTTTATGAGTACTCCTAGGGGCCCTGGCTGTCTCACCACCCATTGACCACAGTGCTTTGTCCGGCCTTCAGGCAATTCACCCTTCCATCCTTCAAAACGAAAACATAGTGATGAACGCTTTTGAAGCGTCTCTTAGGTAAATGACTTCTGCTGCCTAGAAAGCCCTGTGAAAGTGATGTCTGCTCTGGGAAATTATTGCTGTGCTGTGATAAGTTTGTCAATGGCCATGAGAAACATGAAGAAGCCAGAGGTTCTGAGCTGTTCCAGAGGGGTTAGTTCTCCACACTGAATGTCAGCGGCTTCCAGGAACCCTGCTGTGAAGGGCATCTGAAAGATGCATGACAGAACCATCCCCAGCTCATTCACAGTCTTTCTTGCTTGTAGGAACAACCCTAAAAAGACTGTGAGTAGGCTGGCATTGCTACAGTAATGGGAAAAAAATCACTTTTAAATTCTCTTTAATAAATGCATAGTGGTGTGACAGCATATACTTCCATCAGTTGTCACTAAATTTTAAGTGGCTATTCAACTAGCATTTCTTCGTAAAACATGGCTTTGTAGTGTAAGTGGAAGTTTCCTCTCAACATAGAGGAGTAAATTCCTAACAGACCGAAATTCCAAACAGAACAAAATATGAAAACTAACTACCTGAAAGCTCTGCAGAGTGAACTAAAGTTAACAAGTTTTTCAGAGAAATTAAGATTTGGATGAATTTCCTGGTTTTTATTTCTACAGCTTGGCTCTAGGGTAGATTGCAGGTGAAGCATAGTGTTAACAGCTAAAACTGACAGAAAGTGCGGACAGACCCAGCGCCACCGGGTCTTTCTGAAGTAGAGCAAGGACATAGGGCAAGCAGCATGATTAGTTTTCCTGCCTATGATGAAAAATGCCAAGATATAAATGGTTAGCACAGTAAGACTAGGAGGTACTCCATCTTAAGGCTAAGATGATGTTACAAAAACAAAACAGGGAGGTAAGAGGTAAGATTCCTAACATATTTTTTGGTTATTAGCCAACAGCCAACCCTATCTTTAAGGCAGGGTGCGCAGTTCTCAGTGGTATGTACCCACTGCTTGAGGATAACCATTATCTTGGAGAAGAACAGGACCAATAAATTCCTTGTGTTAAGTTTATCTTACAGAATATCTGGAAGACTGACTATGGATGGTGACATAATGTCTCCCACCAGGGATAAATCTCACCAGAGGTAGACATCATGAGACCACACATAAGCCTGTGCTCCCCTGGCCCCTTACCCCATTCTTAAAATCCTTAAAAACCCAAATCCTAAACCTTTAAGTGTGCCCCCTCTCTGAGGTTACCCATACTCCCATCTGAGTGAGTACTGTCTTATCAAATAGACTTTCCTGTTGCATAAGCCTATTGCACTTCATCTCTGAGCTCTTTTTCATGATAAAAACAAAAGCTTGTTGACCTCCACCTCCATTGGTAAATGTCTTTGTCACTTTGCTATTTCATTCAGTTTTCTAGCCTTAAGCACAAATCTTCTCTCTCTTTGTTCTACTTCGGACAAGTAGGGAAGGGCTACTGAGATCTCTGATTTGGTCTTGCAAGTTCCTGTTGTCTGGGTGACCAGGTGGGACTGTGACTGTATGATCATGGTCTTTAGCAGCCTGGCTGAAAAGTCTCCTTTCTTTGCTTTGGGAAGTTATCAGAACATAATCTCACTCTATCCAGTGCTCTGTGGCTCCCTCAAATTCTGGGGTGGTAGGGGCTTGGTTCCCACATGGTGCAGATGGAGCAGATATTGGATGACAGGTGACCCTAGCTTTAACAGTTGGCAAGGGATTTTCCCAATGCTGAGCAGGAGTTCAGTGAGCTTCCCTTTCCTCCCTCTGTTCTTCCTTGCTCTCTACTGCCTGCATGACTGCTGCCATTCACTACTACTCTGGTTTAATGAATTTATTCCTTACCTGCACTCGTCCAACCTGTCACAAATTCTTTCTCAGTCAGAGTCAAGAACCTTCTGGGTTGAGGTCTTATCTAGCATTCAGGGAGATCTCCCTGGATTGGATTGCCTGAGAACATTTCAGAGATTGAGACAGAAATCCCAGAAATGAGAGAACCTAAGAAGGGGAACACTGAATTCCTATGTAATTGAAATGAAGGTCAGAAATCAAGGACCTAAGCTTTCACCTAAGAAGCTAGCGGGGGAAAGCACGAAGTAAGTAGAAGGAAATGAAAACTTAGAAGGACAGAATGGGAAAGAAAATTTACGAGTCAATATCATCCATGAATTGAAATGCAAAAACCCTAGAGAAACTATTAAGGAATCAAACACAGCTAAAAAGGATAAAGCATTTGTTTAAAGAATTCCTGTAACTCAGTAAAAATTATAAATGCTTAAATAGAAAGATGGTGAATAGAAATAGCCAGAAATTTCACCAAGATGAAGCAGAAATGGCTCATAAATATATGGGGAAATGTTCAAACTCTTTTGATAATTACAGACATTCAAAATAAAACCAGAGTGTTAAACCATTTCACAAACCAGATTGGAAATCACAGATCACTAACCTAATTTTCTCCCTAGTTCCACATCTTGTGATTTCAACCAGTTAGATTTCATGAGAAATTCAACATTGTCTTCAATTCCCTTCCTTATAAATAAGTGGGAAGAAACTTCATATGATGATCACGCTGCTTTCCATGTTTTTACCTTGTTCTTGATTGCTAAGTGGAAGACAGGTTGTTAATGCACCATGATGATTTTTTTCTTTCTATTTTTCACCGCATCTCTGTGCTATATATATTTCTAGACTGACAGTATTTTCTTATTTAAGCACTTAACAGCTATGTCAAAATAATCATTTAATAGGTTTATTGCCTATTTGTTATTCTTTTATTATACTGGGCAACAAGCTAATTGACCTCTTAAGCAGAATTTATGTGCTGAGGTTTTACCTGAAATATGTTCCCCACATAAATCTGAAGTCCCCTTTGGGAGGGGACTGCTTTTTTAAAAATATAAAGATTTCTAAGGGGCATCTCAGGTCACTGGCATCTTAATGTGAGTTCTCCTCCAAAACTGAGTGTATGAAGTTTGAAAGTGGATGCAAGGTAAAGAGGGTTTAGGTAATAAAAGGAGGGAAAGGAAGTCAGGAATTAGGTGTAGTAGTTACAGCAGAGTACAAACTTGACAGTTTGCTTAGCCCTACTGTCAAATCCTACTTTGAGGTTTCGCTTTGTCTCTCCTAATAATCTCTATGAAAATATTCCGGATGAAATAAAAGACATTTAAGTGGTAACTTTTTCTGGGGAAATTGAGGTGGGTTGTGAGAATATAGGAATCTCCAGACACTATTGTTTTGCAAAATTTCTTCTAATATTTTACCTTCAATCATGTAGCACACCAGTGGTCTCAATGAAAACAATTCCTGGTTTTCACTAGCCAAAAATCATCCAAATTTTCTTCTATGAAGAAACCTCTTCCTGATGTAAAGCACTTAGTATGAGGCAGTAAAGTATTTGGAACATTAGACAATTACTGTAGTGTGACATGTACACATGATGATATACTAAGACCTTAAAGAAGAATCTTGGTTCAGGTCCCTCAGAAGAGATTATTCCTGATAAATCAAGGAACCTGATTATAGATTCCAAATCCCTGAATGGCCTGGTCTCCTGTTCTGGTTCCTAAAGCAAGTTACTTTCTTTATATATGTTGGGAGCAAATCTGTGGGCCTTTAAGCAGATTCGGTCACAAAAGCCTTAAGACAACAGCAACGTTTTGAGTAAAAATCTTTCCTGTAAAATCAGCTAGAAATCTTTCCTGTAAAGTCAGCAACAATGAACCCATCCACGCGTTAGAAACAAGTTTTCCCCTATTACTAAGAAGCACATTTAGTGAACTTCTAGGTTAGAGCTAGGGGTTAATTTACCTAGCAACATTTGCATTTCTAAGTTAGAGTTAGTGGTTAGGCTACCTCACAGCATGTGCCTTTTCTGTCCTTTGTTAAGCAAGAAACACCTCCCCCACCCCCAAAATGGCGAACTCCCCGCTTCTCTTCCGGGTCCTCCGTCCCCGCCGGCGCCAACCAAGACCCAATCACCCTTCTACACCTCCCCGCCGGCGCCACGTAAGGTCCAATTATCTCCTGACCCACCCCTTACTTGCTACTTGTATAAATTGAGCCTGTAAACAATAAACTGTGCCAGCTTGATCAGACCTCCTGTCTTGCTGGTCGTTCTTTGTGTCCCTTGCCCCATTCTTTTTTATTTTTCAATTCTCTCCTCCAGGTCGTCGACCCCCGTTGATAGTCCTGCAGGTCGGGACATATATATACTTATGTTTTCCAAGTGATAAATGAGTTGATTTCCATTTTATAATTTTATTTAAAAGTATCAAACCTGTATCACTCAATGGATGTGAAAAATCAGAACAGGATCTTATATCATAAAAAGTACTCCTGAAGTTCCATATTTATTTCATAATGCACATCAATGAATCAAAGTTAAACCATTTGTCCTTTTCAAAGAAACATTCAAGTCAATTATTATATTGCATTCAAAATAAAAAATACAAGACTTTTGATTTGGCCAATCCATAGTAAGTCATAATATTGAAAATGCAAGTTTCCATATTTTATGCTACTTTGACAGTTATGTTGGAACAAAGTCTGAATGCATTACCAAGAAGAAGTCTCAGTGTTCATACATGTGATGAGCTGGTTCTGACCCTAGTCATTAGGGAGATGTCATAAACCTCTGGGCATATTTAACTTTTTGGATTAAGATTCTCATATCAATTAAGTACAAATAAGCAGCAATAATCACTAACATATTTTCTATTGCTAAGTATATAGGCAATACAAAGTTAAATTAAAAGTTAAATCAAAGGTCATTTTTACTGATAATACATGTATTATTTTTCCTTAAGTGCAATTTCAAGTAAGTACAAACTCCCCTCACCTTATTTTTCTTAGGTTTTGTGTTATTTAGACTTTCAAGACATTCTACATTTAACATTGTCATGTCCTGCACAAAAGCTATTGATCTGACTGTGGTATGTCAGTATGAAAAATGCCTACATTTTAAACATCTAAATTTTTGGGGTAACTCACATATAACACCTATTTAAAGTGTATCATCCAATGGTTTTTAGTATGGTATCAATATATGCAACCATTGTCTTAATCAATTTTAGAACATTTTCATAACCCTAAAAAGAAACCCTGTCCCTCTAGGTATCATGCTTCAATCTTCCCACCCTAGACAACCATTAATTTATCTTCCATCTCTATAGATTTGACTATTCTGAACATTTCATATAAAAGAACTCTTACAACATGTGGTCTTTTGTGACTAGCTTCTTAGCATAATGTTTTCAAAGATCATCTATGTCATAACATGTATTAATATTCCTTTTTATGCCAAATAATATTCCATTGTGTTCCATTTTATGGATATACCACATTTTGTTTATCCATTCATTAGTTGGTGGACATTTAGGTTGTTTACACCTTCTTACTGTGATGAATAATGCTGCGATAAACATTCATGTTCAAGTTTTTGTGTGGATGTATATTTTCATTATTCTTGCTATATACCTAGAAGTGGAAATGTTCCATGTTTAACTTTTGAGGAATTGTCAGACTGTTTCCAAAGTAACTGCACCACTTTACATTCTCACCAGCAGTGTATGAGTGTTCTCATTCCTACCCATCCTTACCAAAATGTCTTGATTATATCCATTCTAGTGGATGTAAAGTGATACCTCATTTTGGTTTGGATTTGCATATCCCTGATGACTAGTGATGTTGGACATCTTTTCATGTGCTCATTGGCCATTTGCTGTCTTCTTTGGAGTTATGCCTATTTAGATCCTTTCCCCTTTTTGGGTTGTCTTTTTATTGTTGAGTAGTAGGGGTACTTTACATGTTCTAGATGCAAGTCCTTGTCCAATCCATGATTGATGATATTTTCTCCCAATCTCTGAGCTGTTTTCTCATTATCTTGATAGTGTCTTTTGACACACCAACATTTTTAATATTAATGAAGCCCAATTTACCTATTTTATTATTGTTGCTCATTCTTTCAGTGCCATATCTAGGACAGCATTGCTGAATCTAACGTCATGAAGATTTACTCCTGCATTTTCTCCTAAAATATTATTGTTTTAGCTCTTACATTTAGGTCTTTGATCCATTTTGAGTTAATTTATTTATATGGTGTAAGATAGAGGTCCAAAATCATTTTTTTGCATGTGGCTGTCCAGTTGTCCCAGCACCATTTGTCAAAAAGACTATTCTGTTCCTACCACATTGTTCTGGCACCCTTGCAAGAACTCACTTAACTATAAATGTGAGGGTTTATTTCTAGATTCTCAATTCTCTTCCATTGATTGATATGTCCATCCTTATTCCAGGACCACACTGTCTTGATTACCATTGCTTTGTAGTAAATTTTGAAATTGGGAAGTGAGTCTTCCAAATCTGTTATTCTTTTCAAAGTTTGTTTTGGATATTCTAGATCCTTTGAGTTATGAATGTTAGATCAGCTTGTCAATTTCTACAAACAAGTCATCTTGGCTTCTAATAGTAACTGCATTAAATCTGTAGATAAATTTGGAAATTTTTGTCATTTTAACAATATTAAGTCTTCTGATCCATGAACATGAGTTATCTTTCCATTTATTTAAATCTTTAATTTCTTTCAACAAAGTTTTATAGTTTTCAGAATGTAATTATTTTACTTCTTTTGTTAAATTCATTCCTAAGTATTTTATTCCTTTTGATGCTATTCTAAAATGAAGTGTTTCTTGATTTCATTTTCAGAACGCTTATTGCAAGTGAATAGAAATACATTGACCTCATACTGCACGACTTTGCTGAATTCATTTGTCAGAACTAGGTTTTTCAGTGAATTCTTTAGGACTTACTATATATAATATCTTGTCATCTGTGAACAGAGTTAGTTTTACTTGTTTTCCAATTTTCCTTGTACCACTAGTACAATGTTGAATAAAAGTAGCAAGAGTGGATGTCCTTGCCTTGTTCCTGATCATATGGAGAAAGCATCTAGTCTTTCACTATTAAAAGTACATTAGCTGATGGTTTTTATAGGTGCTCTTTATGAGGTTAAGGAAGTTCCCTTCTATTCCTAGTTTGTTGGGTATTTTTATAATAAAATGGTGTTGGATTTTGTCAAATGCTTTTTCTGTATTTATTGAGGTGATCATGTGTTAGTTCCCTTTATTCTATTATGGTATATTATATTAGTTAATTTCCATATGTTGAACCAACTTTGCATTCCTAGGATAAATCCCAGTTTGTCATAGTACATAATCCTTTTTGCATGCTGCTGGATTCAGTTTTCTAGTAGTCCATTGAGAATTTTTCTTGTATTTATAAGGGATATTGGCATATATGTTACATTTCTATACATTATATCAATATACATATAAAATATTTAAAAGCATTTGTATGTATATATATATACACAATAACATATGCACACATATATACACAGTTGCTTTTAAGTCAGTTAGGAGAACATATATACACAAACACAGGCACACATACACATACACACAGTTGCTTTTAAACCAGTTAAGAGGAGGAGAAAAGAATGTATTTAATATCCTGTGGTAAATTCTTTGAATTTTTTATTGAGAGTTCAAAAAATATTTAGACATATTTCCTTTTAGATTATCATGGTATGATTATTTCTACCAATAACTCTCATCCCCAGAATTCATTTTTACATTTGGTCAGGAGTAATGACTTTTTTCCCAAACTGCTGATAATTCACCAAGTAATTCTTTCTCTCTCCATTTTCATCATAAATGTATTTCATGTCATAAAGTACTATATGCAAAAAGGCCTATTTCTCTACCATATTGTTTGTGGTAGACATCTCATGTTCTCTTCCTTTTTTCTTTTAAGAAACAGCCACTCCACTTTCCACCAAGTTTTGGTGCAGCTGCCAAACATTTTACAAACACCATCATTGGGTATAAGGATACACACATTATAGTCAATCACCAATTATAATACTTCAATCCCTTGTTCCAAGAAATTGATCCAAGTGGTAAGTATAGGCTCCAAGCAAGGCCAGATCCCTCCCTGGATTAAATATATCATTTTTTAGAGAAAAAAATTATCTCTAAGAATACTAACTTGGACAATGTCATTTATATTTCCTATAATCTAGTAGTTTCATGTGGAGGCTTGATCAGATTCAGGTTCAGTTTTCCTTAGTTAGGCTTTCTCATGGGTGGCATTGTATATGGCTAACAGGAGATAACAAATGTATAGTTCATTATCTTTTTGAAATATAAGCATTGATGTTCAATGCCTAGATCTGTTAGTTCATAAGGGATGTAAATAGTGATACATTAATTCACTCATTCTTTTGTCATATATTAACTTGAATATTTCTTTAAAGAGAAACTTACCTTCTTCTACTGTTGCATAATTAAAATTATTTTTAAACCATGTTTAAAAATAGGTCCATGTTATAGGTCCATTGTATTGGACCTATACATTAATTCAGAAAGAACTGATATATTTACAATAACTACTTAGCCTTCACATTGAGAAACATTATATTTCTTTCCACTTTGTTGCTTACTTTTTTTTAAGCAAATTCTTCAGGAAAGGATTTTTTAAACTCTATTTCATTTTCTCCAAACCTTCATTGCAAGATCCTCCCAAAACCGTTTACATGGATGTGAAACTCTTCTATTTTAGGACTTTAAGAGATTAAGACTCCATAAGTTTAATAACCAATGCCAATTCCTATCCCCTACTGTTTAAAATTTTTATTTACCTTTAAGTAAAATCTATCCTTTTATAATTAAAGAACACTCTTTATTCTTAGATCCTCAGATATTTATCATCCTTCATAAAGTTTTCTTTTTTAGTTTTCTTTGTTATCATATAGTGAGCCACTGGTTTCAGAGAAACCCCTGTGAAAATTAACAATCAACTAAGTGGGCCTTAATTTTATGAGGTAAAGACTTTGGCAAAATCTGTCCATCTTTAGTAGCCAATTTTAACCTAAGGAATGACAGTCAGATGTCAGTTTTATAGATAGACACTTCAGAATACCCAGTTCCACAGTCACCATGAGCACTTTCACTGTGTCCATTCTAGAGCAAAACAAAAGTCCTTGATCAATTTGCATTATTAATTGGGAATCTCTAGGGAAATGTGTTAGAAGAGGATGAAGTGATGGTTAGCAGTCTGCAAACTTATGCATTTATCATTAGCTGACTGTGCTTAAAATGCCTAACTACCAGATTAATTTCTACCTCTAGTAATTAGAAACTAAGTAATTTGGATCAATTCTCCTGCTGAGAACAACTGAGGGAAAATGCCAAAATGAAACCAAACAAAAATCAATCAATCAAACAAACAAAACTAAAAAAAAAAAAATTGCTTGAAGACATCAAAGATCAAATAAAACTTTCAGGGCAATGTCTGAGAGAATCTGAAAATACAAAGACATAAGCTTGTTGTTTACAGTGACTTTTCCCTTGGAGATATTTTCCAATTAAAGAAGAGAAACTAAGAGTCTGATCAGTACTTTTAACAGCCTCATGGAGCTAGGATGATAACTAATGTCCAAGATCTACAAGGGAGGAATGGCCATCATAAGCCTCTCTTCGTATTTGGGTTGAAGGACTGAACCCTAGGAAAATTAGTGAACAAGAAATAGATTAGTCATCACAGGGACTAGGTTTTACATCAAAGTCACCAAAATTTTATGTTTATTTAGGATTGATCATTTTCCAGAGCTTAGCAGAAGTAAAATAAATTCACTATCAGTATAATATCCTAAGCATTAAATTATTTCTATAATGACTTTCTATTGCAATTTTAGTACACAATCAAAAATAATCAGTTACTCAAAGAGACATGACAGCATAATTGAGAATCAGCAGAAACAACAGACAATAGAAACAGGCCCCCAAAGTCCATTAGAGTTATCAGAAATAAAGTTTAAAAGCATGTTCATCATGGTCAAGAAGATAAGACAAGATTGAGAGTTTTTGGAGCTGTAGAACATAAAAGACCTGAAAAATGTTACCAAATAGAATCCTAGAATTGAAAAATGAGTAGCTGGAATTAAAATGCAGATTAGACATATTAGAGCACAAAAAGTTATTGAGAACAAAGCATCAAAAGGATAGAAATATTAGGTGAAATGAGGATAAAATGTGAAAAAAAATAGAGATAATTGAATCCCAGAACAGGAGAGAAACTAAGAAGAGATGATATCTGAAGTGGTAATAGCAAGAACTTTCTCAAAATTGATGAAAAATAAGTTAAAAATTCAAGAATCCCTATAGTCTTTAAACAAATTAACCAAAAGAAATCTATGCCTATGTCCATTAAACACACACAAAAACTATGAAAAGGAAAGATAAAAAGAAAAAAATTTAAGAATGAGACAGGGATGTAGAGGCGGCAGCCAGATGAAGACGATTTGCTTTCAAAGGCACAATAATCAGACTAAGAGCTAACAGCTAACTTCTCAACAGAAACAAACAGAAACAATGGAAGCCAGAAGACAATGGTATGTCTTCAAAACATTGAAAGTAAATAACAACACTAGAAATCCATCAATGAAAGTATTCTTCAGTAATAAGGGTGAAATAAAGACCTTTTTGGAGAAACAGAAATTTAGAGGATTATTCACTTGCATATCTACATTAAAGGGACTATATTATGGTATTCTTCAGGTAGAAAAATATCTCAATTGGAGATGTAGACAGGAAATTAGTGCAATGAGATTTAAACATTTGGGTAAATCTAAATGAGTATTTACCAGAAAAACAGTAATACAATGACTTTTGGGATTAAAAAATGAGGAAAAACACACTATAGCGTATTAGTTGATAGAGATAAAATATTATTAAAACAATCTAATCTTCTAGCATTTTCTGGAAAGAGGGTTAAAGTACCAATAACCATAGATTTTGATAAATCTCAAATGCAAGTTGTAATAATTGTGGTACCCACTGAAAGTCTATTAAAATAGTAAATAATTTCCCAGATAATTATGGGTCAAGGATAGGGAGATTGAGTTCATCTAATAGTTGGGTGTTTGACTAAATAAGATAAATTTTGATGAAATGTATACTTCTGAAGATATAGCCCCATTTTAGATAATCAAAATCTGGAAAACTGGCACTCATTTAAAGAACTATCTTTCATTTATGGCTATTTTACCTTTTCATTGTAATTTCTAAGAAGTCAATTGTCCCCAAAGAATTTGTTAAAAATGTTAAATTTCATGCATTTTATTCTTAACCAAAAATAAAATGGGATTAAACATGTGCAAAATAACTGAATGTTAAGGAACCAGTTATACAGCCAGTTCATTTACACTGAATTAGTAATTTTCTCAGTCTGCAATTTATGTTAATTAAAGAAAGATTATCTTATGTTATACATTTACATGATTAAACAAATGTCTTGTTCTCTTCTCTGTAAATGTTATTATTATTTTAAGTTTCAGTCCTTTTCCACTATTAGCCTCTTAGAGTAATTCCATATAAGGTTGTCATTTTCATTATAGTTTTGCTGACATTACAATTGGGAGAATATTCAACTTAAAAGCTAAATAAATATTGATAACAAATAGGATTCTCTTGGTTTCAACAAGATGTGTGATACTCTGCATAAAATGATTATGACAGCCAGTATATTTATTTTTAAATAAATATAGACTTTTATGCTTTGTAAGTTTTATAACTTTTCACATAATTATGCTTTTATGAAATCTTTTTAGCAAAAAAATCTTAATAGTGAAACATTTGTAAAATGTGTTGTATTCTTTTTTTCCTATTGCAGAGATTAATAGTTGCTTGGTTTGTATGCATTTGTTCTGAATCTCTGTCTAGCCAGCTAAATTTATGTGCATACTTTAAGGTCCCATTCACTGGTCAGGATGATCTGGAGTGAAGGGGACATTTTGTAGGTTGTCTACATTTCCTACATTCATCAAATAATTGTCAGCTCTCTGAAATAAGACTCAAATTTCAGTTCCATCTTGGCCACTGACGTGCTTTGTCAGTCAATTTACTTCTTTAGGTTTTTCAGATAATCTTAGCAACCTGTCCTTGTCTGTAGTGTGTACTTAGAGACATTTGATCTCTTGATAGAAAAGGGTTTCTGAAAATCCAAAGTATTTTTATTATCCTTCATTGGAATACTCATATCTAAAGTTTTCAGCTAAAAAAATCAAGTGTTTCCCTGAGCATGTTAAGTGCCTCACCACAAATCTAGACCAAAGTGCAAACATGTGCAGAACCCAGCAGTCTTGCTGTGTAAGTACAGTGAGTTTGTGGTGTTTGCCATCCTACTGTTCATTGTTGTCTGAACTTGTTGCCTGTAAGAGACTGCTTTTCCTGTATTCCCCACTAAAATGTGTTTCTGCTGTCATGGCATCTTTCCACCCATCATGTTGTTTATAGTGAGTCAGAAAAGCATCTGCAATAGAGAACTTAGCTTATCCCACTAGAGACTTCAGCCCAGCTGCAATACCAAGAAAATTCTGGAAGGAGCATAGTCTAGACATGAGTTGCTGCTAGTAGATATCAATATGTTTGTTCTATTATGTCCAAAGACTTAGGTGTCTGCTACCTGAGCAATGAAGGGGTCTGGCTTTTTATAAAAGCTGAATTTGTGGGAATAGGAGATAAGCTAACTGTTAAAAATAGATCAAGTAATATAGCTAAATTAGCAGTGTATGTGAATCATTAAAATGTGTTCACAGTCAAAAAGAATGTTTAATAGTAAAAACTCACTTTTTTTTCAGTGAAAAAGAGAGGATGTTGGAGAGCCAGATCAATAGAGAAAGTCACAAAAGCAGAACTACAACTGATGAAAATAAAGAAAAGACAATGTAAGCATTAGACTCAAGAGAAGACCAGATTTGTGCCCTATGAGTGTTTATGGCATGGGAAGAAAAAAAATCTCAAAAGTGAGACTTGAGCTTTGATTTTGAGGTTTAGGGTTAGAAAGTGCCAGGATAAGAAATTGTATATGTAATTAAAGAATCAGGCCTCAAAATGTATTCTAATAATGCGAATAGAGAGGAAAAGAGGAAATAGAAAACAATCAATTGACGTCATAAAAAGAGAAAGATATAGAAAGAGGAAAGAACGAAGGACAGAAAAGAGAATTAAACATACTTATGCATGCCAGTGAGAAATATATGTTCATCTTGGTAATGCTACAGTGCTACTGCTGCTGTTCTACAAATGCCTTGAACAAGGGTCAAGATGTAGAATTTCACCTTCTGTAATGTCTGTTTATGGAAGAAATTTGCTATATAAGCACATACAGGGTCGGCTTGAAGCATACTAACAAACACATCATGATTCCTCAAATTTAGAGTCCTCGCAAGATTAAGCCATAGCCTGGAGACACTGGGGTCTGAGAGAAACAAAGACAATAGGCTCCCCTGTTGGCATTACTATTCTAATTATCAGAGAACCATTGTTTGTTTCTGCTCCTGGGCTTCAAATCAGCTGGCCCCCTCAACTTCAAATAACCTCCCACCAGTACTGAGAGCATTCTCTGGCTCGTGCTCGCCTTCTCTAAAACCAAAGGCACTTGGCTGTAAGCCAGTTCTTAGTATTATAGTCCTTGGCACATTTCCATTAGCACTGAGCTTTAACACACACACGCACACACATACGCACATGCACACGCACACACACACACACACCTCGACACAGAATTTAAAAGCTTGGTTCACATTTTTTCAAGCATTAATAAAAAAAAGGTTTTCTAGTATTCCTTTTAGCAGAAATTTTAATCTCTTGTCACTGAACTATCTTACAGGAAAAGCCTCCTTTTGATGGATTTTTTAAAATGAAAATTTAAAGTAGTATCTTTAAAGATAAGGAATCAAAAAAGGACTCGCCTTCAAGCAAATTGTGTTATTATAAAATGCAGAGTATAAGCACTACTGTTAGCTACATTTCCTCTGAAATACATCTTTATCCGAAAATTCCATCAAATTTCAAATGATTGTAATACATTTATAGGAGGTGTACATGTATTTATTATCATTGGCTTAAAATAGGACCCACCTCCATCTTTCTCCTTTTAAGCAAAATTAACCTCCCTTATTAAAGAGTTACAATTCTAGATATTTGCCTCCTGGGAATAGAATTGCATCCACCATTGGGATATTTGAATTTTGTAGTTTTGATAATTTATTTCCCACCCACTTCGTTTTTCTTTTTCTTTGTACAGCTGTGTTCCCTCCACACCCAAACATGGCCTGAATCCTGATCCACAAAAGTAAACTAACTTTGTTACAGCCGTTGTCTAGCCAACTCTTTTGTCAAGCTCCACCCTTCCAAGATCTTGGGTCATCGTGGAAGCAGGGACGAGTAGCAAGGAGAGCTGGGAATCTGGAGCCTTGTATTCTAGTCTACTAATGAGACTAACTGGCTGTGTTATCTAATTAAGGCCAGTCACATATGTGGGCCTTGTAAAATTATGAGCTTAGACAATTTGTCATCTAACATTTCTTCTAAATCCTGTTACTTTAATAATGCCTTCTGGTTCCACTGTTTCTAGAAAGGGGGAAGGGTGAAAAATCTGAAAGATGGCTTTCTGAAAAGAGATCATGAAGCAAGAGAACTCTAATTTTATTATTAATTCATCTCTCCACAAATGTTTATTGAACACCTACTGTTGTCCAGGCACTCTGCTGACTAAGCATTGAGTGTTAATTAATTACACTTATGTTTATTCTTTCTCAAATTGTTTTTACTGAGGTGAAATTCACATGGCATAAAATTAACCATTTCAAAGTGAACAATTTAGTGCATTTAGTATACTCACAATATTACACAACCATCACCTCTTAGTTCCAAAACATTTCGTCTACTTCAGAAGGAAACCCCGTATGAGTTAAGCCATCAGTCCACATTGTCCCTATTCCCTACCCACATTAACCACCAATTTGCTTCTGTGTGTATGGATTTACCTCTTCTGAGTATTTCATATAAATGACATTATACAATATGTGACCTTTTTTGTCTGGCTTCTTTCACTTACATAATGCCTTTGAGGTTTATCCATGTTGCAGCGTATATTCAGTATTTCATTCCCTTTCCTGGATGAATAATGTTTCATTTTATATATATACCACAATTTGTTTATACATTCATCTATGGACGGACATTTGGGCTGTTTCTACCTGTTGGCTATTGTGAATAGTGCTGTCATGAACATGCAGGTATGTTAAACAGCTTTTTATAGCTCGTCAAATATGGCTCAAATATACAGTTCATGACCAGGATTCTTATAAATACTTTTGGAGGCAATTAACTGTCTTTTTGAACTGTATTCATTAAAAGCTACTACCCTGTCATCTACTCTCTGAATTCTTTCATTTCTTTGTTCCCAATTTTACTTCTCAATAAATTGAGAAATTATATAAAGAATCTCTTAATCCCTGCTGTATTCCTATAAATGTATAAAACTAGAATCTAACAAATGTCTTTATAACCAATGCCACGTACAGTTATAAAAACAAGAAGCCATTAACATCAGCAAAAGAAAAGACCATGTTTTAAAAAATGTTTCCAACTGATCAATTACTGGGAAGGGGAGTAGAATGAAAGTGCCAGGCTATTGCTATTCAGATCAATTAGGGAAGCAAAAATGTATATATTTTTCTTCTTTAAATTACAACTTGTGGGAACCACTTCTTTTCTTTACTATATAATAATTTAATACGAACTGGATTTTTTGCTTTTTTTTCCTGTCCAGAGGCCAAATTGCAAAAGCACTTGAACTGATGGTATAATTTTTAGATACAGCTTAATAAAAATACTTCATGCCAACTCCTGGTTCCCCACATCAAAGACATCTATAGTTTTATTCCAGTTTCTCTGCTTGCCAGTTTTAATCATCTGTGTACTGTTTCCATTCTTAGATTCATTGCTCAATGTAAATTTGTAAGAACTACAATTGTTGGCAAAAAAAAGTCCTCATATTTACACGCGCCCGCACACACACACACACACACACACATTCAGTGCTCTCTTATTCTCTTTATCAACTTGAAGATTTTGGCTTCAAATTTAGAATTTAGTATTCACCAATTTAGAATTATTTATTTTGAATATCTCTCAGTAAGTTATGGCTTGGACTAGGTATAGGCTTAAAAATGATATAAAGAAATTCCAGAAACTGATAAAGAGATTTTGTGAGTCATTTTGTGAACCACTACAATCTAATATTTCTAGTGTGATACATTAACTGCTCTGATCAGTGTTAATTCTGTCAGCCCAATAATAAGTGTGTGCTCTCCTCACATACATGAAATGATGCAGCTGCCATTCATCCATTCAGTGGGGAAAAAGAAAGTCAAATTAGTTGTTTGAATTGAGTTCTTGTTAAGACTTTAGATCAGAGAGACAGAAACTGAATGATCATCTAGGTATTAAATACTGACTGTAGATATCACTGAAAGTTTATAGTAAATTATTGGCATACAGCTTTATGCAGTATTTGTACTCATGAGAAGCCATGCATTAAATGTAACTTTTAAATGTTGAATCACCTTCAATACATTAGGGGATCTCAGTAATTGAAGAAATATATTCCTACTGTCTCCTACAAAACAAAGAATCATCAGGAAAAGTACATTGTTTCTTTATTATGTATTATGCAAAGTTAGATTTTTACATTGAGTTTGTTTCAAAAGCAAGGTGCTAATGCCTTAAGTAATGAAACTTTCCATGTATTTAGTTCTTTGCTTTCCTAACACTTCTCACCTGTTACTCCACTCACAGTTGCACTGCATCAGACGTATTGCTGCTGTTAGCTATGTGCCTGGGTGAGATCATCTTAAGGCCTGGTTGCTCTATGGCTTGAGAACCAGCCATCATCAAATGAGTTTGTTAGAAATGCAGAATCAAAGGCCCCACCCTAGACCTACTGAATTAGAATCTGCATTAAGAAATATTGAGTGGTTTGCCCTGGGTTTTTAAATGATAGGTCTAGGGCCAGAACATAGATATTTTACTGATATGATGCTTAGAAGTCTGTCATCTGATCATCCTGAATTATAATGAACAAATGACATGAGTGTGAGAGAATATTCTTCCAGAAAAAAATCAATCTGCATTTCTGTTGTAGCCATGATATAAGTCATCAATTACGTCAAACAATAAAACATGTAGGGTACAGGAAACAAGGCCTGGCTGCAGACATAGAGATTTGATGGGTCTTTGGGGGGCCATCTGTTTTCTTTGTCAGTATTTCAGCATCAAATTATTAGCACTGAGAACAATATAACTAGTTTTGCTTTCTTTAACATACAAATAAAAGTAACAGGAGTTCAATACTTAACCAGAAGTTAGAAAGAAATGAATTGCACGCTAAGCAGCAACTCTCAGTGTATTATAACAACATAATAGCATTTTCTGACAGATTATTTTACAAAGGTAATGCTTTCTTTCCTTAGTTTCTTCATTGCCACAAGTAAAATATTAAACACCCACATTTCTGAATAAAAATTCTTTTTTATTGACGTATAGCTGATACACAATATTATATTGGTCTCAGTCGTACAAAATAGTGATGTGACAATTATATGCATTATGAAATGCTCACCATAATAAGCATAGTTAACATCCATCACCATAGAAAGCTGCTACAATATTACTGGCTATATTCCCTATGCAGTACTTTTCATTCCTATGACTTATTTATTTTATAATTGGAAGATTGAACCTCTCTATCCCCTTTACCTATTTTGTCATCCCCCCATTCCACTCCCCTCAGGCAACCACCAGTTTTTCTCTGTATTTATGACTCTATGAACAAAAATTATATTCCCCCTGGCTCACCAAGGTGCTCTTATGATAAGATTTCATCTCAAGAAAGTTCCTCTTAAAATGCAAATATGAAAGAGTGGTGATATATTAATATAATAATGAATGGCAATTGGGTCTCTGGGTTTGTTTACCTAATTGGTACCGAACAGAGGCCCCTAGAAACAATTCCTGATTCCAAAGGTTTATAAGTGTATGAAATAGTAGTGAAAGGAGTTCAGAGAGGAAAGGTCAGGGGCACACTTGGGAAGGTAGTGCACAAGAGACGTTCAAACTCTGTAATGCTTTACACTCTCAGGCTATTTTCCCTTGTTTGCTTTTTATGGTAACAAGATCTCTGGATTTGTAGTTATGGTAGGGGAGACCAAAAGATGAAGGAAAAGCCTTTTAAAGAGCCAGATGCTCGAACCTAGCCAGGGGAGACATGCTGCACACTTGGAGTCTCCTTTCCTTGGGGTTCTCCCAGGGGATCTCTTCGGGATGACTGCCTGGCTCTCGCACGATGAGCCCAAGTTGTATTCATGGAGGAAAGCACCATCCCTGAGGTGCAGTCCTTTAAGACTTGGATTTTCCTGCTCAAGTTGACCATCTCTTAATTGACTTAGGACAGTGAAATTTCCTAAGAGAATATGTTTGTTTTTTAAGAGGAGAGACTATTTTAAAGCTCTTTTAGTCCTTTTTGACTGTTTCCTCCAGTTTACCCCAGAAAAAGAATTTCCGAGAAAAAAGAATTTTAAGTGCTGGAAGGCGTTACAGGGAGATTATGAAATCCTCATAGATAAGATACTTAAAAATGAAATAGTATCTAAGACCTTTGGGCTGATTAGATAGATACTGTCTAAAGGCAGGACAATGGACCAACATTTTTTTAGTACTTCAGGGTCAGCAATTCTCAGACAAATGCAAGGCTTATTGTTTAAAAATTAGGCTGAAGTGTTGAGTTCCTAAACATTTCAGAATTTCACCTAAGTGTATGTTTGAGATTTTGTGCTTGAAATAGTTTTTGGCTTCCAAGATCTGTAGTAGAAGGAAACACCTAACAAGACCGTTATATTCATATATTCATGATTCTTACATGTTCTATATTATCAAAAATTAATATATGCTTTTGTGTATTTTTAAAAAATCCACTTACTTTTTGTATGTGCTTCTGTGGTGCTTCATACATTATTATTGTAGATTATATTTATATCCAAAGTATAAGATCATATATGATAAGAAAGGATGGAATCTTAGTGAACTATTAATGATACAAAAATATTTTTAAGCTTCTCTGCCCTTAAAGTCCTTTGTTGTTTCCTATTTGTTTCATGTTGTAGATGCTTTGACTACGGAGAGTGACTCAGTAAGTTGCTCTTCAGTTACAAAGTATGCCAATTTAGCAGATTTTGATTAAGGCTGTTTATACATTCTATAGACTTGATCCAGTTATGAGACTAAACACAACTTATTATGGAAAATATTTTTTATATATTTAAAATTTTTTCTAGAATTTTAAGAATATTCTATAATTCATTCATTCTGATTTTTTAAATTAAAAGAGTAAACAACAATATGCTGCTAGTGACATTCTTTTTTATTAAAATTAAATTTAAGGTACTTAAGTGTTAAAAGAAACTTTTTAAAATATCTTAAAACTTAAAATATCTGCTTAAACTTTATAATCTGTGTTTGATAACATTTGGAAAGTGGTATAAATTTTAGCTACCAAAAATATTAAAGTGATGATTCTATTTTGACATGAATAAGTAAATATTGGGAATTATTTTGAGGGGAATAATATATGAACTAATCAATTTATAGTTCCATGTACATCTATATGGATGTAAAGATTTTTAAGTCTTAATTTGCATATATTTGCATACTGCAGTTCCCAACAGGGAAGAATAAACATTATTTTTATATGGACACAAAATAAATAGATAATGTATATTTGTATGTGTATCCATCCCCTCAAAGCACAAAGAGATATACACTAAACATCTGCGAAAGTGAAGGAAAAGTACTAAGTCCATGAATCCTGGACTGTTCTTAAGCTTGCTTTAAGATAGAATCTATTTATTAATTTTAAAAATAAACAAAACCAAACTATTAATCTAAGAAAGTGTTCACTGAGCATAGATCTTTGATAAGTCTGTACAAAATATGGAAATTCAAATTAGATGAAAATTATTTATTAAGGAAAGCTATCATTTTAGGTATGTCTAAAATTTGACTTAAAATCATAAAATAATTGTAAATAATTTGTACTTCAAAAGAGCTTCCAATTAGTGAATGTATTAATTAAACTTTCTTGACTTGTCATGTCATTATCCATTTGCCTGGCATACTTCTGAAAGCAGTTGTCTTATAGATTGAGGTTTTATATTTGTTTAGATTTTTATAAAATATCCTTTTACACAAAGTGAAAGGGAGGTTTGCACATGACCAGTATACTTTTTTGAATTTGAGATTCACGAGGAGTTAAAGCACATACAATCCCAGCTCCTGATCCCACCGTTTCACAGTGCTCCAACAAGAGCTCACTGTCAATAATTTGGTCCTACAAATTCTTTTTAATCTACTCCTTTAATAAAGCTGTATCAATCTGTCTACCCAGATTTTACACAAACGGATCAGGCTAGCCATACTGATCCAAAATGTGCTTTTCCACCTTACTTATATATCTGGATATTTTTCCATATCATCATACACAGAATTCCTCACTTTCAATGACTGCACAACATTCTAGGTATGATTGTATCATATTTGATGTAGGTATCCCCCATTGATAATTCATTTCAGGTAGATGTTTTTCTTTCATGCTACTAAAACACTGTTTCAGGGAACATCATGTAGTTTCGTGTACTTGTGTTGCATTTATGTAAGATAGATTTCTTCTTGCTAAGATCACCACAGACAGCATGATGTTAGAGCCAGTGGGACATTTCTGTTCCTCAGCACATTTTTGGCCATCCTCTCTGTTCCGGGAAGGCTCTCTGCTCTTCCTCTTACCTCTTGCTGATCCTTCTCAGTGTATCTGCCACCACCTCTTCCTCAGTGCAACCTCCCCGAGCTTAGACTAGGCACTCTTCTCTTTGCATATTATATTCTGTCTCTGGACAAACATGTCAATGACCAAGACCTTAATTACCATGTATGCAAGAATGACATCTGTATTTGTGTCTTTACATTAGACCTCTCTAGATTCTGGAACCATGTGGACTGTTAACACATTTGTTACTTTTTAGATTATTAGAGTTTTAAAGTAATTTTCCTACCCTATTCCTTTCTTTATCACCCTAGACCTATAGATCCTACTGCCACAAACTCATTTTATCTAAAACCAAACTCATAATTTCATCAAACTCAGTCCTCCCCAGTATTTTCTATCAGATAATGGTACTGCCATACAAACAGCTGTACAGTAGGAATAACTACTGTTACATAATTCATCACCAAACATGATTTTACTTCCTAAATGTTCCCCAAATCCATCCACTTCTCCCTATCCACTGATTCCTACTTCTACCACCTCTCATTATTTTAATATCTGCCTAATTGAGTTCTGCCAGCTATTCTTGCCCTCCTCTAATCAAGTTTCCATTGATAGTTAGATTGACCGTCCCTCCTCGCTTTCTGACTTTCAGCCATTATCAGCCTTTCGTCAGTTCCTCCAAAGTTCTTCAATGCTCCCTCCATCTGCAGAATATCTTTTATTCATCTATTTCAAAACTCTGTCATTATATCAGTGAAAAGACAGTCAAGACTTCTGCTTCTAATCAAACTTACATTCTAGAGGGGAAGAGTTGGAGAACATATGTAAAAAAGCAAATATAAAAAGCAAAAAAAAAAAAATACAGATATTGGTCTATTAATTGCTGTGCTAAGAATAAATTGAAGCTGATATTAACTGGCTCTTCCTCGCTGGGTGGGCAGGAAGCCCTTCCTGAAGGGCAGGTGGGCCTCTTTTATAGTTGAGATTTGGATGAAAAGGTAGCCAACTATGCAGAGACCACGGACAAAAGCATTCCAGGCAAAAGGAACAGAGAATGCAAAACCTCTAATATGGGAATAAGCTTGTGTGTTGATCTGGAGTAGTAGGGGCAGATGTGGTGAAAAATGAACAGATTGAAATTTTTGTACTGCTGTTCTCTCTGGAATATTTTCCCCTCCTTTTTAACCCAGTTAACCTACTCTCCCTGCTTTTACCCATCCTACTCTACCCATTCTTTGATCTCGCTTCCTTGGGAAGCCCTTTCTTGACCCTGCAGATGTGATCAGATCTCCTGTGTGCTTGCGTCATAGACCTTTACTTCATAACATGACATCACAGTTGTAGTTTAGTAAAATTAATCTCCTTCGTGATTTGATTAATTTGTCTCTCTGCTTCATAAATACTCATTCCATGAGGGTCAGGACCTGTCTGTTTTGTACAAAATGGTTTTTGTACTTCCTAACATAGATGAGGCACTCAATAATATTTATCAAAGTGAGATTGTTGGGTCAAAGGTATGCACCTTTTAAATTTCAATGGGCATGGGCAAATTACTCTTGCTAAAATACAGACTGCTTTCTATTTCTCTTAATCGTAAAATAAAGCATTCATTTTCTCTCATCCCCATTAGTCTTGCATGTTAGCATTCTGCTTAATTTCTAGTAAATGGTCATTTGCATTTTTTCTTTTTGAGTATCTACATCTGAGACAAAGCCAATAGCTCAGGTCTATTCTAGACTTTTTAGGCCTAAATTAATTTTTTTATTTTGCGAATGCCTTCCTCCCTTCTAACTCTCAAGTTTGTGTGTGACATACTATGTATCTTATAGTCCATGTTTGGAAATTTCTATGCTTAAATATGCTATTTTTTCAGTCATACTCTGCACAGCCAGGAGAGATTGGACACCAGTACCTCTGAATAAGGCAGTAACAAATTGAGAGGAGGATCAGGGGAAGGGCTGAGAGAGTCAGAACAGAGCAGAGTCTCATAAAAAGATTAGAGACAAGGTAGGATCTGATGGTGTAAAATATTTTGGGCAAAATGCTCCTGAGGCCTTGATAGGTCCTCAAGAGTGGGGGAGAGCCACTGTTTTTTCAGTGTTCAGATAAGCTTAAGCAGAGACATAAAATGAAATTAGGAAAAGAAGACAGATTTGTGGATAATAAAACAGAGCAAGACATACATCTGGAAAAGCTTGGAATGAAAGGATTGGGCAACTCTATCTAAAATCAAGGACAACTAAGATCTTACTCATTTGGACAAATTAGTATCTAAATGTTTATAATTATATCTTAATAGACTCCTAGCCTCATGGTAAGGTAGTGTTCTTGCCAAAACAAAAAGTACAGTAAGGAAACTGAATTACTAATCAAAAAACTACCTAAGAAGAAAATGCTAGGACCAGATAATTTCACTGCTGAATTTTATCAAACATTTAGTGAAGACCTAATACCCATCCTCCTTAAAGTTTTCCAAAAAGTAGAAGAGGAGGGAATACTCTCAAACTCATTCTATGAGGCCAACATCACTCTAATACCAAAACCAGGCAAAGATACCACAAAAAAATAAAATTACAGACCAATATCCCTAATGAACACAGATGCAAAAATACTCAACAAAATATTAGCAAACCGAATTCAAAAATACATCAAAAAGCTCATCCATCATGATCAAGTGGGATTCATCCCAGGGGTGCAAGGATAGTACAACATTAGAAAATCTATAGACATTATCTACCACATCAACAAAAAGAAGGGCAAAAACCACATGATTATCTCCATAGATGCTGAAAAAGCATTTGACAAAATTCAACATCCATTCATTATAAAAACTCTCAACAAAATGGGTATACCTCAACATAATAAAGGCCATATATAACAAACCCACAGCCAACATTATTCTTAACAGCAAGAAGCTGAAAGCCTTTCCTTTAAGATCTGGAACAAAACAAGGATGCCCACTCTCCTCACTTTTATTCAGCGTAGTTCTGGAGGTCCTAGCCATGGCAATCAGACAACACAAAGAAATAAAAGGCATCCAGATTGGTAAGGAAGAAGTCAAACTGTCTGTGTTTGCAGATGACATGATATTGTATATTAAATACCCTAAAGAATCCACTCCAAAACTACTAGATTAATATCTGAATTCAGCAAAGTTGCAGGAAACAAATTTAATACACAAAAATCTGTTACATTCCTATACACTAATGATGAACTAGCAGAAAGAGAAATTAGGAAAACAATTCCATTCACAATTGCATCAAAAAGAATAAAATACCTAGGAATAAACCTAACCAAGGAAGTGAAAGACCTATACTCTGAAAACTACAAGACACTCATGAGAGAAATTAAAGAAGATACCAATAAATGGAAACACATCCTGTGCTCACAGATAAGAAGAATTAATATTGTCAAAATGGCCATCTTGCCTAAAGCAATCTACAGATTCAATGCAATCCCTATCAAAATACCAACAGCATTCTTCAATGAACTGGAACAAATAGTTCTAAAATTCATAAGGAACCACAAAAGACCTCAAATAGCCAAAGCAATCCTGAAAAGGAAGAATAAAGCAGGGGGAATTCCGCTTCCTGACTTCAAGCTCTAAAACAAAGCCACAGTAATCAAGACAATTTGGTACTGGCACAAGAACAGACCCATAGACAAATGGAACAGACTAGAGGGCCCAAATATAAACCCAAGCATATATGATCATTTAATATATGATAAAGGAGCCATGGATATACAGTGGGGAAATGACAGCCTCTTCAACAGCTGGTGTTGGCAAAACTGGACAGCTACATCTAAGAGAATGAAACTGGATTATTGTCTAACCCCATACACAAAAGTAAACTCAAAATGGATCAAAGACCTGAATTTAATTCATGAAACCATAAAACTCCTAGAAAAAAACATTGGCAAAAATCTCTTGGACATAAACATGTGCAACTTCTTCATGAACATATCTCCCTGGGCAAGGGAAACAAAAGCAAAAAGGAACAAGTGGGACTATATTAAGCTGAAAAGCTTCTGTACAGCAAAGGACACCATCAGTAGAACAAAAACATATCCTACAGTATGGGAGAATATATTCATAAATGACATATCCAATAAGGCGTTGACATCCAAATTACATAAAGAGCTCACCCATCTTAACTAACAAAAAGGAAGTAAGCCTATTAAAAAATGGGCAGAGGAGCTGAACAGACTCTTTTCCAAAGAAGAAATTCAAATTGCTAACAGGCCACATATGGCTTCACTGTTCTTCTTTTGTTTATGAAGACATATTATCTTCCTATCATACCTTCTATTCAAATGAAGTCAGTGTAATTTTCAGGGTATTTTGGTAGCAAAAAGAATATTTCACATATAACAGCTAATTTTTAAAGAGGGAAAAAAGAGATATCTTCCCAAAGGGGAAAATCAGGGATTTTTATCTACACGATATCTAAAAATGATAACTCATTGTCAAGGTACAAAAGTTGTCCAATTGCTGAACAAAAGCTTGTGCTGTATAGTCAATTTGGTTGGCAATCCTATCCCTGCCTGCTGTGTGTGTTTGTGTCCAGATGGCAAATGTCAAGCAAATCCTTGAATCACAGGTGGTATTGTGATGCCTATTCTGCATGGGTGATTGTGGGTGGGCACCCATCTGCCCTAGCAGGTAGGCTCTCTATGTGAACCCAGGCAAAAGCCACAGAGTCACTGTGATCCAGGTGTGCGTGGTGATTGATGATGCTGAGTTAGGGGAGACCAGCATGGAACAGGGCAACTGAATGGGCATTTCCATCCCCTGACCTGCAACTACATTTCTCAAGGTTCATGTGGTCTGAGGACCCCCTGAATTGGGACCATCTGGGTTCTGTAAAAATGCTTGGTGGGCCCCACCCCAAGCTTACTCAATCAATATCTAAAGATAAAAATCAATATCTAAAGAAAAATTGCATTTTTAAACAAGCTGTCTAGATGATTTCTGAGCACTGAATTTGAGAACTATTGATTCAGTACTGTTAGTGGGATGATACTTAACACATGCAAACACATTGTTTTATGGAATTTAAAGAGAGCTACCTGATGGCAGCTACCTGATGGCAGTCATGACTGGGAGGCTAACCACATAGCTTTTTCTGACCCTTAGCTGTCTTTCCCAAACAGTGAATTCCCTCCATGTTTACATATATATATATATACAATGTAACTTACGGCAACCATGCAAGTGGGGTTTTCCAGGACAATTTCAATTTCATGTTAATGCATCCTTCCAAATAAAAGTAGCCTATCTAAATGAATTAATCTTTCATGATTCTGCCGACAGATATTTTGATATTTAATCATATATTTGAAAAAAATCACATTTACTCCTACCTTTCCCACATCATTCATGCATACCAAGAACACTCTATTTTCACTCTCCTCCAGATTGAGATGACACAGAGGGAGAGAAATTAGTGAAATTCCTGGCTTTCAGCTTTTAAGACTAAAAATACATAACAGAGACAATAGTCTAAAAGCCAAAGCACTTTTGAATGGCATGACACAGAATGAGAGAGAAAGAAATGTTGTTTTTGTGGACTGTTTTGAATCTAAAAAAATTTATTTTGAATATCAAGAGCCTAGTTTGAGAAAGAGAATAGTCCACATGAAAAACCAGAGTGGCAAAGAATATGCCATGTTGGTAAGAACAATTTCTTCACAAACAGAATAAGAAGTACTTTTTTTCCCCCTGCTAGTAGTGGGAAAGAAGCTGAGTGAATGTGTTGAGGTTTGCCGTGGATTGTCTTTGAGAAAGCACCCACTGTCCTGGAGCCAAGTCCTGAAGTGTGGATAGAGGGTAGTTGGCTGAGAAAGAGCAATTCAAAATAAACAGAGAAAGAGATGAATCTCAGAGCAGAGGTATTTCTGCCTAGGATATAACCTAGGAATTTACAAGCCTCACCAGCAAAGCCCCCTTTTGCCACATGAATGGCAAAGTACCCATCTTAGTGGAAGAATCTGAGGGTAGCCAGCTGACTTGGAGAGCTTCAGAGCTGGACAGAGGATGCAGAGTGACCTTGCTGGACCTGGACGCCAAGGGTCACAAGAACCCTTCAGCTGCTGAGGCCAATGAACAGAGGAGTGGAATGAACAACCCAAGGGAGGCCCTCAAAGACAAGCATATCCCCCTCCTCCATACCAGTATATTACATGTGTGATATGTATCTTGAGGTGTTAGACTACCCTTAAGGAGATAGAAATGTAATGGAAGAATCTCAAGTTTGCCTAAGTGTCTTCAAACAAAAGACTCCAAGTTTTAAACTGGAAGTCACTGTGTCATGCAATCAGTGAAACATCAAATTCAATACATGAGACTTCATATGAACAAAATCACAAATTGAAAAGATACTCCTATGTCAAAACACATGTTCTGATTCTTTGGCGTAGGAAATATGGTCATCATATTATACCAGCGAGTTCCACCTTAGAGTTTTTTAGAATAGCTCTCCAGATATTCTAGGCTACCTAACTTTCAGCTCTACAAACAGTGTAAGAACAACAGGTCCTCTAGTCTCTCCCTCATACCTTCTACATCTTTGGACATATGGAAGGTACCAAATGAATTAATCAATTAATGAATTACTCAAATATACATGGAATCCCAATTCCAATAAATCAGATGCTGAGGAAGTATACTAATGAAAAAAACATGAAGAAAAATATGGTTGGGATTTCTTTCCATAAAAACTTAAGGTGGCCCTTGAGTGTTTGTACAATATATAGGACACCTGAACAGAAATTAATTTTGTTAAAATAACCATCTGTTACAAGTGTCACTTGTCTGTTTTTTCCTGCTCTGGGCACCAGAACCTTGATAATGATAATCAGGTTAGGGCTACAAATGTACATCTTGATTTAGAGAGTTCTTTACATCGGAAATAAAACATTAGGATTAGTAGAGTGGCGGAACAACCACCAGAAGTAAAAAAGGATATACATTTTGCCATAATATATATTGTACTTTTTTTGTTCATATCATTATCATTCATTTGTCATTTTATTTCTATACTTCATGAGATAAGACAACCGCCTGATTCCCAAATTTTCTAGACTACTTAGACTACTAACTCTTCTGGCAATTAGGTTTGGCCAATTGTCTCATTTCTAGTCAATAGAATATGACATAATGCTGACATAGAATCACTTCCAAGCCTGGTTCCTGGAAGCCTCCCATATAAAATATATATTCTGTAATCTTTCCCTGTCTGGTTCAACCTAACTGAGTGTGGTGGCCTTTAAAGTCACATGTTGAAGATGGCAGAATGGCAAAGCAGAACACATGTGGGTCCCTGACTTGCCACTTGGAAAGGAGTTGCCCCAAAACAAGCAGTATCCATTTTGGAACTGACTGAGTGAGAAGTAAACTGTTACATATGGTAAGTGACTGAAACTTCAGGGCTTTCTTATTTCATATAACTAATATACTTTATGTATGATTTCATATAACAGTCTGTACATTTTATACAATGACATGTATACTTCCAGTTTCTCCCTCAATAAGTAATTGATGAAAACCCTCAGTTAGATAGATAGGTTCTTAGTTATTCAAGCGAAAATATACAAAACAACTCAAATCATTAGAGTGTAATACAATTGCTATAAGGACATATAATGTTGTAGAGATGGTAATAAGTATTTTGCATTTATCATCTCATTTAGTACTCATTTTTGACTCTGTATTTAGCTACTAAGATCACTCATTATAAACTTAAGGAGACCAGACCAAGATCACACTACTGGTAAGTGGCAATGACAAAATTCAGAGCCAGAATGAAAGTCTCAGCGTAGTCAGCGTTCTTATACAGTAGCCGTCTTTCCGTGGGGTGAATGTCCCAAGAGGCCAAACTGGAAGCTGCAAGGCTTCCTCTGATATAGCCTTGGAAGCCACACAGCCTCACTCCCACCGCTTTCCGTTGATTCTGTGATAACCAATAGAATTCCAGAGGAGGGAGTGCCCACAGGCATGAGGAGTGGGAGGCATGGCTCACTGGGAGACCACCTTTGTAGAATAGGTACCACACAGGCTACTATGACCGTTTCCCTCAAGCCACCCAACTGAAGGAAAAAAACAAACAAGGATATAGCTAAGACTTCTAATGCTAATAAAAGTAGCTTTACAAGTTCTCGCCCATCCTTTGGCTGGTTCCCACAAGATGTTTTAGTTTTCTTCAACTATCAGTGCTGTTTTTTGCCATCTGGTTATTTTAATTAACTTCTTCTGCTGCCCTCATCTCAGAAGATGACCTTCTACTACTGCTGAGGTTGACCTTCCAATTGCAATGATGTGAGCATTACTTCTTCTCCTCAAGGATTTGACTAGTATCATTCAGAGACACACCCAAAATTCCCTCTCTACTTCCTGAGATGAGTCAGTGGCCTTCTGTTTTCTGGTATTCTGCTATACAGATATGGAATATAGATTTCCTTCACTGCTGAACCCAAGAATCCTTTGATCAGAGTGTTATGTTACAGAATTATTGGAGGTGAACAAGGCAGCAAATGGCAACTTTTATGATCCTAACTCACCATTCTACAATATTAGAAATTGCTAAACTCAAACTAAGAATGAAGCACAGAGATAAACAAATGAAAATTAAAATGTCAACTTTATCACTAAATGCCAGCTTTATTACTGATTTGTGTCTCTAGCTTTAGATCTGTAGCCAAAGAGATTGCTAACAATCCTGCACCCCATCTTCCCCAGAGGTTGAACTTCCCCCTGCAGAAACGTGCCAGCTAAGGTTACCACATTGCGGAAAACAAAATGCGAAAGTCACCTGGCCAGTCAAGAAAACCCAGAAGGGACGAGCCCAGCCCAGTCACTATGTCTTCTTTGAAACACCAATCAGACAAGTCATTTTTCATATGGGATAGTAAGTGAGGAAATGGGAAGAGGCTGGAAGTATTCCTCTTCTACTCATCAGTCCATGGAAAACTTGAGAACAGGGAATATGTGAATATGTGTTTTTTTCTTTTTGAGTAGTAGGATATCCTCTCTCCCCTGTGGGGTGCTGGGGAGGAGGCACAGAGCACTTGAATTTCCCAACATTCATGCCTCTCTTTGCAAGGAGGATTGTTTGCATCCTGTAGTGGCATGCCATAATTCCTGAAATAGACACAAAATATAAGTCCCCATAACCAGAAGTGTGAACCTTTCTACACTGTTTCAAAAATACCAGTGGAATTACCAACAAAGCCACATCTACATGAATGAATCAGGAAGATAAGAATAAATGCAACTTGGAATTATATTTACAATCTAGAGCCTGATTACACTCTTCAGCTTTGACCTAGTAATTCCACAAATTTTTCCTGCGATGTTTCATTTGAAGGACTGTTTGTCATTGTACAGTACAAACAAAGCAGGAGTATCATGTTTTATATATAGATATAAGAATACATGTATGTGAATGTGTGTGTAAATTGCCTGTTCATGATAGAATATACATATGTAAATATGATGTCTGTGCCTTTCTAACATAAATATTTCATTGGTTTCTATTATGAGTTTTGAAACCAGAGGTTTGGACTCCTGTGCATTGCTGATGAATTACCTCTCACATGCAATTTTCACATTAAACATGTATGTGTGCTTTTTATAGCTCTGTGATTGCCACATCTACATAATATATGTGCTGAATAGACAAAGAGCTTATTTTCCTTCTGAATTAAAATTTCAAAAATACTAATCCATCTTTAGAAGTAAAAACACTGTTCAAAGGATGAAATGATTCTCATTAACACTTGGCAATGACAAGCCTGTTGTAATTACAGTGAGCAGTAAGTTCTGGCGGTGGGCCTGAGGAACTATGCAGTGGGCTTTAAAGTCACAACTTCACCACAACACTGTCTGACAAGCAGCTAGACCCTGTCCTGGGTCTCCAGTAGTTACCCAACATCCCAGGAATGACATGCAAATTAGGTCCTAAGAAATTTTTTTTAAGATCATCTAAGAAGATAAGGAGCAGGACAGATCTTTACCATCCAATTGCATTTTATGTTTAGTAAACTCTTACATAGTACATATCAGATATTGCTAGGTACTTGACATACATTAGCTCATCTAGTCCTCATAGCAAAGCAGTAAATGAGAAACTATTAGCTCTGTTTAAAAGGAGGCAAATTGAGGCACAGAGAAGTTAAGTACATTGCTTAACTTCATCTTGATGGGCTACTATCTTAAAGCTACTATCTTTAAGAGATTACCAATTTATAGCTATTCCTTACTAAACACATCCCAGGAGTAGAATAAGAATAAATGGAACAGACTATGAGCTCAAAGTTTTTACCCTGATTCAGTATAGAATTCTAAATGTCTGTATTTTTGAGTATTGCAGGAAAACTTAGGAATTATTGAAACTTCATAAACAAAGTTCTGGCCTTGTTATGCCACACCAATAAGATTTGGGGGAAATTGAATTGATTGATATAACATGAAAAGGCTTTGATAAAGTATTCAAACTTGGAGCTCTAACCAAGTCTATTATTTAGCCTTGTGAAATTGTTTCCTCCATGTTCTATCAGATGTCTTCCTAGCAGTCTAGGTCCTGAAATGAATCCATCTTCTCAGTTGGGTTCCCATGTCCAGACCTTAAACTCAGGCCACAATTATTAACACTAATTGGTAAGCTCAGCAGAGAGGCTGAGGGCTGAAAGAACACCAGGAACAAAAGTATTCTCTCCTTAAAACTGTGTGAATGAAAGGGTGGGAAAGTTCAGCTTGCTGCTGCCTGCAGTGAATCCACTGCAGAGGAAAAGGCTTTAGTCTGGCATACCTCCCAACAAACACAAGTTAAAAGAAATCCCGCTAGGCAAAATTTTCTCTCTGAATTTTATCAGAATATATAGATCCTAGTTATAGAGAAACACACAAAAAAGAAACCAATTTATCCCATAGCATATCCTTTGGGTCAAAATGAGGTTGTGTTTAGACAACAGCTTTGTGAGCTATGAACTGCGCCTATGGAGCACTGGCCCTGTGACTTCGCTCTGCTTGGAGCGTCTGTTACTGCTGAGCCCAGACAGCAACTCACTCCAGGACTCTAGGGAGGTCTGGTAGCTGTGGTTCTAGGACATTCTGTATTCCTGGTGCCAAAGAAACAAGGACAGAAAAGGCAGGACTCTTAAGATTTGAATACCAAAGATGAGTCTCTTGAAGGCTGCGTTGGGGAAAATTTCACACAATTTTCCTTTTATCACAGCAATGAAATTATGAGATGGATAGTTTTTATTGGAGCACAAAGATGGGAGAGATTTGCCTGAGGAATTTCTGCTCAAAAGAAATGCAAGGAACATATTGCAAAGAATGAAACATATATTAGAAGAATCCTAAAGATACAACATTCATCACAAATCTTAATTTTCCCAAGTCTTTCTGTGTACAGCATCAACAGTGAGTCAACATGCCAGGGCATTAGGAATTTTAAACTAAGGTACTCAATTCTTTCCTGAGTTGCTCAGTTGTTGTAGGGAGGAGGGAAATCTGCATGGAGAAGGAGCTGATAAATCCACCAAAGAAGGAATGCCTAATGGGTTCCAAAACTATGCCTTTACCTGGTCAATATTATCTTCAAAATCTGGATAATTTGACTTCTGAAAATTTCCAAATGAAAACCACCAATACTTTTTTCCCTTTGCACAGAAGAGACCTGGGTGTAAGAAGCTGGATAATATGTAGCCCATGGCATAATACTTTAATACAGTCCAAATCCTGTCATCAAATGACCTGATCAAGTGACCAAATTGAGTACAGGGTTATCAAACTGAGTACAGAGTAATTTGACGTAATGTGCAGGTACACAGAAAGCACTTTGGTGATATAACTCATATCAGTGATCAGAAAATCTCCAGCTTGTGATTGTTTGCTTTTGTTTTTTTTTTTTTAAATCAAGCTTGCAACAGGCAGGTATCATTCAAAGGCCTATTAGGTATTGAAGCAAACTTGAAAGGACCACAAACTCAATGAACATTCATGAACACTTTTTGATAATGAAAATGGTAGCTCCAGGGGTAATGATATGTCAAAAGAATCACCAAATCTTTTTTAAGCCTACACTCCCATCTTCCCTTATAATTTATTTAGCTGGTTATTCTTTATACTTGAGTGGATTTGTCAGCCCCTTACTCATGCAGATTTCTTCCTCCCAGCAACTGAGCCATTCAAGAAAGAACTGAGTACCTTGGTTTATAACTCCTATTGCCCTGGCATGTTTACTCACTATTGCTGCTGTACATAGAGAGACTCAGGAAAATGAAGATCTGTGATGAATGTTACAGCTTTGAGAATCTTCTAAAATATGTTTTATTCTTTGCATTATGTTGTACAGAAGCCATTGTACTAGATATTTTTTAATTGACCTGTATAAATGTATGCAAAGTATGACATAATTAGCAAAACAAGGAATACACTTATTTACTTTAGTTGCTCCTTTAGTTCTTGAACACAAAGGTTATATAAATAAGTATAAAGGGATTTTCTGGAAGGGTTGGCAGCTATATCAATGTTTTGTCTCTTAAACTACCTCTTCACATAAGAATTTCATAGCATGTCATAGACATTGCCAGAGCCTTTGTTCAGCAAACTGACATGAGAATGCCAGTAAATTAATTTAAAGAAAAGGGAGATGTGCTTCTAATGCTGTGTGGTGACAGTAATGTCCTAAAAACTGTTGATTATATCAGATGTGCTTCACCTGTCAAAATGATACAATCTATAACTTTCACTTCTCTTGAAGATATATGGCTTTCAGACATATCATGGAGAGTGTATTCACCAAAGGCACAAAAAAGAATGTTAACCCAGTGAGTGCTAACACATTTTTTGAGGTATTCCAGCAGTATTTTCCTTTTCTGGGGCAAGCAGCCTGAACCACCCCTTTTCTCCTACCATCTTGGAACTCATGCTCCAAAGGCCCTGCTGTATCTCCTTTATATATATATATATATGTTCACATCACACATGCACATATATATGTATGTTCCAATGTACAGTTTTACAATTTGATATCTGCATACTAGAAAGTGATCATCACAAGTCTAGTTACCATCCATCACTGTTTAGATATAAAATGTGGGATAGGGGGATTATAAAAAGGCAAAGCTTTGGAATGTGTTTAAAATTAAGTTGCTATGAACTTAAAACAGATTGCTCTTTACATAGGATATTGCTCTTTACATAGGATATTTATGCAAACCTCATGGTAACCACAAGAAAAAAACTTACAGTAAAAACACATAAAAAATGAGAAAGGAGTCTAAACACAACACTAATGAAAGCCATCAAGCCATAAGGGAAGAGAGAAAGAGAAGAAGGAAAGAGCAGAGAGGGTCTACAAAAACAGCCAGAAAAAAACAAAATGGCAATAAGTACATACTTATCAATAATTACTTTAAAGGTAAATGGACTAAATTTGCCAATCAAAAGACAGAATGACTAAATGGATAAAAAAACAAGACCCATCTGTATGCTGCCTACAAGAGACTCACTTTAGAATAAGGACACACAGACTGGAAATGAAGGGGTAGAAAAAGATATTCCATACAAATAGAAATGAAAGCTGGAGTAGCTATATGTTTATCAGACTTTGAAACAAAGTCTGTAAATAGACAAAATAAAGATTTTAATAAAAGACAAAGAAGGACATTACATAATGATAAAGGAGCCAATCTAGCAAGAAGATAAAACATTTATCAATACACATGCACCCAACAAAAGAGCACCAAAACATGTAAAGCAAATATTAACAGATCTATAGAGATAAATTGAAAGCAATATGATAATAGTATGAGATTTTAATCTAGACAAAAAAAATCAATCAGAAATATTAACCTAAAATGACATGTTAGACCAGATGGACTTAATAGATATATGATCACTCGATCCAAATCAGCATAATGCACATTCTTCTCAAGTGCACGTGGATCATTCTCCAGATTGATCACAAATTGGTCCACAAAATAAATCTCAATAAATTCAAGAAAATTGAAATCATATCAAACATATTTTCTGATTACAATGGCATGAAACTAGAAAGTAATTACAAGAAGAAAATGGGAAAGCCCCACAAAAGTGTGGAGCCTAAGAAGAACATGGTATTGAACAACTAAGGGGTCACCAAATAAAATCAAAGGATACACTTAAAAATACCTAGAGACAAATGAAAATAGAAATATGACATACCAAAATCTATGGAACGCAGCAAAATCAGTTCTAAGAGGGCCGTTCATAGCAATATAGGCTTACCTCAAGAAATGAGGAAAACCTCAAATAGACAATCTAACTTTACACCTAAAGGAACTATAAAAAGAGGAACAAAACCTAAAATAGTAGAAGGAAAGAATTAATAAATATCAGAGTGGAAATAAATGAAATAGAGACTAAAAGGACAGTAGAAAAGATCAATGAAATGAAGAGCTGGTTCTTTGAAAAGATGAGTTAAATCAACAAACCCTTAGCTAGGCTAACAAAAAATAAAAAGGATAAAAAGAGAGAGAGGATTCAAATAAGTAAAATCAGAAATGAAAGAGAAGTTACAACTGATACCACAGAAATACAAAGGATCATAAGAGACTACTACAGACAATTATATGCCAACAAACTGGACAACCTGGAAGAAATGGCTAAATTCCTAGAAACATGCAGTCTTCTAAGACTGAATCATGAAGAAATAGAAACTCTAAACAAACCTATTACTAGTCTATTCAAAGGACATTGAAACTAATAAAAACCTCCCAACAAACAAAGCTCAGGAATGACAGCTTTCTGGTGAATTCTACCAAACATTCACAGATTATCTTACTCAAACTCTTCCAAAAAATTGAAAAGGAGGGAGAGCTTGCAAACATATTTTGTGAGGCCAGCATTGCCCTGATACCAAAACCACACACGGACACTACAAAAAAAAAAAAAAAAAGAAAATTACAAAATCACATAATGACACTACAAAAAAAGAAAATTACAAGGACAAATAAATGTCCTTGATCACAGATGAAAAAGTCTTCAGCAAAATATTAGCAAACCAAACCCAACAATAAAAATATTAAAAGGATCATACACCACAAATATGTGGGATTCATTCCAGGGATGCAAGGATGGTTCAATATACACAAATCAATCAATGTGATATATCACATTAACAAAATGAAAAATAAAAATCATGTAACAACTATTAATAGTTGTTTAAGACTCCTTAGTACACTATTATTGTATTCACTGAGACAAACCTATCAGACAATGAGCAAGAGTCCTAGTCATCTGATTTCAGTTGTGGGGTGGAAAGTCCCATGGTTCATCTTTTTTCTAGATGAATACAATATGAATAACCACAAGAAAAAGGATACAAGGGCCACTAAATCAGATTCATTCCTCTGAGTCATTCCAACCTGTTGACCTTGCCAAGGATTGCCTCACTATTAAGCACCAAATACAAGCTCCCTGAGTATATTCACAAATGCTGATTCTAGGTCACTGCAGTTGGTAGGTTAACCAGGAGGCTAACCAGAGTGAATGACCCAGATACTGGGAAAATATTCAAGATCTAGACCAGTTCAAGTCAGCAGAAACAGAATGGGAGCCACATACGTAATTTCAAATTTTCTAGTAGTCACATTAAAAAAGTAAAAGCAAACAAGTAAAATTAATTTTAACAACAGATTCTATTTAATATACCCAAGATAATCTATAGATCTTATTCAAATTTTACTAATTGTCCTACTAATTTAAACTTCTCTGGTACATGATCTAGTCTAGAATCTCTTTTAATTTGGAATAGTTCCATTTTCTTTGACTTTCTTGACCTTGACATTTTTGAGACATCTTGCCCAATTATTTTGTAGATATCCTTTAATTTGGGTTTATGTGATATTTTCTCATAATTAAACTTAGGTTATATATTTGGGGCCAAAGTGCTACAGAAGTGATGCAGTGTCTGGGTGAATCATATCAGAGGCACATGTTGATTTGCTCCATTAACTAGTGATTTTAACTCTTTAAAAGTTGAGATATAATTGATATATAACATTGTGTTCATTTCAGGTATACAATATAATAATTCAATCTATGCATATATCATGAATGATAACATAAGTATAGTTAGTATCTATCTTCACACAGTTACAATTTTTTTCTTGTGGTAAAAAATTTTAAAATCTATTCTCTTAACAACTTGCAAATGTATAGTACAGTGTTATTAACTGTAGTCACCATGCTGTACATCACATCCTCAGGACTTACTTATCTTATAACTGTAAGTTCATACCTTTTGACCACCTTCACCCATTTCACCTGCCCACCCCTCGCTTTGGTGATTTTAACTTTAATCACTTGATTCAGGTAGTGTCTCCCAGCTTTCTCCACTGTAAAGTTACTATGTAACCTGTAGGGAGATACTTTGAGACTATAGACAGTCCCCAACTATGGTTCAACTTATGATTTTTCAACCTTACACTGGTGTGAAAGTGATATGTATTCAATAGAAACCATACTACTGGAATTTTGTATTTTGATCTTTTCTCTGGCTAGTATTAGGTAGTCTGATATTCTATTGTGATCTGGGAAGCAGCAGTGAGCTGCAGTTCTCAGTCAGCCACACAATCATGAGGGTAAACAACCGATAGACTTAACAACCATTCTATACCTGTGCAACCACTCTGTTTTTCACTTTCAGTACAGTATTCAATAAATTACGTGATATATTCAACTCTTCATTATAAAATAGGTTTTGTGTTAGATGATTTTGATCAACTGTAGGTTAACGTAAGTGTTCTGAGCATGTTTAAGTTGGGCTACACTAAGCTCTGATGTTTGGTAGGTTAGGTGTATTAAATGCATTTCAACTTAACAATTGATTTATTGGGATGGAACCTTACCATAAGTCAAGAAAGAGCTATGTGTAGGCAAATGGGGTTAATCATACTTTTTTCATCTAATTTTAGCATCCATTGATGATTCTTGCCTGAAATAATTTTTACTGCAGTGTTTGCAAAATAGTGATATTCTATTTCCACCTTTCCTTCTACATTTATTAGTTGGAATACTGCTGTCAGGGAGAACTTTCTCTTCTCCCTCATTTGTTTAGTTATATTAGTATACACTTGAATTATTATTTTATTCAGTGGGTTAAAATTCATTGCTAAGATTATTTATTTTGTTGCTCAAATTGTCCAAGGTTGGCCATTTGGAACTGTTTGACATTAGTTCCTGTGTCACTTCAATATGCCCTCAGCCTTTTTTGAGCACTCTCTTATTTTGGGGCACTACAAGATATCCCAGGCTCATCTTTACTTTCCTTGCCCTGATCTGGAATCAGTCATTGATAAAGAACCTTGGTTCCTTTTAGTGAATGATGTTTAGAAGACAGTATCTGAGCATTAGGTTTGCTTGTTGCCATGAGGTATTACGCATACTTACATCTATATTTATTTCTGTATGTATCTGTATAAGTTGATAACAATGAATTCACAACAATTCTAATTCCAATCCAAAAACATACAGCTCATTAGTTTTCTTCTTTTCCATATCTGTGACCCCCTTCTCTAACAATAAGAAACCTGGCCCCAATTATTTATAATATATTACTTCTTTTATCAATTCTCCTTTATGTAGCCATTCTCTTATAAGTCACCCCTACCCTCTTTCTTACATGGATGCCTATCTCACTGCACTTGGGCTGTGACATGCTGTCAGTGTTTATCCTATGAATAAGATGCCTTCCTCATCCTGCTTAGACTGGGACACTTTGCACCTGGCCACCCCCTGTCACTCCATTACCCCTTACCTGAGCCCACAACCACACAGAGGGAAGTAATACCTAAACATAATCAGGGTTCAGTTAGCAGGAAGTAGGGGAGATGGATTTTGGACAGCAGCCAGCACTGCCTACTGTAGCACCCATTCCCATAATTTGGAATTTTAAACCAGTCTTACTTAACCTGTTTCCTTTTCATGTGTGAGAAAATGGTGACAATACTAAAACTTTGAAATCACTTTGTTCAAAATCAGGCAAAAAATTATGAGAACACATTTTAAAGCAGCTTCCTCAAGAGAAGCAACTAAGTGTGTTCTAAATCATATTTTCCTATACTGTTCATCCTCTAGTAGCAGCCAATAACAAGAACTGTTATTAGGCTCTTGGACATATGGCATATATCACTTTTTAAAAACAAACTCATGCAAGAAAGAGACTTTGAAGGCCACATCTGGGTATCTCAAGAAAGTAGTTCCAAAAGGAAGTCAGAGGCCTCAAATGAACAAAATGGGTGTTTCAGTCCAAAGATAATTGATTTGGTTTTCTATGTTTATGTTAGTCACCCGTTTGGCCCTGAGAAGGACGTCACTCTCCCAAGTCATGCTCTGCAGCATCTAGCCTAGGGTTAGCAAAGAAAAGTGAGACAAAGAGAAGCTGAGTCGGCAGGATTCAGTTGGCAACTGTGACAAAAGAAATGTGACATGAAGCAGCTTTTCTCACAGCTGTTTATCTCACATTGCCTCTTGAAACCTAAAAGTTAGAAGTATAGGAGTCTTTCTCTTTCTTTTTTCCTTTAAGATGGTAGATTTCTCTTTTCCTTTGTCTCTTATGATTTCTGGTCCCCCATCCGCGTCAGCTTCACCCTTGTTTTGGGGCAGTGGTGGTGTGACCCAGCTGTGGGGCACCACACAGTCACTGCTAAATTGCCACTCAGTTCCCAGCTGAAAGGACTGAACAGCTATAATCCTATAATCTTTTTTTTAAACAATGGCTCCATTTCACTTGAAGTAATTGAAATGAATGGCTTTTGTCATTTGGAAGCTGGGCACATATGGATGAATTTTTAGTTAAAAAAAAAAATCAAACCATACAAATGGCAACACTGTTCCCTCTTTTGAAAACATGTGATTTCATCATATCAAACACATGTTGAAAACTCTGCTCATTCTTATTTCCTTGTCCTGCTGAAGTTGACAAACCCAGCTGAGCTACTACTGTGCCTCCTGCTAATCAAATAAAGAAGGTATTAAGGAGTCAGGATATAGGTGGAAGGGTTCCGGCCATATGGCATTCGAAAGATCTGACACACAGAAAGCAAAACTTCAGTATTATGGCCGTATAAGATTGCTGGCAATTTATTTTTAATTATCATAAAAAAGTACAACTTTAATAAACTTAAGACTTTTTAAAAATGGTCTGTCCCAACTTTCTTCTGGAGACTGCAAACAAAAAGCTCAAACCCAGAGAAATTCACCTTCCCAGGATAGGAGAAGCTTCATGACTCAATTTTTTAAATTGAATTTCACTCTTCTGGAGGGAATCTGTCTAATGAATAAATTGGCTCTGTACCCCAGTGAGATCTTTTGAAGACAGAAAACTTCATGTGGTTTCTTTTCTCCATTAGTTCTTATATAATCAGTCATCAAACCTGATGGACTCCACTTCCTAAACAGTTGTATTGTTTAACTCCTCTATATCTCCATTGGTTCAAGGTCCTATCATTTCTCACCTAAACAACTGCAAAAGTCTCTTAATTTCCAATCTTCCACCCTGCCACAAGAATGATGTTTCCAAATTCTATATTGTCCCTCTTTTCCTCATATTTGATCAGTGACCCCAAGTTGCCTCCATTGCAGAACACATATAATCTTTAATATCTGGCCTTGCTAATGTCTATTGCCTCACCTCTCATCATCTTCTATCTGATGCTCCAAAATACTGAATTACTTGGGTATTCTCTTACTCTCTCCTGTGAGCCTTTCTCTCATTTGAACCCTTGCATTTTCTTCTTCCCTTACCGGGCACTCACTCTCCTGCTTTGTAGCTGGTTAAATAACTGCCCCTGGAATTTCAAATCTTAGTTCAGATATCATTGCCTCTCAGACATCTTTCCTGGCTTTTTCAGGTAAGGAATCTTTCCTATTTGTCCCCCGTGTTTACCTCCATTGTAGCACTTATATTATAATTACTATCTTTTTACTTATCTTGCCTGGTAGTCTGGGAAGAGCAGTTTCTTTCATTTCTATAGCCCTGTTACCTACCATAGTTCTTGGTTTATTGCTGGTGTCCAAATGTTGAATGAATGAATGATATGGAGAATGGAGAATTGGCTTTTGTATTATAAACTTGAATCATCTGTGTTTGGTTGCTTTAAATTGGCAGTGGCAATGACCAGATGTAGGTCACCTTGTAAAGTTACTCGGTTGGACATTTTTGGTTAAGTTTTTAGAAGCTTCAAAATGTATACTGAGTCTTTGATTCCTTCAGCTCTAGCTACACGAAATTATTCAACACAGAACACTGTAAGGCAAACAAATTCACCATATGGAGCCAATAAAAGGTGTTAAAAATGGGGAAAAGTTAGTGATAAAATATGACAAGGTTTTCAAACAGGAGTGAGGCTGAAAGGCTTTCACTGGTCCGACTTAGGTCGTGTGTTCATCCTTGAGCCCATGGCAATGGTCAGGGACTTGTTACATTGATACTGTCAATTTAAATTACAGAGACCTTATTCACACTCACTGACAAAAGAATAAAGTGTACAGATTCATTTTGGAATATCTGGAAGATGGAAACTGTCCTTGTACTCCCTGCACCTGAGTCATCATCTAGCAACACTTATCATCAAAAGCATTGATGAGTCCCACTCCCCAGCTTGAACTTTGTATCTTAGTATGGCTGGTCTCCTTACTATTTCCTAAATCCATTATCTTCAGTACAGGCTTCATGCCATTGCTCACATGTGCCCCCAAATAGGAATATTCTATTTTCTATCCTTGCGTAATCAACTAGCATTCTTATCTGTCCTTTATTATCAGACTAAATCATACCACCTTCAAAGAGACCTCCCCCACTGCCGACAGTTCTAGCCCATAGGCATTGACCCTTAGTGCTCATGGCTGCTGCGCTCACGTTGTCCCCACATATCCTGACTCCAGCGTTCCTCTTACTCACTGAGATCTCAGATGCACTAACACCTTTTCACTGTCCCCCCTCCCTGTGTCTTCCCTCTACACCTGGTGTAAGTGACCTCCATGGTCAATCATTATCACTCCCTTGAATATGTTTCCACTCTTATGATAGATACTTGCTTAACAAAATCCCAATCCAAGTATTGTTTTCTCTGCCTCTAGAGCAACTGTACTCACTGGCATAACTGGAAACATGTCTCCATGCCAACTGGTCTCATTTTGAATACATGAACACTAACCTTGAATGGGTGCTTAATGCTGCCTGGCAGAGTTTATATATTTTCTATCTACTCTCCCATTCCCCTAAACAACTATATCATGTCATGAGCTTATATATTTGCTTGTCCTTCAGTTACTTGAGGAAGCTTGTATTTGCTAGGCTGTATACAACTTGAGGGCAGGAGCCTATTGTCAGAGGCCCCTTTTATATCCTTAATAATGCTCAGCACATGAGCAGTGCCCTGTAAATGGGCCAAGGTCCTTAAACAGTTCTCTGTCCCACTGTCAGGATGTGGCAAGGAATTCTAAGAGGCTATGAAGTTTAGCTAAGTGTAGAAGGCCCAGAGCTATTTGAGAAAAATGAAATTCTTTATATTCATGGGAGGTAACCAATCCAAGAGGTAAAAAAGCTAATTGTTAGGAGGATTGGCCATAGATTCAGACTACCAGGGATTACTGACCAGCCAAGTGACCTTGGGAACATTACCTGATCTTTGCATCTACTTCTGTTTGGTTAAAAGAAGTAGAAGTAGAAGCTACTGATTCTAAAAGTAGTCCCTAACACATAAAGTTTAGAAAGTTTCAATGATATATGCATGTCAAGCATTAGCACATACAGCAAAATGGCCAATAAATGTTACTATTCTTTTCAGGAATCAGGGTGAAGCTGAGCAGGTTTGCTTGAGCTTCTCCAGCTTAAAAGGCAACATCAATCTTCTAATTCTGGTTATAACAAGATTTAAAATGTTATGTGGCATTTTTTGATCCTAAGATCCTAGACACTTTGTTAAACTCTTTAATGCCATTTCACTCACCCTCACTCTGTTCAGGGACATTTTAGATAAAAAGCCCTACTAGGCTATATTTGAACTGACTTAACTCCTCGTGGTCGGAACTGGATCTTTCAGGTGGTACCATGGCAGCTGGTCCAGGTGATTAAAAATTTTGTTAAAATGAATTGGATTCTGAAAAAGGATATAGGCAATTGTTCTATTCTGGCAGGAGTGGAAATTTATAGAATTACTTTCACTTTACATTATGATATTGTATTAGAAAAATAAATGCAATGTGTGGGGAGCAGAGAGACTTCTACAATGGACCAGTGAAAACCATGGGAAGGTGGTATTCCTAGTAACCTGAGTCAAGAAAGGCTTTTGTGTTGTTTGAATGCAATATAGGACAGTCATCTCTTTTATCTGACATGTCCTCCTCTTAGTATCTATTAATCTTCTATTGAGTTTTGTGCTAGGCACAAAGGAGGATGGATATAAGCCAGATGTAAGACACTATCCTAGTTTTAAGAAGCTTACAGTCTGGCTGGATAAGAGACCCTTAAGCACATGCACTCCACGTTGGAGATAAGGTATGTAACCAGGTATTAAGTTGTGAGAAAGTAAGTGCTCAATGAAAAAAGCAATCAGAAGAGTCAGGAGCCCAGGAAGCTGGCCTTGTTAGTTCAGGGATTCGTTCTCTGAGAACTGCCAAAGAGTTAAAGCATGTGTGTGTCTAAGTGCAGCAGGGAGTATTACGGACAGAGCCTCATCCATGGTATTGCTAGGTATGTATCTGTTTTGAAGTTTGTAGATGAATGTCTGCAAAATTTAATCTAAGTGTTTGATTTCAAGATCTAATCTTCTGAAAAACACTTGCTGGGATAGTTTTCTGCTTTAAAAAGTAATACAGGATCTCAGGGATCCATTGATTGCATGTGTATACAAAGTTCTTGCATTTTCCTCAGTGCGACACATACATATGCTAGACTATCCCATTACCTGCCCCAGGAAAGCATGCATTGATAATATTGCCATACGTTTAAGGATAACCTCTAGCTCCAAATCTAGAAGAACACATACAGAGAACAGTTGGGTAAGGTGAGGAAAAGAAATGAGCTGGCATTGACGACCCAAGAGCACAACTACCAACAAACACGTTTCCTTTTGCTGCTCTCCTCTGCTGTGGCCTTAGAGCTGGTTTGAGTGGAGGTGACTAGCATTCTGATATGACAAAATCTCCCAAATCCCCACCCACTAGGAAAGTAAGGAAACAAGAGGTCACTCAGGGGTAACTAAGGTTAGCAATAGATTTCTTTAAATCACTCATCCTTTCTTCTATTCAGTCACCGACTCTCTAGTCCCTTTAATGTTGAAAGGTTATATTTATTTGGGCAGAGCGGGAAGGAAAGAGTGACATTAATAATTAAAAATGAACTGTAGGGAGAAGCAGTAATAAGACACATTGTCCTTATAACAGCCTTCTTACAAAAACATGCTTGGGCTGTAGCTTCTGACCGAAGTCACTTAAACTTCAGGAAGTTCTTTCCCTCCCTATTAATTCTGCTAGGATCTGATGTGAAACAGTTCGCACTAGGTTTTTATGAGATTTCTGAAAGAACAACAAGCAAAAAACCCTCAACCTTCCTCTGTCCCAAGCTTTCTTAGACTTTATTACTGGGTGAGAGAAAAGTCAATGATCCAACTGGCAAGAATCTGAGATCTACACCCACTTTGAATTAATTTGAGGTGGTTAATAATTGTCATTTCATACTTATTTGTCAGAGTCAAGTCTTAGCAGTTACTAGTCTTAATTTACATCAAATGCAGATGATAACGATACTAGCTAATGTTTTGAGCTCCTATTATTTGCTAATCACTTGCTGAGCAAGAATCTAATTTGTATTGCTGTTCATGTAAGTGAAGAGCAGCTTTCAACTACAGTTGAGTTGTGACCTATTATTAATCAGCTAATCAGAGTTGATTTAAGCATAATCACCAAAAAATGATGCATAAATACCTTAAGACACTTTGTTTTAACTTAAAATATATGAATTCATATTCATCTGCCAATCTTTTGATGTTTAGCCAACATCTGCTGAATGGAGAGAATGGTTTTGTTCTTTTTGTTTTGTTTGTCTTTTATAAACACCCATGATTAACAATCTACAACTTCCATGTTCAATTTCTTTAAAGAGCAACAGGAACTTCAGTATACTGGGGAAGCATCTTAAATGCAGAATCTTTCTAGATTTTTAAGATTATTCTCCCAATCTTTTACAGTCACCTAATTCACATGGTAGTTATTTTTCAATGACTTGCCTTTCCTGAGGCTTTTCAAAAGCATTCAATTTGTTTTTTTATAAATTTGCATACAATTTCAGCTCTTTAAATTAATCAATTATAATAACAAGTACAACAGGCATAAACAGGTTTGGCAGTAAACATAATCACTTACTAAGAATTACAATTTAATTGATGGGAGGGCAAGCATATACACATATTATAGAGGAGATTACTAGTCTCAAGCAGTCAATAATTCTGCAGTTACCCCAACATTGGTTCATGTATTTCAATATATGTATTCTTGTAAGTGTATTTTGGTGTATGTTTCATAAATATTTTTTGTAGTATATACCTGTTTTAGAATTGATAAATAATAGCGTATGTGTTGTTTAGATGTAGTAGATATTCATAAACAGTTTTCCAAAGTGGTTGCACCAATTTCTACTCTGACCAGCAGTGGAAGACAGCTCTGGTAGCTTCATATCAACATTTCTTAGAAAATAATTTTTTTTACCCATTCTGTTGGGTATAAAGGGTTATCTCACTGCAATTTTAATTTAAATTTCTTTAATGACTAATGATGTGATGCACACATTTATTGGCAATTATTTAACCTCTCTAAGTTTTATATTCTTCATCTTCTAAATGAGGGAAATAGTCCTTATGTTTAGAATTACTGTTGGGATCAAGTGAAATCATTTATGTAAGCTATTGGCACATAGAAGGAGCTCAATAAATAGTGAGTTAGAAAAAAAAAAGCCATGAATTTCTCCTCTTTGTTCCCCACTGTAATTATAATAGAGCCCTTTTTCTTGCCTGAAATGCCCTTATTCCCTCATGGTTCATCAAACTCCTAATGCTTCACTTATTATTGTTATTATTCCATATTGATTCTTCCCTTCCAATAACTTACTATATGCACCACCATTTTAGCAGTTCAATTCAATAAATATCAAATTCTTACCACACATAAAACTATAGCCAGAACTTTAAGAGATATCATGGAGAATAAGACACAGACTGTCTTCAACAAGTTGCAGTCCAATTAGTGATGTAAAAGATTTACACAAATGAACTTTATTAAAATTAAAATTGTCTGTTTCTCAAAAGATGACATAAATATGTAAAAAGGCAAGCCACAGACTGGGGGTAAGGTATTTGTTGCATATATAATTTGACAAGATTTATATCCAGAATATATAAGGAATTCCTACAAATCATTAGGAACATATAGACTTAACTAGGTCCTTCACAAAACATGTTGCCAATAAATGTGTGCATCACATCATTAGTCATTAAAGAAATTTAAATTAAAATTGCAGTGAGATAACCCTTTATACCCAACAGAATGGGTAAAAAAAATTATTTTCTAAGAAGTGTTGATATGAAGCTACCAGAGCTGTCTTCCACTGCTGGTCAGAGTAGAAATTGGTGCAACCACTTTGGAAAACTGTTTATGAATATCTACTACATCTAAACAACACATATGCTATTATTTATCAATTCTAAAACAGGTATATACTACAAAAAATATTTATGAAACATACACCAAAATACACTTACAAGAATACATATATTGAAATACATGAACCAAAACTCATAGCAGCATTATTCATAATATTCCCAAACTAAAAACCACCCAAATCACTGACAGAAGAATGGATAAACTGTGATATATTCATATTATAAAATGCTAGACAGCAATGAAAATTAACACTCTATTGTTACACAGAGAAATATGGATGAATTTCACAGAATGAGTAGAAGCTAGACATAAAAGCACCCAAACTGTATGATTCCATTATATAAAGTATAAAAGGAGGTAAAACTGTGGTACTAGAAGTCAGAATAACAGTTATCTTTGAAAGGAATAACAAGGAAGGGAATTAAAGGAAGCCTCTGGGTTGCTGTGATGTTGATCTGCATGGTTGTAATACAAGTGTGTTTCACTTGTAAAAGTCATTAAACTATTCACTTATGATGTATGCACTTTCCTGTATGTATGTTATAGAGCAGGGAGAATCTCTACTAAAAAAGAAAAAGAATTGGTTCTTCAGAGGGAAAAAAATATGAACACAAGGCAAAATGTAACAAGTGCCATAAAAAGATTATAAGTGAAATGCTATAGAATTAGGATATAACAAGATGGAAGAAATCATAGAAGGCAGACTTTTTAGTTTTCTTGGAAAGGACAAGGGTGAGGTGGGAGAGGGTAAGGGAAGAGGGAATAACTAACACAAAGGCATAGTACATGCCCAAGGAACAGCAAATATTCTAAGTTGGCTGGAGTATCAGGCATAAGGACCACAGTGAGAAAAAGGCCTGGAAAAATAGGTTGTAATTCCATTACATAAGGCCTTGACAGTCAGGCTCAAGAATGTGTACACTATTCAATAGGAAATAGTGAGCCACTGAAGATTTTTGAGCAAGCTGTACCTTTGTTAATACCAAGTAAATGGTAGCGGGAAGGAAATGTGGGAGCAGAGAAACAAGAAGACAGGCAATCTTCTGTCCTAAATGGACTTAAGTCTGAGGATTTGAACAAGTTGGAGGCATTAAGCATGGAAAGCAGAGGTTGGGTGCAGATGTCGACATAGAAAAAGTCTTGATAGAACTTGAAAACCAATTGGACATGAGAGCAAGGGAGACAGGGCAGTCAAGACAGATATCAAGCCAGGCTATCTTCAAGGATAATGGTATATTCACTGTGAGAAGACTTCAAACTATTAAACCTTTTATATCCCTATGCTTCACAAGGATCTCAATTAAGCTTCATATTTCTGAGAGCAGAGTATATGTCATAATTTCTTGTATCCCCTGCTCTTTACTGATGCCTTGAGTACATAGGTGCTCATAAACATACTTGCTTCTGACTGTTATTGTGTCAGAGACGGCATGTGGCAAAGACTTCCCCTCCCTGGTTTCAGGCAGACCAAGAGTTCGGCTTTGCTTTCAGTTTTAACGTTGCCAAATTCAATAGTTCTCTGGCCCCACAAACTAGTTAGGCAGGAAGGAATTTCCAAAGGCAATTCCAGAGGCACCACATGTCAAATATCCTTGTGTGTAATTCCCAGGGACAGCTGGATGCGTAAGTCAGGATTGTTTCCCCAAAGACTCTTCATTCGTCCAACATGTACTTAAGTATCTTCTGTGTGTCATGTACTTTAGGGAACCAAAAGAATCCACAAAATCCTTCTCAAGTGAATTTATGGAGTTTCAAATTTCGTAAATCAGAAACGAAGATGTGGATGGGTACCATTAATGACACCTGATTGGCAGAATATGCTTAAGTAACCAGGTCCCCAGGCCCCAGGGACAATTTTAAGTTTGTCCCACAGTCATCATGGTTCAATGTTTTGTAAACATAATCCTTAGCTTTTTGTTATTTTCTAAAACTAGCTTCAGCACCTTGGCTGTTCACAAAGCCAGAAACTGACTTTCTAAAATAACCTCTGAAAAGCAGTGTTGGGTGTTAGGTCTACAAAACAACCTTGAATTGTTTCCTAAACAATTACTGAAAGATTGTGGTTTTCATTTTCCTTGGGTCTTATGGACTAGACCAGTGCTGCCCGAAGGCATTCTGCGCTGATGGAAGTGTTCGCTCTGAGCTGTCCGTACAACGGCCACTAGCCACTACTGCTCGAAATGTACTGAGCATGACTAAGGAACGAAATCCTTATTTTTATATAAATTTAATTATTTTGATTTAAATGTTAACTGGTCACATGAGACCAGTCACTGCCATATTGGACAGCACAGTCTCTTCTCTCAGAAGTGCACAACCATCTTGCCAACAATGCAGCTTAATGCTGGGTAAATATCTGTGCAGGGGATGCAGAGCTTTTGCATTAAGGATTTTGCTGAAGTTCCTTGGGAACTTAGTGGGGAAATAAGACCTTCTGTGTAATTAATTTGATTGGATTCCATAAGCATTTATTGGCTACTTCCTAAATACTAGACTCTGGTCTTTGTTTAGGGGAAGCCCACATACTATCTGGACAGAAACAGGTAAGCAGGTAATGTCAGTTTAACGTGGAGAAATGATGGAGCAAACACGGGGGATGGGCACTTCACCAAAGAGCTTCCTGGTCAGTCCTGAACTGAGTCCTGAAGGTTTGGTAAGAATAAGCCGGGCAAAGGGCTGAAGGTGAAGCTGGAAAGAGGAGGATGGTCAAGGAAAGGCAGGAGCATGGACAAAAGCCAGGGCTAAGAACTACACATTCTGCGGCTGCAGGGAGAAGTGCAGGACAAGGAACGGCAGAAGATGAGGCAGGAAGGGTAGCCCGGCCTGGATCAAAGGGGTTGATTCACTCAACAAATATTCACTGAAGACCTGCTCCGTATCAGAGAATACCTGAAGCCAAGTTCTGGGAACACAGAAATGAACATGTAACTTGTCCTCATACAGCTTAACATCCATTGAGGAATACAGAAACAAACAGGCCCTAACTCTACAAAATTGTGACAACTGCTGCATCAGAGTAAGAACAAGATACTTTAGGGACACATAGAGGGGTACATATCTAATGCCAGTGTCAGGAAAACATTTCTCAAACAGTCCCAGCATTAACGAAGGGTCAAAAATCAAAAGGCAAATTTTGTAACTTGCATCCTTAAGAGGGTTGTACGGCTGTCTTCAGTGGCAAGATTGTGCAGTTGAAAACAAGGATGCACATCAAACAGCACTTCATTTAATTTTCACTCAGATGGAAATATGATGTATAAAAAGTGCACTGCCCATTAATTCTTTGAGGATTTTGGATGTTTTGATATCTCTATAGAAGGAGAATGGGATCTGGCAACTTATAGGTAATTAGGACTCTTGAAATTTTAGGAATTGTCTCTTTTTTCTTCAAAAAGTGCCCTATGACTTATAGTTTTTTAAAAATTATTTTTAAAATGCTTATTGAAGTATAGTTGGCATAATGTTATATTAGTTTTAAGTGTACAACATAATGATTTGACATTTATATACATTACAATATGCTTGTATCAGTCTTTCAAATGCTTGCCTTGTCTTTCATTTGCATAATGCTTTGACAAACATTCATCAAAAGCTCTTTATGAGGGAAGGAACCATATCTTTATCTCTTTCTCCCCAAGCATGGAATTTAGCATGCAAAAGGATTCAAGTAATGTTTCTTGAAAAAATGAAAGAATAAGTGAAAGAATGTCAGGCTAGATATTAAAAATATGAGTTAAAAATATCAATATGATGGCCTCCATTGACAAGCCTATGGTCCAACCAGAGATCAGACACACAGTGTTCACCTAATACAAAGTTGCATTTCCCAGAGACTGTTCCATGGAATTCTGGTATTGAGAGGTGATATAAAAAAATTAGTCTATTATAAAATAAGTACAGTATGTGGAAAGTCATGTGTAATGGATCCCTTCTCTTTAGGGATTCACTTTAGGATATTAAACCCTGTGAGAAGTCCTATAGTAAAGAAACATATTTAGCCTACCATTTGCCAAACTAATTTGATTGGTTCTTTTTGCATAAGATCCATTAACATACTATAGAACTAATGTTCTGAGGAGCACACTTTGGGCATTTCTGGTAAATGATAAACACTTTTCTAACATAGAAATATAAAATACATTATGATAGTGTGTGTTATTATGTATGTAATATATATTTAACATTAACAATGCAATCAGTCTTATTCACCATAGTAACAAACAGAAAAGAAAGACTATATGATATCATCTCAATATATGCAGAATGAATATTTGACTAAATCCAACACATTTTCAAGATAAAACCTCTTGGCAATTTAAAAACTAAAAAAAAAGGAACTTGCTCAACCTGATAAGAAGCATCTATTTAAAACCTACAGCTAACTTCATATTCAATGATGAAAGACTAAGTGCTGAACTTGATAATAATTCTACAATGTATATGAAATCATCACATTGTATACTTATAGCATATATAATTATATTTGTCAATTACTCTTCAATGAGGTGGGGTGGGGGAAGACTAAGTGCTTTCCCACTAAGATCAGAACAAGGCAGTTTCCAATGTCATCACTTCTATTCATGATTGCACTGTAGGTTCTAGCTAGTACAATAAGGAAAGGAAAAAGAATAAAAGGCATCCAAATTGGAAAAGAAGATTTTTTCTTTATTCACACAGGTCATGATCCTCAATGTAGAAGATCTGATGGAATCTACAAAGAAGAAATCTATTAGAACTAATATTATTAAGTGAATTTAGCAAGATTGCAGGATGTGTGATCAAAATACAAAAATTATATAATTATATTTCTATATACCAGCAATGTAAAATCAGAAATTAAATTAGAAAAATACTATCACTTACAACAGTATCAAAAATATAAAATACAGAAGGATAAGTCTAACAAAGTGTGCAAATTACTAAACATTGCTGAGGAAAATTAAAGATAAATATTAATGGAGAGATATACTATTCTCATGCATCAGAGAGTCAATATTGTGACGATATCAATTCTCTCATTTTATCTATAAATTCAAGGCAATCCAATCAAAATGCCAGTAGTGCTGCACGTAGAAATTAACAAGTTGATTCTAACATTCAAAATGAGATGTAAAAGACCAAGAATAGCCAGCCTCCCCTCCGACACACAAAAACTTTGAAACTGAGCAAAAATATTGGGGAACTTGCAATACTTGATTAAAAGATTTATTGTAAAGCTACAATAATCAATGCAATGTGGTATTGACATAAAAATATTTGAATAGATCAATGAAATAGAGTATAAAGTATAGGAATAGACTGATGTATATGGTCAATTGACCTTTAAGAAGGATGCAAAGGTAATTCAAAGAAGAAACAAAAAGTCTTTTCAACAAATGGTACTAGGACAACTGGATATCAATATCTGAAATAAATTTTAATCCATACTTCACACTATGTACAAAAAATTAATTCAAAATGGATCATAGGCCTAAATGTAAAACCTAAAACTATACAATTTCTAGATAAATACATAGAAGAAAATCATTGTGTTCTTGAGTTAGGCAAAGATTTCCCAATAAAACACCACGAACATGATCCATAAGGAAAAAAAATGATTAATGAGGTTAAGAATTTCTATACTTTGAAAGACTGTTGAGAGAATGAAAAGACAAAACCACAGGCTGCTAGAAAACATTCACAAATCTCAAATCTGATGAACAGAATTGCATCCAAAATATATACAGTATCTCAAAATTCAGTATTAAGAAAACAACCCAATTTTTTAAATGGCTAAAATATTTGAACAGATACATCACCAGAGGAAATATATAGATGGTAAACAAGCACATGAAAAGATGACTAACATGATGTTTTACTAAGGTAACATAAAACCATATGAGATACTACTACATATCTTTTAGAATCAATATAATTAAAAAGCCGATCACCAAGTATTGTGAGGTTTTTAGAGTGTCTTGAACTCTCATACACCACTTTGTAAAACAATCTGGCAGTTTCTAAGTCCATCTAGTCCTGAGAGTCAACATACTCTTCTGTATTCCTTACACTGTTTTAAGTCTAGCTAAAACCCCTGGACATTACATGTAAAACAAACATAGAAAACTAAAAGGTAGGAAGAAGGCAGACCAGCTGGGGATTTTGGAACTGATGTGGCAAGTGAATTTCCTGGTTTTGTTTTGTTTTGATTTATCTTTCTTTCATACACGCAGGATTGGATGCTGGAGAAGCTTTTAACCCAGCAGTGCTAATAGATGTAGACAAGAGGAAAAAAAAAAAAAGAGAAAAGAAAAGAAGTCTCCTCTCTGTGGCCAAGGAAGGAAGTAAAGGACATCCTAGCAAGGCAGAAATTTTTCACATAGCAGCTGCTCTATTACATCCAACACCACAGGCAAAAAACTATGATCTTACCCATACTCATGCCAAGCAAAGGCTGCACAGGAACCTAGACTTGTACACTTGCCAGGCTAGAGTGGGGTACTCAATACCCTTGCTGGGTAAGAAGGTCAAGTATAGAGCTGGCACTTTCATCTCCACTGGGTGCTAATGAATTCCTTCTTCCCTAGCAATATCAGTGGAGACCACTTGGGGAGCCTGGACTTTTATCTTCACAAAGCAATGACAAGATACCTGTCTCCCTCTCAAATAGGGTGCTATCAGAGGAAGTCTAGGGGAAAGTTAGGACTTTCACTATAACCCAGTGCTAATGGGGCACCCTCTGCGGTATCAGCAGAGGCCATAGTGCTCCAGAACTACCATTTACTTCCACTGAGCAGGAAGGAGTGAAGCTGAGTGGGGAACCTGTATTTCTACTTCCATCTGCCAATAATGAAGCATTACCCTCTCCCATTGCCCTTTTGGATTGGTGTTAGAGGAAGTTAACTAAAACAGAATACTTAAATAAGATCCAGAGTCTCATAATGTAATACCCAAGGTATTCATGTTTCAATTGAAAATTACTTGTCATACCAAGAAGTAGGAAAATCTCAAACTGAATGAAAAAAATCAATAGATGCAATATATTCAGCAAAAGATATAACCTACAGATTTAAGAAGCTTAATGAATTCTAAACAGGATAAGCCAAGGACATCCACACTATTAAATTGCTGAAAACTAAAAAGAGAACAAGAACAAAACCTTGTGGGATATGGTGGGGTATTGGGCTACAGAGAATTTTTATATTCTTCTAGCCTAGAAGGAAAAATATAAAAGCGTAATGCTTTGGGAACCTTTATGTAAATCTCTACATTCTCTTTCCAAGTTCTGCTATGGTTTCCAGATATGTGATGGACATTGATCAGTGTTAATTATGACAAGTTGAACTGTTCATCATAGGTGAGCATTTGTTCAGAAAAGAGGTCTATCTAAATGGAGCAAATTCTCAAAGGCTCTTAATAATTTGTTCTTACCAGGGAAGGGATCAAAGACTATGTAATGTAACTGAACTTATTTCATTACATAACCCAGTGCATATGAAATATCTTCTGAAATAGACCTTCTTCCTGTTAGTACTACTTGAACAGACCTTCTTCCTGTTAGTACTAGTTGGCATCATATGTTAGGCCACATGAATTTCTACTATTAAAATATGAGTCAGAAAAGCAGGCTTTTAAAAAATGAAGTGACACCATCATGGTATATGTACTAGAGGACATAATTACCGATTGCTTAACACTTAGTGTGTACGTGGGAAATGCTTTAAAGAGAGCATTATAAATGCTGATTCTTTTTCTTTTTTTCATCCTACTTCCAGTATCATTGACAAAAGGCAGATAATTTAACACTGGGAGGGGAGGATTTCTTCTTCTCTTACATATTCTGGCTTTATCACTATGAAAGAGTCAAAGGCTTTCCCTTTCTGTGGTTTTGGGCTGGGGTTTCTTCAGGCCTGAGAGATGCTTAATCATGAATGTTTATATTTAAATTCCATCATCAATTCTGTGATTTTGTTGTGAGCAAAGGTGAGGCCTCATGGGACTATCTTATTCTCATTTTCTGCCCTTGACCATGCTTCCAGGTTTTACTTCATTTATCTGTAAAACACAGACTATGTCCATGACTTCCCATTCTTCATAGTTTATGATAGCATCATGTATTTTACATAGAACATTTATATATATGATATTTACTGTCTACATACCCTTTAAACAAGAGATTTTGTAATATGGCCAAGGTAACACATTAAGACAATGGCAGAGCCAAAATATGAGCTAGAATTTCTTCAATTTTAATGTTTTGCTCTCATCACAACCCTAATTTTGAAGATATTGCAAATAGGAATAAAGGAGTAAAATGAGGTAGCTTAGTGGACTGATGAAGTAACAATGTTTTTCTAGTGACAAATTTCTCGTGAGAAAGAAATATAAAGTTCAGTTCACTCTACAGTTTTGCCTCATGTGTTCTGCCCAGTTGCTTTCTCTTCTCCAGCCTCACTGGTCTTCCTATGCCTGGAATAGATCAAGGGCGGAGCCAAGATGGCGGCGTGAGTAGTTCAGTGGAAATCTCCTCCCAAAAACATATATATTTATGAAAATACAATAAATACAACTATTCCTAAAAGAGACACCAGTGGATAAAGTACAACAGCCAGGATACATCTACATCTACGAGAACTCAACATCACATGAAGGGGGTAAGATACAAGCCATGGCCCTGTGGGACCCAAACACTCCCCAACCCCAGAACCCAGTGGAAAGAAATGAGTTGGAATGGGGAGGGAGTGAAAGCCAGGACTGCTAAACAACCAGCTCTAGAAATCTGCACCTGGAGTGCAGACACAAGGTGCACGGGGTGCTGGATATTAGAGAAATGGAAAAGCAAAACCTGCGGGCAGGTCCCTGCAACCGGCGCCCCTGAGACAAAAGAAAAATGAGTGCATTTTGCAAGTCTTAAAGAGACAGGGACCCTACAGCTGGATGAAGTCGTCCCGGCACACTTAGCCAGCAGCTGGGAATCCCCGGGAACTTTAGGCGCCCTAACCCCCTGGGCAGCAGAGCAGCTCTGAAGCCCCTCATGGCACTAAGCAGCCTGCCAGTCGTTCCCCCAACTGGCGCGGACCCCAACACACTGGCCCAGTACTGGGAGAGCAGCAGCACACACTTGGGTCGGCAGTGTCAGAGGGGACTGGGAGCAGGCCGCGTGCACCAGCAGTGCCAGAGGGGACCAGGAGAGGTCCACGTGAGCCTGCAGTGGTGGTGACCAAGCAGCCTGGGAGCAGCCCATGGGAGCTGGCGGCGGCAGCAGAGGAGCAGCCCAGGAACAGCGGCACCCCCAGCAGCCGACCGGAATCCCAGCCCAATGCACAGCAGCCTGGGCCAGACCCAAAGGCCGCTGCCAGCACACAGCTGCCTGGCAGGGGCGCCGCTATTATGGATGAATGAACCTGGCATGCCTGCCACTCCCCGCAGGGCTCTGTGCTGCTCTGATGGAGACCCTGCCCACAGCAGCTTAGGGGATTAACCCAGTGGCTGCTCCAGGAGTGTAGGTAACCATCACAGGCAGCAGAGAAGGGCAAGGCATCCAGCAGCAGGGAAGGACTTTCCTCTCCCAGCTGACACACCTGCAACCTGCCTACAGCCACTGCTATCACCATGAAAAGGCAGAAAAATTTAGTCCAGTCCAAAATAGTCCAGACAACCCCTGAGAGAGGATCTGCAGAGACAGACATAACCAGTCTCCCTGAAAAAGAATTAAAAATAAAAATCATAAATGGATCTGCAGAGAAATATGCAAGAGCTAAAGGAGCAAGTACAGAAATAAAAAAACCTCTAGAAGGACTTAAAAGCAGAATGGAGGGGATGCAAGAGGCCATTAATGGAATAGAAACCAGAGAACAGGAATGCATAGAAGCTGACGCAGAGAGAGATAAAAGAATCTCCAGAAATGAAACAATATTAAGAGAACTGTGTGACCAATCCAAAAGGAACAATATCTGCATTATAGGGGTACCAGAAGAAGAAGAAGAGAGAAAAAGGGATAGAAAGTGTCTTTGAAGAAATAATTGCTGAAAACTTCCCCAAACTGGGGGAGAGAATAGTTGGTCAGACCACGGAATCACACAGAACTCCCAACAGAAGGGACCCAAAGAGGATAACACCAAGACAGATAATAATTAAAATGGCAAAGATCAAGGATAAGGACAGAGTAATAAAGGCAGCCAGAGAGAGAAAAAAGGTCACCTACAAAGGAAAACCCATCAGGCTATCATCAGACTTCTCAACAGAAACCTTACAGGCCAGAAGAGAATGGCATGATATACTTAATGCAATGAAACAGAAGGGCCATGAACCAAGAATACTGTATCCAGCACAATTATCATTTAAATATGAAGGAGGGATTAAACGATTCCCAGACAAGCAAAAGTTGAGGGAATTTGCCTCCCACAAACTACTTCTGCAGGGTATTTTAGAGGGAGTACTCTAGATGGGAGCACTCCTAAAAAGAGCACAGAACAAAACACCCAACATATGAAGAATGGAGAAGGAATAAGAAGGGAGCGAGGTAATAAAGAATCATCACACTGTGTTTATAATAGCTCAATAAGACAGTAAGGTAGTAAAGAAGCTAACCTTGAACCTTTGGTAACCACAAACTTAAAGCCTCCAATGGCAATAAGTACATATCTTTCAATAATCACCCTAAATGTAAATGGACTGAACGCACCAATCAAAAGACACAGAGTAATAGAATGGATAAAAAAGCAAGACCCATCTCTATGCTGCTTACAAGAGACTTACCTCAAACCCAAAAACATGCACAGATTAAAAGTCAAGGGATAGAAAAAGATACTTCATGCAAACAACAGGGATAAAAAAGCAGGTGTTGCAGTACTAGTATCAGACAAAATAGACTTCAAAACAAAGAAAGCAAGAAGAGATAAAGAAGGATATTACATAATGATAAAGGGTTCAGTCCAACAAGAGGATATAACCATTATAAACATATATGCACCCAATACAGGAGCACCAACATACCTGAAACAAATACTAACAGAATTAAAGGAGGAAATAGAATGCAATGCATTCCTTTTGGGAGACTTCAACACACTACTCACTCCAAAGGACAGATCCACCAGACAGAAAATAAGTAAGGACACAGAGGCACTGAACAACACATTAGAACAGATGGGCCTAATAGTCATCTAGAGAACTCTACATCCAAAAGCAACAGGATACACATTCTTCTCAAGTGCACATGGAACATTTTCCAGAATAGACCACATATTAGGCCACAAAAAGAGCTTTGGTAAATTCCAAAAGATTGAAATCCTAACAACCAACTTTTCAGACCACAAAGGTATAAAACTAGAAGTAAATTGTATGAAGAAAGCAAAAAGGCTCACAAACACATGGAGGCTTAGCCATATGCTCCTAAATAATCAATGGATCAATGACCAAATTAAAATGGAGATCCAGCAATATATGGAAACAAATGACAACAACAACACAAAACCCCAACTTCTGTGGGATGCAGCGAAAGCAGTCTTAAGAGGAAAGTATATAGCAATCCAGGCACACTTGAAGAAGGAAGAACAATCCCAAATGAATAGTCTAACATCACAATTATCGAAACTGGAAAAAGAAGAACAAATGAGGCCTAAGGTCAGCAGAAGGAGGGACATAATAAAGATCAGAGAAGAAATAAATAAAATTGAGAAGAATAAAACAATAGAAAAAATCAATGAAACCAAGAGCTGGTTCTTTGAGAAAATAAACAAAATGGATAAGCCTCTAGCCAGACTTATTAAGAGAAAAAGAGAGTCAACACACATCGACAGAATCAGAAACAAGAAAGGAAAAATCAGGATGGACCCCACAGAAATACAAAGAATTATTAGATAATACTATGAAAACCTATATGCTAACAAGCTGGAAAACCTAAGAGAAATGGACAACTTTCTAGAAAAATACAACCTTCCAAGACTGACCCAAAAAGAAACAGAAAATCTAAACAGACCAATTACCAGCAACGAAATTGAAGCAGTAATCAAAAAACAACCCAAGAACCCCATGGGGCCAGATGGATTTATGAAACACATAGTGAAGACCTAGAACCCATCCTCCTTAAAGTTTTCCAAAAAGTGGAAGAGGAGGGAATACTTCCGAACTCATTCTATGAGGCCAACATCACTCTACTACCAAAACCAGGCAGACACCACAAAAAAAGAAAATTATAGACCAATATATCTGATGAATGTAGATGCAAAAATACTCAACAAAACATTAGCAAACTGAATTCAAAAATACATCAAAAAGATCATTCATTATGATCAAATGGAATTCATTCCAGGGATGCAAGGATGGTACAACATTCGAAAATCCATCAACATCATCCACTACATCAACAAAAAGAAGGACAAAAACATGATCATGTCCTTAGATGCTGAAAAGGCATTCAACAACATTCAACATCCATTCATGATAAAAACTCTCAACAAAACAGGTATAGAGAGCAAGTACCCCAACATAATAAAGGCCATATATGACAAACCCACAGCCAACATTATACTTAACAGTGAGAAGCTGAAAGCTTTTCCTTTAAGACTGGGAACAAGACAAGGATACCCACTCTCCTCACTTTAATTCAGCGTAGTTCTGGAGGTCCTAGGCATGGCAATCAGACAACACAAAGAAATAAAAGGCACCCAGATTGGTAAGGAAGAAGTCAAACTGTCTGTGTTTGCAGATGACATGATATTGTACATAAAAAGCCCTAAAGAATCCACTCCAAAACTACTAGATCTAATATCTGAATTCAGCAAAGTTGCAGGATACAAAATTAATACACAAAAATCTGTTGCATTCCTATACACTAACGATGAACTAGCAGAAAAAGAAATTAGGAAAACAATTCCATTCACAATTGTATCAAAAAGAATAAAATACCTAGGAATAAACCTAACCAAGAAAGTGAAAGACTTATACTCTGAAAACTATGGGACACTCTTAAGAGAAATTAAAGAGGACATTAACAAATGGAAACTCATCCCATGCTCTTAGCTAGGAAGAATTAATATTGTCAAAATGGCAATCCTGCCTAAAGCAATCTACAGATTCAATGCAATCCCTATCGAAATACCTACAGCATTCTTCAATGAACTATGGCAAATAGTTCTAAATTCATGTGGAACAACAAAAGATCCCAAATAGCCAAAGCAATCCTGAGAAGGAAGAATAATACAGGGGAAATTCCACTCCCTGACTTCAAGCTCTACTACAAAGCCACAATAATCAAGACAATTTGGTACTGGCACAAGAACAGACTCATAGACCAGTGGAACAGAATAGAGAGCCCTGATATAAACCCAAGTATATATGGCCAATTAATATATGATAAAGGAGCCATGGATATGCAGAGGGAAATGACAGCCTCTTCAACAGCTGGTATTGGCAAAACTGGACAGCTACATCTAAGAGAATGAAACTGCATTATTGTCTAACCCCATACACAAAAGTAAACTCAAAATGGATCAAAGATCTGAATGTAAGTCATAAAACCATAAAACTCTTGGAAAAAAATATAGGCAAAAATCTCTTGGACATAAACATGAGCAACTTCTTCATGAACATATGTCCCCAGGCAAGGGAAACAAAAGCAAAAATGAACAAGTGGGACTACATCAACCTAAAAAGCTTCTGTACAGCAAAGGATACCATCAGTAGAACAAAAAGATATCCTACAGTATGAGAGAATATATTCATAAATGACATATCTGATAAGGGGTTGACATCCAAATTATATAAAGAGCTCATGCACCTCAACAAACAAAAAAGCAAAAAACCCAATTAAAAAATGGGCAGAGGAGCTGAATAGACACTTCTCCAAAGAAGAAATTCAGATGGCCAATAGACACATGAAAAGATGCTCCACATCACTAGTCATTAGAGAAATGCAAATTAAAACCACAATGAGATATCCACTCACACCAGTTAGAATGGCCAACATCCAAAAGAGAAACAACAACAAATGTTGGCAAGGATGTGGAGAAAGGGGAACCGTCCTGCACTGCTGGTGGGAATGTAAATTAGCTCAACCATTGTGCAAAGCAGTATGGAGGTTCCTCAAAAAACTCAAAATAGAAATACTATTTGACCCAGGAATTCCACTCCTAGGAATTTACCCCACAAGTGCAGCAGCCCAGTTTGCAAAAGACAGATGCACCCCTATGTTTATCGCAGCACTATTTACAATAGCCAAGAAATGGAAGTAACCTAAGTGTCCATCTGTACATGAATGGATAAAGAAGATGTGGTACATAAAGACAAAGGAATATTATTCAGCCATAAGAAGAAAACAAATCCTACCATTTACAACAATCTGGATGGAGCTAGCGGGTAGTATACTCAGTGAAATAAGCCAGGCAGAGAAACACAAGTATCAAATGATTTCACTCATCTGTGGAGTATTAAGAACAAAGAAAAAACAGAAGGAACAAAACAGCAGCAGACTCACAGAACCCTAGAATGGACTAACAGTTACCAAAGGGAAAGGGACTGAGGAGGATGGGTGGGAAGGGAGGGATAAGGGGGAAAACGGGGCATTACGATTAGCACAGATAATGTAGCGGAGGGTTGACACAGAAAAGGCAGTATATACAGAGAAGACAAGTATTGATTCTATATCATCTTACTATGCTGATGGACAGTGACTGTAATGGGGTGTGTTGGGGGGACTTGATAATAGGGGGAGTCTAGTAATCATAATGTTGTTCAAGTAACTGTTCATTAATGATATCAAACAAACAAATAAATAAATAAAAGAAGAAAAGTATTTAGGGGAAGGAATGGGATTCAGCAGACCATCAACTTCACATCTAAGATAATGTAGATAATGAGATCCTGTTACTATTCACACCAGTCAGTTAAAAAATCAAATCATTTAACCTAAATCATTCTTAGCTGGATACACAGAAATAGTTAACTCCATCTCCCAACTATATGTGGTGGAAATGGGTAAATTGTAACACTTTACAGAGAGCTCACTCTGCTGTGTGCACCCATTTTCATGCGCACAAATTATAACACCTTCTTGGAGTTCTGTAATTCCTGATATATATGAGCAATAGCTTTTCCATCCCTCTCTCTTCTTGTTCCCTTCCCACACACTTAGCCTAAGTATATTTAGGAGATGCTATAATCTAGGTTCATTTTTGTGCAGTAATTGTATATATTCCCCCATCAAAATATCTGGTTCTGACCATCATAAAAAGGAATATCATTGGACTTGATAAATAATAAAACATCCATTGCACCACTGAGAACTTTTATTCTCAATGCTCCTTTCAAGACAACAGCCTAGAGCATACTAATAGGCTCAAGTCAAGCAAAGCCAAGAAAGTTCCACTGATGTAGCAGATAACTATTCCCCTGGCAAAATCCCAGGCTTGAGAGACCAGTGTTGACTTGGCAAATCAATCTGTATTTTTCAAGTGCTCATTAACTTTAAGTCCTTTAAAAATTTCTTGCTTAGTGTATTTTAGCTCAGAACCTCCAGGTAAAGACTTAAAGGCACAACAAGAGAATTGGTGGCCATGATTAATGGTAACACCTGGGTCATCTAATACCCAAGGTCTGTGTGTGTGTGTGTGTGTGTGTGTGTGTGTGTGTGTGTGTGTGTGTGAGAGAGAGAGAGAGAGAGAGAGAGAGAGAGAGAGAGAGAGAGAGCAAGCATGAATGAGATGGGAGAGAGGGATGGAGGGAGGGAGAGGGAAAGTTAGAGGCAGTCATCTTGCCATCATTCACAAACGGACCAGCTTCCTTCAGAGTAGCAGTGCACCAGGAAGAAAGACTTGCTTTAAGAGTCTTGGGCTCTAGTTCTACATTTGCTCCAAGGTGTCAGTGACCCTGTCAAGTCTTGCCACTTCTCTGGGACTGATGTATATAATAAAGATTTTGAATAAAATGATGTTTGAATTTCTACCAGCATATAGCATTCTAGTATCTAATTCTAGGATCATCAAAAAGAATTAGAATTTCCTTCATTTTTTCCCTAGTTCATCCCACTAAGAGGAGGTTCAGATTTGCATAAGGGGACTCCTTTCATCATTATTCCTCCTGCCCATGCTTGTTTCTGTACCCCAAACTGGATCTTCTCATTTCATCTATATGCAGACTGCATCATAATCTAGTTTATTTCTGTGTCAAGAAGCAAGTTGCTAAAGTCTCTCTTTGCAAGTTCAGCAGGCTTAACGTGGAATGATCTACTTCTAGGAGCCAGGATGTGGTACCCAGGGCTGAGCATTGGGCACTTTCACTGTGCTCCAAGTTGCAAGTCACGCAGAATTTTGAAGTTCTGGTAACAGGCCCCTGAGTTTCCTCTTTATAATACCCCTCTCTCCCCTAGGCCATACCACTGGTTTTCAGGCCTCTTTCTATTTATTTTTCCAACTTCTTACTATAAACATTCTACATAATTACCAAAAGAAATTTTGAAACTTAAAGAAGAAATAGAGAAGAAGCCATAAACTATAATTCCACTACACAGACAAGCAAACTTAACTGTTTAGTGTACATCTGTAGTAAATTGTTGTACAAAGGACCCCAAATCTGTTCATACCACCCTGTAGCCACCCCCTTGAACATTCCTCTCTCACCATTGACTCTGGGCTTGGCAAATGAGACAATAGCAAATGTAGCACAAGCAAAGACTTGGACAGTGCTTATGATTGTGCTTGCCCTCTCTTGCTGCTCTTGGAACATACTGCTACCCTGTAAACAGGCCTATGCTAGCCTTTTGAATGACAAGAGATACACGCCCAGTTTCCCCTGTCACATCAGCCAAATTCAGCAAATCTCCAGAAGCAGAGTTGTCCACCTGAGTGGGAGATGAACATAGACATGTGAGTGAACCCAGTTGAGACTAGCAGAAGAACCACCAGCTAAGCCCAGTCCAGAGTGCAAACCCACAGAATGCCAAGCTAAATAAATGGTTGCTGTTTAAACTGCTAAGTTTTGTAGTCTGTTAAAACAACAAAAACTAACTGATAAAATAATCTTTCAGTCTTTATATATAATAAAATTGAAATTATACTGTATATACTATTCTATAACCAGCTTTTTTCACATGACATTTTCCTGAGTCTTTGATACTATTTCCTTCCTCATCATAAGTTCTACCAGGGTGAGAATGTATATCTGTTCTGCTCAATGCTACATTTTCAGCACATTGAACACTGCTGCAAACATGGCTGGAACTCAATAAAATCTGTTGAATGACTGATGAGAGGACATGATCTTTTTTTTGGATGGTTGAATAGTGTTATATCCAATGGCGTTACCACCTTTACCTTATTCTGGATTTTTGATTCTCTAATAGGTTTGGCATCTTTGCTTCCTCCCAGAACTGCAGTTGAGGTGAGCTTTTCCTACCATCCATGAACTGAATCTCTGGTCCTGAATCTCAAGGGGAGGGTTTTGTGAAGCAGCCTTCAAAATTCAGTTCAAAGGGCATGTTTTGGGGGTGTGCTTGTCCCTTATCTCAGTCATGGCAAGTACACCACGTCACAGTAGTTCACTTACAAGTCTATTTCTTCCACTTCTTTGTGCACTTCGGAGGACAAAGGTTCAGTTTCCAGCATGCCTGGGACATAATGTGTGTTCAATCAATGCCTGTGGGATAAATGAACAAATTAACTCAAGCACTGCAAAGGACTCATCTGACAGCAACACATGAAACTTACTCATTTTTTAAAAGAAATGCACTTTTATTGCAAACAATACATTAAAGATTATAAACATCATGAGAAAGCATGTTTATACACAAAAAAATCTTAATTAGGAAATACTGTCAAAAAAGGATGTTTCTTAAATGGGTTTAATTCCGTTTGAATATTTTTAAGGAATAAGGAAATGAAAAAACTAGGAAAGTGGGAAACAAAAGTGGGGCACAGAGAGCATAATACATACTCTAATTTAGTTTGCGATGACCATTATCTGCTGTGCATAGGAGGAAGATGGTACCAGTTTGCATTTTGGTTTAAACATAATTAAAACCTAAAGTGCAAAGCATGAATTTAAGCTTATATCAAATAAACAAGGGGTATTAGGTCTGCCATTGATTAGAGTTCTATTTGGGATTCTTTGTTGAAGAGAAAACATTGTGCTTTTATAAAAACTACCATTCTGTGAAAGTACTACCTAAGAATAGGACTCTGCCAAGGAATGTTAAGACTTCCATTATTCACGCACATGTACACACATGAAATTCCTACACGTTACTCTGATTGCTGCAATAAATGTAATAGTCTTTGGTTTAGACAAGCAGTTGGGCTTTATTATAATTGTGTTTAAATACAAATTCTAATTAATTAATCTGTTGTAGTTCTTTCCTTTTAAAGGATATTGGCTTACGTTTTGACTTCAGCTGAACATAATTTACACATGTGAACATATTACTATAATCACTATATGTAAGTCTCTTCTAATAACACTGCTGGTCATTCTTTAACTGTCAGAGAATGGATTTGAAATCCCTTTTAACTCTCTCAGGCCATGGGAACAGCATTTACTAGAAGTCAGCTCTTGTAGGTCTTTGGTTCTAGCCAGAAGTTTTAACTATTGCAAAAGAGTTTAGGGAAGTTGCTCCACCCCTCATCCTAGATTCAGGCAAGCAGCTCTGATGGTATCTGATTCATTTGTTTATACTTCCATATAAAATTTCATTCAAACAAAGATAAAAACAGGCTTTTATGCCCCAGTGCTGTTAGGAACAAAACCTTTGATTGAATCCCTCAACCTACAACTCCGGCCTGTGGCTGCAGTGGCACAGGCTGCACCTGGAACCTTGGCTGTCCAGTTTGTAAACAAGAACCCCTGATTACCAAGAGAGTGAAGCAAAGAGATGGGCTGCGTTAGAGCTGGTGGCAGGGAGGCCAGGCAGAAGTCCCGTGGCTGTTTTTTCAGTACCAAGACTGGAAATCACCAGGAAGCACCTGTATGATAGACACTGTTAGTTACACAATATATATCCAACAAATACAACAGGGATTACAATAACATTGTAAGGAAGCATATTTATACCCAGAAAAAAAATCTTAATTCGGAAGTACCATCAAGGAGGCAATTTCTCTACTTCTTCCTTGCTAACAAAAATTAAATTTAGTTCAAGGCATTAGTGTTCCCATTCATAGGCAAAATAATAATGATTGTTCTAAGTCAATAATGACAATCTTATATCTTTCTCTGCTTTTTTAAAAAATAGACATTTTTAAAAGGCAGTTTTAGGTTAACAGCAAAATTGGGCAAAAGTTACAGAGACTTGCCATATACCCACTGTCCCTACACACCCACAGCCTCCCCTACTACTGACATCCACAGTGGTACATTTGTTACAAGCAATGAAGCTACACTGATACGTCAATATTACCCAACATCCATGGTTTTACATTGAGGTTCACGCTTGGTGTGGTACACGCTATGGATTCTGACAAATGTATAATGGTGTGTATCCACCATTGCAGTATCATACAAAGTATTTTCACTGCTCTAAAAATCTGTGTTCTGCCTTTTCATCTCTCTGCACCCCTTCTCTCACCCCACCGCAACCACTAATCTTTTCACTATCTCCATAGTTTTGCCTTTTCCAGAATGTCATATACTTAGAATCATATGGCATGTAGCCTTTTCAAACTGGCTTATTTCCCTTAGTAATATGCATTTAAGTCTCCTCCATGTCTTTTCATGGCTTGAAAGCTTATTTTAAATTCTGAATAAATATTCCATTGTCTGGATGTACCACAGTTTATCTGTTCACCTACTAAAGGACATCTTGGTTGCTTCTAAGTTTCGGCAATTGTAAATAAACCTGTTATAAACATCCACAAGATTTTCGTATGGGTATAGTTTTTCAATTCATTTAGGTAAATAATAAGAAGCATGATTTGGATGTACAGTAAGAGTATGTTTAGTTTTATAAGAAACTACCAAACTGTCCTCCAAAGTAGCTGTACCATTTTATATCCCACCAACAATGAATGAGAGTTCTGTTGCTCCACATCCTTGGTAGCATTTGGTACTGTCAGTGTCTTGGATTTAGGCCATTATAATGGGTGTGTAGTAGTATCTCATTGTTGTTTTAATTTGCAATTCCTTAATGATATATGATATTGAAAATATTCCCATATACTTACTTCCCATCTGTATATCTTCTCTGGCGAGGTGTCTGTTAGGGTCTTTTGTCCATTTTTTGATTGGGTAGTTACTTTTCTTATTGTTGAGTTTTGAGAGTTCTTTGTATATTTTGGACAACAATCCACTATCAGAAGTGTCTTTTGCAAGTATGTCGATTGTCCTTTCATTCTCTTGACAGTGTCTTTGGCAGAGCAGAAGTTTTAATTTTAAAGAAGTCCATCTTATCAATTATTTATTTCATGGATCATGCATTTGGTGTTGTATGTAAAAACATTGCCATATCCAAGGTCATCTCAATTTTCTTCTGTTATTTTCTTGGAGCTTTACAGTTTTTCATTTAAAACTATTTTTGTTCTATTGTATTGCCTTTGCTCTATTATAGATCAGTTGCATATATTTATGTGGATCTGCTTATGAGCTCTCTATCCTGTTACATTGATCTATTCATCTATTCTTTCACCAATATTACACTGTCTTGGTCTTTATAAGTTTATAATAAATCTTAAAGGTGGGTAGTATCAACTCTTCAATACATTGTTCTCCGTTAGTATTGTGGTGGCTATTCTGGTTCCTTTGCCTCTCTGTATAAAATTTAGAATCAATTTGTTATTATCCATAAAATAACTTTCTAGTATTTTGATTGGGATTGCATTGAATCTATAGATCAAGATGGGAAGAACTACCATCTTGACAATATTGAGTCTTCCTGTCTATGAACATGGACTACCTTCCCACTTATTTAGTTCTTTCATTTTATTCATCAAAGTTTTATAGTTTTCCTTATATAAATCTTATGCATATTTGTTAGATTTATACCAAATTTTTCATTATTTATACCTAAATGTTTCATTGGTCTGCTAATGTAGACAATATGTTTTTGATTTCAAATTCCACTTCTTCATTGCTGGTATATAAGTGATGGACTTTTGCATATCCTGAAACCTTACAATATTTATTCTAGGAGTATTTTTGTTGATTCGTTCAGATTTTTTACATAGACAATCATGTCATCCACAAAGGCAGCTTTATTTTTTTCCTTTCCAATCTGTATGCCTTTGTGCATTAGGTAGAACTTTTAGTATGATGTTGAAAAGGAGTGGTGGGAAGGGATATCCTTGCTTTGTTTCTTCCTTTTTGAATATGAAGAATTATTTAATTTTTTAATTTAAAATGTTATTGGCAAGAAGGGAAGCTCTTCCAGCGGTCACTTGTACTAGCTCTGCAAACTATCTCTATCACCATGAAAAGGCAAAACTACAGGCAGACAAAGATCACAGAGACAACACCTGAGAAGGAGACAGACCTAACTAGTCCTCCTGAAAAAGAATTCAAAATAAAAATCATGAACATGCTGACAGAGATGCAGAAAAAAATGCAAGAGCAATGGGATGAGATGCAGAGAAAAATGCAAGAGCAGTGGGATGAGATGCAGAGAAAAATGCAAGAGCAGTGGGATAAAGTCCGGAAGGAGATCACAGATGTCAGGAAAGAGATCACAGAAGTGAAACAATCCCTGGAAGGATTTATAAGCAGAATGGATAAGATGCAAGAGGCCATTGAAGGAATAGAAGCCAGAGAACAGGAACGTATAGAGGCTGACATAGAGAGAGATAAAAGGATCTCCAGGAATGAAACAACACTAAGAGAAATATGTGACCAATACAAAAGGAAAAACATTCGTATTATAGGGATACCAGAAGAGGAAGAAAGAGGAAAAGGGATAGAAAGTGTCTTTGAAGAAATAACTGCTGAAAACTTCCCCAAACTGGGGGAGGAAATAATCGAACAGACCATGGAATTACACAGAACCCCCAACAGAAAGGATCCAAGGAGGACAACACCAAGACACATAATAATTAAAATGGCAAGGATCAAGGACAAGGAAAGAGTTTTAAAGGCAGCTAGAGAGAAAAAGGTCACCTATAAAGGAAAACCAATCAGGCTAACATCAGACTTCTCAACAGAAACCCTACAGGCCAGAAGAGAATGGCATGATATACTTAATGCAATGAAACAGAAGGGCCTTGAACCAAGGATACTGTATCCAGCACGACTATCATTTAAATATGATGGTGGGATCAAACAATTCCCAGACAAGCAAAAGCTGAGGGAATTTGCTTCCCACAAACCACCTCTACAGGGCATCCTACAGGGACTGCTCTAGATGGGAGCACCCCTAAAAAGAGCACAGAACAAAACACACAACATATGAAGAATGGAGGAGGAGGAATAAGAAGGGAGAGAAGAAAAGAATCTCCAGACAGTGTATATAACAGCTCAATAAGCGAGCTAAGTTAGGCAGTAAGATACTAAAGAAGCTAACCTTGAACCTTTGGTAACCACGAATCTAAAGCCTGCAATGGCAATAAGTACATATCTTTCAATAGTCACCCTAAATGTAAATGGACTTAATGCACCAATCAAAAGACATAGAGTAATAGAATGGATAAAAAAGCAAGACCCATCTATATGCTGCTTACAAGAAACTCACCTTAAACCCAAAGATAAGCATAGACTAAAAGTCAAGGGATGGAAAAACATATTTCAGGCAAACAACAGTGAGAAGAAAGCAGGGGTTGCAGTACTAATATCAGACAAAATAGACTTCAAAACAAAGAAAGTAACAAGAGATAAAGAAGGACACTACATAATGATAAAGGGCTCAGTCCAACAAGAGGATATAACCATTCTAAATATATATGCACCCAATACAGGAGCACCAGCATATGTGAAGCAAATACTAACAGAACTAAAGAGGGAAATAGACTGCAATGCATTCATTGTAGGAGACTTCAACACACCACTCACCCCAAAGGATAGATCCACCGGGCAGAAAATAAGTAAAGACACACAGGCACTGAACAACACACTAGAACAGATGGACCTAATAGACATCTATAGAACTCTACATCCAAAAGCAACAGGATATACATTCTTCTCAAGTGCACATGGAACATTCTCCAGAATAGACCACATACTAGCTCACAAAAAGAGCCTCAGTAAATTCCAAAATATTGAAATTCTACCAACCAATTTTTCAGACCACAAAGGTATGAAAGTAGAAATAAATTCTACAAAGAAAACAAAAAGGCTCACAAACACATGGAGGCTTAACAACATGCTACTAAATAATCAATGGATCAATGAACAAATCAAAATAGAGATCAAGGAATATATAGAAACAAATGACAACAACAACACTAAGCCCCAACTTCTGTGGGATGCAGCGAAAGCAGTCTTAAGAGGAAAGTATATAGCAATCCAGGCACACTTGAAGAAGGAAGAACAATCCAAAATGAATAGTCTAACATCACAATTATTAAAACTGGAAAAAGAAGAACAAATGAGGCCTAAAGTCAGCAGAAGGAGGGACATAATAAAGATCAGAGAAGAAATAAACAAAATTGAGAAGAATAAAACAATAGCAAAAATCAACGAAACCAAGAGCTGGTTCTTTGAGAAAATAAACAAAATAGATAAGCCTATAGCCAAACTTATTAAGAGAAAAGAGAATCAACACAAATCAACATAATCAGAAATGAGAATGGAAAAATCATGACAGACTCCACAGAAATACAAAGAATTATTAAAGACTACTATGAAAACCTATAAGCCAACAAGCTGGAAAACCTAGAAGAAATGGACAACTTCCTAGAAAAATACAACCTCCCAAGACTGACCAAGGAAGAAACACAAAAGTTAAACAAACCAATTACAAGCAAAGAAATTGAAACAGTAATCAAAAAACTACCCAAGAACAAAACCCCGGGGCTGGACGGATTTACCTCGGAATTTTATCAGACACACAGAGAAGACATAATACCCATTCTCCTTAAAGTGTTCCACAAAATAGAAGAAGAGGGAATACTCCCAAACTCATTCTATGAAGCCAACATCACCCTAATACCAAAACCAGGAAAAGACCCCACCAAAAAAGAAAATTACAGACCAATATCCCTGATGAATGTAGATGCAAAAATACTCAATAAAATATTAGCAAACAGAATTCAACAGTATATCAAAAGGATCATACACCATGACCAAGTGGGGTTCATCCCAGGGATGCAAGGATGGTACAACATTCGAAAATCCATCAACATCATCCACCACATCAACAAAAAGAAAGACAAAAACCACATGATCATCTCCATAGATGCTGAAAAAGCATTTGACAAAATTCAACATCCATTCATGATAAAAACTCTCAGCAAAATGGGAATAGAGGGCAAGTACCTCAACATAATAAAGGCCATATATGATAAACCCACAGCCAGCATTATACTGAACAGCGAGAAGCTGAAAGCATTTCCACTGAGATCGGGAACCAGACAGGGATGCCCACTCTCCCCACTGTTATTTAACATAGTACTGGAGGTCCTAGCCACGGCAATCAGACAAAACAAAGAAATACAAGGAATCCAGATTGGTAAAGAAGAAGTTAAACTGTCACTATTTGCAGATGATATGATACTGTACATAAAAAACCCTAAAGACTCCACTCCAAAACTACTAGAACTGATATCGGAATACAGCAAAGTTGCAGGATACAAAATTAACACACAGAAATCTGTAGCTTTCCTATACACTAACAACGAATCAATAGAAAGAGAAATCAGGAAAACAATTCCATTCACCATTGCATCAAAAAGAATAAAATACCTAGGAATAAACCTAACCAAGGAAGTGAAAGACTTATACTCTGAAAACTACAAGTCACTCTTAAGAGAAATTAAAGGGGACACTAATAAATGGAAACTCATCCCATGCTCATGGCTAGGAAGAATTAATATCGTCAAAATGGCCATCCTGCCCAAAGCAATATACAGATTTGATGCAATCCCTCTCAAATTACCAGCAACATTCTTCAATGAATTGGAACAAATAATTCAAAAATTCATATGGAAACACCAAAGACCCCGAATAGCCAAAGCAATCCTGAAAAAGAAGAATAAAGTAGGGGGGATCTCACTCCCCAACTTCAAGCTCTACTACAAAGCCATAGTAATCAAGACAATTTGGTACTGGCACAAGAACAGAGCCACAGACCAGTGGAACAGATTAGAGACCCCAGAAATTAACCCAAACATATATGGTCAATTAATATTTGATAAAGGAGCCATGGACATACAATGGCAAAATGACAGTCTCTTCAACAGATGGTGCTGGCAAAACTGGACAGCTACATGTAGGAGAATGAAACTGGACCATTGTCTAACCCCATATACAAAGGTAAACTCAAAATGGATCAAAGACCTGAATGTGAGGCATGAAACCATTAAACTCTTGGAAAAAAACATAGGCAAAAACCTCTTAGACATAAACATGAGTGATCTCTTCTTGAACATATCTCCCCGGGCAAGGAAAACAACAGCAAAAATGAGCAAGTGGGACTACATTAAGCTGAAAAGCTTCTGTACAGCGAAAGACACCATCAATAGAACAAAAAGGAACCCTACAGTATGGGAGAATATATTTGAAAATGACAGATCCGATAAAGGCTTGACGTCCAGAATATATAAAGAGCTCACACGCCTCAACAAACAAAAAACAAATAACCCAATTAAAAAATGGGCAGAGGAACTGAACAGACAGTTCTCCAAAAAAGAAATACAGATGGCCAAGAGACACATGAAAAGATGCTCCACATCGCTAATTATCAGAGAAATGCAAATTAAAACTACAATGAGGTATCACCTCACACCAGTAAGGATAGCTGCCATCCAAAAGACAAACAACAACAAATGTTGGTGAGGCTGTGGAGAAAGGGGAACCCTCCTACACTGCTGGTGGGAATGTAAATTAGTTCAACCATTGTGGAAAGCAGTATGGAGGTGCATCAAAATGCTCAAAACAGACCTACCATTTGACCCAGGAATTCCACTCCTAGGAATTTACCCTAAGAACGCAGCAATCAAGTTTGAGAAAGACAGATGCACTCCTATGTTTATCGCAGCACTATTTACAATAGCCAAGAATTGGAAGCAACCTAAATGTCCATCGGTAGATGAATGGATAAAGAAGATGTGGTACATATACACAATGGAATACTACTCAGCCATAAGAAGTGGAAAAATCCAACCATTTGCAGCAACGTGGATGGAGCTGGAGAGTATTATGCTCAGTGAAATAAGCCAAGCGGAGAAAGAGAAATACCAAATGATGTCACTCATCTGAGGAGTATAGGAACAAAGGAAAAACTGAAGGAACAAAACAGCAGTGGAATTACAGAACCCAAAAATGGACTAACAGGTACCAAAGGAAAAGGAACTGGGGAGAATGAGTGGGCAGGGAGGGATAAGGGGGGGGAAGAAGAAGGGGGGTATTAAGATTAGCATGCATGGAGGGGAGGGAGCAAGGGGAGGGTGGGCTGCACAACACAGAGAGGACGAGTAGTGACTCTACAACATTTTGCTAAGCTGATGAACAGTAACCGTAATGTGGTTGTTAGGGGGGACCTGATATAGGGGAGAGCATAGTAAACATAGTATTCTTCATGTAAGTGTAGATTAAAAATTAAAAAAAAAAAAAAAAAGAAAGAAAGAAAGAAGGAAAAGGGGGATTACTCCTTAACAGGATAAAACTATTGGTAAATCAAAGATCAACGCATGCTTTAAATATCCTTAATGTTGATCACGTAAAGGGTGTCAGATGATCAGCTATGGAGGTACTCTTTTCTGATAATATTCCTTTCTCTTAATTTAAAAAAAAAAAAAAAAAAAAAAGCAGTTACTGTGTGCTGACCTCCAATGAGTTCTGCACAGTTGTATAGAGGGCATGTCAAAGTGTGGGCAAAGGGTCTGTTTGTTTCTATGCAGGAGATCAAGGCCTAGCTTGGATACCCAGAAAATGAACTAAGATACGATATGAGGAGGAGCTTCCGGCATCAGCACTCTCTGGAGGACTTGTGCCGGGGGATGATCATCAAAAAGCCTCCACAGGGATCTGGACGATGCTGCGGTTGTGGCTGCATCCAGCTCACCGTCTCCTGGACTTGCCATAAGAATGAGGAGGGAGATGTCTAGGCTGGCATGTGCATACAGTGAGACAACGAATTTGACCGGATCTGTACTGTTGGAACTCAACCAGGAGTTGGGAGGGGTGCAAGTTGTAGCACTCCAAAATCTCATGACTATAGACTATCTATGGTTAAAAGAACATATGGGATGTGAACAGATCCCAGAAATGGGCTGCTTTAATTTGTCTGATGGTTCAAGTACAGTTGGACAATATCCATCATATCATAGATAAATTTTCACAAATGCCTAGGGTGCCTAAATGGTTTTCTTGGCTTCACTGGAGATGGATGGTAATTATAGATTTGCTTTGTTTATGTCACCGTATTCCTATTATGTTAATATATGTGTGCAAATTAGTTAGTAGTTTAAAACCTATACATACTTAAGGTACTATACAAGAAGATATGTCAAAGAAATAATCAATCCTCCCAAGTTTCCTTCATATGCTACATCTATAGCTTTTCTTCTTCCTTCCTAATTACAACCCTTAAATAGAATTCGTGCCTCATATCGAATTTACCGAGTATCATAATTCCTCCAGGTGGTAAAGATACCCCGAGACAAGTGCTGGGCATAGAAGCCACAGGGCATAAATCTGCAAAGAAGTAAAAAGCTAACCTTTGCAAACAATATGGCTTCTCTCTCACTTACCAACTTTACATTTCCCTGTATGGCCCCGGAAGATGACTGGTTAGCCAGAGACGGGTAAGATTCCTCAAGGGAGGAACAACCTAAGACAGGCACAGTCGCAGGGGGGCCATCAGGTGAGAATTTGGGGATCAACAGAGGTGAGGCTCAGAACCTCACCCCCCCTGCTTTGAGAGAAATCTTCTGCATCCGTGGATGTCTTGATGCCCTTGTCTAGTCTGGATTAATACTTAGTCCATAGGCACACACCTGATCATCTGATCATCTACATTTGCCTTCTTACAGCACTAAACTATGTTTTCTACCTTTATCTTGCATCTACCTACCACTTCAGCATTTTATTAAAAATAAAAATAATAATAATAATAGGAGAAATGTGGGATCAACATATAAATCAAGTACAAAAATCAAACGAATATTCATATTTGACCTGATTGTTTATAGGTCATATTGCATGATCAAAACCGAAAGTTTCTGTGATGACTGCCCTTGTACTGTTCACCATGTAAGAATTTATTCACTATGTAAGAATTCGTTCACCATGTAAGAACTTGTTCGTTATGCTTCAGAAGATTGGAGACTGACGAGAATTAGGCTTGAGATGGATTAATGATTGTACATTGAGCGTTGACCCCCTATACTGAATTTTATTGTTGTTAACAACCATTTGATCAATAAATATGAGAGATGCCCTCTCAAAAAAAAAAAAAAAAATTAAAAATTGAAAAAGAAATGAAACAAACAAACAAAAAATGTTATTGGGGTATGGTTAACATTAACATTATATTAGTTTTCAGGTGTATAATGATTCAGTGTTTATACACATTACAAAATGCTCACCACAGTTAAGTGTAGCTACCAGGTCACCACAAAGTTATTGCAATATTATTGACTCGATTCACTATGCTGTATTTTTTATCCCATGACTTATTTATTTTACAACAGGAAGTTTCATCCTTTTCACCTCTTTTGACTATTTCCCAAGACCACCCCTCTGGCAACCTTCAGCCTTTCTTCTGTATTTATGAGTCTGTTTCTGGGTTTTCGTCTGTTCATTTTTGTTTGTTGTTTATTGTTTGTTTTATTCTTTAGATTCCACATGTAAGTGAAGTCACATGGTGTTTGTCTTTGTCTGACTTATTTTACTTAGCATAATTCCCTTTAGGTCCATTGATATTGTTGCAAATGGCAAGATTTCATCCTTTTTTATGACAAAGTACTGTTTCAATGTGAATATATACCACATCTTTATCTAGTCATGTATTGATGGAAAATTAGGTTGCTTTCATATCTTGACTATTGTAAATAATGTTGCAATAAGCATAGGAGTACACATATCTTTTTGAATTAGTATTTTCATTTTCTTTGGGTAAATACCCAAAGTGGAATTACTGGATCATATGTTATTTCTACTTTCAACTTTTTGAGGAAACTCCATATTGTTTTTCATAGTGGCTGCACCAGTTTACATTCCCACCAATAATGCACAAGAGTTCCCTTTTCCACATTCTTGCTAATACTGCTTATTTGTCTTTTTTGCTAATAGCCATTCTAACAGGTGGGAGATGACATCTCATTGTGGTTTTGATTTGCATTTCCCTCATGATTAGTTATGTTATGTGTCTTTTCATGTGTCTGTTGGTCACCTGTATGTCTTTGGGAAAATGTCTATTCAGTTTCTCTGTCCATTTTTTAATTTGATTATTTGTTTTTGGTGTTGAATTGTATGCATTCCTTTATATATTTTTTATATTAATCACTTATTGGCTATATCATTAACAAATATATTCTTCTATTCAGTAGGTTGCCTTTTTATTTTGCTGATTTCATTTTGTTTCTTTCCTTTGCTGTGTGAAAGCTTTTTAGTTTGATGTAATCCCACTTGTTTATTTTTTGCTTTTGGGGAGACATATCTACAAAAAATTGCTAAGGCTAGTGACCAAGAGTTTACTGCTTATGTTTTCATTTAGGAGTTTTATGGTTTCAGGTCTTCCAATAAAGTCTTAAGTCTATTTCAAGTTTACTTTTGTGTATGGTGTTAGAAAGTAATTCACTTTCATTCTTTTGCATGCAGCTGTCCATTTTTTCCAACACCATTTATTGAAGACACTATTTTTTTTCCAGTATATATTCTTGCTTCCTTTTGTCATATATTAACTGACTGTATAAGCATGGGTTTATTTCTGGGTTCTTTAATTTGTTCTGTTGGTCTATGTATTGTTCTTGTGCAAGTACCATACTAATGGAGATTACTGTACCTTTGTAGTATAGTTTCAAATTAGGAGACATGATACACCTGGCTTTACTCTTATTTCTTAAGATTGCTGGAGATATTCAGGGTGTTTTCTGGTTCCATAAAGATTTTAGGATTATTTGTTCAGGTCAGTGAAAAAAATGCCATTTTTATTTTGTAGGAATTATATTTAATCTGTAGGTTGCTTTTAGTGGTATGGAAATTTTGACAACAGTAAATCTTCCAGTCCATGTACATGGTATATTATTCCATTTATTTGTGTTGTCTTCAGTTTCTTTCATCAATGTCTTTCCACTTTCAGAGTGCAGGTCTTTCACCTTCTTGGTTAGATTGTTTCTAGGTATTTTTTTTCTTTGATAGAATTTAAAATTCTAATATTACCTTAATTTCTCTTTTTGCTAGTTTTGCTATTATTTGTATATAGAAATACAACAGATTTCTGTATATTGATTTTGTATCCTGTGATATTACTGAATTCTTTATGAGTTCTAATAGATTTTTGGTGGAATCTTTAGGGTTTTTTTAAATATATAGTATTATGTTATCTGCAAATAGTGGCAGTTTTACTTCTTCCTTACCAATTTGGCTGCCTTTTGTTTCTTTTTCTTGTCTGATTGCTGTGACTAGGACTTCCAGTCCCATGCTTTATAAAAGTGGTGAGAGTAAGCACCCTTGTATTTTTCCTGATCATATCATTGAGTATGATGCTAGGTAGAGTTTGTCATATATAGCCTTTATTGTGTTGAGGTATGTTCTCTCTCTATCACTTTTTTGAGAGTTTTTGTCATAAATGCATGTTGAATTTTGTCAAACGTTTTCAGCATCTATTGAGATGACTGTATGGTTTTTATCCTTCCTTTTGTTAATATAGTATATCATGTTGATTTGTGGATGTTGAACCATTATTGTATTCTGGAATAAATCCTACTTAATTGTGGTGAATGACCCTTTCAATGTATTTTTGAATTTAGTTTGTTAATATTTTCCTGAGGATTTTTGCATCTATGTTCATTAAGAATATTGGTCTGTAATTTTCTTTTTTTTTTGTGGTGTCCTTGTCTGGTGTTGGTATCAGAGTCTTGTAGAATGAATTTGGAAGCATTTCTTCATCTTCTATCTGGGATAATTTGAGAAGATGAAGTATTAACTCTTCTTTAAATATTTGGTAGAATTCATTCATGAAGCTATCTGGTCCTGGAATTTCATTTCTTAGGAGTCTTTTTGATTTATTGATTCAATTTTGTTACTAGTAATTTGTTCAGATTTTCTACTTCTTCCTGAATAAGTCTCAGAAGATTGTGTATTTCTAGGAATTTATCCATTTCTTCTAGGTTGTCCAATTTGTTGCCATATAATTTTGCATAGTAATCTCTTAAAATCCTTTGTATTTCTGTGGTGTCTCCTCTCATTTCTGATGTTACTTGAGTCTTCTCTCTTTTTCTTGATGAGTCTGGCTATTGGTTTGTCAATTTTGTTTATTTTTTCAAAAAGCCAGCTCTTAGTTTCATTGATCTTTTCCATTGTCTTTTTAGTCTCTATTCTATTAATTTGTATTCTAATCTTTATTATTTCTTTCCTTCCTCTAACTTTGGTCTTTGTTCTTTTTTTTCTAGTTCCTTTAGGTAAGATTGTTTATTTGAGATTTTTCTTGAGATAGGTCTGTATTGCTATAAATTTCCCTCCTAGACTTCTTTTGCTGTGTCCCAATTATTTTGCATCATTGTGTTTCTGTTTTCATTTGTCTCTAGATATTTTTAAATTTTACCTTTGATTCCTTGGTTGCCCCATTAGCTACTTAGTAGCATATTATTTAGCCTTCAAGTGTTTGTGTTCTTCCAGTCTTTTTCTGCTAATTGACCCAGTTTCAGACTGTTGCAATAAGAGAAGATGCTTAATATGATTTTAATCTTCTTAAATTTATCGAGACTTATTTTGTATCCTAACATGATCTACCCTGAAGAACATTTCACATGCTCTTAAAAACAATGTGTATTCTGCTGTTTTTGGATGGGTTATTCCATATTTAACTGTTTTATCCATCTATCTGGTCTAATATATTGTTCAAAACTACTGCTTCCTTAGTGATTTTATTTCTGGATGATATACCCATTGATGTAAGTGAGGTGTTAAAGTCCCCTACTATTGTATTACTATTGATTTCTCCCTTTATATCTATTAATATTTGCTTTATATATTAATATTTATATATAATATTAATATATATATATAATATTAATATTTGCTTTATATATTAGTATACATATACTAGTATACATTAGTATACATATATGCTATACATATAGCATAGGTATTTAGATTTGTTAATACCTTCTTGATGGATTTAACTCTTTATCATTATGTAATGCCTTTCTTTGTCTCTTGTTAACAGTCTGTATTTTGAAGTCATTTTATGTGATATTAGTATTGCTACCATAGCATTTTTCTTCTTCCATTTGCATGGATTATCTTTTTCCATCTGTTCGTTTTCAGTGTGTATGTGTCTTTAGGTCTGAAGTGTATCTCTTGTAGCCAGAATATAGATAGGTCTTGTTTTTTTATCCAATCAGTCATCCTATGTCTTTTGATTGGATCATCTAGTCCATTACATTTAAAGCAATTATGGATAGGTATGTACTTATTGCCATTTTGTTAATTGTTTTCTGGTTGTTTTTATAGCTCTTCTCTATTCCTTTCTTCTTCTCTTGCACTTTTCCTTTGTGATTTGATGACTTTCTTTAGTGTTGTGCTTGGATTCCTTTCTCTTTTTGTGTACCTATTATAGGTTTTTGGTGTGTGATTACCATGAATGTTTATATATAGCATCCTATATACATATATATATGTGTGTGTGTATGTGTGTGTGTTAAATATATATATATTAAATAAAGATATATTAAACAAAGAACAGTTAGTTGTAGGGTTTTTTGTAGATGATGTTCTTTTTTTAATATATCTTTATTTAATATTTATATTTAACATACACACACACACATACACATATATATATATATTAAACTGATGGTCCCTTAAGTTCAAATACATTCTAAAAGTACTACTTTTTCATTATCCCTTCTATGTTTTATGTATATGATGTCATATTTTACATCTTATTTTGTGTATCTGTTGACTAATTGTTGTATATATAATTGATTTTACTGCTTTTGTCTTTTGAACTTCATAGTAGCTTTGTAAGTGATAGATCTGCTATCTTTAGTATATATTTGCTTCTACCAGTAAAATTTTTTCCTTTCATAATATTCTTATTTCTAGTTATGGCCTTTCTTTTCCACTTAAAGAAGACATTTTAACTTTTCTTATTAGTTCAGTTTGATGGTGGTGAACTCCTTTAACTTTTGTTTGTCTGGAAAACTCTCTCTCCTTCAATTCTGAATGATAAACTCGCTGAGCAGAGTCTCCTTGGCTGAGGTGTTTCGGTTTGGATCCCAATTCTGTCCTTTTACCCTTCTTGGTGTGGCCTTCTCTTTATGTCATTAACTGTGGAAGATGTGTTCTGCCAGTCTTCAGGTCATTTTCAGAGTGAGTTGCATTACATGTAGTTGTTGCTTCAGTGTATATGTGGGGGAGGCTTATCAAAGGAACCTCCTATTCCACCATCTTTCCAGAATCCCTCCATCCTTGCCTTGTTTCTGATCTTAGCAGGAATGCTGCTAATTTCCCATCAAGTATGCAGTTAGTTGTAGGGTTTTTTATAGATGATGCTCTTTGTCTAGCTGAGGAAATTTCCCTCTGTTCCTAGTTTGCTGAGAGCTTTTATCATGAATGAATGTTGGATTTTGTCATATGATTTTCTGCACCTATTGATATGATCATGTGATTTTCTTCTTTCATCAGTTGATGTGTTAGATTACATTAATTAATGTTCAACTTCTTTCTCTGCCTTTTTAACAACTGGTAGAACCAGGTAGAACTGGGTGGGTTTTGTGACCCATTGTGTTCAATATGGTCTTTGACAAAATCTGCTAAGTGTGATTAGGGGGATATGTTCTGGGAGGATTTCACTTCTTGGTAAACAAGGAAGAATAAAACTGGACACTGTCCCTCCCTCTTTCATTTGGTTTTGAATATGGATGCAATCGTTGGAGATACAGCAGCCATCATGCCATCATATGGTAGGGAAAGACCAGCAGAACTGAAAAGATATTAGCTATGAAATCATTACAGCATCTTATTCAAACATCTACTTCTGAACTTCTTGTCACATGAGAAAAATAAACCACTTGTGTTTAGCCACTTTAGTTGGGTTTTATGTTATATGTAGCCAAACCTGATTTCACCTGGTACTCATGTCATGTCCATAACAAGATACATGGTAATCATTAGAGAAGACTACATGATTTGGTTATGCAAGTGGTACTTTGGTGCCTAAGCTTAGGCAAGACTCTCCATGAAGGGGTAGCTGACAGCACATGGAAAGGAAAGTGGCTGAGCGACAGGGAATCAACAGAACACCTGATAGCTAGAGAAGTCCTGGGTGAGACCAGTTCAGAGTATAGAAACCAACACAGGGCAAAGGGCAAGACCCACACACCAGAGGAAGGGCAACAAAGTGTTAAAAAGTGGCAAAATAAAGTGAGGAAGCAACATGGTGTAGTGGTAAGTAGCTAAGCCTAGGAACCAAGGAAATGGAAAATTGATCCTGGTTCTACCACTTCTTAGCTGTGTGTCTTAGTTTAGTTACACAATTACTATTAGCCTGAACTCTCTCTTTTATAATATGGGAACAAAATTGTCTGTCACTGTAAAGATTAAAATCAGTAACATACCTAGAGCTCACAGTTATATCATCTTTGTTCCATTTCCTTTTTCACATGTTCAAAACCAAAGTAAGGCTAGCAAAGAGATCAAGGCAACATCTGTAAGAAAGACACAGACTGGAGAAAAGCTTAGGTGTTAATGGGTTATGCTGATAGGAGCTTTGTGAACTTGAAGTCTCTTAAAGTCACCAATTCAAAGCGTCCACCTGGAGTTACCCAGCCTTAAGTGGGCTACAGCTAGGGAGCAAAAAGAGCTTCTAAACCTAACTGAATGAAGAATTCAAAATATTAATATTCCCAGGGAGCAATACCGAAACAGTAGCTTCTTTGTATGTACTACTTGTAATACAATCTGAATGTTCAAGTAAATATTTGTTGGCTTAATGATATATTAGAATATCAAAACCTTTTTAGTAGTCCATATGATGATATTTACTTGACTTATAAAGTTATTTTTGTATTTTCTTCCAGTTATAATTAGAGGAAACTTTTCTAGCTTCTACTCAGGAGGAGGTCTAAACTGAATTAAAGAACACCTTGAGAGTTCTGAACCAATTGATATGATATTTCATCACACCAAAGTAAGTTAAAATTACATTATTTTAAGAAGAAGCAAAGTCCAAGGAGATTTAAGCAATTTAACTCATGAAGGAATGAGGATTATACTAATTGAAAATGGTATTATGGGCACGTTTAGTGAAAATTGCAAATATTTCCTTAGAGGAGAGGAGATTTCCCATGACTAGATTTCCTTCTAAAGTTAAATTTATTCATTCCTTAATCCAACTGGCAATTAGCAAGCATTTTCCAGGTACTAAGCACAGAACTGGAAGTACTCAGAGTATTTTTTTAAAAGTCTATTATAAGGTCTATTCTTCTAGTACAGTGGGTCCCAAGCTTTGTATGCATAAAAATCACCTGGGTAGCTTGCTAAAAATGCACACTTCTTGGGTTTCTCATAGAAACCCTGATTCATGGGAATGGGGCTAAAAGTGTTTATTTTCATAAAGCGCTTCAGATGACTCAAGAGAAGATGGACTGACATTACACTGTGAAGCCTATTATTCTACAGCTAGAACCTGTAAGCTAGTTGGGAAAATAAAAAATATAATTCAGGAGATCAAGTATACAGGTTGAAGGGTGCCAAGGCAGAGGGTAGGAAATCAGAATATGCTGGTTTAGGGAGCAGATGGACCTCTCGTTTTCTGGGAAGCTGTGGTCATGAGTAACTAGAACTAGCCAAATAAACAGTCCCAATTAGAACATATAATGATCCCACAAGCCAAGCCAGGGCAAAGCAATTACTGAGATTAAGCAGAAGGCTACAGGAAGTGAGAGCAGTCAAGAATTACAGATTACAAATAAACAAAGAAACTAGAAATAAACAAAGAGACCTTGATTTGGATGGTGATTCAGTCTCATCCAGCTACTCCTTCTGGCTTCCCATTGGGAAAGAAAGCAGTTCCGGGGTCAGGCTTGGAAAAGGAAGCAGGTGAGTGGTACAGAGAGGAAAGTGAAGAACTGAAATGAAACCATGCAGCATGCCCACATTCAGAGAGCAAGAAGGAAAGCACCCTGAGAAACTGAAATATGTCTCTCTGGCTGAGTTTCAACTCCGTCATTGTGGCAGTGACCAGTTCACTGATTTAGTAACTGACCAGTAACTAAGGGAGGCTGAGGGACAGAGATGACAATAAAAAGTGAAGAGCAGTTACTTCTTTTATATACACTGGCCAATCACCCCCAATGCACTGGGAAAATAAGGTGGTCAGTAGATGGTCTTCTTAAAGGCAGGTTTCAACATTATGCATTAGTTTCTTCATCTGCAGTATAGGAATAAGAACAATACTAACTCATCCAGAGGTAGAAAGTATTAAGGATATTAGGTATAGACCACTTAACTTCTGTCTGGCTCACAATTAGCACTCAGGGTAAATTATTTATTCATTATTATTGTCATTATTAAACCCTGCTGTGGATTTCCTTTAGAACCTGAGCAATCATGCTTGCTTTTTCTGACATTTTGGTCACTTTTTGCCATACTTGGGCTTTTTCTGACACTTTGGTCAAATTTTTAGTCAGGTGTCAATTTAATTTGGGGATATTTTTCTAATAAACACTGTCAGAAATGTTGCCACCTTGTCATTTGAATGTGGGTCCCACTCCTGCAGCTTACTGTTTCTTAACCACATGCCTTGGGGTGTTCAGTGGCTGACATTTATTGAGCTCTTTCCATGTATTAGATCCAGTATTCAGCGATTTATATGAATTATCATAATTCTCATAAAAACCACTTGAAATAAGTACAGTTGACCCCTGAACAGCATAGGGGTTAAGGATGCTGACCCTCTGAGCAGTTGAAAATCCATGTATAACTTTTGACTTCCCTAAAACCTAATTACTAAATGGCCTACTGTTGACCAGAAGCCTTACCATTAAGATAAGCAGTAGATTAACACACATTTTGTATGTTACATGTATTATATACTATATCCTTACATAAAATAAGCTAGAGAAAGAAAATGTTTTTCAATTTGTCACAAATCTCCAAAAAACTGTCCAATATATTTACTGGAATATTAATATATTATAAAATAATTCATTATTTTAAGATATTTTATTATTAAGGTATTAAAATTTCCTAATATATTCCTTTCTAATATATTTACTTAAAAATCCACATGTATAAGTGGATTTGCATAATTCAAACCCATGTTTCAATTAAAATTTTAGTCAGCTGTACTACTATTACCTTTATCTTACAGACAGGGAAACAGAGATCTAGGGAATTTTAAGAACTGTGCCCAATGTAACTGCCCTATTCTTGTATAAGCAGGATTTCCAGGCAGATCTTTCTCTCCTCCTGTCTCTGTACCTCACTCTACATCTGCTTGTTTTCTCTCTGCTTATCCATCACCACTGTCATCAGCCACATTTAAACTTTATAGCATACAGTTTCAGCCACCTGAGAAAATGTAATCTGATACTTTTAGTCCAAAGTACAAAAATCAGAGGGTAGAGGGAAGTATTATTGCCAAACCTGAGTTGACATCCTGCCCTTCAACAGATTAACTGCGGCCAAGAGACCTAAGGAAATATGGCAGCTCCTTTGTTAATACGAATAGGACAGAATGGAGGGAAGAATAATTCTTAGAAGGGGGTGTTCTTCCAAGGAGAAGCAGTATTGGGCAGACAAAAAAAAATAGGTGTCCACCACATCTATCTGGGCTATGCATTCATCACAACCTCATCGCATTTTTAATATTTTGAACTCCCATTTTAAATCATGGCCAATGCAATCAAGATTTAAGAAAAGAATATGTATGTATTTTGCTTTGGGGGCTTGCTTCTTTCTCCTAGATTTCAATTCAATTTTTTGAATTGTTTCTTAAAGAATTATAACAAACACCACGCCATCCCCATCCCCATCCCCAAAACTGATGAAACACAGCAACTGAGCAATGAGAATTAGGCCTGAGACAAGCCTGTCTGGCTCTTGTAAGCACTCTTCTGGTACAGTTGCATAAGGTTAGCAGAGTTCAGTGCCCTTGAGAGAGGGCGAGCTCTGCAGGTGCTTGTTACTAGTGATCACAGAGCAGGCAAAGGGCTTGATCCTGCGAAGGAGATCTTTTAGTTCTACTAATTAGCTGCGTAGCCCTCTCCTCCTTCCTTTCACCAGTGAACTTTTCTTTGATCTTAATTGAGTATGGAAAATGACTGTGACTAGAATGATATAATACAATAACCATTTGTTAGTAAAATTAATTTGATACAATCAAAATGGTATAAGTAGCATTCCATAGCTCTGGACAATTTTATTTCTTCCATTCATAATGAAATGCTTGGCATCTATTTGGTCTGTTTTTGCATATAAATGTGAGTTGGTGGGGAGAAAAGAAAACTGCATAACTGAAATTCCACATCAAAATTGGACACCTGACAAATCTACAGCTAGACCGGTTGTGGACAACTTATACAATAAGCTTTGTCCTCTTTCAAAACCTAAAAAAGCAGAACAAATGCAAATTTGAAGAACTTAAAAAATCTGTATAAATGTATTTTTAAGGTAACATCTCCTCTGATGAAATAATAGCTAATTCAATTTTTAGAGCAGTGTATATGTTATAATTATTCAATGGATTTAAAATAACTTGGCATTGTTCCTTAAGTGGAGGTATTACTGCTTACATGCAGATGAGTCATTTCCCCCCTACACTCCCACGACCCAAACAATTAATCAGCGTTTCCTAAACTTGCCTGCAATAGGAACCACCGGGGGATTTTATTAAACATACTGATTCCTAGGCCTACCCTGGACCTACTGAATTGAAATTTCTAGGGAAGGTATGTGGGAATCTGTATGTTCAATAAACATGCAGGTGATTTTATTTCCAGACAGGTTTGGAAAATACTGCTTGGATATTCCTTTGGTGGCATGATCTTTTTGAATTACTATTATTCCAAGTGACCAGATAGAGTTTTGTCAATGGAAGAACCAGAACTGTAGGAAGCACTCACAGACTGCAAGCAGTGCGCATTCTATTTTATGTAAATACATCCTCCTGTTAACTGAAACAAATACCCATGTATTTACATATTTTCCCTTTAATCATTCAGGTACTGCAGAAAATTTTATTCCTTCAAGAATAAGCCCAGGATGCATCCTACAGTATGGGAGAATATATTTGTAAATGACATATCCAATAAGGGGTTAACATCCAAAATATATAAAGAGCTCACACACCTCAACACCCAAAAAGCAAATAACCCGATTAAAAAATGTGCGGAGGATATGAAAAGACACTTCAAGAAGAAATTCAGATGGCCAACAAGTACATGAAAAGATGCTCCACATCGCTAATTATCAGGGAAATGCAAATTAAAACCACAATGAGATATCACCTCACACCAGTTAGATGGCCAACATTCAAAAGACAAGGAACAACAAATGCTGGTGAGGATGCAGAGAAAGGGAAACCCTCCTGCAATATTGGTGGGAATGTAAATTAGTTTAACCATTATGGAAAGCAATTGGAGGTTCCTCAAAAAACTGAAAATAGAAATACCATTTGACCCAGGAACTCCACTCCTAGGAATTTACCCAAAGAAAGCAAGGTCTCAGATTCAAAAAGACATATGCACCCTTATGGTTATCACAGCACTATTTACAATAGCCAAGATATGGAAGCAACCTAAGTGTCCATCAATAGATGAATGGATAAAGAAGATGTGGTACATATACATACTGGAATATTACTCAGGCATAAGAAGAAAATGAATCCTACCATTTGCAACAACTTGGATGGAGCCAGAGGGTATTATGCTCAGTGAAACAAGCCAGGTGGAGAAAGACAAGTACCAAATGATTTCCCTCATTTGTGGAGTATAACAACAAAGCAAAACTGAAGGAACAAAACAGCAGCAGACTCACAGACTCCTGTGACCAGAGGGAAAGAGGTAGGGAAAGTATGGAGGGAGGGAGAGAGAAGGGGATTAAGGAGCATTATGATCAGCACACAAAGAAGGGTCACCGAGAAGGCAGCACAGCACGGAGAAGACAAGTAGTGACTGTATAACATCTTACTATGCTGATGGACAGTGACTGCAGTGGGATGTGTGTGGGGTCTTGATAATATGGGTGAATGTTGTAACCGCAATATTGCTCATGTGATACCTTCATAAGATTGTATATCAATGATACCTTAATAAAAAAAACAGTAAGCCCAAGATTACATTCACTACCTCCTTGAAAAAAGAACACAGGAGGAAAATCTCTCTTAATGAAAATCTCAGCAAATATTAGGTATGACCCTGATAGTTGGTTTACATAAGTTATTTCCCTTAATCTTAATAATTAACTAGTGGCATAATATTTATTTCTATTTTATTAATTAAGAACCTGAGGCTTGAAGAGGCTAATGAATTTTCCCTTGGTCACTCAGTGAGCAAAAGAAACAGGTAAAGCTACTGAAGGGAAAATGGAAGTTCCCATGGCCAGGATGCTCACCTGACCCCGATCTACTTTGCGCACTGCACATGTGCAACGATGTAGTTGGCCTACTGCATAGATGCATGCTTATGTGTTGGCAACGAGCCATTATTGTCTGTGTTGCTATTTAAAGAGCTCCACCCAGTGTTTTGAGTGGCTGGCAGAGTTGGAGTTGTATGGCAAATTTGCTCAGTGCAGATGTGATTCTAGTATTTTACCTGCTATGAGAATAAAGCTTGGTATACACCCTTTTACCCACAATGTTCCATTGTCATTATTCAGTCTCAGCAAATCCAGAGTGAACATGCCCAGAGTGGAAACCCTCTGGTGCTACATTTTGATGTAGTCAGTGGAATTCACTGCAGACCAAAAAATGGAATAAGCTGCCCTCATGGGACAGGTACTTCAGTGGGCTGCCCCTATGGATGGGGAGATACTCCGGTATCCCCCAGTGGGCATGTGGCCTCAGGTGGCTTGCCTCATAGAGGAGTGGGGCCCTCCCCAGGACTGAGGGAAGGTGGAGGTGATGCCTGAGGCAGTGGGAGGCCTGCTGAAAAAGAGCGAAATCCTTGGAGAAACAGAGTGCACATGTGATGGTGGGAACTGTGGGTTGGCCACTTCTCACAGTGTTAAAAATGGCTATAGATGAGAAGGACATACTCCTGCAAGAAGCACAAGAAGAGGCAGCACAAGAAAGCAAGCTGCAAGATGCCGTGGAGGAGGTGTGAGATTTGTTGAAGATTGGGAGGTCATTGCTATGAGGTGCTGTGGAAAGGCCATGAAGGATAAGGACGTGCTCCTACAAGAAGTGTAAGAAGAGGAAGCACAAGAATGCGAGCTGTGAGGCGCTGTGGAGAAGGTAAAGGATGTAGTGTGGAGATGCTCTGCAGAGCAGTGGGTAGCTGCTGATAGCCCCAGAAGTGGTGTGGGATACATCAGAGAAGGAAGAGGAGGCGGAGGTGGTGCTGGAGGCATCAACCCCTTCTCTGTAGAAATCCCACCTGGTTTTAGTCAGGAAAATAAAGACACAGGAACTGTAGGTTCCCCCCAGAGAGGAGGAGCCTCTTCGCAACTCTATGTTCTGCCCCTATACACAGGCAGAGCTGGTGGATTTGGGCTCCCTGTTTTGACAAAATCAGTCATATCAGCCTGGCTCTGGTGCTTTTGTGATGTAGGGGTGGATAGTATTCTCCTTTCTGGATCATAGATGGGAAAGCTGGTTTCCCTGACAACTCATCCTGCTTTGCAGAAGTGACTGCAGAATGCACATTGGACCCCAGGGAATCATTCACTTCTTGAATGGCTGAGTGCCACCTTTTGTACTGAATGGCCCAATTGGGTTGACTTCCCATCTTTCCCTGCTAGATGGCAGACATATACTGAGGTCTAACAGGTGTAATGGGAGTTGCTGTGAAAAATGCCATTTATAACCCAGTAAATCAGGACCAGATGAGGAGCTTTTTAATGCAGGGATAAGGGAAACAGTGATGCAAACAGCTCCCCTATCCCTGTTTGGGCCCTTAGTGGCCATTCTTGTCGCTCACTTAGGGCAGTCCATAAATGCAGTTACCCACACTGTGGCAGATATGGTGAGCTTGAAGCAGTGTGAGCACGGAAGTGACTGTGGTCTGCTACTGAAAGGAAGGGTTTAAAGAGCATGGGGAAGTCATGAGGACCCAGATGTAGGTTGATTTAATAAAAGCAGGAGCAGACAGAGAAATTGAGTGGGAAGTCAAAATCTTACTGGAGCTGTGGCAACAATTCAAACTGAAGCAGCAGTTTCTGCTGCTGAGGACCAAAATGGAAGCTGGAGACAAAGATACAATTCTGGCCTGTGCACCTGCAGGACTTCCTGCTGGAGAGTGAGCCAACCTCGCCTGGACCCGCACAGGGAGACTATTGGGCGATATGGCTTGACTGAGGGAGGGTCGAGGCACCCCCCCTTGAGGGACCAGGTGGGGACTGGAGGCCACATATTGAAATGTGGTGGTTCCCAATAAATGTACAATGTGTCCTGGCTCTGGTCAACACAGGAGCTGAATGCTTACCAATTTATGGCAACCCTGAGCAGTTTCCCAGGATCTCTGCTGTTATAGATGAATATGGGGGTAAGTCCATCAGAGTGAAACAAGCCCAAATCCCATTGGGAATAGGGAATCTACCCCTAAAGGAGGATACTGTGTATATCTCTCCCATTCCAAATATATTTTAGGGATAGATAACCTGCAGGGTCTATGGTTACAGACCACGGCAGGTGAGTTCAGACTGAGGATATGTGTGGTGAAGGCAGTTCTGAAGGGACATGCCAAGCATCGGCTTGTAGCTTTGCCTGTTCCTCAGTGGCTGACTAATACCAAGCAATAAAAGTTGCCTAGAGGGCATAAAGAAATTGGAGAAACACTCCAGGAACTAGAGAAGATAGGTATTTAAAGTCCACCTGTAGCCCTTTCAACTCCTAGGTGTGGCCAGTAAAAAAGCTGGATGGCTCCTAGAGTATGACTTTGGATTACAGAGAACTGAATAAAGTCATATCCCCTCTGCATACTGCCATCTCCTCTATTACAGCCCTCATGGACACCCTCAGTCTTGAACTAGGGATATATCATTATGTTGTGGATTTTGCTAATGCCTTCTTTTCCATAGATACAGCCCAGGAAAGTCAGAACAGTTTGCCTTCATGTGGGGAAAACTGCAATGGACTTTCACTGTCCTTCCATAAGGGTACCACCGATGGTGCAGCTGTACCATTACTGATGATGTCATGCTTACTTCTGATTCTCTTACAGACCTAGAATGTGCAGAACCTAGACTGTTGCAACATCTGCCGGGGAAATGATGGATGTGAACAGCATGAAGATTCAGGGACTTGGTTTGTCAGTCAAATTTTTGGGGGTTGTCTGTTCAGGTAAGACTAGAGTTATACCAGAAGCAGTGATAGAGTCCAGGCCTGTCCACACCTACAACTGTGGCAGCACAAATTCTGAAGCCCTAATACTGTTTGGTATGAAAGGGCATCAGGTGGAACTGTATGAAACATGTGCATTTGCTTTTACCATTGCAAAATGGGTGGTCATTCAGGCCCTGAGCGTGATAGACCCATTAAGGCCCTGTGAGCTGGATGTCCATGTGACTGAAGAAGATTATGGCTGGGGTCAGGCAATGGCTTATATGAACTTGCCAACCTATTGGATAATGGTCACAACCCTGGAAAGAAGCGGTGGTATGGTACACCTTAATAGAGAAACAATTGGCTGTTGTGTATCATGCCTTGATGGCTATAGGGCCCATCACTGGAATGCCCCTGATAAAGGTAATAATCACCTATCCCATTGTGGGGTGGGTATGAGACTGGACCCAAAGTCCATGAAATAGCATGGTGCAGATGCCTATACTGGCCAAGTTGGGGCTAATACCTACATCAGTGTAGCACCCTCTCTACTAGCCCCTTGAGTAAAGAACTCCCACGCTTACTGGGGCCGGTGACATATACCAATGAAAAGCAGGAAGAATTTGCTTTAGAGCCATTAGTAGCAGAGAGCCCTATTGGGAGGGAAGAAATCCTATGCCTGAAGATGTGTGGTTCCAGCCAAGGGCAGACTGCTCCAGCTGAGGGCAGTCCCCGAAATGGAGGGTTGTAGCTTTCCATCCTAAGACTGAGACAATATGGATGGAGGATGGTGAGAGGAAGAGCTGTTAATGGGCAGAGCTGTGAGCCGTAAGACTCGTGATCACCCAGGAGGCCTCCCCACTAGCTGTCTGCATTGACAGCAAGGCCGTCTATTGAGGCTTGACTCTGGCTACCAACATTGTACTGATCCAACTGGTTGGTTGGTCACCTACCCTTTTGGGGGCAAGAGTTGTGACAAGACTTATGGGTCTCTGGTCAGACTAAAATAGTTATAGTATATCATATGACAGGTTATTTGCCACTGGAATCCCCAGGAAGCAGACAAATTGGCCCAGGTATGTTGGCTAGAAGGAAAGTCTGACTCTGACATGGCCCAATGTTTACATCAACATTTGTTGCATGTGGGACAGAATAGGATGTGGGTTGTAGCCCAACAGTGGGGCCTGTCTTTAGCCTTTGAAGAAGTCAGCAGAGCCTGGCAGGAGTGCATTGTGTGCTCAAAAAGGGACTGATACTGAGACCCACAGCAACCTGGGATGATAGCTAGGGGACCAATACACTTCATCAGGTGGCAAATAGACTATATTGACCCTCTGCTCATATCAGAAGGGTATTGATATGTCATGACTTTCCTGTGGAAAAGTCATGGACCAGCAAACAACCAAAAGAGGCCTAGAACATCTTTTTGTGGCTTATGGCTTACTGCAGGTAATCAAAAGTGATCAAGATACCCACTTTCCTGGACATGCCCTATGAGAACAGGTGCAACAATTAGGGATAATGTAGAAGTTTCATGTACCATATAACCCTACTTGGACAGGCGTGATAGAGTAGTACAATGGTTTGTTAAAATCTGGCCTAAAGTCAGACACTAACAGTCTACAGGGATGGTCAATCCATTTATTGACAGTGCTAGGGCTTTGTAATGAGAAACCCTGGAAGGGGGCTTGAGCCCCATAGACGTGCTAACACATTGCTGTCTGCCCTAGACAACTGCAAGTACACACCAAGGAGGAATTGTTGAAGCTGGGGTTTGGCCACCAGAATAATATCTTGCTGCCAGCACCAAATGCAGGAAATCCCAGAGACACTGTTCAGTAGACGTGGCCTTGGATGTTTTGACACGTGGACCAGCGATGGCTGGCCCTCTTGGCACCTTGTGGACAAGGCTTAGTGGCTGTCTTGAGTATTCCTGGAGTAATGGCAGAGTGGCACCCAAAGATCATGGTAGTGTACTCTAAATGGTTGCAAGGTAAGAGCATCTTAGTGGCCAGTAGCACCTCCAGTTGCACTATACATAGACCCCTTGGCAACCCCCATGGGGAGAGGGGTAAGGTATGGTATATTAGAACCAGACAGGACCCCCTTCCCGCCATGGTCCTACCATGGGACCACTCCCTTGCATGCATCCTACCTGATGGGCAATATCTGCCTATGTTGGTGTCATTAAAACATGTGTCTTACTGTCCTTAAAGCTAATCTCCTCTAAAGTCTTTGTGGATTAGGTGCATGCCCTAGCAAAAACTGTCTACACATCTGCTTGCTGGGTGTGCACAGAGCTCCCTATTTGTTCTGCTGCTGGCCTCCTGTGGAAAGTGTGAATCATGAACTGGAACTGGTTTGAATATAGCTGGAATGACTATTAGGTGCAGTTTATCTCCTCAGGCTTGAGGACAACTATTATCACATTTTTGTTGTTATCTGTATGTTGTTGTAGATGGCTATTATGGTTTCTGTTGGTATCCCCTATTGCTGTTGTGAATCTGGTTACAGGGTTCCAGATTTCTTGCACAAGGATCCCCAGAGAAGATTGAGGGTGTGTAGATTGTGAGGCAAGAATCCTGGAGGGGTGGAGTACAGGGAAAATGGAGTTTCCCATGGCTAGGATGCTCACCTGACCCTAATCTACTTGCTCATTGTGCATGTGTGATGATGTGATTGGCCTACTGTGTGGGTTTATGCTTACACATGTGTTGGCAATGAGACATTATTTTATATATTGCTATATAAAGAACTCTGCCCAGTGCTCTGAAGGGCTGGCAAGATGGAGATGGATTGTGGACTTGCACAATGCAGACATGATTCTAGCACTTGACCTGCCACTGTGAGAATAAAGCTTAGTATAAGCACTTTTACCCCTAACATTCCATTGCTGTTATTTGGTCTCACTGAATTCGGAGTGAACTTGCCTGGAAGGAAAACCCTCTGGTGCTACAGCTCCCAAGCACATGTTCTGACCATGATATTAGCCATTAGAGTTTAAATTTAATCAAAAAATTCAAATTCACTAGGTAGAAACATCATGGGTTTCTAAAAAATGTTCTCTGAAGGGCAAAAAAAAAAAAAAGGCAATTTTTTCATATATTTGGGCTAAGCCCAGAAAGGAGGAAAGGACAGATTCCAGAAAGTCTGATTGCCTCTTTTAGGATGACAAGCCTTTCTTCTTCAGATCAGAAAGAAACCTACAGTTCTCTCCCCAAAATTAACTGTCCTAAACAACAAATGAGAAAAATAAATAAAGTTGTACATCCATCTAGATATGTAATAGATATATGTGGAACTGGATTTTATTTCACCTCATTCTCTGTCTTATCCCCCTCATGATGTTTATTCTGGTTGAAGTGATTGCAGCCAGAAACAAAAATGCCCCCTTTCGGCTTTTGTGTTTTAAAAAGCCCTTTTTAAAAAGCGTTCGTTTTCTTAGACTTGAAGCTGTTGAAAGGTGCCAGATGGATATGGCCTTGGAGGCTGGGAGCTCTGTGCAGAAGAGGGCATGTGGGGATGGGGCATCCTGGGCTTGCCATGCAGCCCAGCTTAGGAACCCTTGTCCTTCTAGATGACAGTTAATATTAAGTTGGGAAGTTAAGAGGACTCCCTGAAATAAAAGCAGACACAAGTCAGCAGCACATTCCTTTGTTGTCACCATTGTTGTTGATATCTTAGGCTAAGACACTCCCATCCAGTTATTTTCAAAGAAAGCTGTAAGGAGGATTTTGGAGGAAGTGATATAGTAGAGGAGTGCAGGCTGAAGGGAGAGAGTAGGTGACAGGGAGGATGGTGAAAAAAAATCTTAACTTCTCATAAATTCTATCTTCATTTTGTGATTTCTTACTCTCTCTCTTTTTGCACAAGAATTGCATTGAGTGCCTCAAATGACTTCTAGAAGATAGCTGGCCTTCACCCAATTCGGCTGACCTTTAAACTGACCAGCTGACCATGCAAGGCAATGGGGCAAGGGAGACACCAATATTTGAGAGCCCATTCGAAATTCCTCAATGGTTTACCTGGCTTTTTCCTTCTTTACCATTGACTTACAGTTTTTAATGTGTTTTGATTTCTATAGAAACACTGTATTTACATTTCTCCAGATTTCTTGTCTTATGAGAAAGATATATTATTTAAGCCATTGTTGCTTGGATTCTCTTTTATTTGGTAGCAAAACTATTTGTCCCAACTGATTCAGGAGAAGAAAAGCTATAAAGTTGAGGTATATCTTTGTTCAGTTTTCTGTTTGAATAAAGCAGAAAGTGAATAAACCATGGTTAAACTGTTTAAAGTCAACAGCAGTGTTTGACCCATACTAAGTGCTCAATGAATATTTAAAAAATAAATATGGATGGATGGATGAATCTTGCCAAACTTGTGTGGATGTACATTGACATGATGTAACCCCTTTAAAAATCCCAGCTACTACTTCACAATTCTGATTTAGGGCTATTGCTGGTTTTGTTCTCCACAGGGAACTTGTCTCATTTCTATATAATTATACATAAAAGGAGAATCTTCTTAGGGTTACACCAGTGCCTCTTTAAGAGGCTAAGTGATTGTAGCTAAAGAGCACCTTACATTGAAAACCTAAGGACATGCCAGTGAAACTCAGCTGATCTTGTAGGAGTATTTGTTATGAACGATGGAAAATCTCTTTTGAAAGCAGTTACACCACTATGGTGAATTTCTGATCAAGCCATCCCTGGCATAATGCTTAGCACATGGAAGATAAAGTTCTAACATTTCAGGTTTTGTGGAAAATGGGTGGATAGTTTTAAACTATTTTTTGCCAGTATTTTGCAACATCAGCTATAACAAATCATATGTACTAGTGATCATAAAATGAAATACATATTTAAAAATATTCACTTGATCTTATTTTTCTGGGGTGGTATCTTGCCAATGGGTTTCAGCCAATGACAAGTTCACTATGAATTCTGTGAGACCAAAAAAAATAACAGTAGAATGTTCTTGGGGTGAAAGGGTCGATACCCAACTTTATTCCCATGGCAGCCAGTCAATTACTAGAATCCTGTCCACCCAGAGCAAGTCTGCATGCAGCAAGCCCGTCTCTGCCTCTGGGCCTCTCTGCCCCTGCAGCCCTCTCAGTCTCTGTCCTCGGTGCTGCCTCCATTCCAGGCTCTGCTCTTCTGCAGCCTTGCAGCCATGCAGCAGTCCAGGGCATTGGTCGGAGCTCTTTATAGAGTCAATAACAATGTATTGCCCACATGTGTGTAGTGAGCAAGCCAACCAGGGCCAGGTGAGAATCCTGGCCTCAGGAACTTCGCTTTCTCCACATTCCACCCGTCCAGAATTCTTGCCTCTTAATCTATGTACCCTCAGTCTTCAGCAATAGTCCTTGTGTGAAAAAGCTGGAACATTGTAACCAAATTCCACAATAACAACGGAGGCTATGACAATATAGAAATAACAAAAAGTATGGCAAATTATATAACCTTCAAGCCTGAGAAGATCCATGGCCACCAAGTGGTCATCCTGGCTATATTCAAACCAGTTCTTCTCAAATGAGTTAACCAAAAGGACCATGGGTGGGCCTTACAATATTTACCTTCTCCAGCCCCTCCAGCAGAAAATCTTGCAGACACACAGGCCTGCCTTGTCACCTGGTTTCTGGCTTCTGCTTCTTCGTCCTCAGTAGCCAGAACTGCTGCTCCAGTTTCAATTGTTGCCACAGCTCCAGTAAGATTCTATTTGACTTTCCATTCAGTTTCTCTCTGTCTACTCCTGCCTTTATCAAATCAACCCATATCTGGGTCCTCGTGACCTTCATGGGGCCCTTTTAATTCTTCCTTCGAGTAGCAGACCATATTTTCTTCTGTGCTTTCATTGTTTGGGCCTAGTATAGGAGTAGAGCATAGAATGCTCCATGACCTAGGGAGGGAGCTGCACCTCCCCTGGAAGAACCTGCGGTTGCCGTCCTTATTTTCTTTTGAATTTCCGCCAGCTTTCAACCAGGTGGGGTTTAAACTGAGGAGTGGCTGGTGCCTCCAGCACTGGCAGGGCCTCCATCCCCACCTGTTTACCAAATCTCAGCTCATCCTTCATTTCTTGGGCTGATGGCACCACTACATCCTTCACCTGCTCCACAGCACCTTGCAGTCTGCACTCATGCTGCTGCATCTCAGGCTGCCACTACACCTTTACTATTTCCACATCACCTCATGATGACACCATTTCAGTCATCAGCAAATTTTTTACCTCCTCAACAGCACTCTGCAGCTATGTTCTTGTGTTGCCTCTTCTTGTGCTTCCAGCAGGAGGACATCCTTCTCCCTTATGGCCTTTCTCAATATTGTGAGAAAAAAACACCCGAAACCTCATGGCACTTTGGTTCTTTTAGGAATTCTCTATTTTGCTAAGTGTCAACTTTGCTGCCTCAGGTGTTGCCTCCACCTCTTCCCAGTCCTGGGGTGGCCCAGTCCTCTAGGAGGCAAGCCACCTCAGACCACATGGCCACTGGGGGACACTCAACATTCTCTCTATCCATAAGCACATCCTGCTGAAACACTCCTCCCATGAGGGCAGACTGTTCTGTTCCCCGGTCTACAAAATGAATCCTGCCGACTACACCACTTGTCTTGCCAATGGGTTTCAGCCAATGACAAGTTCACTATGGATTCAAATGAGACTGGAAATTGACAGTGGAACATTCTTGGGGTGAAAGGGTTAATACCCAACTTTATTTCCATGGCAGCCAGTCAATCACTAGAATCCCGTCCACCCAGAGCAAGTCTGAATGCAGCAAGCCAGTCCCTGTCTCTGGTCCACTCTGTCCCCACAGCTGTCTCAGTCTCTGTCCTTGGTGCTGCCTCCACTCCAGTCTCTGCTCTCCTGCAGCCATGCAACCATGCACCCCTGCCTCCGTGTCACACAGAGCACTGAGCAGGGCTCTTTATATAGAGTCAATAACAACATATTGCCCACACACGTGTAGTGAGCAAGCTGACCAGGGCCAGGTGAGAATCCTGGCCACAGGAATCTTCACTTTCTCCACAGGAGGGAGGAAGAGTGCTGTAATTGAAGTAATAGAAATGTCTTTTTCCCTCCCTCCCCCCTCCATTCATGTCATCCTCAAAACAAAAATTTTCCTGGGATTTTTATAGAAATTTGTATAGAAATTGCATATATGATGGAGTGTTTTTCTTATTTTTGCACTTAATAATACTCACAAATAATAACCAAATATTAGAGATTTGGTTATTATTAGAGATAGACTGAAATGGCAGAGATCTTTTGGCTCATGGATTTGTAGACTTTGTCCCTGGTCCCTCTCAAAGTGTGAGATTATGAGAGATACTATATGTGTTATGACTTAAGAGAAGAAAAAGGTCCTGGTTACTAGCAGAAATATGGTCAGAGGGAGCCATAAATAGAATACGGAAGGACTTTTCAACAGCAGAAAAGAATTCTAGCTCTTCCATCCAGATGGGCAATCCCCTGGGTGGGCTGATTTTGTGAGTCAATCGTACCCAAAGTATATGTCTGGAGATTACAAAGAAAATAAATACATTTTTAGGTCAGAAATGTCTGACCTAACTTGGTCTGAACTAACTGCTTTGCTTTCTCCCTCATTTTCACTAGGTGGTGTGTGTGTGTGTATGCATATCTATATCCCTGTTTTTCTTTCTTTGATAACACACCATTAACTTAAATACAGTTTAACTTTAGAAATACGTATTGTACTTGTTCAGATTTTTTAATTGAATTTACTTATATATACTCTCTCCCTTAAAAAGGTTAGAGGTGGTTTATTTAATAGACCATCATACACGATGTATTTGTGTATGTATTTGTTCCAAAGGCTTTTGGTAAAAGTCACTTTCAATTTGACAATATAGTCAATTGAACATCTATTATGCTTGAGGCACCTTGGGGTTTATAAAGCTGAATGAAATGTGGTCCTTAATGCTTGAGCCTTGGTGTGTTACCTCATCCAGGACTAGTTGCTTTTTGTCAAGAGGGTAACAACCCTGGTGTCATATCAGAATCACCTGGGGAGCTTGTTAAAAATATACCTGCCTAGGTTTCATCTCTCATCTTAGGGAAATTCTGATAATAGGCAAGGCCCAAGGTGTGTGCAGTTTTAACAAGCTCCCCACATGACTCTGATAGGCAAACCAGGATTAAAACATTGCTTTAAGAAAGGTCTATTGCAGGAGTTCAGCCACAAGTAGACCATGTGGATGCCCTTGAAACCTGCAACAAAGCAGCTGGCTACAATTGTTTATAAAGCTTTCTAATAATTTATAAAGTTTCTATTTTCACTGCTTCAGAGTGGGTGACAAGCACCCTAGAGAACAGGGTTGGGCCCAGTTTTCTCTGTAAAATACCTGGACAAGACTTCTATGGAGGAATAAGATAGCTACAGCCCAAAACCATCTCCAAAGCCCCCCCCCCGTCCTTATTTCTATCTCCTCAGAAATATGGTTATTTGTGTCATTTTCTCCTTCACTAGATTGTGTATTCCAGAGTAGGGGTAAACCTCCTCCTTCTGCCGCTAAGGCATATAGTAATCTGTAAATAATAGCTATTTGACAGGCGTTTGTTTTGAATCGAGTTGAATCTTCAAACTACTGGGGTCTGACCATATAGTCATATCTCTTAGTGGATATTTATAAACATCCATACAAACATTTGTTTGTTTATAAAACATTTCAATCACACAAAAGAGTACATAGCATACATAAGAAGGAATAAAACAAGCACCCACGGACCTATACGCCAGTTTAGGAAATAGGACGAGCCCTGTCGGACTAGATCTTTTTGAACCGTAACAGGCGTCTAAGATTTAAATCAGAGCGCAGGTATTCAATCATTGAGTGATTGGATCATTCATTCATTTGTTAAATGTAGCCTCTTATTGTCAGATCGATGTAGACGAGGTAGTTATTTTCTTTGTTGGAGTGAGGGGGGTCAAAAATCATAAAAGGTATCGCCAGAGGCACACAGATTGCCTTTGAGGCAAGCGGTTCTAACAGCCCGGGCGCTCCGGAGCGGGCGTGGTTTCGGCGTGCGGACACTTTGGGCAGAAACTACGCGTCCCGGCAATCCGCGGGGCGAGTGGGCGGAGCCAGGCCGGGGGCGGGGTCCCGGCTAGAGGGGGCATTGTGTCGGGATCGCGGAGCTGCATTTGTCTGGTGGAGGTGGGCGCTGAGCGGGCGTCGTGTTCGCCTGCGGTGGGCTGGAAGTGTCAGCAGTGGCCGCTGCCCCGGCCCCGGCGGGAGGAGTCCGAAGAACCACGCGCCCGCTCTCTGCGATCGCTGGCAGGGGTGGCGAGCCAGCGGAGCAACATGCACAGAGGCGCCCGGCGCCCTGACGACCCCTCCCGAGGAAGAGAGGCCGGGGCGGCGCTGGGGCGGCGGAGAGCATGAGGGAGGCCGGGGGGCGGCTCGGCTGCGAGCGCTGCTAGGGAGCGGTGCGCGCTGCACACTCGCCGGGGCGCAGCGGAGGGCGGGGAGCCGGGCAGGTCGCGCCAGCGCACGGGTGCCGGCCGCCGGGAGCTGTTCTGATTTCCGACGCGGACGCAGGCGGCCAAGAGCAGCCCCCGGCCCCCGGCGTGCAGCCAACATGGGCAACGCGGGGAGCATGGATTCGCAGCAGACTGATTTCAGGGCGCACAACGTGCCTTTGAAGCTGCCGATGCCCGAGCCAGGTGAACTGGAGGAGCGATTTGCTATCGTGCTGGTGAGTGCGGGGCGGTGGAGGGGCGCTGGGGACTCAGGGCCATGGGGCCGGGAGGCGCAGCTGATCCCCGCCGCCTCCCTTTCTCCCTGCGCCTGGAGCGAGTCTCCTGCTCCAAGGGGGAGGCGCCCACCTTCCCCATATGGCCTCCCCTCCTCACTCCTTTCCTCCCCACTACAGCCCCCGCCGCGCTCAGCCCTTTCGGGGTCCTGGGCTCGGGCGGGCTGCCTGGCTGGTCCTGAACCCATTGTTTGGCGGGAGAGGCACCTCACAGCGCGTGTGCCCGGGAGGTGCGGCGTGGGCGTGAAGGGAAGGTGGCGCGGGTCCGGCAGGAGGGGGCTGCGAGCCGCTAAGGCTTTTTGTTTAAAAACAAGCAAATCAAAAAACAAAACACAAAATCCCCGCAAACTACGAGGCCTTGCGGACCATCCGGCGGGCATGCACCCACGGGCCGGCGGGGTCCGGGGCGGAAGGGTTGCAAGTGACCGGCCTCTGGCGGCGGGTCGGGGGTTGCGCAGAGGCGAACTTGCAGGCGGAGGTCGCTGCTTGGCGGTGGGGAGCGTCCCCGAAAGGGAAGGAGAAGAAAACCCGTGGTGGTGCGGCAGCCAGTCCCTACGCGAGGAGGGGAGTGGGGGATCTGAAACCCAGGCGAGAGAAGCTTCGTTTCCGCGCGTTCCTTTTGGTCTTAAATCCTAAGCTACAAGAATGTGCAGTTTTGCGGGGACGTGTTGCGAGCTGTTCAGACTCCCGGGGCGACCCCTTCCCTCGCAAGGAAGTCCCCGGTTCTCCCCCCAGATCCGCTTCTCCTAGCTTTTTAAATCCAAAACACTGAAGATTCCCTCTTTCTCCCTTTCCTTCTGGGGCTAAGTTTCAGGGCCCCTCCCAGGCAGAGCTTGTCAGCGCTATTAGCTCAAGAGGGTGTGGTGGCTTCCCCCTCGGCCCAGCCGGAGTCTGGACTGCAGTTGGTCCCCGGGTTTAGAATTAGTGTCCAGCCTCTCTTAAAGGATGGTGGGAGGGAAACGGGCAAGATCGGACGCGTTCCTATTCCTCACATCGCACATTTTCCTTTTCCTAGCTGGTTACCTTCAAACTCTCCAAGGCTAGACAGCAAGAGAAACTTGTGCTCAAGGCAGCCAAATTATGCGTCTGCCTGCGGATTTCGGGCATTGTAACCTCGCAGCTTTGGGAAAGGACTCGAGTCTGGACACTGGGGCATTTAAATTGCCTTTCTTAAGGCCTTTAAGAGGGGCCGGCTTGATAGGGGGAATAATGTTCTGGATGGCAGGTTAGCTTTGTGCTCTTCGGGAGAACAGAGGCCGCACGCTTTTCACGCTACCCGGAAACTCTGGTGTGGCAGTCGGGATATAGATGAGGCTGCCTGCCTTGCTTTGCATCGTCTGTGATCCCCCACAGCTGCTCCCACCGTTGTGCAAGATGCGGACGCTCTGAAATGAAACAGCATAGGATTAATTACTTCTCAAGGCAGCCTGGGTGCATACTTGACCTGTCTTTTACAGAAGCAAACGTTTTTATTCAGAATCCTCTTCCTACCAGACACACGGTTCTCTGGATTTTCTGTCTTTCTATCCATACTGGGGAGTGGGGGAGGGTGTGGTGGTGTGTGTACTTGAAGTGGAAGGGCCAGTGACACAGGAAAACCAGATAACAATAATGCAATTAAGTTCTGCTCGACTGGGATAGCATGTTTTGCATGAGCTTTTGGTTACCCTGCTGATTAATGACACATGGTATGAATTAATCTGTAGGAAAATAATGTCCCTTTCTTAACATGGTAGATTTGTGTTACCATTAAGTCTAGCAGCCACAAGTAGGATGTAGACATTTATGATTCTGCACCACAAGCTCCTTGGGGCAGTGGTTGGTTGTGACTACTTTTACTCTGCGGTGTGTCATACACAATTACTGGATATGGTTCTTTTCTTAATTGTTTATATAATTTTCTAAGTCTCTCCAAACAAGAAAACAAACAATACCAATTTTTTTAAATAAATATTTTTTGAATAGAGACAAAGCTTTTGGGAAAGGCTCAGCGTGGGGGCGGGCCCTCTTATTAGGGATGCACTCAGACCATTAATGTGGTTTAATGTAACTCTCCCTAGTTAGCTCCAGCTGCTCTCTGAAAATCTACAGGAGGAGTTAAAAAGCATTGTCTTTATGGGCTGATAGAAGTGCGACCTTAGGGTGATTTCCCTTGTCAGTGTTACTGACGTTGTACGTCGTGCAATGCTCTCAACTTTGCTTTTCTTCATGAAGTCCTTAAGAAATCAGCTCAAAACATTTAATTCTGGAGATCAAGCTTGAAGGACAGATTTTAGGTGGCAAATTTTTAAGGATATATGTGGAGAAATTTTCCATCCTGAGACAATGGAATCATGTTGGCATTATTGAAACTAATTTTAATTTCCTATATGATAAAGATCATATGTGTGTTTTGGGAGGAAAACCAGATAGTAATACTGTACTGAAAAGTATACAAGTACTTCATTGTGACTATGGCTTACATCAATAATTAACAAGCCATTTCAGGCATGGAAAACAATTGCTTCCATCCCCCAAGCTCTAGAATATTTGAAGCATTGGGGAAGAGTAAATAAAAATTAAAATGACAGAAGTCTATTTCTGGAAAACTTGAGAACAAATCTACTCAATGACTGTGTTTCCCTCCCACCATCAGTCTGTATTGTTTACATTGTATTAATCTAAAAAATAGTGGATATGAATGAAAAGAGGGAGTAAAAGATTGCTGAATTAAAATTATCGAAGGGGTCAACTTAAAAAAAATTTACAGGAAAAGATTTTAAAATAGAGATTTGAGTTACTGAACTTATTGTAATTAACGACAAGCAAAAATTGGATCCAAATCTTAGGAGCTTAATCCTCCCTACGGAGTTTTCCCCCTTTCTGATTTTGACTTCAGCATTATTATAATAATAGTTATAAGACTTATACAGTATTTAAAGGAAAGCATTATTGCTCCTTGTATACATTTAACCATTTGCATCCTTGCACATACCTTTCACGTAGAGCTATAAGGTGATATGCCTTTGTGTGTGTTTGCACATGGGTGCAATGCTTCTCTTAAACTCATCAATGGAAGTGTTTCATGAACTATAAATTCAATCATCTCCTTCAACTTTTGTTCCTTTTGGGTGTATATAGTTCCTGTATTTTATAGGCAGTGGAAGCCTATATTTGTTTGGGTCCCACACATTTATAATTAAATATACATGTGGATCCCCATTGTATTTATTTAACATTGATTGTTGGGGATGCACAGACACATACACACATAAATACTCCCATGCCCTTTATTTTCAAAGATGACAATATGAAGGTGATTTTTGTGTGTGGTGAACAGACTGATGGTCTTTGTCAAAAAATATCTCTTTCTGTGTTAGATTATCCCATAATATTTACAAATATTTGCCTTGCAGACACTGCTTACTACTTGAATGTAAGTCTCCCAGTGCCTCTGTCAAGGAGCTGCCCTAAGGATGAGTTTTCTCTGAGTTTGAGAGGAAAGGATAATTTTAAGCCCTCTGTTCTAAGCTGCTGTTTTCTGTGTGATGTCAGATATCGGGCTGCTCTACAAACAGACTCACAAAGACAGATTAGGAAGTAATGGTTTAGGACAGTACTATCTTACGGCTGATACCAAGAACCACTTTGGTGTGCGTCTTTGAGTCAGTTTCCTTTTGAGTTATTTTTCTTGCCCTGAGGTTGAATGTAGTCATTCTGCCTTAGGAAGAAGTGGGAACATTTTCTGAGTGCCTACTATGAGTATGCCCTGTGCGTACATGTTCTTATTTAATCCTCACAAAAACTCCAGCTGTCAGAAAAATTACAGATGGGGAGATAGATTATCTAAATGGCCTGAAGTCATACAGTTACTGAAACCAAACTAGGATTTTAAGTCATATTGGGATCTTTGCCCCCCACCAATGTATTATACTCCCGTATGCCTAGAACTGAGAAGGACAAAGGGCTTGGACTAGCAGTAAAGCTGTAAACAAAACAACAAAACACAAAACCTTAATTTGGTAAGTGCAACTTTCAAACTGTAGAAAATCGGCAGAAATTTTTTAGAAGTGGCCAAAGTGAGGTGCACTGGATGTTTCTCTTTTAATATCAAACACCTTGTCATCTTCACTAGCTGTTCTATTTCAGGCATCAAGTTAGATACTAATTTGATCCAAAAGTATACTCTTCAGTTATTCCTATCAAGGCAGACTTGAACTGCCTTGGTTGGGAAGTTCAGGTTTTCCCAATATAAGGGAAGAGTCGGCCAGTCAGTGCAGTGCATACACTCCAAGTGTAATTATTTGGGAAAGGGACAAGGACAGTGAAGTTTTAGCATTTATTTCCCTCCGCAAGGTGGTGTTCCATTTCAGTCATTTCCAAGGAGGGCTCTTCCCATGAAGTCTGCTGAGCAGATGGATGGGTAAGGGTGCTTAGGCCATCCCCAGATGCGTGCTGAGTTGTTTTCTCATATCCTGTTGTAAGGGAAAGGAGGTGGAGGTCACTTTGAGCCATTATAATCTTGTCCTATGCAGTGACCACCTGAGCTGTTTTAGACTCCAAAATGGGAATATCAGTTTAGGACTGTGTCAGTATTGACGGCATTTTTCTTCCTAATAATACCAGTGTATTTGGCTATGTAGGAGAAGTTGATCGAAGGCTATTCTCTGGATGAATATGTTCGGCTCCAGTGAGAGACTGGCAACAACATAAATATAAAAAGATGGAATCTGGGGGGAAAGGTATGCATGCTTTTAAGTCCTTAAGTGATAAGACTGACTTTGGCATGTGGCTTCTCATTTAGCAAACAGCGGTGGCCTGGGAAGTGGGAGACTTAGCTTAGAGTTACATCTGCTGTACCAGCTTGTGCAAATTGGTCTTTTCCCTTTGCTCCTTGATTTCCCTCCTCTGTAAATTTCACACAACTGTTTAGACAGTCTTGAGACTTTTTTTTTAAACCATAGCATTCAAAAGTGTAAAATTTCCAGAATATAGGTGCCTGTGTGGCAGGGGGACTAAAAGAAAAAAAAATTTCCAGAACATATTACAATCCATCAGCTGACTTGACATTTTGAAGAGCTTTTATGTAGAAAACGTGTAGGTGTGTTTATTCTGTGTGACCTAGAAAGAAGAATTTCCAGGGTCAGTGACTGAAAGTCATAGGAGTTTAGAGATAAGTATTCTGACATTTAAGAATTGTCAGAAAATGAGTAGTGAGCTCTCCATTCGAGTTACTTAGACAGGCACTGTATGGAACATTCTGACGATTGGAAGGTCTTTCCATCTCAAGACCCAGCTAGTCCATTGTTGGTTTGAACAGTGCCCTCCTTGTGCTGAGTCTGCCACCTGCAGGTTCTGGACACAGAATCACAGCACCTGAGAGTGGGGAAAAATCTCCTTTGTAGGTGCCTGCAGGGTTCAAAGAAGAAAAAAGTGATATAGGCTCTTGTTTGTTCTGGAAATTCATTTGACTTTACTAAAGCTGTTGTCTGAAGAGCTTGGTCTTAATGAAGTGTGTTCTTTTCATGCATAGGATTTGGGGAATAAGCACAATATGAAGGGGGCCCACTAGTCCTCCTGATTAAGCAAGTAATAAATGTCATAGAAGTGGCTAAGAGAAACACTGATTTCAGGCAATTCTCTTCTGTGCGAGAGGCAACTGGTCCCTGGAATCCTTAAGAGAAGTCCTTTCTTGTCCTTCCTGTAAGATGGTGTCTGTTCATTCTGCAGGGCCATCTTCATCTCTGCTCCCCAGATACCCCATTCTCTTCTCCAGAACCCCTTCTTTCAGAGTAACACCAAAGACTATGCAGTTTTCTGATGGATATGATGTAACTTAGAAGCTTGTCTTCTGGAAGAGATCGTAGCCAGCAAACTGCCTCATGGACTGTGATTTGTCTGAGGCCCACAGATGTGGGCCAGGATGGCTGGGAATCCCTAATTCGGGAAATACAATGTCCCTACTTGGTGGTGTCATGGTATTGGGTGTAGATGGATACAAGTGTACTTTGTTTTCACGCTCTTGAGGTGACAGCAAAACTCAAACTGTGACCAGTGGCATCCAAGCTCACAGGGAGGCACCTCATCACAAACTTCCGGTAGTTTCTAGGGCATTCCAGAGGTGTTCTCCCATCGCATCTTCAGTGTTCTTGTGCAACCTGCAACTGACTATTATTGCACATGTAACTTGAATCACTTCCTTCTTTGCTGAAGAAGCTTTGTTTCATTTGTGAGCTCCTGTATCCATTGCCCCAGTCCCTGTAAACTCGGAGGTATTCACCCCTGCTGTCTCTACGGGTAATCTCCCTTGACTGCCTTCTCTATGGGAGATGGTGCCCATGGCCTAGTTCATACTACAAATGTACAGGCTTTTGAAAGATGTCAGATCATTCACATTTTTGGCCCTGTGAGTGGTGCTGGAGTGTAAGGTGTGACTGATGCCTGAAGGTAACAGGCCTCACCTGTCTCAAGTCCTGCCTTGAATTGAGGCTTTGCTCAGGAACCTGATTTCTTTTCCTTGTTCTCGCTTTATTTTTTCTATGCAAGTTGGATGGAACACTTTATTTAAGGTAGTATAATGAAGGGATTGACAAGATAAAGCAGCAGTTCTCAGATGTGATTGCATATTGACATCATCTGGGAGCTTCAAAAATTACAGGTGCTTGGGGCCCACTCCCTAAGAATCTGATAAATTTGGAGTGTGACCGGAGCATCATCCTTAGGAGATAAGAATGTGCAGACCTGGTTGAGAGCCATCGTACGAGGACTGGGTTTTCCCTTTTTCTCCCAATCACCAAGCCTAAGAGGTAAACCGCAGTGAAACAGGTGAGGGGACAGTTGTTTAAGAGGTCCCAGAAAACTTGGGGAAATAAAACAAAATTTTTTTAAAAATTAAAAACACTCCACCTAAAGATACTTGATTCAGCCAAAAAGCATTAAGATGAGAAATACAGAATAAATGGATCAAAGCCTGTTGAATGTTAGATTATTTAACTTTAGAAATGACCATCCAATCATCATCATGAAAATTTGCTGAGAAAGTTTTATGTATTACAACTAAAGAGTGAACAGTGACCCTGAGGTGTGCTTCTGGAGTAGAAAGATCAATAAATCAATTGGGTTTTTGCTTAGGCCTCTATTCTCAAGCCTAATTGTTTGTGGGTTCAGTGAAGGACTTTTGCTTTGATCTCCGGTTTTACCATTTACAAAGACTTGATGAGCTTGGCTTCCTGGAGTGAAATTCAAATACACTCGTGAAATGTAAACAACTTTCATTTATTAAGAATCCTATAATCAAGGCAAATTGGCCTGCTTATATAAGCAATTAGCTTTGAGATTAGAAGACAAATAGGATGCTAGGTCAAGAATGAGCTGATTGTTCTCAGTGCAAGACTTCAGTTACTCCTTTAATAGTTATAAGCACACAGACGTTCCTTGTATTCATGATCTTTAGCATTTATGGTTTGGGATTTGAGGATAGTGTATGTGGTTTTCTGAACTGAGAGGGTAGAAGCGATGATTGTTTCATTTTCATCCAGAAATATAAATAAATCTTTCAAGGAAATGTAGGTAGTGGGTTTATAGCCAGATAAAACGTTAGCAGTTAGGAACAGGGTAAGAAAAGGTATGAGTTTAGATGAGAATATTAAGAGTAATGGGGTTTTATTTTGGTGGGGAAGGTAAAGAAGATGACTGTTTTACAGTTGCAGAAAGATTGTAAGTAGTCTCATCTACCTTTAGTGAATAATGTTGTGTGTGTGTGTCTGTGTAGAAGGAAACATCAGGATGACTAATGGCAGGAGAAGCTGGACAGAGCACGATTAGATTTGCACCAAGCAACAGTGCCCAGTGAGTTCAATACGGCCAAACGTCTTCTTTGCAAGCTGGGGAGCCTAAACGCAAACATAAAGAATCAGGTGAATAGCTTATGGTTAAGGTTCTGGCCCTTAGTTCCCAGTAGAGTCAGCCTTGTGGTTCTTCCAAGGAGACTTCCCTTTTTGGTGACCATCAGCTTTTTTCATGAGTCGGGATTGTTTATTCCCAAGGACTTCTCCTGGTGAACCTAGGAAGCCAATTCAGTCCTAATGTTGGGACCAGGCTGCTGTAAATTTGGGATTGATGATTCCTCCAGGCTTATCACAGATGAGTCTACTGCTGACTGATCAGGCCATCCATATGCAAACCTGCAGAGACCATTTCGAACTGTGTGGCCTTCCGGGTTTGTGGAACCGTTCCGTGGGCCAGTGTTGAGCCTCTCTGGTGTCCTATCACAGTAAAAGTTTTGAATCTCAGGTCAGCTTTTTTTGGAAAGCACTTGTTTGGTTTAGAAATCTCCCAACCAGGCCCCAGTACTCACTTAATGAACTACTTCTTCAACATTAAACATCTATTTTTTTTTCTGTTATTTCACCATTATAAGAAATCCCAAAGTTGGTTTCATCTAATTTTTTTCGATTGATAATAGAGAAATTATGAATAGAGAAAATAAAAATTCTGTTTTTGTTCTTTAGGATGATATCTCCTAATTAACCTTTAAAAAAACCCTTTTCATTGAAGAATAAAATACAAACAGAAATGGGTCTGTATCAGGTGTGCAGCTTGATAGATTTTCACAAACTGGGCAATGTTGGAACCCACCCCTAGATGAGGAATCAGAATCTGTTTCCCTGTTTCTTTCTTCAAACATGGTTCGATTTAATTCCTTGCCTCCCCAGCCAGTCACTCACCTGAACTTACTTTCTAGGTGGCCACACTTATGTGGGAGAAAGGAGACCACAGGATTGTGTTTTGTGGTCTGATTTTCAATGACTTTAGCCATGAGGTTTCCACTGCTTCCTCTGAGAGAGCTCCCCAGTCCAACCTGGCCCAACCATTAGGAAATACTGACATTGCAGCATCTTCCTGTCGCTCTTTGTTGTGACATCATTGATGACCCTAAGGGGCTTGTTTTATGTGGGTATCGTATCTCTATTTTTCATAATACCAAGAGGGAGCCATTTTGATTTGTGCTCCTAGTGTGAAGCATGAATGGGATGGGTTTTCCACAGAGAAAATAAATGCATTTTGGACTGCAGTACTTGGAATCTTATACTTTCACGTACATGCTTTGTTTATCACTCTCAAGCCTAAGTTTTGGCCTTTAGCTTTTGCCATCTTTCTTGATTCTGTTGAAATACTAATGTGTGTTAAGACTGTACACTTCATGTTCTGGTTCAGATTTCCCACCCAAGCCCTATTATGTTACTCTAGACAGTGATCTAATTTGTGAATCTCTTTGGCCACATTTGTTACTGATGGTTTACCTTCCAGATTTTTCCTCTGCAACCTCTGCATCCCTCTCAGCCTTCTCCTGGAAGTCATCCGCAGTCTGGCCAGACGCATAGACAACCCTGTTTCGGAGCCGACTTTCTCTCTGTCCACAGAACAGGCCCGCACTTTCCCTTTACTGGGTCTCTTCTCAGTGATTCTCCTGTGTGTTTACAGGCTCCCTTTGCCTCTCTGCTCATTGAAATTATATCCAGCCTTCAAGGCTCTTCTGAAATCCCACCTTTACAAGTGCCCTTGCAGGCCCATGTCAGCTTGGCGGAGGTAGGAAAAACAACTCTGCCTTCTTTGATGTTTTTATAGTATGAATAGTATAAATTATTTATCTTACTCATGAGATCCCTGACCAAGTGTCAGCTCATATTTGGTCTGAGGTGTGACTGTACAATAAAGGATGCTTTTTAATGTAGCTTTGTGGTCACTCATTACACTCTTAGCCATCAGTTTATGTCCCTGTTTTACTCGCCAGTTCACACTGTGGGCTTGGGGAAGGCAAGGCCCATATCTTACAGGTCCTGGCACTGTTCTTATCCAGCACAGTGCTTGGCCTGGGGAACGTCTTAGGTAATTACTGAGTGGAGTAGAAATACCACTGAAATATGACAGGGAATTGAGTGGCTCCTTGCCATGCTAGGCTGATTGTTAACTGTCGTAACTTGCCTTTGTGTTGAAATGACACTTTGTCCCAGATTCTTACTCATCTTGGTATTCCCCACATCACTAGATTGGACTGAGTGCCCAAAAATACTAAGTGTTCAGAGATCCCAAGCTGACATATGCTTCACCTGGCTTGTTACGGGAACACTGGTGAGTTAGGAGAAGACGAGGAGGGTGGTGGAAATGGCCAAAGAATATCAGTGGCGTTTCGCTGTCAGAAGCCTGACTGGTGTGCCATGATGTGCTCTTGTCCAGCGAGTAGTAGCGCAGTAGCGTCAGGCTTCTCACTGTGTCCTTCGTGATGGACTTTTTTAAAATTTGGAGTAAGGCGAGGTTAAGTGGCCAGCATTTCTTATTTTGGTATTTTAGTGTCTTGCTGTTTACAAAGTGCTTCCAAACGATCCTTTGTGATTCTAAGAGTTCTTAATAAATGAGGCAAATGGGGCATGAGGGTATGTGGCTTGAAGTTATATAAGAAGTTGGTGAAGTTTGTGATCCCATTCTAGGTTTTTCACACTAAATCTCCAGGGAGCATTCACTGTAAAATAAGATCATTATGTGCTGGCTCCTGTCCTGTGCTTTGCATTATCTCTGACGTTCTTGGTAAGCCTTGGAGGGAAATATCTTCATTTACCAATGAGACAGTGGGGCTCAATGATAAAGTGGTCAGGACTGAAGGATGAGGCACGATCTGAATCCAGGTCTGAACGGTGAGAGCACCTGCTGCTTTCTACTGGACTGCACTATGTTTTCTGAGTTAGCTATGTTGTAAGTATATGCTTCCTGTTCTTTGTTATTCATACACCCTCTGGACTAAATTCATTAATGCACACAAAGCTATACTTGGTCTTTATAAGTCTAGCATTAGTATAGCTGGAGATATACTTAGATAAGCTCTAGTTCAGAGGGTAAGTGCCATATCTATATTTTCCGTGTTCAGAGAAAGTTTCCTTGAAACAGGAAATAGAGATGCCAGTTTGTGTCCAACCACTGCTAGACTAGTTTTTATGCTACATCATGAAGTTCTGCTCATTTGTCACTGCTTTAGAAGGGCATATACTTGAATCAGACAGTCCCAAAATACTAGGGAGCACTCACTGTGAGCCACACAGTGTTGTGGGTACTGGGGGTGCAGTGCTGCACGGAGCTGCCAATCATTTGCCCTCATGGAGTTTACAGTCTAGAGATGGAATAAGGTGCTGGGCGTCCACACCGATATATCAGTGAGACTGCTCGGAGGCTGCAAAGTGCTATGAGAGAATAAAACAGGATATGCAGGGTGAGATAATGCCCTCAACGTTAAGGTCTTAGTGATGGGGAGCAGGCAGCCAGTGTGTGAAGGCTGGGTAAAAGCCCTCAAGCTGGAGTAGCCAGGGCTCCATTTTTTTTCTCCCCCTCCTGGCTCAGGATGGGGTTCCACAGACCCTAGAGCAAATGAGGAGAACAGCATGTGGGGATGTGCTCAGCCCAGTTGGCTTCAGATACTGCCTACGGGGAAGCCTCAGAGCAGAGGTGCAGGGGTCTGTTTCCTTTGTCAGACAGAGCCATTTCTTTTAAGTGGCTTTGGGCAGTCACAATTCTGCCACTTGTTAAAATCAGATGATTTTAACAAATGATCATTGCAGTATTGTCACTATTCTAGACCCAAGGGACATACAGTTTGAGAATGGACTGTCTGATTAGTGTGAACAATGCTCTTGTAAGTAAAATGCTCTTGTAAGTAAAGGCACTCCTAAGGCCAGTACTTGGAATGGTCCATTTTATCTGCTTGAAGCTGTAGGTCAACCTGGGTCAACGTAGAAAGAAATTTCTTTTTTGCTCTATCTTGCTATTAGCTTGTGGCTTAGATTTCCTTCCTTTTTTCCTTTCTTTAAAATTTATTTTAAGGGTGTAGAAGAGGTTTGATTCTGAAGTTAAAAATAAAAGCTGTACATAGTTAAAATTATCCATAAACTCCTGTACATTGGCCATAAAAGTATAGTTCTTGCACTGTTCTGGGTATACAACCCTAGAAAGTAATTCTTAGGCACGTTCAAGTTTGAGAACTTCTGAACTTGACTGAAAGAGCAGCCACCAAAGAAAAGTCTACATGTAGATGTCTAGGCATTCAGACCATCCAGCCTTTAACCCTCAGACCTCCATCAGTGACTGGAGAACGGGTGGGAAGTCTAACATCCTGCTTGCCTATAGATTTACTCCATTCTTGTGCCTCATGATGCCTCTAAAGTATGTATTAATGGATTTATTTCTTGTGATGACTTTAAGACAGCCCTCAAGTTAAAAGTAGGTTTGATGCATGCACAACAAGAACAACAATGTAGGTCACGTAGTGTGCATGTATTTAATCACTTCAGCAAACATGAGAGGTAGCTCAGGAGATCTGAAAGGTAGGTCTGATCCCTGTTCTATATGAGACACTCAGGGTCAGAGGACATAAGGGACTTGCTTGAGGACATACGTTTCTAGTGAATATTAGAGCTGAAAACCAGCTCTGTTGACTCTAAAGCTGTGTTCCTAACATAGGTTTTTGACTTCCAATTACAAAAATGTATTAAACATAACAAATATAAATGTCATCATTCAGAGTAACTTGAAAACCCTGTGAGGGTAAGTTCAATACCTTTTCAGCCTCTTAATTTTGCTGGTACACACACACACACATACACACACATACACACACACACACAGTGAATAGTGACTATATATCCTTCAAGTGAAGAAATTAAAGATAAAATCAGAACTGGATGAATAAGCCACTGTCCATTGTTGAAAGGCCAGATAAGCTTGTGATCAAATTGGCTTTCTTCTAGTAATAGTTATCCTCTGAAGGCTTTCTGAAGGCTCCCTTTCAGATAACTGTCTCTGAACCTTTGTTTTTTTTCTTTTTTTAATGTCTCTAATAAAATGACTGTGTTGTTACAGCTTGAAGGCTGTGCAGTAAACCTTTTGATCAGCCCTCAGTGACATCCCACAGACCTGGACTTCCTTGTGAGAGGTACAGCCGTTATTATCTTGTATTGATAGACTTTATGTTAGGTGTTGCTTATTGTTAATAAACAAATCCCACGTAATTCCATTCATTCTTTCAATGAATGTTTTGTCTGGATGTTTGCTCCAAGCCAGGCACTGTGAAGATGCTGGGACACAAAGGTGAATAAAATGTCACCTCTGCATTTGAGGAGCTAACTGCTCAGTGGAAGAGGTAGGCACGAAAAGGGAAAGAATAGGATTTTTAAAGGCATGTATCACATACGTATGTGCTGTGTATATAATGTGCTGTAGAAGGGCATGTTGAGGTTAAAGTCTTCTAACCTTTTAGGTAAGTTGATAAATCTAGACAAGTTATTAATTTGGTTGAAAATTGTAATTCATAAAGTACAGACACAAATGAATTGTGCTCTGTGCCTGAATGCCTGAAGGTTTCAGTGTGTCCATGTAGTAGTGTAAAGCATAGAAGGTGATAAAATGTGCTAATCCCCAGGACAGCCTTTCAGGTAGGAGAAGATTCTACTCTGAAGAGAAGTAGGCTGTGAGACCCACTCCTCTCTGTTCTGAGCATTCAAACCGGAGTAAACATCTCACTTTATCACAGGAATTGATGGCACTGGATCATTAGGACCCAGAATGGGTTTTTAGCTTGTTCATGAGCATAGCCTTTGGAATTAGTCCTGAATTTGAATTGGGATTTTGCTGCTCACGGGTTGAGTCAATCTTTCTAAGTGTGGGTAACCATGCCTGTCATATGATCTCAAGAGCCATCTTTTGGGTTGTTGTGAATATTAAATGATACTGTTCAGTACAGTCAAGTTGTGGCACTCGGGTTAGTACATCACACATAATGGTTGCTCTGATTGTTTTACACCCTTTTTATTTGATTTTACTAAAGCACCGACTTGCGGAGCTAGGCTGTGGACTCTAACGGGGCTTTTGTTACATCATCATCAACCTCAAATGTGAAGAGCATGCCGCATTGAACTGATGGTGGCCTGTGCTTGCCGCTCCCACCTTAAGATTGCTCTTCCTGCCTTCTTTCATATAGGAGTGCTTCCAAAGGTCAGGTTTGTTGTATGTAGCCTCTACTTGGATGATTTATCCTGACCCCTGCACAGTTGTGCCATATAGAAGAAAAGAGCCTGGTGTTTGAGGGCATTGGATGGTTCCATTTCAGAGCCTGGTGGGAGTGGCAGCATTTCTGTAACTGGAGCATACACTACCATGCCATGTGCAACGGTGTGGCCCCTAAGCAGCTAGTGCACAGGAGAAAATGCTTTTTGAGATTGGGACCATCTGGGCCTTGAAGAAATGGCTGTTGAAGTTTTCTTTGGCTCCAGTTCCATTCTGGGATGGATGGAGTCATTCTGAATTCCAATAGTGGCAAAAAAAGGATTTGTATAACTTTCATATAGATGGCCTTGTATTTGATTTGATTGAGTGGAGAGCATTATTCAAGAAAGGCTTCATCCTTGGTTTAAATCCACAGTGCAATGAAGTAATTACAGGTTGCTTTCCCCAGTAACCTCTTACTGTATTTTTTTTTCCAGAAGGTTCCTTATTAATCTGTTTGGGTTATATACTACACACTCAGACAGAGCTAAGCCTGTGAAACAGGCCAGTCCCAGATCAGATCAGTGTGCCACCCCTGTCTAGAAATAAGAGCCTAGAATTTTCTGAGAATGATTTTAGACATTCTTCTTTCTTAATCACTTTCCAATGAGGAAAACTGCTCTTTTTCTCTCAGCTGGTGAGTGTCACTTTGCCCTTAATTTTAGAGTGGCATTCTACTCTTTAAAGTTACCAAGAGGAACTAATCCAACAGAACTGTCAGACTAGTATGAAATGAGATTTTCTATGTTCTCAGACTTTGAGAGTCCTTAAATCTGGTGCATGTTTTTCTTGGTGCCCTGTTTCCATATCAAATGGCTGTAACTTTTGTATTTTAGTAATAAAGTTATGAACCCAATCTCTCAGGCTTCTTGTGCCATTTACTGTAGCCCTTAGTCAGCTTAGAATTGCATGGAAGGAAGGGGTGAGCCAGCTTTGTCTGAGAAGGTCCAGATGAAAAGGATTATAATATGGTACAAAAACATTAGCATATCCAGCCCAGCCGTGTGACTCATTCCTTTTGGGGTATCCGTTTTGACAACTTCTTTGAATCACACATCAATCACAGTGTTAGTATTTTTGGCAGGGCGCTAGACCTTACCCTAATGCTCGCGATAGTAAATGCCAAAAATGAACAAAGAAGAGAATTATAAATGAAACATCATAGCGTCCCATGTAGTTTTTTCTTGAACAGAAAGAAAATTGGGAGTTAGGAGATATCTTTTTCATGGTCTCAAGAAAAGATGCTACTTTTATCTCCATGGAAGTAAGAACTTGCAACTACCTCTGCTGTACCTACTGTTCCTCCTCCTGTGTTAGTTGCCACTTGGGCTTTCCTTCCCCAAGCCCCTCTCCTAACCTAGGAATAATTCTTTTAGGGCTTCAGGTTTTTCTCATGATGTCCTGGTGACTAAGCTTGCTCTGGGATCGTTACACTGTTTACTGCACGTAGTCCTTCTGGGAAGACAATCCTGTGCACTTCAAAGGAACAGCAGATTCACAGGGTGTATCTTGAAATAAAAATTTGACCCTTTGTCTCTCTCCTTTTCATCTCTCTCTCTTGCAGGCATCGTTTCCTTCCGCGCAAACAGACCCTTGTAACAGCTGCAGTCTGTCATGCTGTTAAATGATTTGCGTCACTGCTCCTAATAAATACGTGCCGTAATTTCATGCAGAGCTCTTTTCATACAATTTTATCAAATAGGCGATACGGTGCAAATAGGCTGTATGGTACAAGCGCACTTTGCAGCATGAGTACTTCAGTACTGAGAACTAGTTCTAATGGACATGATCTTAATGAAACAGCCCCAACGCTACAGAATCGTCAGATAAACTAGAGGAGTTTTGGAAGAAGGAAAACTTTGTATCTTCTGTCCTTGTTTATTTGCTTGAATGAGGATTTCACTGCTTCTGCAAAAGTGGCATTAATACTCTTTACCATTTTTTTAGCACTTTCTATGGGCCAAGCCCTTTGTGAGTGTTCTATGTATATTTCTTAGAATAATCCTGTGGTGTTTTAATCATTTACTTAGTGCTTGAGAAGGATTTGAACGAGGCCTTCTGACTCCATGGCGCATGGTCAGCTAACTCTGCTCTGTACTCTCTTGGTGCAGGTGGAGGGGAGGTAGTGGTGGGGTGAGACGGGGTGGCTGCTTGGAGTAGGTGTAGGTATCACTTAGGAAGGTGACAGTCCTCAGTAACAAGCCGCAGGCTGTAAACCCAAAGGACTGCTTACTGACTGTCACTGTGTTAATTTCTCATCAGAAAGGACAAAGTGCAATTAAAGCATAAAAGTTGTGGGGCAGGGGGTTCTGTAAATCACCAATAACACTTGTTCTTCAAAGAGACCTTACTTGTTTCTAGTAAAGCGAATGAAATGAAATGTAGGAGATATTCATAGTGAGGTGACTGAAGACAATTGGTGGTTCATTCCTTAGAATCAATGCCTCTTTTTTCTTATACACGGTTCACATTTTATCTTAACATAAGATATGTTATGGCCTATTCTGAAAGATGTAAGATTATTTTTTTAATTACCCTCTTTCAAACTCTTATTGCAATCGATGCTAAAATACATTTTACAGTCACTGCTTCATAAGTTTCTGTAAATTCTATAAACCCAAATAAAAACAAACCAAGTCTTCAGAAAACAAAATTCTTACCTTTACTAAGCGAATTGTACTGTTTTTTTTTATATCATTCTCTTCTTTTAAAATATAGGTGTCTTTAGATGGAAAAGATGTGTACTATATGATATTTAAATTCCAGAAATTGTAATATGGTACTGAAGCTACCTGGGTAGATATCATTTAAACTCCATAGCTTATAAAGCCTACACTGCAGAGCTATTTACTCTTTAGGTTTGATCATGAGACTATTCCTTAGGTCTTTGGTGAGTTGCCAGTGTCTATTGCTTGTGGTTATGCTAAGATTGGAAACATTTGCTTTATGAAAATTTTTGACTACAACCAGTGGAGAAGAATTATGACTTGAGGATATTGAGAAGAGGGTCAGTAATAGCTATGTTAACGTATGTGAATCTATAGTCTCACTAAATTTTCTAGGAAAAAACATTTATCTGGAAAACACTGTACTTTAAAGGAAACATTTTTTTTCTTTGATAACTTCTGGTGTGTGTCTTCCGAGGTTGCATATGTGGGGGGAGGATCTGGATAATAAAAGTTTGCATATTTTTCTTTGAAATTTAGCTTGGTACCTTCAACTTAAAAATTAACATATTTTAATAAAATTACTGTCACAGTGGGAGGTGGTTTGATACTTTGTTTCTGTGTGCCTAAATTTTATATCTGTGGACCTCACAAGGTAGAACCATTCTCAAAAAATCATTCCTTTTCCTGGGTTTATGTTTCTGACTTCTAGTTTAGCTCTGAGGGCTCGGATGGCCTGAACCCAGGGACTTTATCCCCAGCAGTGCCAGCCACATCCCAAGGTCTCCTGTATTTCAACTCACCATCTGCAGATGGGAATGAATGCTGCTCTTAACCTTCTCAGAACACTGATTCGAGATAAATCCTACAAAGAGCTTTCGTAGAGGGAAATTCTTTTATACGTGATAATGTGGAAAGGGGAATTACACTGAATTTCAAAGTCCTGTTACTATAATGTCATCAAATAGAATATAACCATTTATACTCAATGCAAATGCAAAACATATTTAAAAGTATTTTTTTTTCCTGCTAATACAAATAATCTCATTGTAATCTTCCACAGAGTGCAGTTTAGAAACAGAAAGTTAAATATTTTTAATTCCATTGCCTGGAGATAAGCAGTGTTCACTCTTTTGGTATGTATTCCTCCCAGTATGGTTTTATTTTCTTGTGTATATTCACATCATGAACATCTTTTCTTACTTTTGATTAGAATTTCTGAGTGCTTGCAAACTGTTACATTGATGGGCACTTTGCGGTTTATTTAACTAGTTCCTCGCTGTCTACGACTCAGGATGGTCTGTCTGTCTCTGTTTCACCAAGATGAATATGGATATCCTTGGCATGCATTCTAAGTCGTGTCCTCAGCATGATGTTGAATACAGTTTAAAGAGGCAGTTCAGAGTGGTGAGAATAAAATGGGCATTAGGAGAATGGCTTTAGGCATTAATTGTTGCTGTAACCTTTAAATCACTGTCTTTCCTAGACTTCACTTTCCTTCTTGGTAACAGGAGAAAATTGAGCTAACTCCTGAAAGGTTTTAATTCCGACTGCAGTCATTTGGGATATTTTACAGATAAGGAAATGAACTGAAGGGATTCCATTGTCTCTTGGAATAAATTCTGTGTTTGGTGGTTTCCTCTATTTTTTTGGTAGTGCTGAAGGTACTGGGCACCCTGTGGTCTAAATCAGTAATCATTGATTATGATTAATGGTGTCTGAAATGGCCTATTTTGACTTCAGGAAACCCCTTTATTGACAAAATCTTACTTAGTAAGTTATTGACTTTAGTATTGTTTCCTTTGAAAGTTAGAGTCTCATCAACTGAAGGATGGAAAAACAAGATGTAGTATATCCATACTGTGGAATATTATGTGGCCATAAAAAGGAATGAAGTACTGATACATGTTATAACATGGATGAACTTGAAAAGCATTTTCTAAGTCCAAGAAGCCAGTCACAAAAGACCACATATTATATGATTCTTTTTATAGGAAATGCCTATAACAGGCAAATGTGTAGACACAGAAATTAGACTTGTGGCTCCCTTAGGTCTTAGTCCCTGGAGGGGGATTGAGGCAGGTAATAGCTAAAAGATACAGGGTTTCTGAAGTGCTTTGTAAGGTACTGAAAAGTCAATAATTGGATACCTTTTGGTACCTGACAGCTTATAAATAATACTGTACATTAATTAATTTTAGCAGGCCCCAAATAGCTTGGGGTTCATCTTGGTCTTTGTTGTTTTTGATGTTTACATTGGAATTCTAGCATTGGGTTTCCTTAGTTATTTTTGTCTGGGTGTATTCGTGAGTTGCTCATGAGGTGGTTGCCTGAGATTGTCTTCTCAATTGGGGTACTTCTTCCCCTTAGATGTATTAATTATGGAAAAGTGAGTTCAGTGAGGGAAAGCAGAAGTAGGGGTGAGAACTGGGATCCTTGGCAAAATAGCAGTAGACTTACAGACACTGTGAAGTGACTAGTGGGTATCAAGAGGGAGGGAGGGTTGGGCTCATCAGGGAGAGGGTGAAGGGGATAAAGGGGCACAAAAATTTGCAGTCCCAATATAAGTTGGACACAGGGATGGTAGTACAGTGTGGAGACTATTGTCAGTGATTCTGTAACATCTTTCGATAGTAACTGCACTAGAGGGGGTGTGAAGATTTAATAATATGGGTAACTGTTGAACCACTCTCTGTTGTTTATTTGAAACCAACCAAAGAGTGTATAACAATGATAATTCAGTAAAAAGAAAAAAAGAATTGGGTTCCTTGGAAATTCAGACCATGTTTTTCATTTTCAGTGAAATTGTCACATCCTTTAGGAATTTCTACCAAATCCATAATCATTATGTTTTAAAATTCAGTGAACAAATTTTTGTTTTTACGAAGGTCTATAGGATATGCATAAAATGACAAAACAGTAGATCACCTAATGGGTGAATGAAAGAAAATGTTGGCAGTTTTGCCTTAAGCCTGTCTTATTCTGGCATTCTACATTGTCGTGATATCAGCTAGAGAGCCAGGTTTTAAAGCAAACATTAGTAAACCGTAAAACATACCTTGAGATAATCTAGTGCAACAAGAGCAAATTTGGCAGAATTTCTGAAGCAATTCCATGACTGGTATTTCCAGTAAATGTATTTAGATATGTTTTGGGGTACTTTTCCTGGCAAAATGGTAAATTGTGCAACTGGAGTAGACTGACTTGTATCTTAGAATTAGTTGGGGACTTTCATCTTATGAAAATGAGTTTCTTCAACAATGTTTCTGTTTAATATCTGCAATAAATCCAGCTTTATTCAGGAAAGTTTTTAGCTAGAATATTTTTGTGTTACTGACAGTGCAGAATTGTCTTTACTGATTGGTGAAGTTTGTTAACAGATTCTTGAAAAAATTGAGAGGTATTTTTCTTCCATTTGGAGTATCTGTCCTGCAAACCTTGATTAATGCCTTTATTTAAGCTGTGAGGATTCAGAGAATTGAGATAGAAAATAAAATGCTAATATTTTTGGAGATTTTTCAAACCACATATGGTAATTGCACACCCATGTGCCCAGCACATAACATGTGATTTATTTATTCAGTGAGATTTTATTGGGTGACCCTGGTGTGCTGGGCACTATATTGGCTTAAGCAGCCTATGAACTTATGTATAATTAATACCATCATAGGAGTATGTATTAAATGGTAGGCTAGAGGTGGTATATGTTCTTTGGGGCAGAGATTGACAAGGAGTTTGAAAAGAAACTCAAGAAAAATTGACTCTCAGAGAGTGAAAAATGAATGGGATGGCTTGGAGTTGGGGAAGGGTGGGGAGTAGTTTTGGGGGAAGGCCTTCTATGGAGAGGCATGGAGGGTATGGTGTGTTTGGGGGGCTGCATGTAGTTGCTATGGCTAGAACATAGGGTGCCTGTAGAAATGATGAGAAATTGTGATAAAAATTACATTTTAGGGATGTCATCTGGGAGCAATCTTAGGGTGGACAAAGTCAAAGTTAGAGAGCTCATTCTTGTATAATCAGGCAGTGAACCACTCTGGAGATGGACTAGATTGCTGTTTGTAAGTGTAAGAATGAAGAAGGAAGACCCAAGAGTTGGTCCTAGGAAGAAAGGGTAGGACTTGGATTCAAACTGGTTCTTATTCGGATCAGGTATTGCCCTGACATTCTTACGGAAGCTGTGGATCCTTATACCAAGAGAAGTCCATAAATATATCTACATACAAAAATTAACATGCAGTTCCAGAAACCCATTCACAGACTATCAGAGGTCTATGGATCTCAGGTTCAGAACCCTTGATCAGTGGAATGGTGGAGAGAAAAGAATTGATTATTCCACGTTTACTTGAGCCTGGGCATTTGTCAGATTTTGGTGCAGCCAACAGACTGGGCCAATTGGGTGGAGTAGCTAGTGTCATAGAGGTCCCGGATATATTGAGATTTGGGGATGTACTGAGATTTCCCGGTAAGAATAAGAACAGTGCATTTGTCTCTGTTAAAGTGTTGAACACACAGTCTGTAATAGACACTCCCTGATTCTAGATTAAGCATAATAATGTATACTTGACTAGATGCAAGTTCTAGATACATAAATATTAATCCTAGCAGATTAATGTAGTGTGCCCTGGTTTAAAGTGCTCTGAGCAGTGGTTTTATTTTACAATGGTTTTATTTTACTTGTTTAGTGTAGGAGGCTACATTCTTACTGTATATTGTTAGTCTTGAGTTCAGGCATTTAGTAGGCATTTATGTTCTTTGATGAAAATGTGAGTGCCTACTCAGAATGACGCTGAAAATGTAGTGTCACATTTAAGCAGGTCTTATTTCTACACATTTAATGCCTTTGCACTCAGGTGGTCTGTATTTTAGCTAACAAAGTCCATAAGCAACTTCTGCACCTGAGGAGTTGCTTTGGAGAATGTCTTGGATCTCCAAGAGCACTGATGATTTGTAAAACAGGTTGGAGAAGGGACTGTGAAATCAGTCTTGTCTTCTAGACATGTGAGGTCATCTCATCTTGCTTCCTCTCTATCAGGTTGAAATCACACCCTGGTGCTCCAGGAAGATGATTGTGCACGTAGTTCAAAGAGATTTTGCATTCTGATATTTAACAGTTACTTTGTGATGTTCTTTGTGATTTTCATCTTAAGGCCCGTGGTTGAGGAAGGGTCACATGATCTGCTCCCTTTCGGCCAGCTTCCTGATCCATAACCGTGGCTGCGGCTCAGGCAGTCCTGTGGCGGCCCTGTGAAGTGCATTGCCAGCCAAAGCGAACTGGCCTGCCACGCCGGTCTAGCTCCTTGCTCCTCAAAGTGTGGTGCCAGGATTAGGAGCATCAGTGTTCCTTGGAAACTCATTAGCAATGCAGATTGTCTACATTTGAGCAAGATCCCATAAGTGATTCATATGCATGGTAACGTTTCAGACTTCCTGGACTAGTTTTCACCAACTGTACAGGAAGGAGCCTGTGATCTCAGAGCCCTTTTGCTGTAGTTTAGGACCATTTCCATTTATTTACTGCTCAGAGGTGATGGGGGCCGTCTGGTCACCGTCTTCCATGTATAAATTTTTGTGGAATTAAAGATGATGATTTAGGTGCCTGTTTGTATAATATCTTTCCTCATAGAGATTATCTTTTGGCCTTTCATTCTATAATGCTTCTGGTCTCTGTTCCTTAGATGATTTTTACAAAATATTTCTGAAATAAGCAAAACAGTCTTATCAGGGTCTGGTCGCTACTAAATAGGCAGAATAACTCCTGATCCATGTATTTTATGTTCTTACTCTGAAGATCTAGGGGCATTGGCTATATTTTTGGTTTCATTTTGAAGGGTTATTTTTGAAGCAGTAAAAGTAGCAAATAATTCTTCCTTGAGGGAACTTCAGACCCCAAAGTACTGGCCTCTCCTCTTGTTTCTGAAGAATGGAACAAGTTGACCAGTGGTCTTTGGAGTCCCTTTGGGTTGGTACTTAGGTTTATTTTAAAAGAGAGAAAAAGAAAGGAAAGAACACATTAATAAAGGGAGGGGGAGGGAACAAGATTAATAATCCAAAGTAGAACTATTGAAAGTAAGTTGGTCAGATGGGAAATGAGAAGTTTGGTGTTGGTGGTTGTTTATAAATCTCTAGGTTTTAGGATTTGAAGGAGAATTCCTTGAATTTATATTTTTTCTGATGGTATTTTAATATCAGAGCTTTACTCTTTTTTTAATGTAAAAAGTTCAGTTATGGGGGAGAAGGAGAACCATAAAATATGTCTGCAGTGGTCTTTTTTTAATTCCCTCAGACATCAGAGATTTTCTAAGTCTTTTCCTTTTGTGTGTTTTTAGTCTGGGCATCTTTGAGTTTAGTGCAAGCTGTAGCTCTAAGTGAGATGTTCTAAAGTATCCAGCTGAGAAAGGGATAGTAGTCTAATCAATATTGTTTAAAGTGATCCTTTAAATCATGCTGCCTTTTTTCTTTTTCAAGGGTATTTGTGTAGTTTTAAAACATTGTAAGAGCTGAAGAAACTTGGCCTATTCAGGATTTACTTTCTCATCTGGTTACAAAGGGAAGAAACACAGTTGTTAATTCATTAATTGCTTCCGCTCATATTTACATAAGGTTGTAGGTTCGGCATTACCTTGCCAGGTTGTAATATAATGAACCTGAAAGGTTTCTCTCTTTTACTGAAGTCCAAATTAGTACTTTCAGAAGCATGTGGCTGATTGGTGAGTAAGGCTTGGACTAGTGCTTGCTGTGTGCAGTTAAATTACAGCCTGCTCACCTTACTGTGGCTTTCATTGTACAGAAATGCCTATTTGCTTGATGTCCTGCCTTTGATACTTTGCCTTATGGAATTTGTTTGCATGCCTGTTAATCTTCAAAATTTGTAGGTCTGGCAAGGTTGATACGTGAAGGAGGTAGAGGTTCGGTTGTGTGGAACACGCATGCCAATTGTCTAAGCCACTGAAACGTGCAATCTGGCCCTCCATGACTGGACTTGTACGTCGTTAACATGAAAGCATTTCTCTTTTCCTGGGCAGGTACATGGTGTCTGAGTTAGTGTGAAAGAATGCAAGGAGGTAGCACCTCAAGGTGCTTTTGTGTAACTTGGAAAACAGCCTTTGCTGTATTTTTTTAAGATGGGGGAAGAAGCTTATTTTTTTAGGAATGCTGTAAAAAACACTGATCAATATTTCATGATCAGTCATTTATAACAAATGATGAACTGTTGCTTGGTTATTTACATGCATCTCTTTGGGGCTTCTTGATTTTGTAGTTATGTTGGTTTTTTCTTTGCTCTGCATGATGAGTGGGGAATAGAGGATGAAGCCTGAGGGGAAGAAGGGTGGATGGAGAGGGATTAGAAGTTCAGGGATTTGACTTAGTTTAACAAGGAAAAGTTCAGGGGACTGAAGATTATTTGTGGACACAGTTATAGCCTCATGTCCCTTCAAACAATATGAACTTGTATTAGCATTAGGATGGACTGGACTATATTGACTGAGTTGATTGCAGTGGATTTTCAGAATAACTCCCAACGTGTGAAGAGAGGAGGGCAGGTAATTGAGAGGATCTGTGCTAGCCCCATGGGAACGATGCTTTCTTTGGAGAGAAGAGTTCATCCAGAAGTGATTCGGGGTAGTTGAACCATTGGAAGGGACAAAATTAAAATTCACTCAGAAACCAAAGATCTTGCACTTTCATTTCCTGATGGCTGAGTTTGTCAGGAAAGTATATTAGTAATCTATTGTTATGTGACAAATGACTTTAAAACCTAGAGGTTTATAAGAATAGTAAACATGATCTCAGTTTCTGTGGGTCAGGAATTTGGGTGCTTCTGCTGCAGGGACTCCCACGAGGTTGCTGTGAAGGGACTGCCATCAACTGAAGGCTTGATTGGGGCTGGGGGATTCACTTTACAGGTGTCTCATTGATGTGGTTGGTAAGGTGCTGCTGGCTCTTGCCAGGAGGCCTCAGTACCTCTTGGCGAAGGCATTTCCATAGCCTGATTGCACATCCCCACACTGTGGCCTTTGGATTTCCATAGAGCAAGGAAGCAATCTGAGAGACAGTAAGATGGAAACTGCAGTGTTTTTTATTCCCTAGCCTTGGAAGTCTTTCACCATCACTTTTGTGATGTCCTATTGGTAACACAGATCAGTCCTATTCATTGTGAGTAGTAACTATACAAGAATATGGATACTGAAAGGCTTGGGTCTTTGGGGACTGTGTTGGAGGTTGGCTACCACAGGAGGATACGTCATTAAAAAAAAATCTTAGATACTTTTTTCCTTTTAATGTAATGGTAAGTCAGATAACACTACAGCTTCTTTAAGCTCACACATAGGAGTGGAGTATATGAAAGATAAGAGTTCTCAATTCATTGGAGAGAAATTGTGTACCTTAGGTAAGGATTTTCCTATGGCTAATGAAAGTATTTTAATTAACACAAATGTGTGTACTAATTGGCTTGTATTACTAGCCTGTTAAATTTTTCAGCCATATGATTGCTCTGAAGGGAGATGAGCTATAGTTAGAGGCCTGCCAGCAGAGAATCTGGGTATTTGAGGCACATTTATGCTTCATATAGTGTGTTCATATATGAAAGATTCTTTTGGAAGTTTGGTCAGTTGTCTGCCCTAGGATAGCTTAAATAAACAGCATCCATTGTGAGTAGGTAGTTATTTTCTTTACAGTTAATTGGAGGTTTTGGCTTATTTCAGCCTTCCCGTTTGGCATGGAGCCCCACAGAGAAGGCTTGTTCCTGTACCTGCATGACTGTGTTGGTCGTGTGTCTCATCTCACCTGTTTATTTTTGGGATGCCTTCTACATGTTAGTGGAGAGTTTTCATCTCACGCTTACCCGCCTTGAGAAGACCTTGATCTCTCCCATTGTGCTTTAACCTTGGCAAGATCTTTATGGCCAACCTTGCACTTTTGAGAACTTCTTTGCAGTTTCCTGTGGGCAGCCTGAACACTGGCCCCTTTAATACCAATTAAAGGCAAGAACCGTTCCTCTCAATGGGTTGTGATTAGTTGCAGCCCATATTCTAGTCATCCGAGAAGGAGCTACTTTCTCGAGTTTCATTGAAGACTATTTAGCTCCTCTTACGTTGTTGGCTGATAAAATCTGAGGAAGAGGCAAATGCTCATTTGAGGTTAGGACCTTAAGCAGAGGTGTCGGGGAATCAAGACATGAGGACTGTTCTTCACCTTATTGTGCCTCTGGGCTAAGCAGGGCATATAAAAACATGGAAGTCAAACAGCCGGGACCCAAGTTAGGGCTCAGGGTCCTAGTTCCAGCCTTAACACTAACTGATTGTGTGACTTGAAACAAATCACTTCTTATCTTTATGCACTACTTTTCTATCCATAAAATAAAGAGTTTAAACTGAGTTCCCTTTATTGCCCCCTGCCTCTGAAATTCTTTTAAATTTGGCTCTTCTCCTTACAGGTGATATGAAATATTAGAAGACTAATCAAATTTAATTCTTCAACTTGAGGATTTGAGAATCAGTCTTTTAAAAGAAGTTTGCTGGGTATTTAGTGGTGACAGGAGAAGTCTTGTCCTTCGTGACAGGTAGAATTAGTGGTAGATTTTCTCAATGAGCAGTTTTAGGGGAGTTTGACTTTGTGCCAGAATGTGAATAGAAGAGTAGAATTGGGTTTGGCATTTCTGAAGCACTTTAGCCAAGTGGGATTTTAAAGAATCTAGGATCTCTAGATGGAGAGGATTATTTTTTAACTCCCCAGACTCTGGGATGTGGGAGTTCAACCTAATTTATGAAGTATGATTTGTCTCTACTTTGTAGTACTTTTTTGCCCTAAAATTCAGGACACATGATTGGATGAAGGTTTTCTGGGTTTGAGAAGTAGGCTAAGAGATGTTCTTTGCATATAAAATGGTAGAATTTTCCAGATGTTGTGGTTGCTTATGTGGACAGTGGGAAATTTCCAAACCTTGGTTGGTCTCTATGAGTCTGGGCATGTAGAGGCTTGGCTTCTAGGTACTTTTTCCCTTCAGAGTGATGTTCAGGGTAGAAAGCATCTCAGTTATGTATGGAATAGTCATTAAAATATTACTACTTGAATAAATGAAGAGACTTAGTAACAGGTTTGACATTAAAACAGATTAGCTGTGAAGGGGAGTCCTTTACCCTAAATACTGAAGAGTGGGGCTGGAGACTTAACTACTTTGAGACTGGGGTATTTTTTTTTTCTTGGCAGATGGGTGAGGGGCTTGGTCATCAGGGCCAGGTAATATTTTTGTTAACAGATGTGAAGATAAATATAACTTATTGTGGTATTTAGCACTTACACTTTTTTGATGAGATAATACCTTGACAACTTCAGAAAACTGAGTCATCTTGCATCAGCTGTAAATACAGGAGTTCAGAAGATGTGAGTTGTACACCAGTGGGCTATTTCAGTCACAGTGTTTGAAAAGGTATGTAACTGAAATGAAGATAAGGTAGATAACAGAAAAGTCTTTTAATGGCTTTAGACTTATTAAATATTCCAAGTTAGACTTGAATAACTAGAGACATAGACCAGGAGAACATTCTTTACAATTAATTTTTCTGTGGGAACCCCATCACTGCCATTTGGTGAAATACACATTCCTGTTTGGGTATGGATTTAGATAAGGCTAATTGGCTACCAGATCGTCTTCCAGTGGGCCTGTGATCCCAGGTGCTGATTCTTTCCTTTGCCCCCAGATCCACTCTGCCTTGTGCAGCCCTTGCCTCTCTACCAGCTCACCTTTATAGACTGTATCAGAGGGCACCTTGCTCTCACTTCCAGTTGTGTTTTGTAGGTAGAAATCAGAGGGCTGGAGTGAGCTGGCTGCAGGCTCTGTCATGCTCCCTGCTAGGATGATTGCCTTTAGGCCTTGAGGGGCTCAACACTTTTTACTGTTGCAATTGAACTGGAACTATAGTTTTCCATTGGTGGATGTGAGCTATTGTTACTGATTTTTTTCTTATATACACATATATTTTGTTGTTGTTTTTTTTTTTTTCCAATGAGTTAAGTCCTTGGAGGGCTGAGTCTTACTACTTTCTAGTGCCCAAGAATAAGTACTACCTGTTTTTGTTAATAGAACCTTTTAATGGAGAAAGCTTTGAAATCTTACTAGTTTGCAGTTAATGGAAAAGCAGTAATCTATGTCTGGAGCATTGACCAGATTGTGGAAGGCAGGCAATTCAAGACCTGTCCGCTGTTCACTGCTGACCAGCTTCTGTGGTACAGCTCTTCAGGCGCGGAAGAAATGGGCAGAGGCACCGGAGCACCTAACCCTAAATGCTCATTCCTGAAGATGGGGGTTTGTGAGGATTGACTTATGTAAGATAGTGTGTGTGCTTAGAACAGTACTCAGCACGGAGTGGGTACTCAATGACTGTTCGATAATGATCCAGTCAAATCCATTTACATGTAGGGAGAAGAAATGGCTGGGAATGTCAAGTTGCTTTCATACAAGAAGGCTTATTTAGAAGCTCTTTCTGAAACCTCTTTTTTTTTTTTCTTCTTTTTTGGTATTCTGGTCTGGGTCATCCTGAGTATTATCTATAACTGAGGACTTAATTTCCTTATCTGTAAGTTGGAAAGGATCTTGACTTTTCTTTGACTTTTGTGTTTTTAAGGTTTCAGTGAAATTTTGTGAAGTCTTAAGCTGAATTTCAGGAGAACTCCTTACAAACATCACCATTTGGCTTTCTCCTTTTAATTAACTACAACGTGGTTTTGCCGCTGCTCTGTTAGGATTTCCTTAGCTTTTTTTTTTTAAGTAACATTATTGAGATATAATTCACATACCTTTTTAAATTCACCTTTTTAAAATCGACAGTTCTATGGTTTTTAGGATATCCACAGATTTGTGCAACCCTTACCAGTGTTCAACTTTAGGGTATTTTTGTCACCCCATATAGAAATCCCCAAGCAGCCACTCCCTCCTTCCCTTTCTCCCAGCAACCACTCTCTCTTTTCTGTTATAGGTTCTTATTTTGGATATTTCATGTAAACAATCATACAGTATGTGGCTGTTTGTGACTTGGCTTCTTCCACTTAGCATGATGTTTTTGAGGTTGATCCGTGTTGTAGCATGTATCAGTACCAAATCCCGTTTTAATGGCTGGATAATACTCCATTGTATAGCTACACCCCATTTTCTGTATGGACATTTGAGTTGGTTTTGTTTTTCAGCTATTATGAGTGATGCTGCTGTGAACATTCCTGCACAGGTTTTTGTGTGGACATGCTTTTTTTGCCAGCTGTTTTCACTTTGTTTCTAGCTGAGGCTTCCAGTGCTGGGGCCCTTTGGAATCTCTGTGCTTCTCCGGTACTGTCAGAGGACAGAGAGGAGGATTCTACTGAAGTCAGGAAGGTCTGCCCTGGGGAAATCTACTTTTAGGGGTCAGATGAATTGGTGGGAGCTGAGAAAGGAGCTTTGAGCCAGGGATGTCTAAGGAATGGAAAGTTGAGACATTCCTGTGCAGTGTGACCTTGGGTGATCAAACTGCCAGCCTTTATATCTGTATGAGAAGAATGATGTTGCTACTGAAAGTGGCAACTTACTCCAGACACTAGTGAGGATTAGTGAGTAAATGTTGGCTGTTATAAACTTTCTTTGACTGCTTTCCATCTCGGAGGCAGCCCTGCTATGTAGCACTGAAAGTAGTAAGATGTGTAAGAAAGCTGGAAAAATGCAACTTGCATTGCTTTCTTGGGAATGAGGGGTTATCTTGTGCTTGGTTAGGACACCAGGAAATTTCTAGCATTCTAGGGTGGAAAGTACCAGGTGGAAATTTTAAGGGCATGTAATCAGTCAGTGGAAATCTGAGGATCAGAGGGGGCTGGTAGACCTGCAGAAAGAGGCAGTATGGCAGTGTGGAGATAACCTGTTCTCTGGAGCTGCACAGATCTGAGTTGAAATCTTGCTTTTGCCAATCTTGGTAGTTATTTAATAGGAATAGTGGTGGCTACTTGTCAGAATTGTGGTGAGGATGAAGGAAAACATTTGTAAAGAACCTGTCACAGTGGTTGACACATAATAGATTATTTCTAAATATTAGTTAATTCCCTTTTTCATCTGGTTCATTGTTAAGCTTCTAGGCAAATTGTCATCTTGGAGATGCAGCCTAGCTTTGAACTATTTGAATTTCTTTGACCTTGGACAAGACTTCACTTTCCTTTGATGCATCTTGAAGGTTTCTGTTAACATTAAAATTCTTAGATAGGCATCTGGTCTCATTTTGAGACTTGCAGAAGTGAATCTATCTTCTTTTAAAGAGTTGTTGAAATTCAATGCATTTCCTTTTCATGGTTGGTAACTGTTTTCTCTGATGTGGTAGCCACAGCATCACATGTGGCTATTTAAATGTAAATAAACTGAAGGGAAATTAAAACTTCAGTGTCTCGACTGCACTAGCCACATTTCAAGTACACAAGAGCTGTGGATGGCCAGTAGTTACTGCATTAGACACTGCAGATAGAGAACACTTCCATCATCACAGAAAGCTCACAATTGCTCAGTACCATTCTATGAAACGAGGAAACTTCAATAGAAGCTTGTTCTTGCATTCGTTTGTATGGATCTATCTGTGGTTAGAACTCTTATCTCCTCCTCATTTTGGATTGTCAAAATGATTGATACCTGTAGTAAGGACCCATGGTAGTATTTTTGTTCAGACACTTATTTCTCAAGTCTCCTTAAAGTTTCAAACTTAAAGATACAAGATAAATTTAGTCTGTATTTATCCTGTAAGCAATCACCAGCTCTTCAGACCTCCACAGCATCTAAGGGATTGATTTCTTTTGAATGAGAATTTATATGCATGCATCTTTTCAAGTAGAGTCATTTAAAAAGAATGTGTTTGAATTGAGCTTGCTCTGAGTAGTATTTGACTCTGTAATTGTCCTTTTGCATTTACGGAATCATCTAAACTAAATCATCTAAACTAACGGGATTTACGCATCACTTTCAGAATTCTAGCGTTTTTCTTCGTTTTGGAATGGCTATATATCCATAATCTAATGGAGACCTATAAACCTGTCATGCTGATCACATTTGGCTAGTATCTAGAAATTTGTAATGTGTGTTGGATTTCATGTTTAACCTACTCTTCTGTTATTCTTTGTATTTTCTTTTCAGCATTGGGTTAGCAATTAGAAGATCCAATGTTTATTCTATTCCACCAGCCCAAATCCCTCTCTTTTATTTATTAAGCATTGTCTGTGTGAGTTGCTGAGAATGCAAAAATGAACACAATGTGCTTTCTGCTCTGGAGGGGCTCCCAGTTCCCTAATGTGTGATGTGGGGCTAGGAATACATGGCCTGTTGGCCTTACTGCTTTGTTGGTGGGTTTACCGAGAGCTTAACTGTGAAATGCGGTAGAGACTGCTCCTTGTTACACAAACATCATGTGTCATTAGCATCCTTTTTAGTGGGATAATTGGAAATGGGGACTATTGAGGAGATTCCTCATGAAATGAGTTTTCTGGAGAGATTTTTCAAGAGTGGGAGGGCATGCCTTGCAGCAAGTGAGGTGTAGGAGAACCTGTTTGGTGGTGATAGGGAAGGACCGAATGGAACAGCTAGGAAACAAGCCTCTGAAGGAAAGGAGGTGAAACCAGGTGTTTGTCCTGCTAAGTGTTTTCTTATGTTCTCATATAATAGCAGTGGAACCTTTGAGATCTGCAGAGTGATGTTGAGCTCTGCTGAGGAGGGAGACTTGTTTAGAGACTGATAATAGTTTAAAGGCCTGTGTAGTGTGTCCACTGCTAGGCACAAGCTCCTTAAAGCAGAGGGCACGCTCTTGCTTCAGCACAGGTGCTGGGATGTTGAAGAAGAGATGAACACAGTTACAACTCTGTGTTGGCTTGGTGGACAACCCATTATTACTGCTTCCATGGTGTTTGTGAGCTCTGATAGGACTGTTGGGTAGGTCAATTTGCAGTAACTTCTTTTAAAGCTATGGTGGTTTGTGGCGAGGCAAATATTTTTCAAAATTGTATTATTGAGTTTCACTGGCCTCAGAGTTAGCTATCTGGGCCAGCCTGACATATGGATCAGTGCTTAACTAAGTCAAGTGCCAAAGCAGAATATGGTTGATATTCCATAATTTGTTTTAGCCCTTCATCCTCTAGTTTTGCTTGTAAACATGTATCTAGTATTTATAAGGGTGTTAACATCATTTCTACTTAGTTTTTCTTTTAAAACCCAATATCCTAACTTGCTAGTAGTACTAGAAGGGAATGCTTTGGATTAGGTTTAAGAAATACTCTGTTCCCAGGAGCAGGGGGGTGCCAGCCCCTCACTTTGCTCTGGTATTGGGAATACCAGGAAAACTTACTGGCAAGCGGAGGAGGGTGGTGATACTGTGAGTCGGTGATTTTGAGTTCTCTCTCTTAACTCGGTAATGGGCCACACGGATGTGGATGATACAGAGCCGATCTAAAGGCACTGGTTTGAAGGACTGACCTTTACGTGTTCCAGTGAGTGCTGGAGTTCAGAAAAGAAGGCGATCTGTGGAAATGGAGAGGTGGGTGAGGATTCAGCAGCTTTATGAAAATGGCTACAAATAGGCAAACTAAAATTCAGCCATCTCAAAAGTAGGTCTAGATGTACATAGTAAGGTGAATTTTAAAAAATGCTTCTGCTGCTATACCCTTTGAACATGAATCTAGTTAATTGACACTAGTCACTCCCTATTTTGCTATTTTTATAGCATTCATTGCCTTTTAATTATTGTGGCCGCCTCCTCCGGGGCTTTGAGCAGCCAAGAATAAGGTCAGTTCATCTTTGTATCCCTAGCATCTAACACGGTGCCTGGCACCCAGAAGGCATTCAGTAGCTATGGGCTGAATGAATGAAGCGTTTGTACGTGCAAAATCGGATCTCTGTGCTGGAGCCAAAGCGGCCCATTGTCAACCTTGGCAAGCGTGCTGGTGGGAAAGCTTTCTGCTTGTATGGCGATCTGACAGCTGAAGTCTTTTGCAAAAAGCGAAAATACCTTCAGATGAGTTATCTCTTTCCGGTCTTTATTAACACTGGTATCCATACTCTCCTAATGTATGTAGTAACTTCTCAGAAGTTTATGAGCTACGTGTAACCTTAAAGTGTTTCACATGCCTTGGCATGGCGACGTCGGCGTGGAGCTGAGGAAGTGCTCCTTCTTCCCTCCACGCTGAGCCCTCCCAGCTCTGCGCCTTCTCTGTTCTCCTTTTCGCCTGGAACATCTGTCCTCTTTCCCCCTTTCTTTGGCTGCCTCCTAAGATGACTCTTGAGATTATGTCCATCCTTCTAGGCTAAGCTCATCTCTCATTTGGATTAAAAAGACTATCTTTTGAATCAGTGGGGAAGAAAGTTTTTTTCCTGCCCCCATATACCCAACGTAGTTGGTTTGCAGGGGAAGGTGTAGTTTGGCATGTGTCTATTGCCCCATGGCTACTTCAGAGTGTTCATGAACCCTCGCCAGTGTGATAGCATGAAGGGCAGCAACAGTGAGCTACTACTGGCTCTGTCAATTACTGGCTGTGCAGTTTGTGGCAGATTGCTGAACTGAGCTTCAGTTTTCTCATAAGCAAAAGGGGAACTTGGCGTGACCAAGTGGGAGAATATGTATGGTGCCTACGAATAGCTCTTAGTAGGGACTTGATAGGTAGAAGTTCCCTCCTTTCTCTGTTTCACATGGTGTAAAAGGAGCCTGTTTGGAAACCAAAAGGAGCTAATCTCCCCAAGTCCTGTCAAAGGGTATGGATTGCTACATTCATGCCCTTGTCCAGAAAGGGAAGCTGAATCTCCCGGGATGCTCAATGCGGGGCAGCAATGAGAGGAGCTGCTTGTTTGAATATCTTTGTTCACAGCAGAGATCTTATTGGGAGTTCTCTTCAGCAAGCAGAGCAGAATGGAGAATGGTTTGACAGTCCTGCCCGTGGGGCTCCCACTCTGCGTGAAGGTGTGAGAGTCATGGCCTTGATTCTGGGTTCTGAAATGACAGTTGTTTTATTTTTAAAAATGCATCTCATGGTCTTGGGAAAGTGAGAACTGTTTCTGTGAGCTTCCTGATAGCTGTGCTTAACACATTTGCAGTGGCATTTTTAAAAGAAGAAATCAAAATGCAGTCTTGTTTCAAATGCACCATTTCAAGAACCCAGAGAAGTCCTGATTACTTAGCATAACAAACAGCAAGACAGATTTTAACTGTTTTGTTCTACTTTTCAACGCATCTACTTACCAGTTTTAACTATTTTGCTCTACTTTTTGGAGCCCTTAATAGGAAGTAAATGTACTTCTGGCAATGATGTACTTAATGGAAATCCATACATGTAAATGGTTCCCAGGACTGGCTTAAAACTGTGCTGCATTTCTGTAGGGAGGTTGCTGTGCTAGCCAGTTTCATTTACTTGTGCAGCAGACTTACCTCGAGAGGAGGACAGGGGAGGCTGCCGTTAGGGAAAGTGTGTGCGCGTTTGCCTTCGTTCCCTAGGGATGTCCTGAGGTGAATTAGCCTAGAACTTTCATAGGAGAGCTGGGGAGGTTTGTGTTAATAAAGGGTGGAGATCTTTTCTGACCCTCGTCAGTGCTTTCTGGGTCCTGGTGTGAAAAGCAGAACTTAGTAGAGGTCAGAAGGGAGTCCACCTGCCTCATAGAGGCTGCTGCCTGCAGAGGCTGGCTGAGGAGTCACTTTCGGCTGCACCCTGACTGCTTTTTTGTAAGGCCTTTAAAAGTACCGTGGTGATGGAGGGCCAGGAGGGCACAGAGAGGTAATAGTCTTAATTTCCAGGAGGACAGATGCTGATGTTGGATTTGCTTCCTTAATAAACCTGGAAAGGGAAGGGGTAAAGCAAATCTAAAGGAAACCTTTTAGGTATAAACTCTTGAGAGGAGATATATGTATAATTTATTTATGTATCGGTAGTTTGGGAGGCAATACTGTGATATGCTCTAAACTTGGGTTATGTAACTCCCTTTTATGAAATAAATTTTTTTTTAATCTTCCCTTTTGGAATTAGTTTCTTGTAGTGATAACCACTTGCCCTTCATGTGGCATGTTGTTAGCGTACCTATAGAAAGCTCAGAATGGCGTAAATACTCCATAGAAATAGCTGCTATTAATCATGCCATAATTATAATAATAATGCATTACTATTATTATAGTTCCAGAATGAGTATAGCAGACTTGGTGCTCTTTTCCTTCTGAAAAGTACCATAAATGTAAACCTTGGAAAGCCAGAAAGTCATTGAAAAACTCATAGCAATTCCCAAATTTAGAGAAAAGGAGTTAGGACATTGACTTTAAGGGTCTTGATTATTTATGGTGAAGGTACTAGCAGAAGTCATCATGCAGTTTGATCATTAGCATCTGTTTTGTTTAGAGAATTTTGACATCATAAACTAGGAATTTGTAAAACGTGTGTGTGGGTTTTTTTTCTCTGCCTCTGAGTAGCAACCATATGTTACACAGATCTCAGACTGTACATTTCTCGAGTTGTCTTGTTGGAACTGTGTCTAGTAAAACCTCTCTTTTGGCTGGTATGCGGTTAGAATTGCCCTTTGATGTAATAAAGACATAGGATTATTAACTACCATTTATTGGGTGCCTGCTTTATATTTCCATTACTTAATTTTCATAGCAGCTCTGCGAAGTAGGCATTTTGCCTCTTTTACGGATGAGGAAACTGAGATTCTAAGGAGTGGGATAGTTTTCTCAAAGGTTTGTGACCGACTAGTAAGTAAGAGCCCCCAGGCTGGAACCAAGGATTCCAGAGCCTATTTTCTCTTTACTGCTAAAGTGGTTGAACTTATGCATTTCCCCCTATTCCTTTTCATGAATCCCTGTCTTGGCTCTCGAGTCTGGGTTCCCAGTCTCTGTGAAGTGCAGTGGAAGTTGGGGGCTGCTGAAGCAGGGCTTGGGCATGGGATACAGGCATCAGCATTGCTGGCCAGGCTAGGGCCAGGCCAAGGAAATGATTGTGGGGAGAAGCCGGCTGGTGGGAGGAATGGTCTGATAGAAGGTGGGCATGAGCGAGAGGGCAGCAGAGTTCTCTTGACCAGTGACTGGTCTCCCAGGGCAGAAGCAGAGCTTTCCCTCAGGCTTACAGGTGGTAGAGCACCCTTCAAAAATCACATTGAAAGGTGGATTTTTCTCTCCTCAGCTCAGTGAAGGCAGCCTCACTGGGTCCCTGAGGTTCTCTTTCAACCTGGGGCACCTTAGCTCTTAGGAAGCTTATATGTGGATTTGGGAAGGTAAGAACTTCTAGTACAGGGGGCATCATACCTTCAGCGAAGGTTGGCCTCTCCTGGTCCAGGGCCTGCACCTAAACCTAAAATCTTAAACTCCCTGCTGCCCCCACCAAAGAGAGAAAAAAAATGGCTACACCCTAGGTTTGTTTTCTTGTTTCTTCAATGATACTCCTTTATCTCCTAGTCCTAAATTGTAATCAGCTAAACTAATAAAATCCATTTTAATATGGCTCATAAAAATGTGCTGGCGGGAGACTTCTTTTTTTAGCAGGAAACTTCAAAGGCCATGTTCTCATTGGTTCCCCTAGCAATGAGAATTTTTATCCAGAGGCATTGGGAGACACCGTCCCCACAGAGGGCGGGGTTGCTGCCGCCTTCTGCTAATGCCTATTTTCAGGAAGAGTTAACCGTTGAATAGTGAAGCATCTGTTTTTGGTGCTAAAAGCACACAAGTGCCCAGGAAAGCAGCATCTAAATCAGGAACGAAATGATTTGCTCTTGATGTTTATTGGCAGGTACACTCTCTTCCAAAGAGTAGAGATGAAATAGAATCCCATCCATAGAAGGCAGAGAGGGAAGGGAGGGATGCTTGGGGAGGGCAGTGAGCGACTGGGGTGGGTTTGCCACGCCCTGAGCTTTGCAGCTCAGGCTGAAGCCTTTTACTTTTTAGTGTTCTCAGAAATATGCTTCCATTAAAAACAATCTGAAAAGCAAAATATAAAATTCTTCCATTTGGGAGTACCTTGCTGAGATCTAGGATAGTCGTTTAAACTGGGCTGTGATTGGAACCATACTCTGAATGTGTAATATGCTGTCAGGCCAGCCCGGTCATATAATGTTTATTATCATTGAGAGTCTGAGTTAAGGAGCCCCTTCCACCGCTGCCCACCTCTAAGTGGGGCGGGGACCCTTGGCTGGGAAAGGCAGGGTAAGGCAAATAGCTTCGTTTGAGGGGCAAAGTTGGATTCAACGGATCTGATCTCTGCAAAAGCTTACCATAGCAATCTGTTGGTGTTCACTGCTTTTTACTATTAATTGGGGTTTGAGGCACACGCTTTATGGTTTGTTTATGAAATTTTTATTGACATGACATATGAGAACTATCAAAATGGTTGCTCTAAAGGCCTAAATTACGTTGTTATGCTGTGGATTTTCTTCAGGTGACCCGCTTAACCATGAGAAAAATGCTTCAGCATGTTAGCTGCCAAATTGTAACAAAAGGCTGTCAGTAGTGTCTTGATTTATTTCACCTCTCCTGGTCTTGCTGTCCTCTCACTAAAGCTGAGTGGCATAGGCTCCATGCTGCACACAACGTTCTGTGCTTCAGTATCTCAATGATAAAAGTCTTAAGGGCCCTACTTCTCCTGGGAGGGAAGGTGCCTGCTTGTTAATAGCAGAGAAGAAATTAGAAATAAGAGTGTCAGGGCAGGTTCCGTAGTTGGTGACAATAGAAGGCAGGACAATTTTAGGGAAACAAGGAAATGAGATGAGCTTCTATTTCTACTAGCACACCATGCTGAGATGTATTAGTAGCACCATCATGGGTGGGTTATTTTGGAATTGGCCAGTGGTCTAAAGGAAACGGAAGAAGTAAAATGTGGATTCTGTCTTTGTCCTCTGACCCTGGGTTGAATACTTTCATTCTTAATTTGTCATTGGGAGTGTGATAGGAATTTCATAGAATGTAAAACTTATCTGAGGTCCCTGAATGTAGCCTACTTAGAATCTTTGCTCACTTGTCTGATACTTCCCTATTAAGGGATCTCTGCTATTTGCTACTCATGACATCATCTTCTCCTTGAGGATGTTACACCTTAGTAGTTGGCATATTATATGATTTTTAAATACCTTTTAACTTGGTAGAGTCAGTGCATGTGGTAAATAATTGGCCATTCATTCATTAACTCATCCAACAAACTTTAGTCTTCAGTTGATCACTTTTTAATTATCAGTCTCCTTTGATTTTCATGCTGTGGACCTTAAACATGCCTTTCTGAATAGGACTTTGATGACTCTACTTTTTCAGCAGTTCATTGTCTGTATGATTTAATATTATTGCTCTGAGGCCTGGAGAATTCTTTTACAGAAGTGTTTTCCATTGACCTGGATAAACTCAGAAGCAAGTTGCTATAAAACACTGACTTTGGACATCTCCCACATCCCATTTCTGTATTCAGTGGTCTCCATAGTCTAATTACATACCTTAAGTAGTAATACAACAGAATGAAGAAGTGGTTTCTGGTGTCAGCGGGTATGTAATTCCTCTCAACAATATATAGAGATAAACTTTGTTGCTTCAAGAAGCTAGGGGACTGTTTTGGGCAAAGTTTGCTCATCCTGAATCTTTCCTCTCCACCGGTTACCCAAGGAGCTTGAGGGATGACGGTTTAAAAGAAAAAGTTCATGAAAGAGGACTGATTCCTAGATATTCCTGAAAAAGTGTGTCTTGTCTGGGGTTGAGTCCTTTCTGGGGAATAGGTGTGAGGTCTTCATTGCTTTGTAGGTGGCCACACGAGCTATGTAAATGCCTCACAGGGTCTGTGTTCTGTGTGAAAGCCCAAGCTATCCATTATCCATATGTGATGTCTGTGCTGTTCCAAAGCTCCCAGGAAATGTTAGTTCCACAGACCACACCGAGGTTGAAACTGATGATTCGTTACCTCTTCTGAATGAGGGGTGAGCCTGTTTCTACCCTAGACGCTCTTAAGAAAAAAAAATTCCCTTTACCTATTTTCAGCCACCCATCCCAACCCCTCCCCCATGATAATCACCCATCACTTCTCAGTGTCTATGAGTCTCTTGCTGTTTTGTTCATTTTGTTTTGGTGAGTGAAGTCATATGGTGTTTGTCTTTCTCTGCCTGGCTTATTTCACTTAGCATAATACCCTGTATGTCCATCTATGATGTCACAAATGGCCAGTGTTTCTTTCTTTTTTATGGCTGAATAATATTCCACAGTGCATCTTTATCCATCCATCTACTGATGGACATTTTGACTCCTTCCATATCTCGGCTGTTGTAAATAATGTGGCACTAAACATAGGTGTGCCTGTATCTTTCCAAATCAGGGATTTTGTTTTCTCAGATAAATTCCTAAAAGTGCAGTTACTGGATCCTATGCTATTTCTATTTTAAGTTTTTTGAGGAACCTCCACACTGCTTTTACAGTGTAGGAGGGTTCCCTTTTCTCCACATCCTCACCAACACTTCTTATATCTTTCTGTCTTTTGGATAGTTGCCATTCTGATTGGTGTGAGGTGACACCTCATTGTGGTTTTGATTTGCATTTCCCTGATGATTAGTGAAGTGCAGCATCTTTTCATGCACCTGTTGGCCATAGATATGTTGTCTTGGGAAAAACGTATACTCAGATCCTCTGCCTATTTTTTAATTGGATTATTTATTTTTTGGTGTTGAGTCATATAAATTCTATGTATTTTGGATGCTAACCCTGTGCTTTGTTTCTCAATGACAGACACCAGCCCAGGGACTTGCTTTGCAGCAGGCCTTTGATGAATGTTTGTTACATTTAATTGCTTGTGGACTTGTTGAGTACTGAGGTGTGATTAGTTAAGCCTAATACATTGTAACTAAAAACTGTTTTTCAGTTACAAAATAGAAAATTATTTTATTCCAAAAACAATGAAATATAAAAGTTACAAGCCTGATGGAGAAAGATTGTGACTTTCAGGGGAAAGTTGGGAGTCCCATTTATATTGCATTCAAAAGCTGAGGTTCAGTTCATTTTAATGTCTGAATTTGAACTCCATGCATAATCATTAAAAAAATTTTTTTATTTGGATCTGTCAAGTGGAGGTCTGATTAACAGGGCAAAAGGCACCATGGTAAATATGTTTCTCTTGAACTTAGTCCATAGAATGTATGTTGAAGAATGTCTTGGTGGCCATCCCACTTTCCCATGGAATGGATAGGACCAGTCATCTAGAGCTGTGTTGCTCTGTGCCTGGAGGGTTTGCCCTTCACAAGCTGACCTATTGGGTTGGGCCTGTTGAAATCCAGCTACCCTTCTGATGGCCACATTCCCCTGGCCTCTCCTGCTCTTCTGATGTGTGTGGAAAGCACTCACTGCTGGGAATTTTGAACTTGGTTTTCCTAGGTGGACCATGGACTGATTCCAACAATCGCCCAATGCAATCAAACCACTTACTACTAAACAAATATTGTTGCAATTAAGGGATTACTTAATCTTTATGTAATCACAAAGGAAGTGCTTTCATATATATTATTTGTTCCTCATATCTGCCTTTTGAGCTAGGTACTGTCACTACTGTCCTCAGAAGCCTAGAGGTCTGTGGTCAGCCTTGTAAATATTACCGTCTGTAGATCCAAGGTTCCAGAACCTCCACCATCACACCTAATTGAAGATGTTCTAGGTAGTCATCTCTGTGTTTAAACTAAGACCTTCTATTCAAAGTCAGTCCTGATATTTGCCGCCAAGGAATCCTTCCTTCCTTATATTTGTCTTGAATAGCAGTGACTTTGCACATTTTCTTAAAGATTTTTTTTTGCTCTTTGTTGAAAAGCTTCATTGTCTTACTGAAAGTTAGGCTAATATTGTAAGAATTAGGAAGCCTCTGCTGTTTATCTTTTCTTAGATAACAATAATTCATAAAGATTCTACATCTTGGTAATGTTTAGAGCTGAAAAACCATATTGAGGTTTGCTATCTCAGAGGAGGAGAATGTTGGCGTGCTAGGATCAGCTTAAGTGACTCCAGATAAGCAATCAAAGAAGTGTTATCTCCACCTTTATGCCGCCTAAATTAGAAGGCTATCTATAATAACTGTTGAATAATTCAAGGGCTTCATGTCCCCACAAGTTTTTGTTAATTGCTGAATTTCTAATGGCTTCGAAGACCTTCTGATAGTTCATGCACAGGATTTTAAAACAAAGGTAGTGTCACGTTGAGAGAGATTCATGAACTACAGTGCTGTTAGAATTAGTGAACCAGCTATTGAAAAGTACTGAGGACATCCCATGTGTGGATGTCTGTGGCTGTCTACTTTGTATTTACAGAGCTCAGACTTTGTTTTAAATGAAAATAATCACCTCAGTGATTTAACAATGACTGTTAAAAATATCATAGTCATGAGTAAAGTAAAAGTATTCCTGTTTATGGCTGGTTACAGTCTGCATGCTATTTCTCAATTCAGATCAAATTGGGGGTTGTGTGAATGAAGGGAGCATTTTTCCCCCCCAAAAAGGCTCATAGGGTATGAGGGAGAGATACTTATTTTGTCTTAAAAAACTTGGGTTTCTAACTCTGAATTCTTACGTGCCTCTTAAAAATCAACTGATTTATTTCCTCATTTCTGATGCCAAATTATAATGATTAAGGTAATTGTTCAGCTAAGGTATGAAAATCCATGACTTGTAGGAAGACAAAGGTGGATAGGATGTTGGTATCTTTCACACCCTAGTTTGAAAAGTCACTGTCCTTTCTTGGCTAAGCTGAGGCATGAATCAGTATCATAGCAGTGGTAGCCACACCCTTGTAGTGTTTTATTTCTTCGATTGATTACCATTTGTTCTTGCCGCTTTAGCCAAGACACAGATCACCAAACTTCGGACCTGAGTTACAGCACTGTGTCTTGGTAAATTGTTCCTTGAGGTCAAAGTTGGTGTCCAAATTTGATGTAGCCACTTGTGTCTTTAGGGCAACTTCACTCTGAAACCCTCAAAGTTTGTCTTGAAGAATGCCAAATAAACACCCTGGAAACTGGTAATGATCTTCTGGGAGATTCTGACGAATTGAGGTTTCACAGCAACCAAGGGTAAAAGACACTTGGTTTTTCAGAAAGCAGTTACTGAGGGATCAAGTAAATACACAGTAACTGTAAAGACCATGGAGGTAATTGAAAGGAGATGCATAGAGGAGAGCCGGGAGGAGTGGCGTTCCCCAGGGAAGGTTCTAGTCTATCAGGTCAGAAAGCGTGATTGGGTTGGAGAAAGGAGGGAGGGGGTGTAGGACGGCGTGCTGGTGGGAGTAAAGCCGAGGGCCAGGGATGGCAAGTTGACTTTCTTGGTTGGTAGCACAAGTTCCTCTTAGATGAGCTAAAATTAATTTTCATTCTGAGTCAGATATCTACTTTCCCATATTTCCCAATAGAGGTTTTCAGTATAGTGACTTGAAGCAAGGACAGTTATCGTAACTATGGTACCAGATCTCTGAGGGCCAAGTTACTTATTAGATAATTTTCTATTTGAGCCATTAAAAAGGGCCCTTTTCCACACTACATGCCTCTGTATGTTCTTAATGAAAGAAATCTGGGTAGACCTGTTAGCAAAATCTGACGAGAAATAGTGAACTTAAACGATAGAGAAGCGTGGGAATTAGAAACCGATTCTTTTCTGCCCCACAGAGTCTGGAAAACACAAGATTACTTACATCTTTAATTGTATCAACTCCTGGATTTCATTTGCTGATTCCCAGCTTCCCTGCTATTTAAAACAACTTATTCTTTAATATGGTTTAAGTGAGATTCTCTGCTTGACTAAAAAGAAGACCGCTGTTTGTATAACATGTTAGTTATACCTCAACATTGTGAAAAATGTTTTCTTTTATAACTTTGCCCAGCTTGACTTTTCGAATCCTGGGTTTCTCATCTCCCTCTGTCAGGGTGGTTCATGGAATGACCAGACCCGCTCAGATCCTGATGTAATTACATGGGTAATTTAGGGTGCAGCTGCCACCTTTGGGACTTAATTCTCCTTCCCACCCTCAATAGTGGGAAATCACTTTCCCTATTCCCTCTTGGGTGATTGGGAGGATAACTGGGGTCCTTTTGCCCTCTTCCCTGTTCCCTCAAATCTGTTCTGCTTTGCGCGGCCGTGGTGCTGCTGTGTCCTCCAGGCTTCTGATTGGGTTTGCCAGTGGGATGACTTCAGGAGAGAGGAGGGTGGAGGAGAGAGAGACCAGGCACCCTGGCGCTGAGCCCTCCCAGCTTTCTTGCTGCAGTTTTGGTAGTGTCTCTGCCCCACAAAGGATTCTCGCTGGCTGGGGGGCACTGGGGGGCACACTTTTCTCCCTTCATGTCTTAGGGTCACTTCTGCCTGAATATCCCTTGTTCATTCCTTCACTCACCCCATATCTTTGTAAGTCCTTCAGTCATGTCTCTTCCTTGGGTTTCTATGAGTTGCCTTTATGTTAAGAGTTGCTCATATATATAATAAGATGCCATTGATTAAAAAGTGTATTGTGATTTTAACACCAGAAAACAAATAGTGCATTAACTGAATGTGATTATAAGATGTATCTTGATTTTTTACATATATTAAAATCTGGAAAAAAAGCTCTCATAATTGAGGGAAATTTAAGTTGCTCTTGGTTTTTCATTGTTTTAATGATACTATAATTGTACAGCTTTGTGGATGAACTTACCCATGGTCTAGGTTATGTCCTGAGGAGCAAGTTAGGAACATTTTTTGAGACTGGTTTCTTTTTGTCACATTGCTTACTAAAGGGTGGAACTTTTTTAGGGTGCCACTAACAATGTGTTAGCTCATGTTTTGCCACATCCATGACAGCATTGTATTTTGACTTTTCTAAAAATCGTCCCTAGTTTGATGGGTCAAAGAGATTCTTTTAGGCAGTGAAAGTGAACATTTTCTACTTTAATTAGTTGTTTTTTTTTTTTTAACTTAAAAAAAATCTTTGTGTACTTATTTTTTGGGTCTCAATTGTTTTTGTATAATCCCTTCTATAGTAGGTCAGAGGTCAGCTAACTTTTTCTACAAAGGGCCAGTTAGTAAATACTTTAGGCTTTGTGGGCCATGCAGTATCTCTCCCAAGTATTGTCATTTGTAGGGTGAAAGTAGCCTCAGACAGTAGGCAAATGAGTGAATGTGGCTGTTCTCCAGTAGGGACACTGAAATGTGGATTTCATGTAGTTTTTAATGTGTCCCCAAAATAGTCTTCCTCTTGATTTTTTTCAACCACTTAAAAATGTAAGAACCATTCTAGGCTCATAGGCTGACAAAAATGTAATAGATGATCATTCATTTAATTAACTGTTTTTCCAACTCCCCTTTTTAGATCAGCATTTGAGATTTATAGAAGATGAATGTTTCTGCATGATCAGAAATTAAAAGGATTTAAAAATTGTCATTATTTTGAGTTAGAATGTCTTTGTTAAATTTGAATCCAAACATACACGTGACTTAACTTTAGCTTTAGAAACTTATTTTTTAGAATTCGAATTCATCTGGAATTAATTTGGGTGCATAGTGGGATTTCAAGGTCTAAATTTATTTAATTTTTTCCATGTAGCAAACCAGTTGTGGATCATGTTTGAATACTGACAGGTAGTATTGGGTTCCCAGCTGTGTTTTGGGTGCTTTTGATTGAAGCCTTACACCATGATAATGTCCCATTTTTCACTTTCGTGCATGAAGTATGGCACCACCTTGTGATATAAGTTCCCCTTAGCTTTTGTTGGCCCGTCTGTTTCTGTTTGAGCTTTTTAGGCTATTCAGTTGGAACCCCTGTAGGCATAGTAGATACATGTGAAAGTAGTTTTCTAAAAAAAGCTTGACTTATGTACACACACATTTTTAATGAAGAATGACAGACTGATGTCCCATACTAAGAAAGAAATGTGCAGTTAATAGTTTATATTATAAATGTTATCTGTTGTTTTACCTTTGGAAAATATTGTACTTCAACACATCAATCTATCTCTTCAGAAAATACCATACTTAAATCTGTCTAGCCACCCATCCATCCATCCCAGGTTGCCCTGTAAGAGTTGGCAGGGATTATCGTTAGTCATTATGGGTATGCTGGAGTGACTCAAAATATAATTTGAGGGTAATCTGTTGTTCTGCCAATTGCAAAACTAATGGAGAGAATGGCTTTCTAACTTTCTTACTTTTTGGAGACTTAAAAACTTGTCTGCTCCCAGTTCACTTGCCTATGAAGAGCAGATGTAATGCTCTTTATTCTCCGCTAGCACTGCAAGTTGTTCCTCCTGAACCAAAACGTTGGTAGAGAGTCCATGATGTATTTGCCTTGTTTGGCCACCCAGCTGTATATTTTACACAATCTGTTAAAATTCCTTTTTAATTCTTTGCTTTGCGGGAGAAAAGCCCCACTGCAGAAGCCCTCGTCTGGTCAGCCTGTATGTGCAGTTCGAGTTCTTTCAGACTCAGGCATGTCTGTCTGTGCAAGCTGGTTGCCGTGGTGCTGTGTGACATGAGCTGACAAAGCCACACAACGCCGAGGAGATGAGCGGTGCTTGGGATACAGATGACAGAGAGTACAAGGGGCCAAGGAGTTCTAGGCGAGAGGGTGAACGCGATGACTTAATCCAAAGAGGAAGCACTCCATGCCAAGGTGCCTTGGGTTTAAATGAGATTCATTGCTTGATTACGTCCCAGATGGGCTGTTAGCTCTGCTCAAGAAACTAGTTCCAAGTTTGTGTCTCTACAATGGTCTTCAACTACCATCTGGAGCTATCTCCTTAAAACGCGAAGTTAAATTAGAGGTAATCTTTTGATTTGAAATTTGGAACCTGTGTTTATGCTTAGCGAGACTGCAGTGATATTCTTAGAATTTTTGCTTACTATCCCCCACCCTATATGAATTTGGACAAAAGTAGGAATGAGGAAAAAATCAACACGCTTGCATGAAATGAGAGGCCAGTGTGGAAATCTCCTTGAATTCCTGTTTGTAAGCCAGATTTTATTTTTGTAAGACTTTAAAGGAAGACAGCTTGTTCTTCTTTGGATAATTGGCCCAGGCTTTGTCTTCCTCTTTCAAATATGCTTCAACCAAAAACCCAACTGTGAGATGAATAGAAAAGTGAATTTGGGAAGTAAAAAAGTTTGTTTTTTTCTAAATGTGAAAGCAGAATGTCATGTGGAATCTTTTGTTTTTAAATAATTTCTGAGAGCTGCTGTCTTTTGACAGAATCAGAAAGTCATTGCTTAAGTATATTAGTCACTGCAGAGAGTAAATAGATTTCTGAGGTCTTTAATGTGGTCCTGTGAATGTAAGCCTTGTTTAATCATGGCATTTCTGCAAAAGTGAATTCTTGTGCCGACATCTCTCCCTCTCTCTAATTTCTTTTAGTGTCTTAGATCTAGACTAAGCATTTGAACAGCCATCAGTAAGTATTTCCACATTGGAAAACTAGAAGAACTTGACTCGATAGACTTGTGAGTTTCATGGGAGGGAATTATTTTTCCCTTTTCTACTTTAGAAGTCATATACTATATAATTGCTATTTGCTGAACTGGCTTGAAAAGTCAAACAGGAAAGAGTCTAGCTACTAAATTTAGAGACCTGATTCATAATTTCTTGATCTTTATACAGTGGGAAGTATTGTCACTGACCACTTCATTGTTTCAACATTTGCCAAATCTGGAATGAAGTCCATGGCTGCTGCTTAAGTCTCTGCCTCTGGTAATTCATTTCTACTTAATCCTGCTCATTTCTGAAGAAAACATATAACCAGGGATCCATAGGTTATAACCAGCATAGATGGATCATGCTGTGGGTGAATTTCTGTGCCTCTGTAAGTCTTTCAGAATTTAGACATTGTTCTTCTCCTCCCCACCCCCCAATTAACAACTATATTTTAAATCATGCTTTAAATCTCCTTTCTCATAGACATTTTCCAAGCCCTCTTTCACGTATAGCTAAAGCGAGATTTAAAATAATGGAGAAATTACTTTTTGTGTAGATATTCTTTTGTCTTAAATTCATTCTCCTATGACATTTCTATTTGCCATTTGGAGTTACAGTTACTCAGACTATTACCTAAATTGCATCATTTAAAAAAATTTGTGGCCCCCTCCACACACCACCCCTATCATTATTTCTGAAGCTCTCCAAGTGTCTGTCTTGCTTAAGGAATCATAAGACCATGGAGGGTGAAATAGACTTGGCATGTTGTTCAGTATTCCACAAATTTGTAGACTAAATATATTAGGCTTTCTGTGATTCATCCAGAAGACGTCGTCATCTTTTAAAATCGCAATTAGCACTGTTGTAAAATTGGCTGATGGAAGATGATATATTAAACTTATGTATGTTTTGGATTTAATGTTGCTTTGCTTAAGGATATTAGAGTTGACCTAATCTTGCTTCACCTGGGATATGCAGGAAGGAAAATTGAGAATATATTTTTTAAATTAATAAATTATAAATGGAATAATTCTGTTACTGGGTTTGAAGAATTAAAAAAAACACAAGCATAGATGGTTCATCTGGATAATTTGCAATGAAAGCAGATGGGCAGAATGTAGGGGCAGATTTAGGAAAATTATCTGGATAATTTACCTCCTTTCTCTTCCACTATTTGAACCATATAGAATACATTGGACTTTTGGATGCCAGAATTGCCTCCGGAATTGTGTTTGGACTTTCTAGAATAAACATCAAAAGGGAAATTTAATTTTCCAGTATAATATAAGAAAATAAATAAAGTGAGCTGCACTGGGGTAAGTGGTAGAGCTTTCCAGGCGGTGGAGCTCAGGTAATTTCCTGGCCAAGACACATGGTGCATGGTTTCCCCTCCCATCCTCCTCTCCCCCTCTTCCTTCTGTAATCCTCCCCTCCATCAAGGCAGCCTTTGGAGAAGTGGCCACAGTACAACATCTGTGAACTTCTGAATCCCTTGTTGTTCCCCGAGAGCTGGCATTGGTAAAAAGCCTCAGCCTGTTGGTCCTGGGAACCCACCATGGGGCAACCTGGTATTCATTCACTGTTGTATCCCCAGGCTACATTAATGTTTGGCCTGTGAATAGGGAAAACTCCGCATTATAGAGGTGGAGGGCTGAGTGGAAAGAAATGACATTTGTAGTCAAACTAGTTATATGACTTTAGGCAAAATGCTTAATTTCCATGATCCTTACCTGTAAAAAGGAATGATATCTAGTTCAAGGAGATGTGAAAACTACATTACATAGGAGGTAAAGTGCTTTATATATTGCATGATATGCATGGTAAGTCCTTAGAAGTGTTAGTTTCTTTCCTGGTGGGCCTTAATACTTGTAATTTTGGATGACTGCATTAACATTCAGGTAATATTTTTTGAGCAATTACAGTGTAAGACTTTTCTATGCCCTGAGAGGGATAAAACATGAATGACAGGTAACATTTGTGTGCACAGGAATTATTTTAGGCTATGTGCACATTGTATCAAGTTTAACCTTCTCTACATGGCTGAGATGTGCATCATTATTATTCCCAGTTTCTAAATGAAGAAGGAATTAATTTATCTGAGGTCACACAGCTAATACATGATGGAGATGGCTGAGGCAAAAAGAGATACACTGATGAATATAATACAAGGCGCAATATGGTACTTATTCTAAAAAGGAGGAACCATCTACAAAGTGAAAAGGTAACTTACTGAATGGTAAGAAATTTTTTGCAAATCATTTATCTGACAAGGGATTAATATCCAAAACACACAAAGAACCCATGTAACTCAAAAGCAAAAAAAAAAAATCTGATTAAAAAATGGGCTGAATATGTGAACATTCTTCCAAAGAAGAGATGCAGATGGCCATGTGGCCTGCTCAACCTCAAGAATCATCATGGAAATGCAAATCCGAGCCACAGTGAACTATCACCTCACACCTGTTAGAATGGCTATTATCAAAAGATAAGAAATAAGAAGTGTTGGTGAGGATGTGCAGAAAAAGGAATTCTTGTGCCCTGTTCCTATGAGTATAAATTGGTGCAGTCACTATGGAAAACAGTATGGAGGTTCTGAAGAAATTAAAAGTAGAACTTCCATATGATCCAGCAGTTCCACTTCTGGGTTTTTACCTAAAAAAAATGGAAACACTAACTGGAAAAGATATATGCACCCCTATGGTCATTGCAGCATGATTTGTAGTAGGTGAGATGTGGAAACAATCCAAGTGTCCATCGTGGATATGGATAAAGGAAGTGTGTGTGTGTGTAATGGAATATTATTCGTTCATAAAAAAGGATGAAATCTTATTTGCAACAGTATGGATGAACCTTGAGGGCAATAAGTGAAATAAGTCAGACAGAGAAAGACAAATACCACATGGTGTCTTACAGGTGGAACTAAAACAAAACAACCTGATATATTCAAAGAACAGACTGATGGTTGCCAGAGGCCGGGGCAGCGTGTGGGCAGTGGCTGAAGGGAGGTCAGAAGGGCCAAATTTCCAGTCACCGAATAAGTCCTGGGATGTAAAATACAGCATGGTGATCACAATTAACAATACTGTATGTTCGAAAGATGCTAAGAAAGTAGTTCTTAGAAGTTCTTTTCACAAGAAAAAAATTTTGTAATTGTGTGGTGATGGATCTTAACTAGACTTGTGGTGATCATCTCACAATATATATCACAAAGTGAATCATGTTGCACACCTAAAATTAATATAATGTCATTTGCCAATTCTATCTCAATTAAAAAAAGTGAAAATGACCAAATGATTTAGAAGGCAATTCTAATTTTGCTTGGGTGGGAAAATTAGGGAAGTCTCCCGGAGGAAGGCATCTTTTAAACTGGGTATAGAGGGAACGGGTGTGCTGTGGAGAGACAGAGATGCAGCCAAAGGGAGAAGAGTGGGTTGGTCACAGAGGTAGGAAAGCTTGGGTAGGGCCCAGGAGCTGCAGACCTTGTAGCTGGCTTTACGGGAATAACCAACCCTGGAAGCCACCCCCAGTGCTGGTGCTGGGATCCTGACCGAGGTGCAGTTTGAGGCAAAGCTCCCCGTCTAAGGCTGTGATTACCTCAGTGGCAGAGAGAGATTGACAGAAAGAAGTCAAATCAGAAGACAGGTGACCGTTAAAGGGGAATTGTGGATCTGAAAGGTAGAAGAGTGGCAAGTGCCAAAAGAGGACATGAATGAGAATGTTTGAAGGGTGGTTGTAAGGGGAGTCTAGGGAATTCTGAGCCACAAAGGGTCTCTAGGTCTTTTGAATAGATGCTGGTGATTCTAGACGTGGGAGGGGAACAACTTACTGAATGGTTTCTCCATAGTGTTGACAAAAGGCTGGGCAGGTAACCTGGGGTAGTGGTATTGGAAGCATGGAATCCAAAATGTTAGTGTCAACATTAGACTGGGAGAATCTGACAGGCTGTTGAAAGGTTTGGAGGGTGGGTGGGTAAGAAGAGGAAATAGTGACAAAATGGGGATTATGCTTGGGAAGGTGGACCTGGCACTTGTGCGGGGCTGGATGGGATTGTCTTGATTTTCACAGCAGGACATTTGAGTTGGTGCCTTTATATTTGGGTAGAATTCAAAGTTTTGCAGTTGATATGGAAGGTGGGAGATGAGGAAGGAGTAAAAAAAAAAAAGACCTTCATGTTTTCATTAATGTGTTTATTCATTTAATATTTGCATGAATTGTGTGGCAGGCAAAGTGCTAGCTGCTGGACATGCAATGCTGAGCAAAACTGCATGGATAGGTTGGGAGGAATAGAGGGGAAAGTGGCTCTGAAGTTTTGAACCTCGATCATGGATGAAAGAGGTGCGACATTTACTGAAACACGGCAGGCAGCCAAGGAGTTAGGAGGCCCTGATGATGAATTTTGTTTTGATGAGTTGAGTTTGAGGTCTGTCATGGCAAGTAATCATAAAATTAGACCTCTTGGGCAGAGGTTAGAATGGCGATAGGTGGAAAGTGGATCAGAAAAGAAAGGTCACACAGAGATTCTAGGAAAGTGGGCAGAAGAGCGGCCCTTGTGAGGACAGCTTATATGTTAGGGGGCAGCAGGAGGAAGCTGCAGAGGATGGAGGAATTGTCCTTACATTTCCACATAGGCATTTTCTTCCGCAGTTTTCAAGGTTTTTTAGGGCTTTAGAATAAGGTTTCTAAGCTCAGTGGCAGTTTGGCATTCTGGGCTGGATAGGGCCATCCTGTGCCCTGTAGGATGTTAGCATCCCTGTCTTCCACCTAGAGGCTGGCGAGCAGCATTTAGAGGCCCTTTTCCCTCCCAGCTGTGCAGTCCTAACTCTCTGCAGATGTTGTTTAATGTGCACTGGGGGGTAAAATCACCCATTGTTGCGAACTACTGCTTTAGACGTTATGATTTTGTCTTTTTTTTTTCTTGTCCCTCCTAAACCACAGCTAGGGAAGACTCCAGGGGCAGACAGCACCAACAGAAGGCTTGAACCCTTATTTGGCTGCAAGGGTTTTATGACTCAGTTTCTAATAGAGTTACAGATAGGAAAACATTGGAAATTATGCTGTGAGGAGGCTTCCTGTACTAGTGGTATGAACTTGCAAGACTGTTCAGTAGGCCTGGGATGTGCCTGCATCAGTGGACATCAGTGTGGAGTGGAGTGGGAAGCTTCAGTTCTGGAGGTCTGGGGAATTTATCCATTGCAAGAGGAGTGTCATTTTACAGAAGCCCCAGTGCAGTTCTTCACTGTGGTTGGGAAACACCACTCATTTAAATGTGTCATACCAATGACAGTAGATGTGTCCTAATAAAGTGCCCTAACGTTGATGTCAAACACCTCCCTCCACGAATGGAATTGATGTGAGAGGCATGGGCAGTTCCAGTGGAGTGTGCCTACCTGGCACAGTAGCTTTTCACCTACTAGACGACTTAAGAGTAGAATGGAAATCCTGGGTGTCCCTTAGGCTTGAGGAGTTCTTGCCCTTTGACCTCCTCAAAGGACCAAGTGGTGCTGGGAGGCAAAAAACATTGGCTTAAATCTCTGCAAGACACCAAAGACCAAGCTCGTGTCAGGACTCTCCGCTTTTTCCTTTGAGACCGTTATTTTCAGGGTGGCCAGGGACTTGGGGGTGTGGGGTCAGGAGAGGGGAGGGAGGATGTTGCTTCGGATTGTTCCTCCTCCTCCCTGGGATTCTCCAGGTGTCCCCGTCTTGCCTTTGAACCTCAGATTGGTTCTGACAGGCGCTTGATGAAGAAGTGGTTACTGTTAATCACTTTGGCCTACAAAGCTAATCTTAGAACTGGAGAAATTGTCAGAAAAAGAAGCACATGAGAAAAAGGGAACTATTCCTAAGTACTTTCAGTTGTGTGTAATCCTTTAAAAGCCCGCAAATGCTGAGAGTTGTCTTCTTCATAAATAGTGGCGAAACATAAGCTAAGAGATGCGAGCCGGTGTGCTCTTAGTCGGAGGCTGGAGGAAGCTGGGCCGTGGCAGGCTGGGCAAATTCCCCGAATTCCAAATGGGTTTTTCTGGGGTAGGCTCTGGGGAGCCTTCCTGACTTTGAGAAGAGCAGAAAGTGCCTATTTTGTGTCGGGCCACTGAGTAAGGTCTGGACTACCCTCTGGGTGCGGCTCAGCACTTAATAGAAGCAGATTTAGACCCCAGCAGAGTTCTGCCTTCAAGACCTCGGCAGATGTTTAGTAAGTCGTGGGAGGTAGGGGACTGAGGGGCAGGAAGTGGCGAGGGAGGGCAGGTGTTTGCTGCCTAAGTGAACGTGGCCAGGCTCATCCATCCCTCCTGCCTTGTCCGCAGCTCTCTCATTCCTTCCTCTTTGACTTTTTTTTTTTTAATGAAATAAACATATTGTAGAATAGTTTTAGTTATATAGAAAATTTGAGAAGATAGTGCAGAGAGTTCCCATATACTCCGCACTCAGTTTCCCGTTACCAACTTCATATGGTACATTTGTTACAATTAATGAACCAATACCGATACATTATTATTAACTGAAGCTCATACTTTATTCAGATTTCCTTAGTTTTGACCTACTGTCTTTGTTCCCATCCTTCCCGGGGTCTCATCCAGCATACCATGCTGTGTATTTAGGCATCCTGTCCTTGGGTTCCTTTTGGTCCTGACTATTTCTCAAACTTGGTTTTTGATGACCTTGGCAGTTTTGAGGAGTCCCTGGTCATGTATTTTGTAGACGGTCCCTCAGCTGGGAATTGTCTGGTGTTTTTCTCTGATGACTAGACTAGGGTTATGGATTTTGGGGAGGAAGACCACCAGAGGGAAAGTGCCATTTTATCCCCTGTCCAGGGTACATTCTGTGAACAGGAGTTGCCTCTGTGGGTGTTGACCCTGATCACGTGGCTGCAGGAGGGTTTGCCAGGTTTCTCCACTGCGAATTGTTAATGTGCACCCCTTGCCTTCCCATCCCCCTTTTGCATACTGCTTTTTTTTTTTTCTTAGGTGTGGCTGAGCCTAGTGACTTCAAAGGAGTGGGGAGGGAGGCACCACAGCTTTGAGGATGGGCTATCTATGTGAATTATTTGGGATTCTTCTGTATGGGAGATTTGTCTCTTCCCCCATTTATTTATTCAGTAATTTCTTTATGTCAGTATAGACTCATGGATACTTGTTTTATTCTTTGGGTTGTAATCTGACATTATTTATTTTGAGATAGCCTCAGCTTTGGCCATCGGAGACTCTTCACTTGGTTCCTGTGTCCTTTTAGCGGACCCTAAAATTGTTTTGGGGAAGCTCTTCTTACTTTCTGGCACTACAAGGGTTCCTCTGTGACTTGTCATGTGCCTTTGGAGTGCTTTCTGCCCACTCTGGAGAGTGACAGGTCTCATGCTTAGTGGCCTGAAAGCTAAGGTTTGGTCTCACTTTAGCCCACCAAGTCACTTCACCTGTGTGCCTCTGTTTTCTCTAAAATAAATATCCCACCAGTCTTTAGCTTACATAGTTGTAAAAATCAAATAAACATAAAGAAGACTTTGCACATATTAATTATCAGTCCACACCCATTTTTCAACACTGAAGCCTGCCTTCAGACTTCATCTCTGGGTCTCCCCAAGGCTCCAGTACATGTTTATTGAATGAACCACTGTTTGTTCTATGAATGTCATTCCTACACTGCGTTTCATAGTTATTTAGCCAATTTAATGCGCATCAGTCAACAAGCTTTTCCTTTCCTCTGTGAAAGTTTGTTGAGTTGATTATCTTGTATCTCTTCATTATGCATAGCATAGCACTGGCTCACAGGTACTTCTGTTGAGAAGCAAATAATGGCGGAAGCTGAATTTAAAAAGAAAAAACAATGAGGGACTGTAAGTAGACTTTGGGGATAGTATCATTTCTTCTTTCTTCCTATTACCTCAAGCCTTAAAAAGATCTCCATTACTTATTGTCAAGAACTTGTGTTGTAAGATTGGCAGGGATGAGTGAATGAATAAGTGAATGCAGTTGGGAACTCCAGAGAGTTCTGATTGAGGGAAGGGATTCAGAATAATCATTTTCTGGATGATTCATCTGTGAGTTCTCCTAGACTCTAAACAGCAAATGTTGGTGGCATTAAGCATGGCAAAGATGGACCAGAAACCTTGTTCTGTTGGTAGATCCAGTGGGGAGTTAGGGTGCGGTCAGCCACCATCCCACAGGAGGAGAGGAGGCCGAGAGGTGGTCACATGTGATGTTTTGCACCATATGTTCCAAAATAACGTGACATGGAGAACATTCCATGATGATCCTCTAAGAATTGAATCTTGGAATAATGAGGTAGGCAGGACCCCCCCAGATGACAGAGTGTTGAGTTCTGTGGCTGTTTTATAAACAGCCTCCTCTTCTGTTTTATAAACCCATCAGGCATTCTTACTGGTTTCATTCTTACTGCATTTATTCTTGCCTCTGCAGAGAATGGCTGGGAAAGGACACGATTACATTCTGCCATGTTGGGGAGAAAGGCTAGGGACTGGGGGACATGTGTTGAGAAGAAAACTGTTGGTGGTTTTGCTAGTTTGGGGGAAGCTGCTTTGTCCACAGCATCTAGTTGCTCCAATGGACTCTAGGGTTGTAGAAATAAGTTCTTTCACTCCTTTTGCCAAAATGAGGCAGGGCATTGCTATTACACAGAAGCCTGGGTTAGGAAGGGCTCAGGAAGCAAAGATCCTTCTGACATTCAAAGCATCTCCCTTTTGGGTTTTTTCTGGAGCAAGTTTTTTCTCCTGTCCTCTCTAGGAAGCCAATCTGGTTCCTGTCCCCTCACTGACCAGTACCTAGAATGACAACAGAATGACTCATGTTCCCAACATCCTGTTCTTGTTCTGGAGAAGGGGAACTGTTTGCCTGTGGAAAACACAAAGCTTACCTCTGTGGAAAAACCCCAAATCAAGCATCACTTTGACACACGATTTTCCTTAAGTAATATCTTGTGATTTTGTTTTTCCTGTGACTTCTTTTTAAAAAATGAAACTTTTGAGTTTTCCTGTGTCTGCTGTGTGTGCCAGGTGACTGAGATTTCACAAGCTTTAGATATGGAAAGGGCTTTAAATACTATCTGGTTCAACTCCTTCCTGTGGTTCCAGAAACCAAGGCCCTTTTGAAGGAAAGTGATTTGAGTCCGAACACTGTCAGTACTAATCAGGACTAGCTAGTACCTGAGTCTTCTGATTATTGGCTCTCTGACCTTGACTTCGTGGTTTGTAGTGGGATTCTGAACATTTCACTTGGCTGCCTAATTCAAAGTTCTGTCTATTAGAATTATATTGATATTGGTGATGTTTAAGGCTACATATAACATAGTAAAATCTTGAAAAACACAGGACATCATACTGAAGTTGTAACACAGGGGCCAAGGTGCCATAGAAGGGTAAGAATTGTCCTGCAAAGCAGGACATTCTGTCACAGTTTAGGCCCAGGACAGATTTTGGGCAAGCAATTGCATTTGACTGTATTTTTTGTTTCAAGCTCTCAAATGTTATTTATTTCACATTTCTATGAATGTATGTCATACATCTTTCCCACAATAACACAGAATGTCTGCAATGTGATGAAATCTTTATCCTTTAGTTCCAGTATTACAGAGCATGGATGTCATGTTATTTACATGAATGTTGTTTTTCTTGTCAAAGAGGGAGCTACCTCGGTTCCCAGAGTTATCTACTGGTTTCTTTAGCATTCTGAGTGAGGAGAGAGAGAAGGTAGGCTTGCTCCTGGGTAAACTCTGAATCTCTGTTTGGTTTGAGTTAATATTACAACAGGGAGAAGAACCGTGGGAAGAGGGGGAAGGCCATTAGTGTGTGGGAGTTACAGACTGGCCATGTTCTTTCCCCTCTCAGGTGTCTTAATTGCTGTGATTGAAGATGTTTGACAAGTTCCGTAGAGGTGGTAGTTTCAATTCCGTCCAGAGCCCACACTTCGTCCTTTTTAGATTCTGAATTTCATGGTGATAGTATAATTTTTGTCTGAATGGTGTTAGAGATTGAATCACTGCTTTTCCTGCTGTTAGCTCCATTTTACACATGAGAAGCTTGAGTCAGAAGTTAGGAGACTTGCCCTAAATCATGCAGCTGGCAGAGGTGGGATTTCAAACCTGCTTTCTGACCTCAGAGTTCATGCTTTTAACCATGTACCTACCATCAGGTACATTCTGCCTCATTTGAAGCATGAGATATTTCATTTACCTAATTTTCTTACTGTGTAGAAGATCATTGTTTTATTTTACATTACTCTCTAATGCCTAGCATAGGACTGTAATAGAAACATTTTAAGGAATGATTTAAAGGTAGCGAATGTGATGAACTGAAAGAAAAAAAAAACAGAAGTTCTGAGTCACTCAGACTTTCATATACTGGCTCTGTCACTTTGTAACTTTGGGCAAAAAAATTACTTCTCTAAAGTGTCAGTTTCTCCACCTGAAAAAGTACTATTATTTGCTGCACTAGGCTGCTGTGACATTAGAAATAGAATACATTAAGTGCATTGTGCTTATTAGCACATAATAGTAGGTAATTAGTGTGTGGTTGCCATTATAGTTATGTTGATGTTAAATTAATAAAATACTGAACTGTTTCTTTCACTGTCTCTCTCTCTTTTTTCCTCCTGAGGCCAAAGTATGTCATTTCTTCTAAGTGCCTGCTACCCTCAGGGAATTCTCCGTAACAGGATGAACAGTCATGGATGGACTATGAGGGTTTAATATTATCAGCTACCGTTTCTTTCAACCCCCTCCATCCCCCATCAGTCAGGAAAAACTCCTGCAGCCTGTTGCACTGTGCAGTGTTGGCTACAAGCTTTGCATGCCCACTCCTGGCAGGGCTTCCCTTTGGGGAGCAGAATGGAGCTTGCATGGTGCATGGTAATCAGCCTCTTTTCTTCAAGCCTCCCCTCCACTCCATGCTTCTCAGTTCACTGGAAAAGTCACCAAAGCTTTTCTTCTGCTGAATTGTGGCCCAGCAGCCAGACAGTGGCCTATGCATGAATGGAGAGGAACCTGTTTCTTTCCCCCTGTTTCCCCCCAGCATTTTGACATTTAAATTTTTATCTGCTACATTGACTGTGTTGGCTCCGGCTTCTGCTGTCACCAGCCATCAGTTCCATGTGTTCATAAGCCACTGGAGCACACTTGTCACGGGCTGGGCTAGACTCATCCGTCAGTTTCTTCTTAGGAACAAATCTCTTCATCTTCCTTCTTCCAGCTTCCGTGGGGAACAGTATTTTCTAGGCTGAGGAAACTGATCTCAGTGATGAGTAATAAACAGTCACCAGTGCTGTCCCTGGCTCACAGTAGGTACTCAGTGACTAAAGAAACTGTGGATGACTCAAGTTCTTGTAGTTCTACCAACACATGCAGTGTTATGGGGAACTGAGGGATCTGTTCATAAAGGGTGAGGGTTGCATTCAGTAACTTAGGCTGGAAAGTTCCTCTTCCATCTCTGCATGATATGTGAGAAAGGGTGGCGGGGGCAGCGAATAGGGATTGGAGAGTTTCTCTGGGTGAGTATAGCCCCCAACTCAGCTACACATTTGCGAATTACTTAGGAAAGAGCCTTGAATTAGATTGTGCTTGTAGAATAAATGAGATACTGAATAGTTGTGATAGGTTATAGAGCATTAGGTATTTTTATTTTGAAAGAGCTTAGCTTTTTAAAAAACACTTTAAACAGTGCATCTACCTTGTATTCTTCATTATAACCTAACATTCTCTTCCATATCTTTGTTACGGTTTCTCGTTTGAGTGAGTAAGCTGTATCAATTGGTTTATAAGACATTTATGAATTCCAGGTCCCTGGGGAGTGAGACTTGCAATGACAATATATGGAGGTTCACATTTGTTTGTAAACTGCTGACTTAGCATCCTTTTCCTATTTGTCCTAAGTTGTAGACTCTATCAATCAGAAATCAAAATGAAAGTCAAGAATTGGGTGTGAGGGGTGTGTGTGTGTTTGTGTGTGTTTTCCTTGAAGCAGTTAGTTCTGACTTCCAGACCTGGATGAAATGTTCACTGTACATTGATTTCTAAATCAATCCTTAGCAGGTGCTTAAAAGGATTGGAAGTTTACTAGTTAAGAGAGAAGAAGGGCTTGTGGTTGGCTTCATGAAGTTCTTCTCAGGCTCTTAAAGTTGTGTGTAAAGAACGTTTGTTGGCGCACTGGGACGTGCATCTGGTCCTGTCTCACCCCTTACTTCGGTTATATAACAATATATTAAGATACTCCAAGGGAAGAAAAATAGGATTATTCAGAAAGATTAGCTTTCCCACCCAAATCCAACAGTTATGTGCAAGTCTTAAAAAATTCACTCTCTGTGGAGGATTAGGAAAATGGCAGCAGGCTAAACCAACATTAGTGTAAAGATGATACAGTACCTCTTATTTGTTAGTTCTTTATATAGAGCAGTGGTTTTTGAGTGACGAGGTAGAGAAAGTAAGAAAACTCACGGCCCTTGCCCTGGTCTACACTATGGTCTGAAAGCACTGGAAAAAAATAAGAGGCAAAAGCAGGGACGTAAGTTTTCCTGGCTTTGGAGGAATTTAAGGGAAGGAGTGTGATGGATGGGGGTCGGGGGGTATGGAAAAGGGAATCAGTGGTGGTGGGTTTTACAGGCTGTGGCCCAGCTTCCTATTTGCTGTGAGATATAATTGTGAGTGTTAAATGAAGTTGGCGTCAGCCAGGCTGCTAACGGTGACTCTGGGTGTTGGAACGTATGGTGGGGTAGTCCAGTTAGCAGTAATCATAATGCTGATGATGTCGATGCTTTATATGACTTAGCACATGGCAGGCACTTTATTTGTTTTTCCCCATTTAATCCTCATAACGACTGTTTTCAGATAGTAGTCTGGGGGAGTAAATAATTTTCCCAGGTTTGTACAGTCAGGGGTGGAGCTGGGACTTGCAGCCGTGGTGTACTGCTGCTCTCCTCCATGAGGGCAAGGTGATCACTGTAAGGAAGAATTCAACCAGAGAAGTATTTCAGAGACAGAAACCACGATGTTTAGGAACAGAATAGGTCTGTGAACTTGTGGCAAATGAGAAGGAAAAAGATGATTTTAAAATTACAGTTCCGGAGAAAAAGCAAGATCATGGCGCTGGCGATGGGAGAGAGAGTACACATAAGGCTCTGTCGTGTTTACGGACTCCTCTTCCTAGGAAACAGCCACTAGCCTTTCATTGTGTTCATTTCATCTTTCATCTTTAGAAAACAGCTGTCACTCTAAGTGCTTGCTGTCAACATAGAACACAGGTTGTGAACACAATGCTTTTGTGCCAAATTCTAGTCTCACAGAGGTGTCGGCTCTAGTGGCAGAGCCATACCCACCCCCGGGGGAGTCCACATTCCCACATCTCACCAGCACACTGTCCTCTAATCTAGCTAATGATGCAGTTGACATCTCTTCACTGCAGTGTGGTGATAGTCACTGCATGACAAGACTCGCCTTGGGAAGGACTGCACTTATTCTAACTTCTCCAGATCAGCCCTTTAGAATCACAAGGAGAGTCAGCTCTTGGTCAGAGTTTATAGTGAGTGGATGGAGCATTCTGAAAGTGGTTGTGCTGAGGCCCCAGAATTTTCAGGTCGCACCAAGCCACATGCAGCTCATCAGATTTCTCACAGACTCAGGAAGAATGCTGGCTAAGTCTTCTTGAGTTTGGTATTGTGTCTTCTGTAGAGAATCTGTCAAAGGGCCCAAGCCTGGTTGACTATCTTCCCTCCCTCCATGTCTGTCCATTCTAGGCTCTTTGGATTCACTGAATCAGTAAATGTTTTTTATTCTCTTCATGCAAGCTTCTTATTTTTTTACTTTTCTGGGTGAAACAGTAAGTCTTCCCCAATGAAGGATTTGCTAGATTAAAATGAGCCTCTCCTTAGAGGAGAATATTGTGAGCAGTGTGGCCTTATGAGCAGCTGGCTGGCTGCCTAGAGGTGTACTTGTACCCATTGTCCAAAATTATTCCTTCCATCTGCTCCCTACAAAAACCACTGAATGTACAGGTGTCTGTTAATTACCTCTAGTTAAAGAAGAGCAAGCCACCTGCCGCCCCCAGGAGATCTCTAGATTGCTTAGAGCAAACCTTTGTTTAAAGGAAATGTTTTCCTTTCCTTTCCTCCTCACGCCCAGAAATATTTCCTATTAGGAGAAACCTATGAAGCCATTGGTTGGTTTTCAGTTCTTTTCTCAGGGACAGTCTGCCAACTATGCTGTTCTGAGAGAATTAGGGATAGGCAGGTAGAGTTTTGGTAAGAGTTGAGAAATGAAAAATGCTGGGAAGGGAAAATGCAGTTATGCTGCCTACTAAAAGCCCGAACGAACAGCAGACATAGCTGGCCGTGTATTTGGGTGTGCACATTACAGTAGCGAGTATTTTACATACTAGCAGTGGGAAGAAGAAAGTTGGAAGAGTGGTAGATGTTTGCTCAAGATGAGAAATATACCACTTCCTTTAAGAATCTGCTCAGTATTGTGTTCTGGAGAGAGGATCAGTGTATGATGTCAGTCCTCAAATGCACTCCCTCCTTCCTCCTCAGAGGTCTTCCTTATGGTTAACCTGCTTTGGGCTGCATTACGTGCCAGCCAGCTATTTTTTTTTTTTTTTTCCACTGCCTTAAGGAGGATTCTCCCTGAGCTCAGCTATTGAGGCTGCTCATTTGTTCACTCTGCCAGCGAGGGTGTTTGGTGTTCTCCCTGATTCCAGCTTTGCCTCCATTTTGCTCACATTAAGTCTCAGCAAATTCCTAGCAGTGTGAATAGTGCGTTTTTACTTGAAACGACTCCTGTGTGACCATACTCCTGGGGAGTGACCTCATGGTGGTATTCTTTTATTTGATGTCACGAAGTAACTTTTGCACCCTTTGACTTTGAGCTTTCCATTGAGTTTATAGCTAACTCCCCGAAGGACATATCAAGTGAGCCCTAGCATGTAGCTTTTGTCGTCAAGGGAGGTGACCCCATTATGGTGGCCCCACAGCTGAGATCATAAAAGCATTCCCACGTGTCATTTGGAAGTCAAGTGCCAGGTCATTTAGTCATTTTGGGGGATTAATCTCCTCCTTTCTGAGATTTTGTACCTAGTGATTGTTCATCAGCTTGAATGTTAACTGTTAACTTCCATTTCCTGTAATGTGTTGTCGCTTATTAAATTCTTTCTTTCTTGTTTAACTTGTATAAAGGAGACTGGTTATAATGTCTTTGAGCTTCTGGCAGGTGACATTTGGAGCCCTGGAAGGCTGTCCTTGTGTATTGTTTTCATAAACTAAATAAGGCAGAGAAGGACCAAAAGGTAGACTTTCTTGCTAGGGTAGAAGGGAAAGGGAAGATAGACAATTTGCCGTTTATGTCTGAATCTTGTTTGAGTGCCTTTAGTAGAGAATATTTTCTGATTCTGTCTTCTCTACAATCTTTCATTCTTGCCTATCTTTCATACATGTTATTCATACATTAGTTTTCTTAAAAATTCAGGAACACAATTTATGCCTGCCATTTTTTGAATTGACTTTAATTTTAACTTTTTTCTGAATTGTTTTTAGAGTCCCCATTAATAAGAGAAATACATCTTTCTAAAGACAGTAAAATTCATATGAGACAGGGGAAAGACAGAAATAATTTTTTTGTTCTAGTCTGATAAATGTCCTATGGCTAGAAGGTTAGGTATTCAAAGATATTTGATCTCATATCAGTAAGCAGCAATTTTATAATGAACATTTCTAACAGATTCAGTACTGACAATCATCAAAATAATTAAAGACTTAAATGGGAGATTTTAGCCTCTTCTTTTCCTTCTGTCCTCCTCCTTCCATGACCATTTTCTCTGTTGGGGTTCCCTCTTGCTCATTTCTGGAGCTTCTCCATACTAAGTCAGGTATTAAGGGTTTCTATTCTCCTTACCCCTCTCTATGCAGAAGGCAGATCTTGGTAATGATATGCAAGTGGTTTTCCTCTTCAGGGAAGCAATGGGGAACAGTCTACTTGGCATTTCTTCATCCACAGGTGCAGAGTGCCTTTGTACCTCTTAAAGAACAACAAACAAGAACCCCCCGCCACACACACTAAAAAATAACAGACCTTATAGCAGAGAAAAATGGAGAGATTTGGATTGACCTAAGCATAAAGTTTCCAGAACACTCCTCTAGTTTAGTGGTTGTATCAAAGAAAAATTCACTTTTAAAAGTGAAGAAATTTAAAAAAGATGACCTGAGCAGAGAGATAAACTGAAATGGAAACTTATTTCTGTGTCCTAATTAGGTAACCAAGTGTTTCTATTGCCATTCTATATGAACTTGCTGTTGTTACAGACCAAAAATAGTTGAAAAACAGGGATCTCACGCCGTTCACTCCAGTACACCTGATGAGAAAGTGAAGACTCAGAAAAGTTGATCAGCTAACCTGCCATTCTGCCTTTGAACCTAGTAGGCAGAAAGTGCAGACAAAGCTAGTTTATTTGATTCCTTCCTATCTTTAAGTTAACAGATATGGAGGAAATAAAGGATATCTTTGTGGGAGAGGGTGTTGGGAAGTCAAGGTGACTGATATTTTGGGGTTGTACAGGCAGTAACAGAAATACTGCCTCTCAACAGTAGGACAAAAATTACAGCCAGATTTTAAGGCAAGGATAAAGTAGAGCCAGCCTTTATAGAAATGAGTATATTTAGTCACTGGTTGTTTTGCTTGATTGTCTGAGCCACATCTTGTCCTTGAGGAGCAAGGATTGTGCTGTTTTTCATTGTATTCCTGACATGCTCTAAAAAAGGCCACTATAATGTACTGTGGTTGACTGATGCCAGGAAAGTGTGCTACACCTAACAATAGCCCTTCTCCATGAAACACTCTATTGATACTTTTAGAACTCATTACTGCTAACCAAACAGTAGTGGTTTTATTACTGTACTAATGGAGCCTGGTACTTGGAGGCTGGGACTTGAGGGAGGGGGAGAGTGTGGCACAGGAATGTGGGTAGGAAAAAGGATCACTTTCCGTGATTTAGTGGGGTCTCCCAGAAAAGTTGGTAGGAGGTTTCCAGTAACACAATGTGATAATCTAGATACAATGCAGGATTTAATATGAACATGCAAGGATGCACTAAATGAATTATTCCTAGCAGGGAGGAACAAGGGCTTCCTCAATGAAGAGTCAGCAAGACAGCAGAGCTTTCTATGGCCTTTTCCACTAAAGTGGTTTGCTTTCCTAACAACAGTGCATGGAGGCGAGCAAATGAGTTTTGAAAGAGGGATGTTGATGCACGCAAGAGTAGGTAGACGTGGCAGGCTCCTCAGTGTGGGCAACAAGGCAGTCCCAAGGGGCAGCTCCATCCTCTTCCATGTTTTTGTAATGTGCTTGAGTCTATCCTTTCCTCTTTTTGTTTTTATCTATTTTAATCAGAGTAGTTTATCCATGTACCTTTCATGTGATTGCTGATGTATTTCATTGTTTATCTGTGATCTTGCAATTTGTCTTCTGTTTGACCTGTTTTCTGTTCTTTTTCTCCATTTTGACTTTTTTGAGTTAAGCAAGAAGTTAATTTTTCTACTTTTCTTTAGTGATTATCCCAGAGATTCCAGGGTGCATCCTTGACTTAGTACAGCCTAACACAGACTCGTCCTTTTACGTTTTGTTTTTGTATATACTCTGCGTCCATTTGGAAAAGTTCACTGTTCTTAGTGAACTCCACTGGCAGTGGGATTTGCCTGTATTTCCTGCTTTCATCCCTTCTGCAGCAGCTCTTATTTAGTGAAATTGCTTATAACTGTCATCCAAGCTTTTGTCCAGTGTCACCTGCTCTTGGAGGTGCTCCAGAGGACATCCCTAGATGTCGGCTTCCTAGAATAAGGATGGAAGCTTTCCAGTATCCCCATGAGGCTGTCAGCCTTCCAGGGAAAGGACTTTCCTGTCGCTTATGCCATGATATCTGGTGGAGATTTGAATGACTAGGCTCACCTAAACCAGATGCCAGCACCCACCTCATAGTCAGAGTGCAAGTTGGAAGGTATTATTAGTCCATTTTAGGTAAGCTCTACTCTTTAAACTCTACCAGCTTCTACCAGTCCCTTCTGGCTGTTTCAGTTGAATCAAGGTTCTTCTTTTCTGATCTGTAATATAACTGTTTCATATACCCTCACATCAACTTTCAGCTATCCTCATTCCCTCGCTGCCACCTGTACTGCTATTACCAAAAAAACTAAGAAAATGCTAGAGCCGCCCCCCCACCCCCACCCCAAGGATCTATTAACTGCCATTTTTTTTCAGGGGAATGTGAGGCACATGCGTTGACATAGTGTGTGGAAAGATCCTTGAGTTTCTCTTGAGTTTCTTGAGCTTTGTGTGCCTGAAGCATATAAAATATAAAATCCCATTACGGAATATTTTACCATAGGCTTAGCTTTGCTGCAGGCCACGGACATTTAGGTCACTGTAAGCTGTGATGAAGAAAGCCTAAGGCAAGGTGTGGGCCTTATCTCCTGGTGGCAGCTTTCTGTCGTTGTGTTAAGTCAGTGTTTGAGTAACCCCAGGGACTTAGCATGTTAACGTGAACACCCATTCCCAGTGGGGGAGCGTTCACATTATGTGGGTTCTTTGCCTGCAGACAGCAGAGTCTGTGCCCAGGCAGCTTGTTTCTGTCAAGATCTAAGTTCACCCTCCAGCTTGCCTAGTTTGAGTGCCTGTGGGTAAGCTGCATCCCCTTTTTCAGCCTTATCTGTGCAGTTGGGTTAATAACACTGAGCTTACTTCAAAGGCTCGCTGCTCAGCTAACATTATATATTGATCCTTAAAAGTGTTTTTGAAAACTTGAGTGAGTTGTGAGTCTCTCTACACTCTGTGCATTCCACGTCTCCTCCCAGGTGTGCTCCTTTTGGGCAACTTAGAATACAGGCACACCACAGGCAGAGCTTGCTGACATTTATTTACTTATTTAGAGGTGGGTGTTGGGAGATTGAAACCATTAACCAATATTGAGTTCAGGAGACCCTCTTTCCCCCTCTTGACTGTTCTGTACTTGGTATCTACTCCAAGGATACTAAGTTTGTTCCAGATGAGCCAGTCTGGGGCTCCATGGTACAACACGGCTCTCTGAGAAGAGGGGGAAAGAGAGAGCTGCCCTTAAGTACTGTAAGCTTTCTGAGAAGAGTTTTCTCAAGATAAATTAGCAAGGAGTTGTTTCCTTAACAAAGACTCTCAGTGGATGTAAATCGACTCTCCGTAGGAATATGTACCACAGCTTCTGCTGCCAAAGTGAATGTGGTCACCAGGGACAATAAATAACAGAGGTTCTCTATCCAGACAAGGTCAAGACCTGAATTCAGATTCCCCTTCCTAGGGCTGCCAGATGGTCTGAATTTTGGAGTGCAGGAAATGGATACTTAGTGTTAGCTTCTCTGGGTATTGGAAAAACCCTATTTATTGGAGCATCTAAGTCTGAATGGAGGAAGGTTTTTCATGATTACAAAACTACTTCTTGAGAGACTAATAAGGAGGGGTAGTTGCATAGATGTTCCGCTCCATGCCCAGAGGCACTAGTGAAACTGTTTCTTAGGTGACCCAGGAAGAAGAGGCAGAGATGATCTTATCTCAGGATACCATGAGAGTTGGGGAAGGAAGGTGGAAGTTAGAGGACACCTTTTAGCCTAGAGCCAGGGGGTTCGGTGTACCTACACATATCTGGAACTGACTTTAAGAAGTGATGTTCACTTCTTTTTTCAAAGCGGGATTAGGAGATAGTGACAGTAAACCAGTGACTAATATTTGTTTTCAACTTTGCTGAAGTATGAACTGCACCATTGTTTGGCCCTGCCTGTAGAGGGCTGGCTAGATGTTTGGCAAGGCTTCCATAAAATCTGTTTTCTAAACAGTTGAAGTGAAAGACTAAAGTCGTAACTGAATATTCGTCCCCTTGCTCGGGTTCCACCTGTACAAATGCGTTGCAGCTGGCAGTGCCTGAACCCAGAAGTGTACGCACTGACCTTTAACCAAACACTGCAGTGACACTCTGTGATTTGAAGGAGACTTCCAATGAGATTAGATTTTAGTTGCTATATTTAACTTTTAATTATGCCCTATGGGGATGAGTTTTAATTTCCCAAGTGTTATAGCCAAGGCATGAAAATGCGAGTAAAGTAAGCTAATAGAATTCAGCAGCAACAGAGCAAACTCTAAAATCTATCAGTTGTGTCTCAGATGATTAAATAGAGCAGCCTGTAGTTACAATGTAAGTGAATGTTTCATGGACCTAGAAAAATAGCTCTAGTGTTTTTTAGATCAGCAGTTGGTTTTTTAGAGGACTTGAAAAATGGGGTTCGACTTGCATGTAGAGATCTGAGTGGTCAAGACTTCATGATTCAGGTATAGGTTGTCCTCTGCGGATATCTGCAGTGACTTCCACATTGCCATATATCATCCCATTTTCATCAGGGATTTCAAGGTCACCAGAGCAAACAGAAAAATCTGACGTATGTGAGGTTCCTTAAGTTAAGTAGAAAATATGTGAGTTTATCTGTGAATCTGGATGGTTCATGACCGTCTTCTGCCCCCTTGGGGGGGCCAGTGATGGAGAGGTGACCCTTTGAGGTTTGTGTTGAACTTGTGCTTGAAGTCTCCAGATACAAAACTTCAAGGTTCTGGCCTAACCAGAAGAGTTAAGGAGTTCTTTGAATGACATTGACACACATGGAAAAGTCTTTGGCTTTCTGTCAGCTGAATCTGCAGACCAGTTAAACTGCTGGGGCAGGTGAACAGCCTGCGGTTTGGTCAGTGTGGTGTGTGGACAGTGGGGCCGAGTGGGTGTGAGGCAATAGTCTGGGGTGTTGGGGCTGTGGGATGTGCAGACAGAGAGGTGTTCCTGTGATCTGTGCACATACACCCAAGACAATCAGGGCCTCGAGGCTTAGGCCTGAGAGGCCGGCTTTCAAGGCAAAAGATTAGGAGGAAACCTGCCAATATATGGTGTGTATCCTCCTTTTCTCTGCTCCCATCTGTGTTTGCTGCCCTGACATATAACCTTACCTTCCGTGTGCCTCACTGAGTTAGTGCTAAAATCTCACTGAACCTCAACTGTTATTTTGACCTGTCCTGTCTGTCTCTATGCGCATCCGTAAATGCACTGATTTTTAAAATTAGAGCAGTTCTTGTAACAGTTGGAACCGAGAAGAGTCACCATTATTCCATTGCCTTTTATGTGGTTTATGTACTTAAAATTTTGCCACATTTTTTTTTTGTGGTAAGGTATACATAAGATAAAATTTACCATTTTCATCATTTTTTGATGTACGATTCAGTGGCCCTGGGTACATGCATAGTGCATAGTCATCACCACTATCCATCTCTAGAACTTTTTCATCTTCTCCTACTGAAACTCTGTGCCCATTATACAGCAACTCCCCACACCCCATCCCCGGCCCCAGCCCCATTCATTCAGTCTCTATGAATTTGCCTCTTCTAGGTACCTCATAGACATAGAATTGTACGGTTTTTGGCCTTTTGTGTCTGTCTTATTTCACTTAACATAATGTCTTCAAGGTTTACCCGTGTTTTAGCATGTGGCAGAATTTCATTCCTTTTTCGGGCTAAATGATACTCCTTTGTATGTATATATCACATTTTACTTATTTCTTTATCTATTGATAGACTTGTGGGTTGTTTCTGCCTTTTTAGCTTTTGTGAATAATGTTGCTATAAACATTGGTGCACAAGTGTCTGCATTTCTGTTTTCATTTCTTTTGAGTATATACCTAGAAATGGAATTGCTGGATCACACAGAAATTGTAGTTTAGCGTTCCACAGCAGCTGCACTATTTTATTTTCCCCTCAGCAATGGACAGGGTTCCCGTTTCTCCACATCCTTGCCAGCACTTGTTATTTTTGCCTCCCCACTCTTTTTTTTTTTTTTTGGTAATAGCCATCATAATGGGTGTGAAGTTGTGAAGAATCTCACTGTGATTTTGATTTACATGTGTGCAGAGATTGAAAAAGAATGTTTAAGGAGAGCATACATACCATTTTACATCCTTATTCACTTAATATTTTATCATGTCCTCTTTTGCTTTTAAAATAGTTATTTTTCATTTAGTCTTCCTGGGACCAAAGTTGAAGTTACTGGTTCTCTGAAAAATTAGAATTTGAACCAAGAGTGGAAATACGGCTTTCATTACAGAAAGGAGAAGGACAACATGAATTAATGTATAGACGCCCCTGGGGCCACCCCAAGAGGAAGCCATAGGGCTTCCTCGGCCCGTTTTGTGTGAGAGAAACTTGACCAGGGAACGTCTGTGCTGGAGTATGGGAAGGAGTCTGGTTGTAAGGGGCCAGTTCCTGGTGACAGACATGGGTTGGACAATGCCAGGCAACAGACGCAGCAGGATTATCCAATTTCTCATCCTTCCCCCAAGGCTGCGAGGCTTTTAAGTAGTCTGGGAAAACCAGAAGGGGGAGGCAAGGCTTGAGAATACCTGAAGAACTTGTCCCTTGCAGGCCAGTTTGTTAAATGCTTAATTTTACCTAAAGGCTAAGGAAGTGATTAAGGAAAGCGTCTGAAATAGCATCTTAAAATACCCGTTAGGAGAGATGAAAGGGGTGGTTACAAACACCACAGTATGTAAAAGAGAGCAGTGAAGCAAAAAGAGTGTGTGAAGACTAATTTGGTCACCAAAAATTATAGAAACCTTCAGAAGATATAGAGAATGCTTATAAGCAAAATGGAACTCTATAGAATTGAATTAAAAATGTTTACTATGGAGCTTCATTTGTGAGCATGATTTGTCAGACTAAAGTGGAATATAACTTAGAATGCCAGTTGGAAAACACTCACCCCTCTTTCTTACTGACCACTCTTTCACCTGTAGTTTTTTGGAAGGAAGCATCTGTATCAGTACTTTTTGAAAGAACCAGCTCTTAATCACATCTCTCCCAGAGAATGACACTTGTTTAACAACGCAAAGGTGACAGCATCGCACTTGACACTGGACCATTAGTCATCAATGGAGAGTCCACTTGGGTTTCAGCAAGGGGCTGACCAACCACCTGAGAGTCCAGAAATCACCAGGCAGACACAGTCAGCTCTGAGCTGCAGAGTCATTCCAGTTATTATGTGGAGATTTGCAGATGAGAGCAAAGAGAAGAATGAACTGAATGGACCTGAGGGTCTTGATCCACGTTTGTGGAATTCAGCTCCCTGATGGGACTGCAGGGCTGACTTCCAGGATGGCAGTGACTCTGTGAAGCTACTTAGAACCCAAACTCCCTGGTGGAAAGAACTTACAGTGGAAACTCAGCATCTCAGTTGTTGAGGCAGCATGAGATTTGAGCACAAGACTAGGAGTGGGAGACCTGGGTTCCAGACTCAGATTTGCCTGCTTCTAGCCTGAGATGCCTGGTGCTTAATCTTTCTGCAAGGTTGCTGGCAGCTGTTGGATGCATTGTGCATGTGGGAACATTTTGCAATTGTGGAATACTGTCGGTGTTGTTATTCGTAGGTCATACAGTAAAACTGAAGTGAAAGTCCCCTGGCCTACCCTGCCCTCATCAACTCATTTCCTCTTTTGGCTTCTCTTGTCAGAGGGTGCAAAGATCTCACTAAAGACTTCAGAGTCTTTGGCTCTGAAGACATCAGAGTTGAATGAATGACTTCACTGTTTGGAAAATAAATTAATGGCTTATTATGGACCTTATTGTGGTTGGCCTAATCCCAAATCCAATAATGTGAGGTTCGTGAACCGGCCATGAACTGTCTTCTTTTTTCTGTGACCGTAGTATGGTTGCAGGTATAACGTAAGCGCCACTGGCTTGTGATGCTGTTTCCAGACGATAATGTGCGGCCACGTTGGGACAACACATTCCAGCGTCTGGAAACCGGGGGGGCAATTCTGAAATGTAAGTGTCCACCCACAGGCCCTGCAAAGGGGGCATGTAGGAGTGGCTGCTAACTTTGTGAAGCCTGCAAACATGGCTTGCAGTTAATAGTTGATACATTCAAACTCCCTCAACTTTCCTCAAAAGGTTTGTTCCAAATACTTATCAAAGGACCCTGAATTCACCTAGAAACTTCTAGAAATGTAAGAGGACCCACTTCTGTTGTCTGCATGCCTGCCTGTTACTGAAATGACCTGGAGGCCATTTCTTTTTGTACTGAGTGAAGAACAGTACAGGGCAATATTAGCAAGAACTGATATTACAGGAATAGTGTAAGTTCAGGTAATCAAAGGGTTTAGTTGCCTCGTTATTTTGCATGATGTATTTTTATACATTTTATTATGTTTAAGTATAATTATAGTGTAATTGCTATTTGCTACTCTACTGTGTGTGAGCGCCCACCACGTGCCAGACATTAGGTGCAAAGCATTTGTTGTCTCCAATCCTTAGTAACACCTACAAGACTTGTAGCTTTTTTGAAGAGGAACCTGGCTTGGATAGGTCAGAATAAACTGTCGCAGGCCGTGCAGGTTGGGTTTGAAATCACCTTTGCCAATCTTAGGCCTGAGCTGATTAGGTCATACTGTGCTGCCTCCCATGTTTGGAGGGCTGTAGATTTAAGAAATTCAGGGAAAGTACTTCCTGTTGAGCCATGTGTTCTTAGTCACAAGTGCTTAAATTGTTTTGTGCTTGCGTAAAACATTCTGCCCAGAAGCTGAAAGTATCTTAGGGATTCTCTTGTTCACATATTTTGCCAATTATTTAAGTCATGGATATCCAGTGTGAGGAGAATATTCATTAGTGATGCCTGGTGAAGAAACATCAAGAATAGGGAGAGGTTTGCATTCTGGATTCTGACCCCACCTGGGTTTGAAATTATGGTTTCCGTAATTGTTTGAAACTGCTTTATTGAAGTATAATTTACATGACTTGAAATTCACCCATTTTAAAGTGGGTTATTGGTTTTTAGTAGATTTATGGAATTGTGCTACCCATAGCATGATCTAATTTTAGGACATTTCTATTGCTCCCAAAAGAAACTTGTCTTCGGTTGTCTCAATTTTTAACTTCTCTATTAGGTACCTTCCTCTGACTTGCTGTCAGGTTTTCTAGCTGGCTGAGAAGAAGAAGAGGAAACCGTTTTTGGTTTTTGTTTTACTTGAAATTTAGTTGATATACAATAGTATATTAGTTTCAGATGTACAGCATAGTGATTTGGCGATTATATACTTATTAAATGCTCACCACTGTAAGTGTAGTCACCATCTGTCACTGTACCAAGATATTACAATATTATTGGCTACATTCCCTATGCTGTACTTCCATTTGTTATTTTATAATTTGAAGTTTATACACCTGTATCCCCTTCACCTATTTTACCCCGCACACCCCCACCCCTCACTGCCCCCACCTCCTGCCATGAAAGAAAGCATTTTCAAAAATTATCATTTAATTTTGTCAATCACGTAATACAGTGTTTACACTCTAGGCACTAGTTCATTGTTTCTTCATAACACGCTAGTGTTATAGAACTCTTACTGTTGTATTTTACAGACAAAGAAATAGAAGATGAGAAGTGCAGAAAAGTCCAATATCCTGAGCAGTGACCCAGGGCTGGTAATGGTGGAGTCAGGAATCAGGACGTGTAAAATTCTAAGGGTCCTGGAGCTCCCGAAGAGACTGGAGAACGTGGGGGTGGAGCAGCAGTTCGGCAGGTGGATGGAAGGCTTCCGAGTAAGCTAGTCGGGGAGAGTCTGAGCCTTCACCAGGCCCTCCTCTGGATGCCTCCGTAAGGTGTGAAGTGAGGTCTGGTAACCCATCCTGCTGCTCTGCATAGCACTTACCTGTCGTCTGGGATTTCTCTCTCCGGTCACTCCCCTGCCTTGGTGTCACAGGGAACAAAACAGGTTTTCATGGACTTTGTATACTGGGCACCAAAGAGCTAGCTTGTGGGGCTGGAGGTCCCTTACCTGAGAGGGCTGTGTGCTGGGGAGGAGGACAGGGGCCTGTGTTCGGTTCAGAAGGTCCGTAGCGAGAGTCTGAAAAGCCTGGCCTGGGATGATCTGTGGGAGGTGCTGGGCCCAGGCCATGGCCCCGTGTCCTGTCCTCAGCTCACCCCGCACCTCTTCTCTTGCAAATAGTTACGTTATGGCTATGGGGTCTGCGCGTTAACCTTGCTTCCTTCAAAGCCTGGAGCTCTTCTCTATTTAGGGGTACAGGCTCTTGCTCTCTCACGGTACTAGAATTCTGGGGAGATAAGCCCATAGAGACGGTACAGAGATCCAGCTCAGCTGCCGGCCAAAACCAGAGCGTCCCTGGGAACCGGGAACATGCTGGCCGCGGTAGTGACTGCGCCTGCACCGCAGCGGGAACGCTGTTGCCCCGGGTGGGCCTCCCCTCCCCTCCCCTCCCCTCCCCTCCCCTCCCCTCCCTCCCCTCTGACCTTGGGGCACAGTAAATGAGGAGATGTACAGATGCTGTACATCTGTACGCCAGTAAATGAGGAGATCCCCGTGCTGGATGTGTGCTCATGTTTATATTTAGTAAATATTAATTGATAAGCTCATTCTGGTGGGAGCAAAATTTGGCTCTTCATACTTAATCTGTAAGGCACTTGGGATTTAATATTTGAGTTATTTGCTTATTTCAAATATTGTGGATTCTTGTTTTTTGTGGGGTGGGGGCTACCATCTTTTTATTCTGCAAGGTTATGGCCCTTGTCTTGATTCTGGCACCTCTTTATCCATTTGATCTTAACTTATTAAAGATCACAAGAAGATGCCCAACAGGGAATCATACAGGATGTGGAATCGGAACTGTTTGGATGTATGAAAAATTAGAAAACTGCTGAACTTGAAACTCCACTGCTTTTTTCTTCCTGGTACCAGCTTGTGGGGGTTTGTTTTGGGTTGTAGACTTTAAAAGCAAAATTTGAACATAGGAGTCTATATTGATTGAGACTCAAATGAGAAAGTATGTCTTAAAAGATTTATAATTATTCATTTTATAAATTGAGCCACAGCATTTGGGCACCTTTAGGTGCTAGGTGCTCAGAATACCTGAAATGTAATAGAACCTTTTTTCCTGATCGAATGAGTTTATCGTCTACCTTCTCCCTCTTGCATTAATCAGCTTCTTTCAGTCAAACTCCTGAACTAGGTGTCATGCTTGGCTGTATCTTACTTGTAGAGATCAAGTAATGATGGTGGCATGACTTGGGGCAAGGCCTCCCCTCTTGTTTTATGCAGCCTCTGCTCCAAGAGTGTGAGCTCCATTCCTCGGTATTGGCTCAGCGGCAGGGTGCTTTGGCGTCAGGACTGTCGACTCTCGGATCAATTTTTATCTGAAAGAAAGGGGAATAATTGACCCTACACTTGCCTGTGGTTCTCAGTTGGTTTGTTTCTGTTAGAGCCACATTTTGTCCAATGTTTGCTAGACTCTCCAAGTCCTAGGGGTTAAGTCTTGGCCTGACCACGGAGCAGCAGAGCTGAGCTTTGGAACCAGGAGAGGGAGGCCTCAGGGGCACAGAAGATGCCTCTCTTTCCTCTTTTCAAGGGATGGTGTGGACTGGGCAGTGGAGAGCTTTGTGGGAGACTTAGGGCTGAGGCTCCAGGCTTTGACCTTTTCGGTTTGCTCATGAATGAAATACTTTACATTGTTGTGCCTCATTTATTTAGGGATATTCTTTGGCACACAGAGTGGGTCGGGTACCCAGATTGAGAGACTTTCTTGGCATTTGCCGCGACATAGATGCAGTTTTCAGTACTGTGAAAGGCCGTTATATAGGATTAAGTTCACCTCCCTCTTCCACCCGTTGGGAGGGCCACTTACCTCATCATCTTTGTCGGACCCCTCGGTCAGGCTGTTCAGTGAAGAGCTTTCATGTTCTTACTTGTGCAGCGCCATTAGGCACCTCGTGGATTGCTGTGTGGTTTAAATTAGATGAAACTGAAGTGCTGGTTATAGTTTCTGGTACTTGGTAAATACTTGGCTCCACAGCATTCCCGTCCCAGACTATTCAATATCCTTTCTATTTCTTGATTCTCACTGACCTTTTGTTACAACTCATTCTGTCACAGTCTCACACTGCCTTTCTCTATAACTTAACTGCCTCGCATATGTGTGTAAATATTTACATTTATAAGATATCTTCCCAAATTTGTAGAGGTCAAGATTCTAGCCATTCCTCTCTGCCTCCCTTCTTGTCTGGTGTAGCATGCGGACTCAGACATCCACAGGAAATGTTGATCAAACACAGCATTGGTGAGAGGGCTGGGCCTGTACTGTTTTTTCACGTTTCACCTTTCAGGTGTTTTTTTTTTTTCTAGTTGCAAGTTAGAAGACATTTTTGAAGCTGAAACAAACTTTAGCAAACCTTCAAGTACAACATGGTCATTTTATATACGTAGGCATTGAAGCCTGGAATGGTTAAGTCAGTTTTCCAAAGTCCTATAAGGAGTTAGATGAAATAAGCAGTGCAGTACAGTTTTATGACTTAATTTTCTGGTGCTTCTTCATCCTGAAAACACAGGCTTGTAAGATCTTACCCTATAGGTAAGAGCGCCATGTGCTACTTCAATAACGGGATAGGAGACAGCGCTGCTTGAGATCAAGTCACTGCAAAAAGTCTTATATAGTCTCCCTCCTGTGCTGTGGATTAATGCTAAGTCAGACTTAAAGATTCCCAGTGCCTTTGCTGGAAATACTGGTAAAATCTCTATAGAAGACAGTTACAGAAAAAATTTTCATCTGTTACATAATATTTTTCTGACAATTCTTATTAAATTCCTTGGCTTAATTTCCAAACAGAAACCAAAAATAAAAATGAATAATCAGGAATCCTTATCTTTGTATTCATTGATTCCTTTTAAAATAATTAAAATAACAAAACCACTGTATCCTAATATGGAAGAACCAATCAGTTTAACAGTCGCGTTTATGCTATTTTATCGTGAAATGTGCTCCCCCCACTAACCAATCACATCTTGAATAGAGTTTTAGCTAAATTGTGTCTGTAAGACTGGAAAGTGATAACCTGCCTCAGGCTAATTTAAGTCAAGGTAATGCCTTTTGCGGTTTTCCATATGTTTCCAATGAATATTTCTTGGCAGTTTCCAAATGACTCCTCCAGCTCCATCTCTCTGGAATGAGCATTCCAAGAAACAGACTGTGTGATCTTTGACCAGAATGCACAGAGGATTGCAAGGCTTTTTAGCGAAGTTTTGTTGAATGATGCTCTGACTGCACAGGTTGAACATGTCCTCGTTAGCATGTGGTCATGCATTTTGGGGAATTTATGGCGGGGGCCTGTTGTTTCCAGGATGATGAAGGTAGTTTTTTCATCTACCTCATTTGCCATCATGTAAAGCTATTTAAGAGTTATGGTGTCTGAGTAAATGGAGATGGGGGAAGGGAGCGAGGAAGGGTCTTTAAAGCCACAAGGGACCTTGAGCTGTGAGTCCTGGGTTATTTATTTTCGTAGTTGTCTGGGGCTGAAATGCCCACCAGAATAGCTGTAGTTGTGAGGAACTAGCAGTCTTGCAGGGAACTTGACCTTTGTAAGCGGAAAGAGACAGAAGACAGAAGCCCCCTCCTTGGCTAGGATGACTTGTTTATTCCTTCCTCCACTAGCATGTGCTCCAAACGCCAAGGCCATGTTACTGTATGCTCTGAGTGCCCATGAGTTGTTTGCGTATATAAATCTTGAAAATTTAACCTCACTTCATCAAGTAACCAGATGCATGCATACTCAGCTTTGACAGGAACTGTGTTCTTTGATGATCACTTTAGTCACAGGAGTTCTGATTTCATTGATCTGATGTGTGGGACCCAAGTGTTGGGATTTTTTAATAAATGCTCCGCAGATGATTCTGATGAGGAGCTGAGGCTGAGATGCCTTTTTCTTAGAAAATACAAAGAAGCATATAAAGCAATGATATATTTTACATGTGCTCACTACCTGATAGTTTTAAAAAGCTGTTTATAGCCTATTCCTGTTGTTAATTTGAACTACCATAAGGAAATATACTTAAAGATCGAGTTCATCACCTGTTCTCATTAGATAACGTTAAGAAACCTACAAGGTGTTTGTAATAAAGGTAAAATTTTAAGCACAGCTGATTCATCTGAAGAAACAAATCAGGCGCTGGCCACACCCAAGGCAAGCTCAGGTCTGGCCTCCTGGATTGCATGGTGGTGAGTCAGATGGCATGGGTCAGGTGGCATGTGTAACAGCAAGCCTCATATGTTGTATTACAAAAATCCCTCAGTGGACCTTCTCTTACCCCTGAGAGGGGAGAAGTATGGCAAACCAGTTTATTTCTTCTACTCTGATATTAGAATGATTATAAATCGGAAATTATTCTGATTAGGCCCCAAACAAGCATGAAATGAAAACCGATGCTCTAGCCACCGACTCCTAAAATATATTATGCAGAAAAGGGAAGAAAATTTACTGTGTAAAGTCATTTGTTTTTGTTTCACTTTCTGTAAGTATATTTTTTCTTTCTTTTCCTTTTCTGTCTTTATAATATCTCTTAAAAAGGAGATTGAGTATACAGATGGCCAGAGATATATGAAAAGTTGCTCCACATCACTAGTCACCAGGGAAATGCAAATCAAAACCACAATGAGGTATCACCTCACACCAGTCAGAATGGGCACTATCCAAAAGACAAGAAATAACAAGTGTTGGTGAGGATGTGGAGAAAAGGGTACCCTTGTACACTGTCGTCGGTGGGAATGTAAATTGGTGCAGCACTGTGGCAAATAATATGGTGGTTCCTCAAAAAAGCAAAATTAGAAATACCATATGACTCAGCAATTCTACTTATAGGAATTTACCTGAAGAAAACAAAACCTCTAATTTGAAAAGATATATGCACCCCTATGTTTAGTGCCACATTATTTACAGTGACAAAGATATGGAAGGAACCCAAATGCCCATGGATAGATGAATGGATAAAGAAGATGTGGTAAATATACACAGTGGACTATTACTCAGCTATGAAAAGGAAATCTTGCCATTTGTGACAGTGTGGATGGATCTAGAGGCCATCAGGCTCAGTGCAGTAAGCCAGGCAAAGAAAGACAAATATCATATGATTTCACTTACATGTGGAATATAAAAAACAAAACAAAAAGAAATAGATCCACAAATATAGATACCACTACTGGTTACCATTGGGAACGAGTTGGGGGATGGATGAAATAGGTGAAAGGGATAAATAGGTACAAACTGCACATTGTAGAATAAGTTAGACATAGAAATAGAAGTACAGCATGGAGAATACAACCAATAATATGATTTTAAAAATTCAAAGAAAATGGTTAAAACTTTCAAAGCAATATGTGGGGAGCACTTGAAAAGGGTAGAAAGTGAGAAATCATACTTCTCTCTTGAAGTGTTTTCTCATTCCTCTATACTCTCCTTATTACCATTCCAGGTAAACTCTATAAGTTGGGTTCCCCCTGCCCCCCCATGTAAATCCTTCCAGAATTGGGTATGTATACAAGCAGGGCCTTTGGGATTGGATATGTGGCTTATATTCAGTTATGCCAGGAATGATTCCTCCCCCTTTTGCATGGTATACACCCCACCCCCACCATGTGTGGTCACCCTGTGTGCAGAGTAAGTACATATTACTTTTTTTTAAAAAAATGGCATTACCCTCAATGTACCTTGCTATCCCTTGCCTTTTTTTTACTTAACAGTATATAGTGGAAACTTTGCCATAGTTTTTAACGGGTATTGCCATATTACTGAATTACCCTTTGAAAGGTAGTACTGATTTAGATTACCAGTGGTTTCTGAGAGCACCTGTTTCCCTCATTCTTGCCAACTTTGCATTATTAAATTTGAATAATCACCAGTTGGTAAAATGCTCATTTAAAAATGTTTCTTGTGACTCCTATGTGCTAGGCTCTCTGCTCTCTGCTGGATGACAGCAGTAAATCAGAGGCCTGGTGCCTGCTCTTATAGAAATTTATGGTTTAGTGCTTGTGAGGGACAAAAAAGTAAGCAAATCACACATTACAATTACTTAATGTATGAATTTATCATGGAATCAAAGGAGCAACTTTAATAATCTGTTATGGTTTCATTTAAAGCTTAAAAGGGCCTAGAAATATGTCTTATTAACTGCTTATGTTCCTGTGGTGTTTTTTTCTCATTTGCAGTATTCAATTTCTTTTATCTTCTAAGTAATCTCACCTTTATAATTCAAGAGCCCCTTCCTTTCATTCCAAATGCATTGAATATACAGTAGAAACCAACTATTTAGAAGACCCTCTTCTCAAAACTTTTCTTTTTTAGGGGGCTCCTGTATAATGTGTTGTGAAGGTGAGAGATCTCTAGTAATTTGAAGTGAGTTTATGGAAAATCTTCTGTTTTAACTAAACTGTATTTTATAATTCTGTGGTATGGTTATTGGTCTTAAATTATTAGTGACTTCCGATGGAAATAGTTTAAGTTGTGGGGTAGAAGTTGCTTCTAGTTATTAAAATATGTTACATACATCTTAGTCAGATGCCTGATGCTATTTTCCTGGTCTGTCTAGAGACTGACGTACCACTGTTGCCTGATAATGGTTAAAGCCTCAAGCAGGGTGCAGTATCCTCCATCTGTGCCCATGTGGAGTTGTCACCTCAAACTCCTGGGCCCGGGCCTCTGTATTTAACCTCCTGCTGTGCTCCCTTAAGAACTGGAACATGAATAGGTAATATCCTGCCTCTAGCAATTCATTTTTTTCTTTTCTACACCCTTTCAGAGACAGAGACTATTTTGAAACTTAAAGGGAGAAAGGATATAAGCTTAGTATTTCAGTTTGCCAGCTATTGCTGATTTGCAGTAAAGAACTGTTGCCAGTTAGTGTGGTTGGCATTTATTGACAGATCCCTTAGAACCACTTCTTTCTTAATTTAAGCTTTTTGTGGTACCTGTCTTCAGTTTGTCTTCAGTTTTTGGTGGAATTCTCTTTCATTTCTAGTTTCCAAGTTTTTAGAAATTGATCCTCCCAGATTTGTGTCTGAATTCTCATAGCATGATAGCAATTCAAGACCTAATTTTTCTCATGAGGGCCATAAATGTTACATTGAGCAGGTCGAAATTTCTATACTATAGTTTTCATCTCGGTGAAATGAAGGTGCTGGATTAAATAAACTCCCATCTTTTTTATTCAGCTCAACAATTCCACATATATATGACATCTCCATGTCTGTCTTGAATCATTACCATACTGTGGCAGCAGATGTTTACTCTGTTGGTTATTTGGGGTTTTTTATAATACTGGTTTTATGAAACAATGCCTAATTATCCTCTAACTCACAAAGAAAAATGGAGTTCATTTTCCACATGGAAGTCAAGAGATTGTAATCTGCCTGAGTCCAGGAATGTGTTTTGTGAGTCTGGTTCGGAACTCTGGGGCACGTGCTGATCTGTCTGTTGCTTGGCGAATGGCACCCCTCTGCCAAACGTACTCATGTGTGCGCTCACGCTTTACTTGTTACTATTCTGTCACGGGCTAAGCGATCATTGTGCAGGATGTATTTTCCTCAAGTCATTGAGCTGGGATGCGACTGAAAGAGCATGTTCTCATGGCCTTCTGGGGGGCTGAGAGCCCAGGTCTGGGGGGCATGTTGCAGACAGAAAGGTTGCATGGCCAGTTAATGCTTATATAGTCCTCATTTCACCTCTGTAAAGGTTCGATTCGGGATTTATTTCAGCAAGTCCTGACATTCCTGAACCACTTTTAATTAATTTATTTTTGCTCATTGAGGGTTAAAAGTGGACCTTGAGAGTGTGTTTCCCAGATTGCCCTGCATTGGTGTTGAATAATTATGTTTTGCTTTACGAAGGGTGACGTGACTTTGGGACTGAATGCTCAACTGGCTCTTTTGCTGCTATGGGGATCTGGAAAATAATGGTCCTTTATAGGTCAGTTGTTTTCTTTATCACATGAAGAAAAAGATCACCTGTAGGAACCACTGCTTTAAATGATTTCATTTGAGTATTAGTTTGCTAGTTCTCTGTTGCCTCATCCAAAAATGGAGTAAATAACTCCCACTTTCGTAGGCTCAGTAGAAGGTTCAATTGAGATAATGGTTTGAAGACTTCCAATATTAAACTTAAGAGAAATTCAGTTGCTTTAGGGTTACTCATCAGTGTCTCAGTAACCAAAAATTTAAAATGTGTTTTGTCTAGCAACTTGTTGCGTGTGCACAATTAATCCAAGAGCCTCTGCTCTTCAGCAAATGGAGAAAGATTAGTTTCTTTATAGATCAAATTATAAGATAAGACATTCCATTCTCACTTCCATAGTACATGAGCAATGTATTTTAGAAACAAAAGTGATTTTGAAATAGTCATCTGAACATCAAATACACCATTTTTTAGGTTCAGGTACCATAATTTGTGTTATCATTATGTAAAACTTGGAGTACCTTGGTTAAATAGGAGAAATTATGTTGTGATATGCTTGTTTTAAATCTGAAAAATTTAAATCTAAGTGTTCTGGGTATTTTTGAGAAAAGATTGTGTGTATAAAATTTTATGATATATGGTTTACACTGTTTGCTGTCAGCACTTAGCTAATATCTGTGTAAAAGGAAAGTGGGGTCCTCACATGCTGAATATGTATTTTTCTCATAAACAGGGACCAGTGGTTGCCTTTTTTAAAGAGTCTCAGATGATTCAGTCTTTACTTGCATTCTGGTATTGCCTGTGTTGATTGAGCATGTTAAAGCTTGACATCATGATTCAATCATTTTCTAATTTTGCAATAATTCAAAAGTGGAGCAGAAGCATCATTAGAGAATCATGCCAGTTTTCTTAACGTCTGACACACCCAACTTAATTTACAATATTGTTCTAAAGATGCACCAAGAAATACACACACACACTCACACACACACGTGTGCATACACACCCTAGTGAGACATCTGCAGGGACTTGGCCTCCTGTCCTCTCCCTGTCTCCTCCCTTTGTCTTCCGGATGCATCAGCAGATGGCTGTCCAGATCTCTAAATTTGTACCTTGTGTGACCTTTAGCCTAGAGAAAAGCAAGTCTCTTCAGAGGGTAGATCTTTTGTCAGTTAAATAAATTCAATTCTTTGGATGATCCTTTTGAGGCTTAACATAGTCATTATTGGGACTATAACAAATGTAAAGGTGGGTGAGACAAAACTGCAGAAAACGCCATAATAGTTCCTGAGCACTGGGGTGTGAGAGGATGCAGGAGAAGCTATAGTATACTGGCTCTGCAACAAGTTTGCAGGCTGCATGGCAGACCTGGCATTATCTTTGAAGTCAGGCAGACCTGGGACCTGCTGGTGAGCTCTGCCTCTGCTGTATGCTGGCAGAGCTTACCTCATAGAACTGTTAGCATCTAATGAAGTCCTATGTATATGTGCAGCCTATATATGTTTTTATACACACACATGTGCAGTCCATGATCTTGGACCTAACAGGTGCCTAAAAAAAAATAGGCTGCTTAAGTTCCTATCATGAGAGCTCATTCTTAAATCTCTGTTAGAGGAGAAGAGGTTGTGATTTGATGTTCATAAAGGAAAGTTGTGTGCTTTGGGGAAGGCAGTACAGCATGGAGAAGACAAGTAGTGACTATATACATCTTACTACCATGATGGACAGTGACGCAATGGGGTGGTGGTGGGGGACTTGGTAATATGAGTGAGTGTTGTGACCACAATGTTGCTCATGTGAAACCTTCATAAGATCGTATGTCAATGATACCTTAATTAAGAAAAAGGGGGGGTGGGGAAAGTTGTGTGCTTTCAAGCAGAGAATCAGAAAAAGGATCGTGAATAATTCACTAGTGCCTTTATCATGAATTGTGTACCTCATTGCTTTAGGAGTGTGACGCAGCAAACTGAGAAGGCAGGATCTCTGAAAGAAGTGGGACGCCCTTGTTTGTGTGACAGTTCATTTTACGGGAGAAGTTATATAGGTTCCTGGATGTCTGAAGACCAGAAGGCCTAAAGGTGGCGGACGAAATTGATGTGGTCATTGTGGAGGAGAGAATAAACCCAGCTTCTCTTTCTACCATCAGGCTGTGAGATTAGTTCGAGAATGGGACGTCTTGTATAGTGACTTGACTCCTAATGTCATGTAGTTAAGATGTTAAGGTTGGACTGACCACAAAGTGGAGTGCTCCTGGGCGTGATGTGTGTTTGAGAGATGACTGGAAAAGTTGGGTAAAGCTATTAGGGTTGTTGAGGAAAATAATGGCCTGGGTGTCCTTGAAGAAAACATGTCACCATTTTAGGTCAGGTGACCATGTACTTGATTGAACCTGGAATCGGGGAGGAGTGGGGGTTGGCAAAGAGGGCCTGCATTTCCCTTCTCAGTACTGGATTCCTCTAGTCCTTCCCTACTTGGACCCACCCTTCTAAAGAAAAAGCCTGTAGATATCAATGGGAGAAAATTAGTCTGATGTAGTCTGGAGAAAATTTGTGCTCCACCCTGCTTTCCCCTAGCTTTGAAATTCTCAAATGCAAGGCCAAACAATGAATTATTACTAACATGATAGAGGAAACTGGTACTATTAATGTCATGTAAGGCAAAAGCGCATTTTAAATAGAAACAGAAGGACGTTTTTGAGAGAAAAGTTGGCTGGCTCTGGCAAAACTGAGTAAAACTAGGATTTAACTGTAATTATTTCATTGAATTTTTTAGAAGCGCTGTTCAAACTGTTGGAGGTTGGCTCATAATTAACATAGTAGTCATCAGCGAAAGTACACTTTGACCTAGAGCAGCAGGAAAGGGAAAGAGTCAGATATGTAAATTTTGTGCAGACTGTGTTGCATGCAGGGAAGTATGCACAGTGAATTTCCGCATTAGCTCAGCCCTGTTTAAAATTTACAAATGCCAGAGGGTGTGGGTGGATGAAGGCATTAGGACTGTATATGATCTAGTGGTGCTTTGAAAACTGTGTGTTTGGGGTTTGTGCTTCTAGTTGCAGCTAAATCTGAATTTGAGATTTTAATCCCTTTGAATCAAAGTAGGTATATGATAAGTTTAGACATTTGATCTCACGCATTTTATCCATACACAGGAACTCTAGTGCTTCCTCCGTTTCAACATGATCTGGACCCCAGCTAGCCTTTGACTGTTGTTTGTGTGCAGTGATCAGGTGGCACCTTTGGTGATGGGGGCATCTCCCCACAAACTGAAGGCCCCCTGCAGAACCCAGCAGTGGGTTTATTAACCCACCTCCCTTCTGCTAGCCCCGTGAGCTGGACGTTTACTGGCCATAATCAGGCAGGTAGGCTTAGCTCTTTAAATAATTTATGCCAATTTGGGAAGGCATAAGCTGCTTATTCAGAGTTCCAGGGCTTGGACTTGGGTGGGAATTCTTTGGCCAGACCAGCTGCAGGATTAGCATTAATGTGATACTAATCCCTGGGCCTGTCCCTCAGAGCAGTTCACCCCCCTGTTTGTTTATCATGGCCACGGTCCACTAAATGCTCAGTAAAGCTGAATGGGCTGTAGCCCTCAGTGTCTAGATTACATGGCTGGTGGCCGAGGAAATTTGGAGCATTTGTTAGTTATGAGAAAAGAGAAGGTCAGAGATACAGTATAGAAGGTATTATATTTAATGTCTTTGTGGAGGCCCTAGATTCATACCCAGATTTCTTTTCTCAGGTACCTGTACATGCACCTTCTTCACTGTATTCCCCTCACATACTTGTTTAAGGGCAAATAAGATGGGTTATGTAAAAATCCCTTGGGGTTTAGTTTTTACATCTAAGGTAGTTAAACAGTTGACCCTTGAACATGGGTGTTAGGGGCACAGACCCCCTGCCCAGTCGAAATCCACGTAGAACTTTTGACTGCCCCAAAACAAAGTACTAATAGCCCACTGTTGACTGGAAGCCTTACAGATAACATCGTCAATTAACACATATTTTGTAAGTTATGTGTATTGTATACTGTGTTCTTGTGGTAAAGTAAGCCCAAGAAAGGAGAATGTTTTTCAAATTGTCACAGATCTTCAAAAAATTGTTTTCAGTATGTTTATTGAAAAAAACTCATGTGTAAATGGACCTGCGCAGCTCCAACATGTGTTGTTAAAGGGTCAGCTGAATTTAGATGTCCCCTATTGCAAAGATACCTTGGCATCTTTTTCTCATCTAACACTTGTGCTCAGGATTTATCATATGTGGTAAATACTGGGATATTACTGAAGAGATAGTTTTCTGTACCTCTTAGTGGGATGTAAATGCCATCAGGTAGAACTCAGAGAAACCAAATATAAATGGTGAAAAAAAAAAACTAAAAAGGATGGTGCATTGTGTATCTATAAAGGTGGCAGAAAGAGGTGAGGGGGTGTTTCTGGGCTATTCCTCTGTAAATGTAGATTTTTCCAGTATTTTTATTTTATTCATGCTGGGAATAAGAGATACAGTTACTTGAATTACCAAGAGTGAGAGAAATGAAAAATAATTCAATTGGTAACTATGTCCTCAGCAAATTGCAGTGATGGTCTATCATTTTCTTGTGTGATAACTTTTTTGGAGTTAGAGGGACCCTGATGATTCCCTTGCTAGAAATAAGCCAGACGACAGAGTCTTGAAGAGGCCGCCACCATCACGTGTGTTCTTGACCCTGCATGCACTGTGTTCAGAGTCCATTGCCTTTGATTTCTTCGGCTTTTAGCACAAAGTAGTAAGTACTGTGGGGTATGCACAAGCAGAATTGTTGCTACCACCAGAAGACCTGTTTGTTTTTTTTCTCTCTCATCTCTTTTACTGAAGATACCTCAGATACAAAATGCCATGCAAGATTGCAATCCTGTGCTTGTTAAACTCAGACTTCCCATTTCTTCACTGTATAAATCTAGCATAAAAGTTAGGAATGAAATGCCATCTGCTATACCACATCTATCACCGGCCCATTTTTAGGTTTCGCTCATGAAACAGCACAGTACAGATAGATGTTCCAGGCAGGCGGGCAGGTTCCAGAGTTCTTTGTGCCTTGCTGTCCTTGTGGCTTTGGAGTCCCCTGAATCTAGCTAGCAGGTGGGAAAGAGGCTGAAGACACTCTTCTTTGCCACCTTTGCCCAGAAGTGGTTACTTCCCCTGCTGTTTCTAGTAGTGAGAAATAGTTCCAACATCTCAGCTTGAACCAGGACCTGAGAAATACAGTCCTGGCTGGAAAGCTGCTTCCTAGTGACAAGCTGATGCTCTTGAAGGAGAAGTAGGAATCTTGGTGGACAGGTGGTCCCCTCTGCCTACAACATTTATGTGCATATTCCAAGAATCTATAGTGGACAGTATTTGGATATTGTGGAGGCTGGGCATTAGCTTTGTCATTGTATATCTGATACAGAGCCACCTGTCATGCCTGTTTGTATAGGTTGCTGTGAAGTTCCTATGGGAGAGTGACATACTGAGAAGGGGCACTTATTTGGAGGTGCAAAGCAGTGGGGTAATGATAGTGAGCCCTCTGCAGTGAAAAAGATGTTCTAGGCAAGCAAAAATGATACTGACTTCATGCAGCCATTCAGACTGCTGGATAGATTTAATGTTGCTTTTGGAAAACAAACCATATTATGCCTTTTTACAGTCTATCTGTTTGTCTGAAACTGAGTATATTTGTAACTCCAGTGATAGAACAGTTGGGATAGTGTGGGTAAAATTGTAATAAATCCAGAATATCTTGCCTGGCTTTAGGACATCTGCATATCAGTAGGCTTTCAGTGGTGTAAAGAAGTATAGCTTTAGTGCATTTGCATCATTCCTCAGGGGTGGAGAGAAGTTCATCTCCATATCAATGGGTAATTACCTGGGCAAGGAGGGCTTATCTGTACCCAAGAGGTGAGGGGAGGGCCGGTTTTGCTGCTGCTGGAGCAGGAGAGAGAGAGAGATGGGCCGGACTGTAGTTTTGTAAGCAATAAACGGATTTTAAACTTTATTTCTCCCTTTGACTGATTTCGGTTTTTAGAGGTATTTTGCCCTGGGATTTCCTGTCCCTGGATTTACAGATAGCACAGTCTCAAGTAATCACAAATTCAAACAAAACTAAAGTGACACGGTAGTCTCCACTTGGCCTTTCTTTGTCACATCTACAAGAATTACGTAGTTGGTTGTTGACTGTGATTGTCTTTTCGCTGTTTCTTGGATGTATCTGAGAGGCCATTTAGAGGCCATTACTCAGTTCTCTATCACTTACTTCTGTTGTAAAAGAATATTAGAATGTGTGGGGGAGGAAACGGAGGCTTTATAAAATATATCCTTGAAATGATAGCGATGTCTGCCGTAAATTTGGCTCTGACAAGTAAGAGACTTATGTGAAAACTTTGGAAGCTGTTTTTAGTTAAACTTGTCCTTACATCCTTTTTCTCCTTAATGTAAAAATAAAAAAGACAGAATGCTCAAATGCTAGCATTTGACACATTATAAAGTGGCATTTGGATAGGAAGTGAGTAATGTGTTCAAATGAGACGAACACAGACATAAGGGAAAATGCAAAGTCCTGTTCAACAATGGGTTTGAAGAGGGAGCACATAGGACATGGTGTCATGCATCGTTGAGTCATCCTCCTCCTGGGGACAGTCATTCAGAAATCAAAAGCAGTTGGCCAGCTTCCCCTTGTATCTAGAAGTACCAGGGTCACAAACTCCTGTGTGCCCGAGAGCCATGCAGATAACCGAAGTGGTTGATGCCGGTTTGCATTGGGGTGGCCAAAGGAGAGGTCAAGGCTCTGGAGGAAGCTGGAGAGAGTAGATGTTAAATCTTCACACGGAAATGCAGGACTGGTGCTGGCAGATGCTCAGACTTTAAAAAAGAAACTAGAAATTTAGTGTTTTTTTTAGAGACATTTTGTATGTAAGATAGTGAAAAAACATTTGTCTTATTGGTCCTGATAGCCACTTACCTGTGGCTACTACTTTAGGGGCCGGGGAGGGCACGTTTGCTCTGGGCATGGCACCGCCCCGGGGGGCTCCCTGCGTGAACACTCAGCTCGGTTCTCAACCAGAGCCTCAGCTCGGGGCACTAAGGCCATTCTGAGTCCACAAGGTTATAGTGGCTGCGTGGAGAAACTGCTGCTATGTGGTTCTCTTTCATAAACTGAAATTTTCCTTGCTTTATAGAAAGGCTGTAATCTTCAATTGCCCACCCATCTGTTCCTAGTACTTGAGATTAGGAAATCAACAAAGATGGTTTATTTGGGATTGAAAGCATATCCGGTTGAAAACCTCCTCTGTTACTGAAAAAGTAAAATGAAAGAATTCAGGTTCTTGGCTGGCCTGGAAAATGGATGGACCTGAGTTTAATTTTTGTGTGTGAGTTGCCTTAGCTAATTTAAGCATTCTTGGTTTAATATCCCTATTTTTTTTTATGAGGTTTGGCTTTTAGGAAAAAAATTTCTTGGTGTAGAAAAAAACTATCATGTAACATATGGAAATTGACAAAGATGAAATATAATCAGAGAAACTATGTTAAGAGTGTAGTGCGTCTATTTAAAAACTGCTGGTTTGATGATTGAAAGTCTCACAAACTACTCCATAAAAAACTCTCTGAAAATAACTCAAGTCAGGAACTGAGTGCTATGTTAGATTCAAGATTTATTTTTTCCTAAGAGAAGAAAAGTCTTGTTGGGGGTGTGTATGTGTGTGTTGTTTTTTTTAAGTCAAGCCAAGCTTCATTTTATTTTACATAATGGGTATGGTAATTAAATGAGAAAACAGCTTAAAGAAAGCATTTTCCCTTTAGAAGGTGTTTTGTTGAATGCATGAAGTTGACGTCTGTGAGTCCTTGTAACTCTCTGAACCTTCATCTGTAAATTGGCAATAGTTTCTCTTATCTTGCAGATTGTTCTATAGCATTAAATGGGTGTCTCTAAATGTGCCTGTTGCAGTACCTGGCATGTGATAGGGACTCATTCCGTTCTTAAAAGTCTTTGGGGTTAAAAATCTCAGGTCACTAACTCCTAAGAAGGCTACCCTGTTGATCCAGGCCAGGGAAAAACCACTTTTCTTTTGGGTTATATTTACTTAGTGTGTTGTAAGTATAATTTTTAGGCAGCATTTCCTTCTTTCCTAAACTCCCTGGAAGTTATAGACATATGATATAGCAGATGCTTAGAGTGGTTTTACCATAAATAAATTTTTATTACACCCTTTGTAGAAATGGACAGGAAAGTCAGCATCTTAGTCACTAATAGAAAGCAGGTAATGAACTTGCAGTATTACCTCTCTATTGAGAACTTCTAAGCGGGAGTCACAGAACGATTAAGTGGATCAGATCAGCCTGCCTTCCCAGATGGAAGAGTAGTGGCTGTATTGCATATTAATTTGGCATTTCAGCACCAAACCCAGCTGTGAAGTTGCTTGTTTGTGGGAAGACATGGAAAAGAGACAAGTTTGATTAACGAGCTATGACTTTATGCTTGCAAGAAACCAAGATCACACAAGTGTTAGTCCTCCGTGTCCCTCTGCTTCTTACCAAACACCTTGCTGATAAGGGTCAGTGTGATTGACTGTGTTTGGGGTCAGAAGTTCGTCCTTTTGCCTTAGAATAAAAACTTCTCTTGGAACATGAAGTTGAAACTGTCTTCACAAGATTCAATGCCTGTGACATCAGTTAGTTTTAGAAGCCCTCCTTGAGATGCGTCTGTAGTTCACAACAGTGACTAACCTCTGTGGTTAAAAAACAAACAAAAAGAGTAAGTTATTACAGATAGCCAAGTGGGGAAGCCAGGACTGTTGAAAGTCTTCAGTCCCACAGGAGAGTCGGCTTGTAGAAGACAGAGACAAGCTTTCATTCTTTTCTCCTGAAGCATTTTCTCTAGTCTTTTCCCATCAAAAATGGGAGACTACTTTTTTTGGAACAATAAGAATGCTGTTATGGAAAGGGTATTAAATTCGCGTTCACTTAAATCTACAATATGGCAACATCTTACTGGCCAGCAAAATGTGGTTGAAATGTGATAAACCTCCACTGAATGGTGGGAATAAAAAAAAAGCTGCCTTTACTTCACCTTTTTCAAAGAGGAAAGGCAAGATCCTCTTTATGGCTTTTTGGAAGTATGATTTCTGGAGTCTTAATCAGCATTTATGGACTATGTAATATATGCAGAGCGCTAAATGTGATCCTAAGTAATGAAATTTTAGAGTTGGAATTGACATTAGTTGTCATTTTATTCAACTTACTTATTTTGAAAATGAGGCAATTAAGAAGAGAAACCGTTTTGCCCTTGAGGAAGTTAACTGTTGAATAAGATCCATGTTTCTTTATAAATATTCTTGAGTTTTAGGATGTAGCAAGTAATTGATATTCGCACAAGTGCACATATGACACTTAAATACTGAGGCTCTATAGAGCGCTGAGAGTTTGTCCGATGGTGGTGCTCTATTTTCTAGGAGAAGGTGTGACTTGCCACGATTTCAGTAAAAGCCAGGGGGACTTGGGGCCGCAGAGATAAAAGTAGATGGAGAACCGTGCTGGGGTTTTTTGGAATCTGCATTTCCAACAAGTTCCCAGGTGCTGCTGCTGGTTCGAGGACCCCATGCATTGAGAGACCCCTCACCACAGTGGGAGTGCATGGGAACTGGTGGTGGCCTGGCAGGACGAGAGGCAGGGGAAACAATCTGGAAGCTGTGGCACTACTTCAGATGAGAAAGAATGGTGTGAGGATGAAGAGAAGTGGGTTCGTCAGGAGATACTTAAGGGAGAGGGACTGGTTAGATATGAGAAGTGCAGGGAAAGCAAAGCGCAGGTCCCTCACATGGTGACCAGAGGGATGGTGAGGCCGCTCGACATTGTGTGAGGAGCCCAGGGGCAGGGTGGTGGTGAGACTGTGTGCCTTTGAGGCACCGAAGCTGACACCTGTCTTAAGCTCAGAGGGGAGGGAGACTGCCGATCCCACTTTGGGAGTCATCAGCCTGGGACTGAGAGTTGGACCCATGAGAGCAGCCAGGATTCTCTAGGGAACTACGGAGATGAGGACCGGGTAGAGCCCTGAGGGTCGGTCTCAAAATGAAGGAAGTTGGAGGAGGAAGAGAAGGAGTAGCTGGAGAGGGAGAGACCCCAGGAGTGTGTGTGGCCTTCTCTCGGGGAGGCTAAGGGCAGTGACTCAGGAGGGAGGGGGTGGAAACAGCGCCAACTGCTGCTGAGGAGCAAGGGGCCCAAGGACTGAGGGTTCGCCGTTGGCTCTCACAGTGTGGAGGCCCACTGCCTCTTCATTCGGTGGCGCCTGAGGCTCTTTGGAGCCAGGCTCTGGGACAGACGGGGAAGCCTCAGCCATGACTTAGATTTTTCAGTGTCTGGCAGAAGTCAGACAGCAGTGGGCTTAGGAGGATCCTGACAGAGACAGATGGTTTACACGGTATGTTTTAGACGATTGGCTGGGTGTGGAGGAAGAGAGGACAGTTGGTGGAGCCGAGTGGGTGATGGGAGGCTTGGGAAATTTTATCTCCTGATAATTCAAGAGACTTGAGAGTGTTTAAATGTAATAGAAGATTCAAAGAAAGGAAGAAGTTGGAGGTTTAGAAGGGAGGGCAAAGTCTGATAGAGGAATGCCAATGAGAATATGGGGTGGGCAGGAGACCACAGCACAGACCACACGGGGTGGTCAGCCAGCTTGTCCACAACAGCCAACTTCATGTGTAGACCAGGTGGGTGCTGTGATCTGAGGGTTTCCTCGTCTAGGTTTTCCTCATGTACATGCAGTATAGCCTAAATTGTCAGCATTAAGGATTTATTTCTTTGGACTGCTTTTCTTAACTACCAAAAAAATCCTCAGCAGGATAATTAATTAGAGAAATAGACCATTGAGCAAGGGAGTTCTCAGCTCCCCATTTCTCCTGACAGGAGGCAGTGAGCTGGGGTGCTGCAAGGGAGAGCTGGAGTGTTGAGCCTTTCTTAGCTGAATGTGTTTAACTTCTGGTTGTGTGCAGTAAGTGACCCTGTGTAATAATCGTACTTGTTACAGTCGCCTCCTTGAGGTCATTTCACAATGGCATTAAACGTGAGTGAGTGTGCGGCAAGCCCACGGGTAACCCAGTGAACCTGCTCTGTGGCACACATGAGGGCACCTCAGCATTAACACTGAGGTGCTGCTGCTCCTCTGCTCCCTCCTAGCGGGTAGGTAGGATCTCAGGTTTCTTGACTTCTCTTGCTTATTTCTGAGGGCATCACAAATTATTCACCGACAGTCCTCTCATGTTCTCCTGTGCTGGGGCCTTCTGGGAGGATGGAGGAACTGCCCAGGAGTCTCATTGAATCATTGAATCCCAACTTGCAAAACTTTCAAATAGCCAATTTATACCTGTGCCTTTGATCTTAACTGCATTACAGTCTCATCTCTATAAAGAAATGAGGAGCTTTACTTACTCCAACCTGTGTTTCACAAAGCCTCTGGTGAAAACAGTGGCTTCAGCAATTGTCGTTAGCCCTGTTTGCCGTGGACTCAGACCTGGCCTATGTGGCCAAGTTGGGCAGCAGTCAGCAGGCTTTCTTCTTTACCCTGAACCCCCAGTTCTCTGATGTTTCCCACTAGGGAATCAAGTCACGCAGTAGAGACCCGAAAGCTACAAGCTCTCGAGATCCAGTCGGAGTCAGAATCCCACTTTTAGGTCCCCTGGAATTGCAGAAGGCTTGTATTCTGTGGATTGTAAATTAAAGTTCTGCTGAAATGCTCTAGTCCACTGCTGCTCAATGGAATTCCTGCAGTGGTGAAAATGTTCTGTAATCTGTGCCGACCAATTGGTAGTCACTAGCTAACTGGATTTTAGGTTATTTAATTTTAATTACTTCAAACTTAAATAGTCGCATGTGGTTAGTAGCTATAGTGTTAGATCAGTAGTTCTGAAATTTTGCCATGCAGCAGAATTATCTAGAGGGTTTGTTATAACACAGATTTCTGGGTCCTATACTCAGTTTCTGACTGTAGGTCTTGGGTTAGGACATGCAAGTTTGCATTTCTAGCAAGTTTCCAGGTGATGACTCTGGCTGGGGGCCACTCTTTGAGACCCACCACTGTAGACCTATTTCTGGTATTTCATTTTTGTGCTAATTAGCACAGATAGAAATGCCATGAGCCTTTCCTCAGGGGCCCTGATCAGCTGGTTGACAAGCAGTGTGGTACCCTGCCCCACCAAACCTACACTGGATCCTTTTCCCAAATCATCACAGCTCATCTTTAAAGCTGACTCATGACGCTTGCAGAGTCATCACAATAGCTGAAACAATGGGCTCCTGGGGAAATTCCAGCCTTGAACAGCCTTTGGTTTTCGTTCCAGCTTTTTCTCTAACCTTATAAGAAATTAGACCATGTGTGTGGTGTATGTAGAGTGTGAGTAATTGCATCTTTGCCAAGAGTACACTTAGCATTGCATTCAGTGATTTCTGTATCTGTCCTGGTTGGCTGGACTGGGTTCAGATGGACTGTCCCTAACCTCCCTGGTTTAACCAGTAGCCTTTTAAACAAATGGTAAACTCAGTTTTTAATATTCAGGAAGGCCATCTATTAAAAAAAAGTTTCTAGAACAATAGAGGATTATCTTGTGGGTGACTGCCTGTAAAAAAGGTCCTTCTCAAAATGCACATAGAAGTTGAAGTATTCACAGATGAAATGACATGCTATCAGACATTCTCCTTAAAGTTCTGGGTGGGGAAGGGTAGATGGAACAAGATTGCAAAATATTGATGGTAGACAGTACCTGGAGGCACACTACACTGTTCTCTCTACTTTTGTGATTGTTTGGAATTTTACATCAGTTTCGAAAGAAAAGGATGTGCTTACAGAAACTAAATATAGCCCTTTTGTGAAGTACCAGGTGAATAATTGAAGCTGAAAATGAGTAGTTGGTGGTTTAGCTCTAGGGAATTCAACTGGACAAAGATTTTAATTTGAAGAATGATCTAAAGTAAATGGATGAGAATTGCAGTTCTTTAAATTTAATGGATTAGGGATCAAATCCAGAGGAGGGAGCAGCTCTTTAAATGTAATGGATTAGGGATCATCATTATTGAAGGATCTGCAGGTAAGCAAGGTACTACATATGTGTGTGTGGTATTTAAGTGGGGGGAAATACACCCTTGCTGATTTTCCTGCAGACTGTTGTAGATATCTCTTCTTGCAAACCTATCTCCCTAGCACAGTAACTGCTCACCTTGACTTGGACAAAGGTTACGTTTTTAAAGGTCTAAAAAAACATGGGGGAAGAGGAGGAAAAGTGGTGATAAATCACATCATTAGTGTTTGTGGGCAGCTAAGCCCTGGTGGATGGCTGAGTTTAGATTTTTGAGTACAGTCATGATATTCATCCTGTAGGAGATGAATATTAAAAAAATAAGACGTCTTGAGCTTCTAAAGGCTGTAAGAATAAATTCAACTTATTTTTGATTTTGAAGAGTCTCAGATTTTCTTTAGGCAGATGATAGTAGGAATTGAGTATTTTAAATTTTCTTGATAATTACAAAGAAGTAAAAAAAAACTGGTTTATTAAATAGCAGTAAGTTTCATATCAGTTACAATGTCTTATAAGCTAGGTCCACGTTTTCCCTTCAATATCCAATTTGTCATCCATCTTTTCCCACTTGAAATGCCTCTTGAATGCATTTTCATCCTATTCTTATCACCCCTCATCTTTACCCGCTAATCAGTATCATCCTCTGCCTAGATTCCTGCAGTAGCTTTTTGCTTGATGTGAGGACTCTTAAGTACTGCCCTTCCCCCTGCCCTTCCCTCTGGTGATTTTGCTCTTCTTTGACTATTTTCTCCCCTTGGACCACATTATTTAGCATTCATTTGTTGTTTATTACATGTGCATCACCTTCGTTTAACAATTACATGGAAGTATGTCTGTGTATAACCATGGGATATTAAAGCACCTAACACCGCTGGGGCATTTGGTTGCAAATATTTGTGAAAGTAACAAGACCTCTAGTCTCCATTTAGCTTTATTACTTAACATTTATTCTCTATAGAAGTACATTTTTCAAAGGAGGCATCTTCATCAGTGTAAGACATTGCCCCCAGCCCTGCAGGTTGTAGTAATGGTTGTAGATGTGTTTCCAGATTTTTTTCCTCATACACTCATTGCATTTGTTAAGACATACCTGATGACACCCATAAGGGAGTTGCTTAAAATAAATATTGTGGCAGCATAGATTTTTGCCCTTAGCTTTTGGGGTTTGGAAAAATGTAATAACAAAAAAGCTGTTCTGTACTTGATTGTTTTAGCAGTCCGTGGTGTTTCAGTATTTACTGCTCAATTTCAAATTTTCAGATAATAGGGTTGGTTTATATTACTCTTGTATGGAGCTTCTTCTAAGGGTGTATGCAAAGCATTAGTTAAGCAAACTTTTATACCTGCTTGGGTTTGACATATGTATGGGTGTGTGTGTGTGTACGTAAGGATGTAGAACCTTTGATTCATGGGAGTTTTAGTAATGTTCATACAATAACATAAAAGAATCCTCCAGGGACATGAAATGTTAGTGGCCAGACAAGTCTAGACTGCCCCTTCGTCAAATCAACAAGACTAAGGGGCCTTGCTCATAAAACTGTTCTTTGACTGACCTTGGAAAGACAGGCTACATGTGGAGTACAATTCTTGGGGGTTTTCTCTTTTTTGGATTTTTACTTTGATATAAAAAGAAACCTTGTTGGCCATGAATTCTTAATCTCCTTGTTAAGTTTGTTCTTCCAGAATGGAAAATCCAAAGAAATAAATAAAATAAAAAGAAACCTTGTAAGACCTGGAATAGTCCTTGAGCTTGGACGCGTTCAATCAAGTGTTTGTTGAACGCCTGTGCATTAGGCGCTGTGATTCTCTAGAAGCCTTGAACCTTTTTTCAATAATGAATTTAAAAGTAGGCCAGTGACCACTTCAAGATACGAAAAAATTCTTGAAAAAAGAAAATCCTTGGGGAGCGCTGCTTTGATAAGATCTGTAAGCTTGTCTCCAGATAACTGATTAAATTCATTCATCTGGATTTTCTGTATCTCTCGTGCTCTTGTCCCTTGAGGAGTCTCTGAAATGTAGAGAATGGTTTAGTGCTTTGAAGCCTTGCACTTTTGAAGAAGAAAATGAAAGATCTGTGCCTGACAAGGCATGTTGCAGCCTCTACTGTGTTTGGGTGGGTGGCACTCTGTAGTCAAGATCAACACTGAAGTCACCAGGTACAGGCAACACAGGGGTGTTGCATGTTTCTCTTTTTGTAAATACCTTTGTGCTGCCATAGTTCCTAGAAAGGACTAGATGATGTCCATTTCAAAGCACACTTCTTCCCTTTCCTTCCTTCTTTCCTCTCTCTGCCTCTCCTCCTCCCTTCTGTTGTCAGGCAGCTGAGTCTTGGGAGGTCTCTCCATGCGCACTAGGGGAACCTCACCCTGGAGCGGGGAGGGTTCTCGACTCTTATTGAGAAAGAATTCTCAAACAAGTTGGACAGGCGTCGGTAAGGAAGGAATTCATTAAAGTGAGAGTAGCAGGGAATGGCAGCAGCCTTGCAGGCCGCAGAGAGGAGGGAGGAAAGGGAAGCTCATTGAACTCCTGCTGGGCATAGGGCAAAACTCTTGCCAACTCCTGAAGCCAGAGTCACCTGGTGTCCAGGGTCCACTTGATGGCATGGGGACTAAGCCTCTACCACTCCAGGATTTGGGGAGAGCTACAGAGCACTGGATGGAGGGAGATTATGTTCTAAGAACTTCCCAAAGGCAAACAAAGGAGATTTTGGGGAAAGCTACTAAAGAGCTTGATTGTACAGCTGCAGTCTCCCAGGTCGCCCAAGTGACAGGAATTTGCAAGCCCAAATCAGAGATCTTAGTAGCCCTTCCCTACTTGTCTGAAGTGGGACAGAGAGAGTGAAGACTAGTGCTTACGTCTAGAAAGCTAAATGAAATAACAAAATGACAAAGACATTTACCTCCGGAGGGGTAGGTGGGAGAGTTCTTTATCATGGAAAAGAGTACAGAGGCAAGTGCAATCAGCTTACGCAGGAAGTTTATTTGATATAAGACAGTACACACTCAGCGGGGAGTGTGGGCAGCCTCAGAGAGGAGGCATGTTTAAGGGCTTAGGATTCTTTTTTAAGGCTTTCAAGAATAGGGCAAAGGGCTCAGCCGTGGCAGGGTTGTGGGGGGATGGGGAAGTGTGTGTAGGCCTGACATGTGGTCTCATGATGCTTTCTCCGGTGACAGACATGTCACCATCCATAGTCTGTCCTCTAGATATTCTGTGAGATAAGCTTAACACAAGGAATTTATTGGTCCTGTTCTTCTCCAAGATAGTGGTTACCCTCAAGCAGTGGGGACATATCATTTGGGACTACTTGCTCTGCCTTAAGATAGGGTCAGTTATTGGCTGGTTACCATAAAATATGTTAGGAATCCTTCCTAACTCTTTGGTTTTTAAAATGGAATCTTAGCCTTAAGATAGAGCCCCTCCTGTTCTTACTGTATGGTTTATATCTCGGCATTTTTCATCATAGGCAGGACGAATGACTCATGACGCTAGTGCCATGTCCCTGCCCTGCCTCACTTCTGCTCTCTGGTTTCTCTCCGATGATGGGATTTTATTGCATGAGGCCCCTTGGATGTGTGAGCATCAGGCTTGATTCAGGTTGTATGTAGTGAGCTGACTGTGACTTTCTTCTATTTTGACTCTACTCATAGTTCTTGGCATATAAGATCCTTTCTTGCGACATGCCAGCTGTCTGATGGACTTCTGCAAAATTAATCAATAGTGTAAGACTTTTCAACTTTTTTTTGTCCCCTTTCCCCAAACTAATTTGTTGTTTTTTGGCAGGCCTGTGGGGCCCCCACTCCTGCAGGGAAGGACAGTCATGTTTTTCACATTAAACGCTTCTTTTAGACATTCAAAATGACCTGCTGCTATCCTCTAGAGAGTAGGGAAAATCTTGCATTTAGGCCCATACCATTTGAGAGGGACTTGGGGGTTGAACAGACCAAATGGTTCTAGTTAGGTCTTGTTTTCACTGTTGTCTTCTTAGACAATGAGTGCAAACAGATACATGTAAGAGTTGTGGCTTTTTAGAATACAGTCTTTTAAAAAAACATAAAGGCTTTAAAAATGAGATTTGCTTACAGAAGAACCTTCTCTAATACGGTGTCAAACCTAGTTGCTAAAGCATTAATGTGGTCACATGTTTGACAGACCACAAAAAAGTCCTGCATTTTCCCAGAGTGGTGTGATGCATTGTCACCATCTTTATCATTCCACCCCAGATAGAAACTTTTCTTCTTTCAGACTGATTTCAAAGATGAGTCATGTCTTATTCCAGATCTACCAGTTGCCACTTCTGTACTCCTTCCCCCACTTTCAAGACCTCTGTAGCTCTAGCTCTTTTTCAGTTGCCCATGTAGAAATAATCAAATTCTTGAAAAATGCCCAATGAGGAATTTCAGTCACTGAGTGCTCTGGAAATTAAAACCAATTTTAATATTTGCATTAATAAAACAATTAGACAAATACACTACGGAAAATGATACACATCTCAAAACCAAATACATAAAACCTATATTAATCAGAACTTGCATTTGTATTAATAAGAGACAAGACACAAGCTGAAAAAAGGGTTGAACAAAACACAAGCTTGCTTTTGAGTAATATAAGGTCAGGATGCAGTCAGCTTCAATTTTTGTTGCTGTGGTATTTTTTCTACAGTGTGACATCCTAAGGGTACCTTCAGGTACTAAGGCTTTTCACATGTTGTAATTACAACAGTGAGAAGCTTTAGCAATACATTTTGGTGTTATATTTAAGGATGAAAACCAAAAATCTTTTCTGCTTTTAACTAGATGAATTATTCAGAAAGCTCTTTCCCTACAAATTTCCAATTGAAAAGTGATCGATCAGTCTTCATTTTCTATAACACCCCAAGCCACACACATTTACAAGAGTTCCTATAGGTCGGCTAGAAAGCAGAGTCAAGTTCACCTCTTCCTCTCCTTCCCTCCTCCTCAGTAAGCCAGCCCCCTATCTCCACTGCTGTCTGACTTCTAAGTCATTCTCATCTGCCTGTTTTTACTGACTCCTGTCCCAGCTCTCCCCAAAATCTCATAGCCAGCCTGTCTTCAGCCTCTTTCCTGTCTACTCCATCCTTCAAAATCATTGACTATTGTCATCTCAGAAAAAAAACAGGACAACATCATGAGATGGGGTCCCTGCCCTGTGTGTCCATTGCCTGTGGTGGTGGTTCACAAAGGTGTTTGTTGCTCAGATGTGTGTGGGTCGCTGGCCTCCAGATAGCGTGCCCCCCAACCTGCTATCTTGGAGTAAAATTTTGTTGAATGAAATGTTCCAGGGCTTAAAAATTGTTTGAAAACCATGGGATCAGATAACTGGTAGCTAAATTCTTTGTCTTCTCCTATGGTCTGCTGGAGGTGCTAACTTTGGCTTTTTGCCCTTGTTTTTTTATTTAAAGAAGTTTCTGTATTGTTCAGTATACACTGGATGTGTGTTGATGTTCAGTCTCTCACAGCTCTCCAGTTCATGGGGTCATGTTCATGAAATGCTTACTGTGAATAGGGCTTTTATGATAATTCATTTAATCTGTACCTGTTGAATTTGGGTGCTATAGTGTAGCACCATTTTATAGATGAGGAGACTGAGGCCCAGAGGTTAACTATTTTGTCCAAGGTTGTATAGTTAGTAAGGGCAGAGCCAGGATTCTGACCTCAGTGACGTGCTGCACAGTCCATACTCTTAAAACACTGAACTTTGAGAGCCAACTCAGTGCATTAACATCATTATGTGGCTTTTAAAGACTTGAAGAAGCACAGCCATCAGCCACTTGTGTCTACAGTCTTAAGTTTCAATTTGGGGCTGGATGTACCCTCACAGTATTGTTAAGCTGAGGCCTGAGTGGGACAAGTTGGGAGTGGGTGGAGGGACAAGTGGGGGCAGGGGAACTGGACCACAAAGTCCAGAAAACAGAGGCAACAGGCCTGCTCCCTGCAGACCCTAAAGGGCACGGACTGATCTGACGTCTCAGGAGCCATTCCTTTGTATGCTCGTTTACTTTCTGATGTCAGGGCAGTGTCCGCAGTCACCCTGACTCAACTGTATGGTTCCCTTGTCCCCTTCACTGTGCTTACTCCTAAGGGCAAAAATCTGTGGCTTCTGTCAGTCGCTTGAGATGTTAGAATCGCCTTTCCTCTCCTCAGCTCCAGAGACAGCTGGGGTCTTGCAGGGTAGATTCTGAAGAAAAATCTCTGAATCACTGAAATCAGATTTTCCGGTGTGTGGCTCATTTATCAGAAGCAAGGCCAGAAGTGCTGGGCAGAAGGCAGCCTCTGTGCCCCGCACCCCCGCATCCTGCCTTTGGTTGCATTTCAGAACAACAAAAGCTTGCCTGTCTTTTCTCACATGTGAGTTTTGGTCCCGGGAGTCACCACTGGAAGGTTAGTCAGGGCTGCCACCTTCTTTTTGTGGGTAGACACCACTACACAGTGGGTTGATGGAGCAACTTCTTTACAAAGACAAATAAATGTGGGTTGGTAGGAATTTGTGCAAAAAAAAAAAAATGTTTTTAAGAACACTTTTGTAGTGGGACAAATATGACTGCTCAGATCGTTCCCACGTGGCCCTCCTTTATATATTTCTCTTTCTCTTTTGGAGGTGAGGGAGCAGTTCAAGTATGTGGGGGAAGTAACTGAGCAACTATTTTAACTGGAGAGAAGAGTCTGCCATGGGCCTAGGACTACCTTTACAGACTTTTGTCCAGGGCCAGATGGGAGGGGCGTTCTGCCAGGTGAGGTGCAATTAGTGGCTAATCTCACCCAGTGGAAACAGCAGGATTTGGTTTTCAGCTGCTCAGGCCAAGTGTAAACAGGAGTTTAGCCTCAGTGTGGTGCAGGATTAGAAAGAAAATACGGTGGCCTGAAAGGTCAGGAATGGATTCTGGGCCCTAGTGGACCCCATGTAATTACAAACAGGCTCCTTAATTAGGAGCAGTTGGTTAAGAAATACTCTCATATATACATACATATTGAAGGGGAGCTTTCTGCATTGTGCTTGAAATGGGAATAATTGGACATTTATTACCCGTGGTGGGGAGGGGTAGGTCTAGAGAAGCACCAGCCCTTGATCTGAGGTGGGGGGAGATACAGTTTGTGGATTGCCAGGATATGCTTGTTTTTGTTCTTTTCCTCCCCTGCTGCCCAGCCTTCTGGCTGTTTTATTGCTTATTAGTCTCTTTGTTAGAGGAAGAAATAAACAAAAGGAGTTAAAATTCAACTTGCTGGTTTTGCTTCTGGCTCAGCAGCTTGCATTAAAGGTTGGGTAGTGGGTTAGGAGTGTGGATGGTAAAGGTCTGAGTTATCTGTTCAGGTTATCAATTAGTGTAGACTGTGCTTCTGTCCCGTGCATGCGGGCTCTTTGCGGGTAGAGCCTTTATGAGCAGAAAGTGAAAAGGGAGATTCTTTGTAACACAAAGAGAAGGCATTAGAGCCCAACTGGAAAATATGCATGCCCCAAATGTGCTCTCCGGTAGCCAAGAACGTGGTTTCAAAAACATGAAAAATGAGGATAATGCAGTGAAAAAGACTTTAGAAAGCTTAACTAGCTCAGATACTGTATGGCAGGAAATGAACAAGTTAATATTAAAGTTGGTTTTTTTCTTTGGCGTTGGGAGGAGGATATGCAATAAAGATGTCTGATAAAGACGGCTTGTTTTCAGTATTTTCTTAATCTTTTTTTGTCTTGTATTAAATTTAAGACTGTTAAGACTTATTGCTAGTTCTTGGAGACACCTAGGTGAAAATCCTCACACGTCAAGTTGAAAATATCTCTCTTTGGGTGGGTGTAATGGTTCACTTGGAAAAGAGCTATTAAAATCCTGCAGGATCATAGGTAACAGTGCAGAAGGCTCAGAAAAAACTCATTTTTGACTTAGTGTTTTCTGAACATATGTTAGGTTATAAACTTTGTCTTATTCCTGACATCATCCATTACATACTTGCTGAGTTGCTGTGAAAGAATGTGGGCATTAAGGGGGTCCCAGGAGCTCTCAGTTAAGCTTAGGCTTCGTGTCTTCAAGGGCCACTGAATGACTGGAACTTTAATCAACTTGCATGAGGAGGGGGCCTAGAGTGGCTGTTAGTACCACTCAGTTAATCAGAGAAAGGACCACAGAAGGGTCCGTGAGCCCTGGGGAGGAAGCATTGGCCACCTGTAGCTGTTTCAAGGCCACATCCCTGGAAGAACTCCACATCCTGAGGAGAAGCTGGCATTCAGTGTCGTCTAAGGGTGGGAAAACCCCATCCAGACACCTTCCTTTGGAGTAGGTGAATGAGAGGGTCCCCAGGCTTTTGTGGGGCATCCCTACGTGGGGAGGAAGCTGTTGCATATGGAAGGCCTGGTGGTAGTCAAAGCCCACCTCAAAGGTTTTCTCTTCAGACCAGGGTCCCTGGAGGATCCCTGGAGCATCCCGGGAGCGGGAGGCAACCCTGCTTTTGCAGAGATGGCCAGGAGGGAGGGCGAGGGGAAAGCCAGCACCAGAAGGCAGACAAAGGAAAAAATGAAGCAGATGGAAAAGTGCACTTAAAAGGCCTAGCAGTGGGGGCTGGCTACTTAAAAAGCAAGAGGAACAAGGCCTCCGGGAGAGAAGGCAAATAAAGACATTGAATCAAATCACATGTAGTCCTTTTAAGGAAAGGATGGTGTTAAAATAAATAAATCAGTAGAGCATGAGGGAAAGCACACTGGTGAACCAGCCAGAGGAAGATTCCAGCAAGTATACAGGAGAGAGGGAAGCTCATGTTTGAACACGAGGCAAATGCTCTAAAGGAGGAGCTTGGCAGGTGGGGCAACTTTGAAATGGGGGCCACTGATGCTTGTGTTTCCTGTCATATTTTTTCCTCAAAGGACGATGCCCAGAAAGTTCAATGTATTTTAGTACAACGTATGTATTACTTAATGCATTAGAAGGTAAAGTCAGGCAGTAAATGTAGGAAGGGAAGCTTTTGAGCCGAGGGCCATTTTAGAGCTAGGCATTTTGGCCTACTTTGCCTAAGCTCGCTGTTGCCTTGGTGAACTCCTTTTAATTTCTTTCCTACTGTCCTGTGAATAGTAAGAGGAAGACTTTGTTAACTTCATTTCCTAGAGTCTTAAATTTTATAAATGAGGGTTGAAGGGGTCAAATAAATGAGTGCCTACATCTATCTCTTCACTTACCTCTTCAGTGAATCAGAAGCAAGAACAGCCATAGAATGTTGCGTTGAAATACATTGTCTGTTAACTGGAGTCTGGAGAATGTGGTGTGTGCTCATTTGAGTCAATACCCATTTATGGTACACCCTTCAGTTTACTCTTGTTATAAAGAATTTAGAGAGAAGTGGTATATTTTAAAGAATTTGCTAGTAGGGAATAGTTTGGTAGTTGCATTATTAAAATATTTTTGAGTGACACTGTATACTTGCTTCCATGTTTGGTTATGGTGATGGATAGCTGTTTAGTGCTGAAAGAATTAGGAGTTAGGTATTAAGTGGAGTCTGGTAAATATCTGAGATAATTAGAGTTGTGAGCAGGAGTTGGTTCAGTGTTGATTAAGGATAAGAGGGAAACTTTGGAAAAAAAATTAAGCCTTGTCTGTTCATTTATTTAGCATCTACTATAGGACAAAGTGCTATAAGATCTAGTAAAATTAAGGTGAATATAGCACAGTTCTTCATGGGTGACAAACACAGACAGATGCTTTTGACTGTTGCAATTGTAGTGATGTGGATTTGCTCCAAGAGCTCCCATGTCTTTGGAGATGAGTGACGCTGCTGGAGAAGTCTGCAAAGCTGATTTAGGATGAAAGTATACTAAGCGGACTGTGGCCTAACTGTCCCTTCTTCACACCTGTGACTTCACATCTATAAAATAAGTGACACACAGAACTGGGGTCTGTGTTCAGTGCATGAGATTGCTCCATAACTCTATGGTAGGTGGAAGTTGGCCTGAGAGAACGGTGTGTAATGGGCAAGGCCGTGGTAAGAAAAAAGGATCAAAAGATCTAGTTGACCCTTGAACAACACAGGTTTGAACTGTGTGGGTCCACTCATGTATGGGTTTTCCAATAAATACATTGGAACATTTTTTGGAGATTTGTGACAATTTGGAAAATTTTTTTTAGTTTTATTGTAAAAATACAGCATATAATACATGAAATATACAAAATGTGTGTTAACAGACAGTGTTGTCACTAAGGGTTCTGGTCAACAGCAGGCTATTAGTAGATAAGTTTTGAGGAGTCAAAAGTTGTATGTAGATTTTTCAACTGCAAGGGGTTGGAACCCCTAAGCCCTGTGTTGTTCAAGTCAACTATATTAGTACCCTATCGCTGCTGTCACAAATTACCACAAACTTGGCAGCTTAACACAACACAAGTGTATTATATTCCAAATCTGTAGGTTGGAAGTCTGACGTGAGCCTCACTGGGCTGAATTCAAAGTTGTCAAGCCTGTCAGCAGGGTTGTGTTCATTTGGAGATTCTAAGGGAGAGTTTCCTTGACTTTGCCTGTTGCCCACATTACTCGGTCAGCCATCATACCTCCCTATTCAAAGCAAGGGATGTCAGGCCAAGTCCTTCTCTTGTTGTCCTCTCTCTGGCCATGGACTTGAAAGGTTGTCCAACCAGAAGGGCTCATATAGTTAGATTGGGGCTGCCTAGATAAGCCAGGATAACCTCCCCATTTTAGGGTTCTTAACTTTAATCCTATCTGTGAAATCCCCTTTGCTATGTAAGGTAACATATTCACAGGTTCTTGGGATTAGGATGTGGACATCTGTGTCTACTGGGAAAAGAAGGCTAGGCTTTTTCTGTTGTGCCTATGGTTCTCTCATCCAGGTAAATGGGCCTCCGATTAATTTTCCTTTGAACTTTTACATTGCTGCCATAATTACTAGATAGTGCTCTTTGATATGTCATTCTTTGTCTCAAAAATACTCCTCAGCTGGGCACTCAGGTCACTTCACAGGACAGTCCTTAATCATCCCTTCTCATCCTGGCCCTGAACAGAACACTGTGTTCTGGTTGGATGTGTTTATTGGCCTTTGCCCTCCATCCCCTGTTCTGTTCTGCACATTACTAACTCCATGCCTTTGCCTGAGTTGTTCTTACCAAAACAAACCTCTCTCTTCCCTTATCTCTGTGCATCCTTCCTATAAAATTCTGTGACATTGAACATCTTTACTCCACATTTAGAGTTTATCATAACTACTAGCACTATTATTTAACTTTTAAGTGAATGCATTTCATCTTCCCATCTAGACTAGCCATCCTAATGTGCTTGTTAAAAGGCAGTGTCTTGAGATTCACACTCTGAGATACTTCCTGAATGGTCTAGGATGGGGCCCAGGAGTTTGACTGTTTAACACACAATGTAGGTGATACAGGCAGCTTACATGCAATTTGTGCTGGACATTCCTTGAAACTGGGGGACAAATGACCTATAGTCTCATAGTGATAAACATCATGCTGCCCTTGTAGGTGGAGATTATTATGTTTTGAGAGAAATACCTGTTTTCTGCAGTTGAGTTTTAATCTAGAAAGAGAGTGTCTTGTGGAAAGTGTGTATTTGAGTTAAGGATACCAAATTGTGTGCCATCTTTTTGGAGCCAATTGTGGGGTTATAAAAGTTCAAAAGAAGACAAAGGCTAATCTGTGAACTCCAGTGGAGGTAGATAGACAAACAGGATAATTGAGATTTGAAAATAACTTGTTAGGATGGCCAAATTGTCATGCCTTCCTTTCCATTGACTTTTCAGAGACACTTTTCTGTGTTTTAGAGTCGTAACGTGAAGTATCAAAAGCAGAAATTCTGCTGTGGAAAAGATTTGAAAAATGGAAGATGGCTAATTCTTGGGAACATGCAAAGGAAACTCTATGCTCTCAGTGTTCCTTCTCATAACTAGTTCTTGATGACTGGAATGCAAATACCCAAAAATCTGAATTCCCACTGAACCAAGCATTTTTGGAATGAGGCCTTTCATGAATATGCCATGATTTTGATTTCTGCTGTTGTTAGGATTGGAATGGAGTCTTTGTTATTTTACATTATTTCCTAGACCCTTTGGAGAGTTAAAGTCCAAGTGATTTGGGAATGGAGTCTTTGTTATTTTACATTATTTCCTAGACCCTTTGGAGAGTTAAAGTCCAAGTGATTTGATTTATTTTACAAGGTTGGTTTTGCCTTTTCTCATTTTGGGGGTGCTCTTATAGCATAAAATAAGACTGTTAAGAGGCTATTCAAGCAAAATAGACTTTTTTCTTTCAGTGATCTACTTTTCATTAATTTTTCTATCAACTTCATGGCAGAAAGGGAAGACATCAATTTTTATTGGGAGAAGGGCTTTAAATAAAACTAGCTGTTTTAGAGTTCTTATTATAATAGTTTTCTACCTGTTGTTCTTAACCTGGTGTGAATAATTAAGAAATTTAACCTAAGCCAAAAGAGGAGGTATTGAAAATAACTGGTGTTTCTGTGAGCTAGAAGCTACCACAGCAGTAATATGCTTGAATTGGAAATCACCAAAATTTCTTTCTGGTTCCCTAGTCACCCAACAAAACATAGGCGTCCAACAAAACAAAACAAAAATTATATTGGTATCTTTTGTTGAAAGGAGAAGCGATATTATAAGATGAATTGTTCAGATACTTAAATAATAATCTTTGATTCAATTTAAGCCAGTTTTTTATATGCCAGTAAAATAAAAATATTCCATAAATTAAGTTACAAAAATTTACATTATTTGTTCAGTGGGCCCATTTGCATACCTGGTGGTCATTTTATATTCTGTTGGGGATACCTTCTGTGATGACATCTGACTCTGAGCTAAGTGGAACCAATAGGGACAAAGGATAGCATGCTCTATACATGCAGAGCTAAATTACAGTAGTGGTAATTAATGTGATTATTTGGTTTCAAATGCTTGAAAAGAAATCTTCTAAAGCAGCCATTATGTGTGCAACATCCTGCCAGGTAAAATAAAATGAAAGGCTAAAGGCAGTTACTACTCTGATTGTTCCTACATACATTATTTCTTCTGGATGGAAATCTGCAATTTGTCACAAAGCCCGCAGTTAAAATTCACTCCAGTATAACCAAACTTAGAAGTGACCAAGGTATTTTGGCCTAGTATTGAATTAAATTGAGTCATTATTTGTTTAATATCTTTCCTGCCCACAATGACCTTCTCTGTAGAGAGTAACAAAAGAATGATATGATCCTTGTCTTCAAAGAGATTGATCATTTAGAGCTATACAGTCAAAAATCATATTTGAACCACATAACTAGTTTTAATTTCCCAGTAGCCACATTAAAAAAGACATGGGTAAAATAAATTTTAATATATTAAATACCGCAGATTTCCTTTTTATTAATTTATTTAAAAATCTACCCACTATATCCAAAATAATATTTCAACATGTAATCTATGTAAAAATTACCAGTGAGGTAATTTTCATTCTTTTAAAAACATGAAATCTTCAAAATCTGGTGTGGGATTTACTCTTAAAACACGTCTCCATTTGAGTGCTAAATTTTCATTGTAAATGCTTTATCTTTACCTAATTACAAAAGATTTTACCAAATATGTAAATGCTTGATCTTTACCTAATTATGAAAGGTACAGTTGAAAAAGTAGATTTACATAATGAATTTGTCCTGAACATGCTTACAGGTTTTCAAGTAACTGACACAAATGTGTGTTTTGAAATTTGAACTAAACATTAGTAATATAAACATTCAGTTCATCAATCATGCTAACCACATTTCAACTGCAGGTTGTGCCATGTGGCTGGTGGCTACTGTATTGGACAGCACAGATTGAGATATTAAGATGAGAGTTTTTGCACCTTGAATACTTATGTAGTAGAACATGGTGTGTAATTACAAAACACATTCCTGTGCATTTGTATAGGATAATAGGGGCTAGTGCAGTGCTGTCCCATAGAACTTTCTGTGATGAGAATGTTCTCTATTGGCACAGCTCAGTACGGTACTCACTAGTTCCATGTGGCTTTTGAGCACTTGAAATGTGGCAAGCATAACTAGGAAGTACATTTAAGTGTTTTAAAATTAATTCAAATTTAAATACCACATGGTGCTAGTGGCTACCATATTGAATAGTGCTGAATGAGTGTCTCACGGAAGAGCCACAAAATAAAATGGTATCGGCAGTGAGAAAAGGGTAAGACATTGCTGAATGGGGAATAGCATAGACCAGTGATTCTCAAAGATTACTGCACATTGTAGTTATAGGGGGGATCTTTAAAAAGGAGCTGTTCTTAACTGCCACCCCCAGATATGCTGATTTAATTGGTGTGGGTGACCTAGTCATTTGACGTTTCCAAAGCTCCTCAGGTAATTCTCATGTACAGCAAATTTGGGACCAGATCTGTGTTTGTGTTATAAATTCTCCACAAATCTATTTTCTTGCTGTTTATATCATAAGTTTGCTAGGAATAAGCACAAATAAAGAAGGAACAAATATGCACCTGATATTTTCTGGGTTCCTAATTGAATATATATTCTTATTTGATCATACAGAACCTTATTTGTTAGATCAAGAAGAAATTATTCCTATAAAGATATAATAAATAATAAAGAAAGAAATATGAAATAAAAGAGACTCAAAGATTAGTTGGCCTGAAGGTTGCATAGCTGGTGGGGGTAATGGAGTCATGCCCCAAACCTGGATCTCGTGTTTTTGCCGCCACGTAAGCAGAGCAATAGAGTGTCCAGCCTTCTCCAATGTGGGGCTTGTTTTCTCTCTGTTCATAATAGAGCCCTTGTGCTTAGATTTATAAAGAATGTTTCTTTTGATATTTAGGAAAAAAAATCTCATCAACAATTGGATGTTTGTAGTCCAACAGATTCATGTTCCTCTAAAGAGCACAGTGCTGGGTGTTGGGAGATCTCTGCTCTTTTCCTGGTACAACACAGAAGCTTGGTGACCTTGAGCTGGCCAGTTAGCCAGTTGGTGCATCAGATTGCTCATCGTTCAAATCGGGGTTATCAAACCTGCCTGTTTATAAGTGAAAGGTTTGCTGTGTAAAAAAAAAGGCATTGTCCTTAATGAAAATCATTTTATTTTTATTGAAGTATAGTTGATGATGTACAATCTTATATCAGTTTTAAGTATACAATACAGGGATTTGCCAGTTACCCACATTATTAAATCCTCACCCCAACTAGATCAGTTACTATCTGTCAACATAGAAAGATCTTACAGAATCACTGTCTGTATTCACCATGCTGTGCTACCCTCCTCGTGACCAACTTATGATTGAGAATTTTTGAACCCCTTTATCCCCCTCCCCTGAAAGACTGTTTATACTTGTGCAAGTTGTACTTGAAATGCTCATGAAGTAAATTTTTTTTCTTGACCCTTGAAATAATAAAACAAAGAGCACTTTTTGAATACCAGCCATGAAATGACTCAACCCTCATGACGGCCTTGGAAGATTAGGCTTATTACCCCATCCTACTGATGAAGAAATTGAGATTCAGTGACTTGCTCAAGGTCATGCATCTTCTGAGAGGCAGAGTTGGGATTAGAACCAAGGTGGTTTTGCCTCCAAACCCAAAGCAGTGTCTGCACCAGAAAAGTAAGTCATACCCTTAAGCCCTGAATGCACTGGGTCTCCAACAATATATTATATATTAGTGATGCCAGGAGGTGGCATGATTCATTAGTGATTGTAAAGTTTTCTCACTTAAACTTAAAATTGATGGTGAATAAAAGCATCTTTAGAAAACAAAGGCGAATGAAAGCATCTTTAGAATTGCTGTTCATCTGGCTCAACCTTGAAGAGCAGTGAGTGTGCTGTGCAAAGGCAGCTTTCAGACTGTCCTCTTCCCTCCAGCGTTTTCTAACAGGGATCCTTGAAATACCAATACTGTGCAACCATAATTTAATTTGAATGGAATTAATTGATAACCAATTGAATGTTTTCTATGCTCCCTGGCTCCTCCCCCTTGGAGAAAAGTATTTTAAACCTAGAATAGGTGTTTGCCTTATTTGATGGTTAAAGTTCAAATATATATTATTTTTTCCCTCTTGCTTTTCTGTATGAGTGACAACAAATCGAGTTGGTGAGTCCCTTTGTTATTCTGAGCTCTTTGGGTTAGCTTTAACTATGTTCTTCTAGTTTTTCCATTTTTCTAAAAGCTCAATGCAGACATTTCTGGTTTGGCTACCAGTTGCTGGGTGTGATTAATTCTCAAGGTTTTGTAGCTCCTGGGGAATGCATCTTTATGAGCTGAACTTCAGTGGAATTGTTTGGGGGACAAGGGAGCAGTATACTTTCTAGAGCGTTTCTCCTGGAATTTGTCGGTTGATGAACTTTTATAATTTCCCTTTCAGTGTCTTACCCCTAGAGGATGACCTTGGATCTTAGTGTAGACTTCATTGAGTGTAAAAGGAGTTATCACAAGTGAAGTGGAAACAGATCAGCCCATGAAGAGGGGGCTCAGATGCTAAATCCTCTAGTTCGATCAAGTTGAAAGCATTTCCCTCAGAGCCTCTCTGGGAATGCCTGTCCTATTTCTTAGAGAAATGAGCTACCGAGTGCATGCAATTTCTGTTTATGCCTTTGACATTTGTGCTCAGTTTGGGGAGGGGGGTATAGAAAAAATTGCTTTTATCTCTGGCTTCAGGAAGCTTATAGAATTGGGGGGAATGACCTTATTTGTTAGACATTTATCCAGTGTCTCTCCGCTAGACACCAGATGTGCAAAGTTTGAAAAAGAGTCAAGTACTCCCCTCTTTTGGTCTGTAGCTTCGTAGAGAACTCATCCATGACTTGTAATACCATAGAAGCATGAACAGTGAGGGCTCACAGCCCAGAGTGAGTGATGAACTCTGCCAAGGAAGTCAGGGAGACTTCACAGAAAGAAGGAGTTGAGCAGTTTTGCAAAGGTTTTCCCGCAGACTAGTGGGGTAGGGCATTTTTGGAAGTAAGGTTGCCATATGCAAAGGTACTGAGTTGTGAAACAGCCTTGTGTGTTGGAGAATGCACACAACTGTAGGGGAAAACTGTCAGTATTATTTTGTATGTGGTCGGCAGTACAAAGATGCTCAAGAACAGGAAGACTGAACCAACCACATCTGGAAATACACTGCTGGGATATTCCAGAACAGTGGGCTACATGGGCAGAGTGGTTAAAGTGGGATAAAGGCAAGTGATGGGAAGGAATCCTTGGGGGTAGGGGGGGAGACATGACCCTTTTAGTACCCTGAGTGAGACTTTTGGTTATGAGTCCAAGTACAGTGCTATGTTTCGATTGTTTTTGCTCCTGTTTCTTTAAGGACGTATTTCACTTAAGTCCCAGTAATTATTCCAGATTGTAACAGTGCATCTGTCTTTCTCAAACTGAACAGTTTGCATGAGTAGAGAGCAGAGGGCTAAGCATTGTTGACTAGAAGTACTTCCTTTTCTTTAGAGAGGTCAGGTTTCTTTCATGGAGAATGGTATCAACACACTTACCTTAGTGTCCTGGCCCCAGGAACACCGGTGGCCGTGGACCCAGAGGAAAGGAAAGGCTTTCCCTGGAATTTCCTTTCTGCTTTGGAAACATACAGGTATGACAGTGAGAATATCCTTGGTTAAGGCATCTGTTCTTGGTGGAGATGAAAGTTTGTGGCAGGGACTAGAATGATTCCTGTAAAGGTTGCTAAATAGAGAATAATGGTTTGTTATTGTCAAGAAGCACTTTGGTATTATGGAAGAAAGCAGAGGACAGGATTTGGGAATCGTGGGTTCTAATTGTGGTTCTACCTCACTAGTCCTATGACCTTGGTCTTTCTGGGCCTTACTTTACAAATAGGCACATCAGGAAAATAATGGCGGGAGAATCAACAGAGCAATACACAAGCCTGGCGGACCACACAGCACTTTCCAGCTTGTGAGCTGTGTCCGAATCTGGTCACTGGGCACCTCCATCTGGCTGCCTCGCGTCCTCCTCCCTGAGGAAGGAGGCACTTCCGATGGGCCTTGGCTGGGCCAGCCTCTAGCTGACTAGTTCTGCATACTACTTTGGCTTTGAAGAAAACGTTTTCATTACCAATGAAACGTAATTTCTTTAGTTTATTCTCTCTTTCTGGTTTTTTTAAACTAAGATGATTTCGAAGAAGTATCTGGAATTCGTTCCTCTTTAATCCTCTAGCCTGCCTATCCCCAGTTACTGCTTTGGTATCTCTAAGTAATGGTAGATGTAATCCGTGCCACTTTGGATTTGCATAATCAACATGAGAGTCTGGCCAGTAATTGGGTTTGAAGAAGTACCGAACTGAAGTCACCTCATGACACAACAATGGCGTAAAGCTATTCTGTTAACACATGCTGACCCCCTGTTCCTTCTCCCTCGTAAGACTCCTGGGATTTTCTGTACTTTTGATGGGCAGGGGAAGAGAAGGTGTTGGTGCAAACAGCCCTCTCACTGCAGTGATGACTTGTAAAGCATTATAAATTCTTAGGTTTCCTCCTTTGCACTTTGCAGAGCAAGTCGTCTTCTCTCAACTTGATCCCAAGAATCAAACATCTGCACTCCCCCGAGGTGCTGTGAGCGGGAGACCAGCAGTAATATTCACATCTTGCTGTGGAGTTTGGCTGCTGCCACTAAGCCGACTGCTTCTTTCCCTGAGCTTTAGGCAGCAGGGATTGTGTCTGTGCAGTTTTTGTTGCTGTGGAGGATTATTCCCTGTCTCTTCACCCTGCCTCTCCCAGCCTGGAAGCCTCACTCACAGCCAGAGGGGCCCAGTGAGGCAGGGCTGCTCCTACGATGAGGGAAGCCGTGTGTTCTTGGCTTTGCCCCAGCATCTCTTTCTTCCTTGGACTGATAGCACCTTACCTTAACCCTTGAGTTAGCCCAGTGCCTGGGCAGAATCTCTGTTCTCCTTCCTTCCTAGTAATTTGGCTCGCTCTTTTCCCAGCAAGAGGTGGAATTGCGGACCTTGCATGTTACCCATCCACCCCCACCAACCTGCTCCTTTATCCTGGAAGTGCCCATATGCCTCTCTACGTGCTGAGACTGTTCATCAGTAATTCTTGATGGATTATCATTCCTTTTGGTAAACTGAAATAAAACACACAAAAAATCTCAAAATAGATGTAACCAGACTCCTCAAACTTAATAACTACCATATGTGCTTACACTTGGAATTTACTTTGTGCTGTTTGGTAAGTGGTACTCCTCCCCGCTCTCCTGCCTCTTCGCTACCTCCCTGCTTGCTGCAGATGGAAGGCTGTTCGAGCTTTTCCAGCAGCTCACATAGTTATGTTCTTTGATCCATGAACCCTGTTTTAAATAGTACATACTGTTTAAAGAACTGTACATTTTTATTTTTTAGTGGACAATGTTAACAGCGTGGGACTGATTCTGCACATCTTCTCCATGAGCTAGCTATGGTCTTCTTCCAGTGTGTGTATGGCATGTGCACGCACACACGATGGGGGTTTGCCGTGCTGCTCTTGACTTCTGAGAGCAGGCCTGGTGAGAGGTTGTATAAGCCACTAGCATGCTGTTACTGAGCTCTAATGTATCCCAGGCATTGTGCTAAGCTATACATAGTTTAGCTCACTTAATCCTTAGAATAACCTTATTTGGAAGGTATCGTCATCCCAACGAGGAACCCACAGCACAGAGAGGTTAAGCTCCTTGCCCACAGTCCTGTGGTGAGTGGTCTGGAATTTCAACCCAGGCAGTTGGGCTGCAGAGCTCAAGCGCTCACCCAGGTCTCAACTGCTGCTCCGAGGAATTGATTTAGCCTTGGAATGAGAAAGCATAGAGTAGTCATGGCTTTAATTTAACAGTGGCATCTTTATTTGAGGGATTCTGAAGAATTATGACTTCATTACTCCCTATGAGTCCTTTATTAAGAAACAACTTTCTCTGATACATAATGAGATCCCTGCCTGCTTTCTTCCAGAGCTGTGCTGTCCAGTACAGGAGCCACTGCTAGCCCCGAGTGGCTACAGAGCATGGAGATGTGGCTGATGGAACCCAGGAGTAAACATTTTCATTTTAATAAACTGAAATTTAAAAACAGATACTCAGTTCAGTTCATAGAAAATTTGTATGCATGTTTGGAACAACTTAGATATATGAATCTACTTTTTCAACTATGTAATTTATGAAATCTAAACATAAATCAAGTATGTCTGGTGGAAATTTAGCATCTGAATTGGAATATGAGGTAAAATACACTCAATTTTGAAAACGAATTTTGCATTCTCTTTTCATATTATCTCAAGGACTTTTTATTGGTTACATGTTGAAAAGATGTACCTTACTTAAACTGACTTACCTAAAATATTATTGAAATCAGTCTCACTTCCTTTTGCTTTTCAGTGTGGCTACTAGAAAATTGACTTCCTTATGTGACTCCTAATTCTACTTGACAGCTCTCTTCTGGAGCATGGATGTGAACACCCCCCTCTAGAATAATATGTTGCTAAAGCAAGTATTCAGGATAATCACTGAATGGGAGCTGCCTAGGAGAACAGATTCAATGGGAAGAGCTAATGGAACCTGATGACTTTTGTTGAAGTTGATTTCTTATTTTCTGGTACAGATGAACTAAGAATGGTGTAATATGTGAGACATGACATACACAATACTTTATGGCCTTTTGAATAAATTGCTATTCTGAATATCATGTGGTAAAAATGAAGGTGGAGAAAATTAACCTGAGTCAGTTACTCTCTTGGTTAAGCAGCATTTCCTGTTCCTGTGTGAGCTGATCCTACTGTAGCCTCCCCTTGCTCATGTCCAGTCTCCTGCCAGCCTCTTTTCTCTTTTCCCAAGCTGCTCACCAAATCTTTCCTGATCTGAGAATCCCTGTACCTACCACATACATGCTATTTCAGGTTTCCTTGCTATTGTGTGACACCTAGGAGGCAGGCAGTGTCTACTGTGTGGCCTTGACAAGCCACACGCCCTGAGCCAGTGACACAGTGTCTCAGAGCTGAGCACCTCCACAGTAGCCATCCACCTCTGACTGCTCTTCTCTAGCCTCCTCGGGCAGAATTTCTTTCTCTACTTGCCCCCTAAATATTTGTGTGTCCTGGGGCTGCACTCTTTTTCCTCATTTCTTTTCTCTTTCATTCTGCACCTGAGCTTTCCATGCACGCCGACGACTTCACCTCACTCTTGCCTGGTTCCCAGTGGTTGGACTAATGGGCGGCAGTGCTAAGCGTCATGTGCCCCTGCACGCCTCTTGGCTGGGCCAGCAGTTGATAATTCGGTGCTTAATTGACCATGCAATTAAAAGGCAGAAAATACACGTTCTAATCTTATCTGCAACTATTTTTTTCTCGTCATAATCATCTTCCTTTTTGCTATTAATATCTGAGTCCCTTCGTTTCTCCACTGTAAAATGGGGGCATTATTTGCATCCGAAGGATATCCTAAAGAAGCATTACACCATCATGGAGGAGCACAGTGAACCTGCGACACAGTACCTTTGGCTTTGTGCTGAATTTCAGATTAGTTACCAGCCTTTGGGTTTGAAATAGTACATTAAACTGAGACATTGGATTTATCAACCCAGAATTTAATAAGCTTTTAGGAAGTGAATGTCTTGTCTCCTTTCTCCTTCCTATCCTCACCTCCTGCTTGTGTCTGCATTATGCTTTACAAGTATCAAACAAATCTGAATAACTCTTAGCTTTAAAGTTATGGAAGTTGGTGCTTTGGAAGTTGGTGGTATTTGAGGCAGAATAAGGCAGTGTTACGGGCATATGCTAAGAAAGTGAGAGACCTGGGTTCTAGTTCCATTTCTGTCTGTTTAATCATGTTGGGAATTGAGCAAGTTCCTTAATCTCAGGTGATATGTATCTCCCTTAGAACAGGGCCTGTTGTGTAGTAATTGCTTAATAAATATCAGCCATTATTCTTGGCTGTTTTCTTAGATTATTACTCTAAGATTTTGGTGAAATGTATTTGAAATGTTGGCTGTCTGAATTGTCAACCATGGATGACAACCAAGACCTTGTCCTTATGTCTTAAGAAGGTAGAGAAAAGTTGATAAAGATGAGCATATCTATATTTGAGAAAGGAAAAAAAAATATATGAGATAGAAACTGTAGGAAATTAAGGAAAAATATGCCTAATCAACCTGTTTTCCTCTTATGGCCATAATTAATATGTAGTCCTGACAATAAAGGTTTGTGAGATAATAATCTCACAGCCCCATTTCTGTGTTCTCTTTGCAGGTTTAATTCCAGATTGTATGTGGGATTTGCATTATGTTATGGAACTGAAGTGATTATAATGGTCAGACACAGTTCCAGGAAGGAGTGAGTCAGGTTCTCGCTATTACTTGAGAGGAAGACCCACGAGTTCAGGTAGCTAATCTGATATCTGGTGAGAGAAGCTCTAACAAAAGGAATAAATACAATTTGCATGAGAAAGTGGGGACCAAGCAGGAACTCTGGAATGGTGCGCTCCTTTAATGGATGTTGATTGTTTTTAAAAATGAAGGGTTGGCTTCCTACGAACAGTTAACTGGCCTCGCTCCTGATTTCTTGCGGTATGACCGAACCCTGTTCTTGGGGAAGTGTTAGAGAATGTTTGGCTTCTCATAAGAGACCTCCCTTTCATGTCTAAAGAGGCAAGGAATGTAATTTTCTGTTGCTCGGAAGATTTAATTTTCAAAGCTGTGCCATTAAAAAAAACAAAAACAAAAAAAACCCCAAAGAGCTGCAGAGTCCTGTAGGCTGTCGTTTTCTTAGTTTTATCTCACAGTTTTGCTCTTTGTACCCCTTGAACAGCCAAGGGATATTAGTTTAACTCCCTTGGCAATTTGGGACCACATTTTGTCTTTTGGAAAAATGCAGTTACAAATCACTTTTTTTTTTTAAACAAAACAAAGCGAGGCCGTTGAGCTCCTCATTTTGATCCTCTGAGGAGAAGCTGTTTACACTGAGCAAGTAGGATATATTTATTCTTCCTGACAAAGAAAGCCAAATTATTTAGCAGAAAGCTCTTTAGTTTCCTGTACCTAGCACTTGACTGCAGGGTGCCTTAAAAAAGCAAGGCACTGAATATAAGCCGAAGAATGAGCTCTCAGTACAGTCCCGCGGGGGCAGGGGGTCGGCGCCTGGGTTTGCTTCTGCAGCAGCCCCACTCCAGAGCTGGAGCCAGCATTTGTTTCTCTGTGGTTAGATTTAGAAACTTTTAACCCTGCTTTCTCACACTCCCTGAAATTTATAAATAGGAACCTTTTCTTATTCTGGATCACTTGGAGGCCTGTTAGTGGTGAGTGTGGAGTTCTGAATGATGATGATATTTTGGGAAATAATGTTCTTTGCTTACAGTGTTTGCCAGGATGTATCTTCTAGACACGGAGTCCACCTAGGTGTGTAGTTTAACTCAGCTGGTATCAAACTTAGCTGCATAATAAAAGCCCCTTGGGGAGATTTAGAAAATTACAAATATCAGGCTGTACCCTGCACTGAGCCCAGGCTACTTTATCACGTTCTTTGCAGAGGGACCCATGCATCAGGATTTCGTAAAGCCCCCCAGGTGGTTCCAGAGCACAGCCAGCACTGAGAAGAGGTGATCAGATCTGCTTAAGACTGGATTGTGCACTACTGACAAGAAGGAAATAGAACCTTGCTTTAAAATACAAAGTGATGGTATAATAATGACAGTCATAATGATATTATGGTCAAGCAGAGTGATTTTAGGGCTCTGATTTATCTAGCCTTTCTATGTTGCAGTAATTGAAGCTGAGGCTTTAGAATCAGATGTATCATAATCTTCTTTTATTGAAATAGAAACCTCCCAGTAGTGTTTCTGAAGCATCTTCGAGTACCCTGGAGATAGTTCCTTCTAATTACTGGTAATAAAGATAAACAGGTTCTCAATATCCAATTAGTATATGTGAAACCACTTCAGTCACCTATATCTCAATTTGTGCTCTTTTGTACAGGTCCATAACCCTGTATTTGTATTTCGATTCAAAAGCTTCAAAAAAGAAATTTACTTTTAAAATAATTCATTTGATTGGCAGAGCCTGGCCAGACCTAAGTTCACCTGGCAGCCAACCTGGCCTCAACTAAAAGGAAGATACATAGTCTTGATTTGTCCCCCCTTAGTGTGAACATTTGTGTTTTGCTACAGACATTCTGCTGTTTTGACTATGGGATGCTGCCACAGGCATCACTGTGAGTGTTAAAGAGGATACATCCCTGTGTTTGTTAACCTTTCTAAACTCTGGAAGAATCCTGTATTCTGAACTGCACGGGCTCCAAGGGCTTCAGATGAGGCATTGTAGATCTGTGCTAGTCCTCATCATCCCAGTGCTGGGTCCCCTTTGCCGTCACATAGGCTGTCTGTGCTTTCCGGCTCTGCTGCTGATGAGCTGTGCCACCTTGGGCAAGTTACTTGACCTTTCTGAGCCTAGGTTGTCCATCTGAAAAGTGGGCACAAATGATAGTTTAATGGCTATCATGAGGATTGAGAGGAATAATGTACAGTGTTTTAAAAATAGAAGTTTAAGGAAGTTGCAGATACCACCAGTTCTTCCTTTGGCATGTGGCACATATGATGGCACATGGCAAAGGCTCAAATACAAGTTTCTTCTACGTGGGGGGTCCACTGAGCCTTCCAGTGATACACAATGAAGTGTGTTTTTTCAAGCTGTAGGTCAAGATTGGGTCTTAATCTGTGTTGTAGTTTGTGATCTTGTGACTACTTTTTGTAGGAAAGAAATCTAGAAATAGAATAGAATAAAAAGAACTTGTGTATTGCATAAAGCAAAGGTGATTTTTGTGTGTGAATTTTTTTTTAAACCTGTCCAATTGTATATGCACATCCTGAGTCACAATCCGTGCACTGGGGGTGGCAAACAGAGGATTTAGAAGCCCCCAAACTGTAGTTAATGGACTTAGTGTTAATGTATTGAGATGGTCCAAAAAACATACAATACTCACATGACAATTCAGAGAATTGAGAAAATTATGGGGATGCTATGAAGCCAAGTTCTTTTTGCTTATAACATCCAAAAAAAATCAAGGCTAAAGGTTTCATTTTGTTTCTGACTATATGAACAGTTTGTTTTGTTCTTTATTTCATAGTGCATATGCACACCCAGTATTGAAAGGTCTCCATAGAAAATATTGACAATACTCTTCAGTTAGGAGACCCATAGTGTAAGAAGGGCACATACTAAATGTGTTGGAACATGAATTATTTGTATATTTTATCTCATTTGGGTTTTTTTGCCCCTCAGGAGTTTGTTACTTAAAACCAAACCAAGAAACTGCCTTTGCTCTTGTCTCATCTCGCTTCCTCACCAGGGTGTTGTCCAGTGATCTCGTCCCTGTGCAGCTAGACTCTGACAGCAGGAAAGGCCGTTAACTCTGTGATTTGCACTTGTTTTCTGTTGAAATGTTGGGTAAAGAGAAGTTCTACCTCTAAAAGGTAAACCATTTTAATCAGATGGGAAATGAACTTAAGTAATTGCATGTGATTAAGATGCAGTCAGCCCTTACTTCATATGCATGCGTAGACCAACCTTTGCCGACAGTGATTAATGACCACTAGTTTGCTCTGAATGGACCTATGGAGCCTTGGAGCTTTTACTTAATAGTTCTTGATCTGCTGGTGGGGAAGCAGAGAGAAGCAGTCACAGAGCATGTGAAGGGGTGCTGTTGTCTGCCTTATTTATATCACTATGTTGATTACAGGGAGTTTTGTTGTTTTTGGAGGCTCTCCAATAGAGTGGGTGGAATAAAAACTTGGAGCTTAATCCCTGCAGTTTACTAAATTGTAAGTGACTGTGGACAAGTCATTTAATCTTTTGAAAACTGTTTTCTTATCTGTAAAATGAGCAAAACTTCATATACACAACCCACCCTGAATAATTCTGTGAAAATGAGGGAAATCATTTTTGAAAACTAGTAACTGCTCTTCAGCTGATAGAATACTGGAAAAATTTTGAGACAGGATCTGTATCTCATTCATTTTTGTACCCATAAAGTAGAGCATCTCGTTTACTTTCTTAATCTTGGAAACAGGATTATAAACACCGTTTAGTTCAAGAAAATGCAAATGCCCTGGTAAGAAACAAAAACTATGGAAATACTTAACTTATCTGCAGAGCAATGGCAAATAGCTTGAAACCTCCCTATTTAGAAAGCTTACATTGATCTAGTACAATCAAGAAAATACTTAGTTTCCTTACTTAACAGGAATTATATTTCATAAAGCCATGGTAGATAGTTAGCTCCTTAAATCTGTAAGATAAATTCTAACTGAAATAAGCAGGTGTCGAGAGGCAACAAAGGGCCAGGCAGTTTATTTGAACACAATCCCGGGCAATGTTCACCAGTCTGCGCTAATACAGGCTGGGGAAGTCGCGCTCAGCAGGGCAGGCAGCGAGTTTTTAAAGAAGGTAGGGGGAGGCAGAGCTTAGATTTACAGCAGCGTGAGGATTGGCTAGCCTAAGGCACATTTTTCAGGTTGGAAGGGGGCAGCAGCCGGGGACTTTAGCACGTCATCAGTATCCGATGTGCTCACCTCGCCCTCTGGTGCCTCCAATCTTACATTCCAGCCTTTTGGTTATAATGGGTGCTGACTCGATCTGGCTACTTCTGGCTGAGGAGGGGGGGCATGGGTAGGGTTGAGGTTGGTGGGAGGCCAGAGGAGGCTTGGAGGGAAGGGGCGAGTACTGATGTACCCACATGGTCTTGTTCACTTCTACTGTCCGACCTCTCTATCGGTGGCCAGAGGTTCTAGCAGATAAGTTGTCTTCGTCTTTCAGGATAGATATATCTAGCATGATCACTCAGGCTTTGCCCCGTCTGGTACTGTAGTCTGGACAATGAGAGACAGACTGAGGCTTGTTTGTATCAGGCAGCCTTGATGAAAGAATTGAAAGACGAGCATTGGGCGGGACAAGCGGGTATCTTTCTTAAGAGTGAGAAGTAAGGTAGGTAGGAGAGATGTTTGGAGGAACTTGAGATAAGAGAGTATAAGGGTTAGGGACGACCGGGTGAAGAGGGACTACAGCTTTGTTGAATATCTGCAGGTGTTGAACAAGCTGGTAGGCCCCGATGGCTTCTTGACTGGAAGGATTGAAGTGTTACAGGGAGAATTAGTAGCCTTTGGGAAAGAAGGTGGTTAATGATAGGTAGGATGTTCTTGTGATGGGCTTGGGAAATAGGAAATTGGGATATAGAAGGAGAGGAGGATGGGTCTTTGAGGCAGATGAGGACTGGAGCATGATGGCTCGACACTACAGGAGTAGAGGTGTCTCAGACTATTGGGTTAACGCCGGTCAATGGTACAGGAGGGTCTGTGGAGGGCTCAGGACTACAACTTATATTGGCTAAGATGATGAGTGAGCTAGGTTGGGGATGACTAAGAGGCAGGGAGATAGAGGTACTAAGCTTGGAGAGGAGATCTCTCCCTAACAAAGGGAAGGGACAGGACGGAATGACTAGAAATGAGTGGGTAAGAAGATGGCTCTCAAACATCTAGGCTCCCGGACCTGTCTCTAGAAGCTTAGAAGGGGTTCCTGTGACACCCATGACCGAGACCTGGGAAGGATGTAAATGCCCGTGAAAGGAAGGTAAAACAGAGTAGGCAGCCTCCATGTCCACCAAAAAGGAGATGGACTTATCCGCTACCCACAGCGTGGCCCTGGGATTGGCAAGGGTGATAGGGGTGTTCAAGTTTAGGCATATTCAGTCTTTGAGTAGGCCCAGCAGATCCGGAGGGGACTCCCTCAGGGGAGCCCTGTCACGAGACTCTGTCACAGGAGGATGACCTTCCCCAACTGGGCACTCTACTTTCCAATGAATTCTCTTACCGCAAACTGGGCAGGGTTTAGTTGGCTTGTTGGTCAGGTTGGGGCATCTCTTTGCCCAGTGGTCTTCTTGGCCACACCGGAAGCAGGGTCCCGGAGGCTCACGAGCTCTGGACCGGTCTTTGGTGTGATGAGACCCCTGTCCTGCTGGCCACAGGGCCACCGCGAAGGCTCGGGTTTGGGACACTGTCCTCCTCTCATGTTCTTTATCACAGGTATTAAAGACTTTAAAGGCCATGGTTACCAGGTCATGGAGTGGAGTTTGGAGTTCCTCTTTTGCCTTTTTAACTTATGTCTTACGTAACTAATACTTGTTCTGGTGAAATCTAGTTCTTTACTAGTTTAGAAGTAGTAAGACAGTGACTATAAATGACAAAAGACTTACAAATGACAATGATTAAAGACCTGATGAGAGCTTACTGTAAGACAGTTGACACAAGGAAATTTGGATATTTTTCTAACACAAAACATTCAGTAACAAAGTTTAGCATCATTCCCCTTGACAGTGCCTTTCTAGGCAATTTAGCAGGTAAGTTTATATCAGATAAATAAGCTAAATTGGCTAAATACTTTCTCTAATGAGAAAAAATTCTTCTGACATGTCCAGGGCCCTCTGGAAAATATCAGAGTTAACTAGAGGTAAAAGCACCTTTTTGAATTTGATTTTGGGAAGCTGTTAAAGTTTTTTTAAGGCATTTGTTTAAATAGAATCATAAGTTACTATGAAACAATACTTATCTATTTAACTAGAATGACAATAAAAGATTTTAAAGGTAAATACAGAAGGTTACACAGTTATTAGCAAAGCTTAGCTTTTAGTTTTTTCATATTAAGATCTCATCTTAAATATTCAGACAACTCATTGAGACTTTAAGCATGAGAAACTGTTTTGATAAAACAATTAGAGAACCCTTTGCCATCTTTCACTATTAAGAGCAGACTAACAGTTAAGAAAACTTTGTTTTTACATTCACTGTTCTCCTTTTTTTAAATAAATAGCTGTACTTTAGAACAATTACTTTCTTTTACCCTCAACAAAATGAATTTCCATTCTTTATACTTTCTCTTATTAAAACACACATCCTTTTAGCAAGTAGAGATGTTTTCTTCTTAAATAGCTTTAATTAGACCTCAAAACTGTTAGGAACTTTAATTTTCAGTGAACACTGAGAAGTGGGCTATTGTAAACCATTGTACTAGCATTCTTTAGATTAACAAATTCATGAACACACTTTATGATTCCTGACACCATGTGCTTTACAGCATAATCTCTAAGCACAAAATATGTCTACTTAACTTAGCAAAACTTTAAGATTCTAGGTCACTACAAAAATTTTCAGGCTGCAGGCAGGCACACACACTGCAATACACAATCACTAAGATGTTCACTTGCTACGCCCAGCTCACCCACTCCCAACAACTACGCCAGACCACTTATAAAATGGCTGGTGTGGGGAGGGGTGTAGGGTCGGGAGAGAAAGGAGGCAGGTCTGTGCTGGGAGGAGTCTTGTCCGTGGCTTCCGGAACCAGAGGGTGGGAGGAGTGCGTTCCAGTGGGGAAGAGGGCGGTGAAGGCGGAAGGAGAGGGGGACTGGGTGGTGCAGCCACCAGAAGAGGAGAGGAGCAGGAAGACGGCGTGGTTGAGAATGTAGGACTTTAAGATGGCAGCAACACAGGGGAGGACAAAGAACTTAAGGATGGTGGCAGAGAGGGGTAGGGGTAGCGAGCTGAGAGAGGCGGGAGACCAAGGTCCTCCGGCGGATCTGAAAAGGAAGAAGGACTGGGCAGAGTAAGAGGCTGACAGTCCTTAACTGGAGATCTGGGCCAGGAGAACCTGAGTCGCTGAACACTTAATGTACAGGTCTGGGTGGGAGTGCAAAGTCCAACAAGCCTGCACATATGGGATTTCACCCTACTTTCCGCTCCGAGTGGCAATAATTAGGTCGCTGAGGAGGCCAAAATCAAAAGTTCCCTCAGGGGGCCAGCGAGATTGATTGTCCAAGGGATACTGAGGCCCAGCCTCAGAGCAAAGGAAGACCAGCTTCTGTTTGCGAACTTCCCTGGACAAATATAGAGTAGCCAGATTAGAAATGGGACACCACAGTGTCTCCGCTTTTGAGGGCTGGTTCCCCATGTCTGCATCACCCCCTCAACTAATCCCGCTGAGAGGAGCGCCCAGCATCCCAAGTGCGCCAAGTCAGGGGAGACGGCCTGAGAGCCTGGGTGAGGGACGTCTCTCATACCGCGGGGTCAGGGGCGGGCCGGATGCCCAGGGGCTGAATGCCCCAACCTGGATGTAAGTACGATTTCAGACGGACCAGGTGAAAATGCGTTAGGAAGTGAAACAGACGGGGGGAAACTGAGGGACTCACCGGAAAATAGTCCACGCAGTGGAGAGCAGGCCGAGGTCTCAGGTTGGGGAAGGAGGGGGCAGGGCCACCGATGGCCGGTCGGGGCCCCCGCTCATGCTCCTTCCTGGGTTTTTTTGGCACCAAATGTAAGTAAATTCTAACCGAAATAAGCAGGCGACAAGAGGCAGCAAAGGGCCAGGCAGTTTATTTGGGCACAATCCCAGGCGATGTTCACCAGTTTGGCTAATACAGGCTGGGGAAGTCACGCTAAGGGCAGGCGGTGAGTTTTTAAAGAAGGTAGGGGGAGGCAGAGCTTAGATTTACAGCGGCACGAGGATTGGCTAACTTAAGGCACATTTTTCAGGTTGGGAGGGGACTTTGGCACGTCATCAGTGTCCGAAGTGCTCCCCCCTCCCCCCAGTGCCTCCAACCTTACAAAATCCACAAAAGCTTAGTAGAGAAGCACCTGCTCATCATTAGCCTTCACTTTTGGGAGTAAAATTTTCCTTAGTAAATTCTGGATGGTTGGAAGCTAAAGGAATGCCCTAAAGACTGGGAATGTCTCTTAACCATCTGTAAAACGAGGGGTTTGGGATTAGAGGACCTTTGAACAATCTTCCAGAAAAAGAAAATTATATATGGTGTCCAGGTTCTGGTGCTGTGTTTACCATCTCCACCTGACTTGTTTTGTCCTCCTTTGATTCTTTTCAGCTTTGCTTGTTACAAATCATGACAAATCAGGGTTTTGGAAAAATTAGTAAACAAGAATGGAGTCTTGAGCAGACTGTTGAAGATTTATTGTTCAGGCATTTGGTCTGTTTGGAACCGCTCAGGTCCTGGCCAATCCAAATAGGTGAGGTTTGTACACAAATTTACACTGACAAATTTAAAAAATGGAGGGAAGTAGAGGATGACCATTGAGTATAGGTTGGATGAAAACAATATAAAAATGGTTTGGATTCTTTATAATTATGGTCTGACATGCTTCCAGTAAAGGTATCTTTGGTTAAATGAAGTGATGGATGGTTTATATATACACACAAACTAGATACATGTAAACACAGAAGGTTCTAAATTTAATGCCCCAGTGTTGCTTCATACCACATATCATTTTTATTGAGTCAGCAAAGTCGACTAAACCAAGCCTCAGAAAATTTGGGCCCATCCTTAAACTGGTCTAAACATCATTGATAATTCACAATTGGTAGTTTAAAAAAAATGAAAACAGCTGAACCTTTGTTTCCCAAATTAAAATTTACACAGAACCACAGTGTATAAAACAGTTGAAATTAAAACAGTTCTGTTTTCCTGGGCTCCCTGGGGGAATCTAGTGGTCCTTGGGGATTTATATCCCATTGAGCAATCCTGACTGAAATATCTCAGTTATCATCATCAGGAGATAAGATATACTAAATAACAAAATTACAAAACACTATTCAAATATATGGTGAAGTGTTTCGGTTTATAGTAGGAACAAGTTCTCTTCATGGAACCCATTTGTGTTCAATGTTGAGCAGTCAGAATATTCATGATATAAAGCCCTTGGCAGCATGTGAACTGCATTTCAGGATGCTCTGAGCTTTGTATTTACTGAGAAATATCATGAAGACAAAGAGGAGCTTTACCAAAAAAGTTTACATGGCTCACATTAAGTAAAAGAGATTAAAATTTGTGGCTTGGCGAATTTAAAAGCAGTATGTTGAATAAAAACCATGTGAGTCTGAATATAAGGAACCCCCATATAAGGCAATAAGCTTATTTTCTCAAGAAGATCCAGAATAAAAAATTTTAATACATAAACTTCTGGGAATACAGATAAAATAATGGAGGCTACGCTAGTATCACATGCACAGTATTACATAAATATGTTAATTTAGAAAAATCTGCATTTTCCACGAGACAGTTTTACTTAAATTCTTTACTTGTGTCTCAACATCAATTCCTTCATCACCAGAGCCACTTTTTGGCTCCTCCTGTGTAGTTCCAGAGCACATCATCTCATTTCCACCTAACATTTTAAAAATATAACACTTTTAGAGTCTGTATGATATTACCAGTTGTGCATTAACCCTCTAGCTTTGATGTTTTTAAAATTAAAATATCTTTCTGATTAGATATTTTTCTCATCTAATCAAAAAATAATTATTTGGAAAGAATTAAAAATTAAGTGTATTGGTTTTCTGTTTTATAAATGGCAGATTAATAGATCATAGATGTTGTAGATTAGATGCCCTTTTCATGTCTTGATTCCTTCCTCTGCCATGTGACATTGCATGAGAGTGTATTTCCTGCTCCATTGATGCTGGGCTTGGCCTGTAACCTATTTGGCCAGTGGAATATAAATGAATGCCATGCAAGCAGATGTCTTAAATGTAATTGGACTATTGTGCTCCTGTGATTGTCTTGAGAAAAATATGCCTCAGCTAGCTTCTGCCTCTTCAGCAGTGAATCAGGTGGTATAGCTGATCTGATCCTTACCCTGGACAGACAGACTCAGATCCTTAGAATGCATCAATCAAATCACAACTACCTGTTGGCCTAGTAGATCTAATTTGATGACTACAACTCACAAATCTAGTAACAATCTTGTTCTTTTTCTTTTTTCTGAATTAGAACCAGAAGTTGCACACAAGACAGTTTACTAAAATAATTTCTATATCAAAAATAACTTTGGGAGGGATAACCATTTACGAGGGGCTGAATGGTCTGCAGTAACCTAGGATTCTAGGCATTTTCAAGAATACCAAACACCAAAACCATATGTATGCAGTAAAAATATTGCCAGTTTTGAGTGCACTGTTCATTATTCCAGTGAGACCTCCAAAGGGCCTCTGAATAGGAGCCTAATGATGTCCTCTAAAAGGACTCATTTTTGTAGGAGTAAAATTTTGGCCTTTGTGTTAAGCAGTTTCAAAGTGTCTCCATACATGCTCATTGAATTTTGGAAAGTGCATGCATATATATGCATGAACCGCTTCCATATTTGTTTGCAGGTCTTAAGCTTATATGTGTGTTTATGCAGAGTCAGTCCCCTCTCTGTGGGTGTTAACATACATTTATTTCATGTAGTACTCTTTTATAGCTCTCTAAAGAAAAGTAAACACTACCTGTACAAAAAGTTCAGGTTTATATGTTTAAGAATTCTCAGCAGTAGAGTTTGAGGTAAAATATCTTACTTATGTCTTCATTTATTTGCTGCTTACTCAAGAGATTTAGATCCCAAAGTAGATAATTTAATTGAAAAGAGCCAGTTTGTGCTGTTTGCCTAAAATCAATTTAATTGGCCAAAATTTTAAGTCCTCCTCCTTTTGTAACCACCTCTGTCCTTTCAGTTGATTACTTGATCGTGACTTTAACTGATGTGGCACTTTCAGCAACCAAAAAGCAAGATTTTAGCTTTCTTAATACTCTTCTATCCTGGTTTCACATGAGTTGCTATGTGTATGGGGTTTAAAAAAAATAGCAATGGCCAGACTTCTTCCCCATAGATACTGATTTAATCAGTCTAGAGCAGGGCCCAGGCGCTGGTTTTTTTTGAAGCTCCCATGTGATTCTGACTTGTAGTCATGTTGACAACCGCTGACAGAGCCTTCCTGCAAACTGTGTTGTCTATGCTAAGCAATGCAGGTAGAAATCTGTCCAGTTATGTCATCTCTGTTGTTTGACCTACTAATGTCAGATCTTCTAGGACATTAACGTCATGTTGAAGCAGCTTCTTTTTCTATTGTCAGTCTGCCTTTGAACTATTCTTGATAGACTGAGGAAACCTAGTTGCATAAATAAAACCTTAATACTAGCCTGGGGATCAGTGCCTTTGTTTATGACTCCATTCAGCCATTTGGGTAACTCTCAAGGTTGCCTCTTAAATCAGCTGCCTCAGTCAGCTTTATGGAAACTGGTTTCAGTTGTGAACTCGCCTTCACCGTGGAGAGGAGGCCAGTGGGTCTGTGCAGGTGACCTTGGTTACACGGAGCCCAGTAGAGCCATGTGAAGGACCGGAAGGCAGCATCTTACCTTTCTCTGCCAGATGCCTGTGTAAATAGTTACTGACAGGTCCCTATAAAAGTTTTAAATATCTAAATGCATACAAAGCTTTAAAAGGAAGAAATAGTAAGCCTTAGCGTGTGTGCCTTTTTTTTTTTATGCTTAAGTCCATAGAACTGGAGCTGTGTATTTTTTTTAACCATATAAATCTTTTTTTTTTGAAGATAGGGTTTTCTTTCCCTCCAGTTAGTATTTATCTTTTGTACATAGTGTGACTGCATGCACGAGTTCTTTTCCATCCACACGTGGGCAGTATATCTATTCCTCAGGTCGGCAGGACTCACACAGCAGTGAGGTGCGACCGTGCGCTGCTCTCAGTCTTTCTGGACCACTCTCGCTCTTCTCCGAGGACCTGGTTCAGCCTCGGGAAGTTGATGGTCGTTGTCTTGAGACTGGCTTTGATGTATGAGGTGTTGGGACTAAGAATACAGATTCTGGACTTAGACTTTTGGGATGTGAATTCTGGCTTTTCCACTTAGTGACTGAGTGACTCAGGCAGTTTTTTAATTTTTTTAACTAAACCTTATTTTTTTCCACCTACAGAATAGGTGGAATTCTGGCTATCTCATAGGGTAGTAGTGATGATTAAATGAGATGTTTCAAGCCTTTGAAACAGTTTCTGGTGTCCTTTGTTGGCTGTAGCTGTGGCCAACCACTTTCATAACTAACATAGCAGCTGCTGCTTTTCTTGGGACCCTCTCAGTTATTACAGTTTTATGGGATTATGAAATTTCAGGTAAACTGAGGTCATTGGCATATTATTAAGAAAGATAATTATCTTTTCCTTGGTTGCCTTGTATGAGTTCTGCCATGTGGTCTTCTGTTTCATGAGTCATAAGCTAATTTCTCTGTGGTTATAAACTCACTGAGGGCAAGAATCTCTCTTATTCTACTTAAAACAAACAAAACAAACATTGTTCTCCCCTGACCTCGCCCCACTGCCAGGGGAGGCAAGATTTTTGTGTATCAGCCATATTGAATATATGAGGCTATTATTATGAATGTTATGGTATAATCCTGTAGTCATAGGAATTCCACAAAGATTGGACAGTGTTCCTTCATGATACATTGACTTTAAAAAAAATACTTAAAATAACATTTTGGAGTGGCTGAAAACTGAAAGCTTAAATATCCAAGTTCACGTCTGTGTCACTGGTCACTGACTGGAAAGTCATCGTTTCCTTTAACCAGAGGAATGTGCTGAAACAGTAGTAGGTGTTGGTTAAAATTAGAATTGACTATTTCCATAACCAGAACTACAGACATGTTAAGAAAAATAAAAGTGACAGAGCTCCACTGGTTTTTGCTTGTGGATTCAAGAGTTTTTCAATCCAGTTCAGCCGACTACAGTTGGAGTCTGTCCCTGAATTTGGCACGTGACATGCATGGCAGACTTCCTAAACCCAGTTAGGGAAGCTCAGAGCTCTTCCCAGGGCAGGCCCTTAAAAAATTGTCATCAGGAGCTGAGCAGCAGACGGGGAGGCATACCACTCTCCTGTCATGTTGTCTCAGTTGTCCTCTCTCTCCCTGATGCTGAGTCCCAGGGAAAGATTCAGCATTGATGGTATTTGCATTTAATAGTTCATTACCGTGTCCTTGCTTCCCAACTCCCCTTTACTAGCAAAAAGCTTGCCCAAGGCTCCTGCACTGTGACTGTACACAAGTGTTTCTACACTATGATAAGAATTGTTCATCTCTTGAAGCTATTTATTTGTAGCTAATAGCTAGCAGCATTTGATATCTGGGATGCACACAGACAGAGTTTCCACAGAGGGGAGGAAGGGGAACAACCCGAGAAGCAAGCTGTTTTTGTGCAAGGAAGATGTAGTTTGCATGAGCAAGACTCTTGAGATGTATTTATACAGGGTTCGGGTGTTAGTCACTGGTGCTTAATGTATCTGCAGAGATGGAGCCAGATAACATTCTCGGACTGCTCAGTTGCACTGAATGAAATTATCGCCAGAAGCTCCCGAGTAAGCAATTCCTAATGGGAATGACTCCCATCAACTTCCTATGTGGTTTTATTTTGGCCGTTCCCCCGCTTCACATGCTGAATTCGAACAGTGCCACTGGTGTGCAGTTCCAGAGTTTCTCGGTTTTTCCATCAGATACCTGACATTTACAAAGTGACATTAAATATTTGCCTCAGTCCAAGGTCTTGGCACCCAGCAACCTGTTCCTTGTTTACATAATTTTGCAAGTCCATGTTGCAGTTTTCTCAATGAACAAGTCTAATTAAAATGAGAGAGCTCAGTGGCTTAGGACTTTGGCTTTAAGCAGTGATGCAGAAAAGAGGTACTTTATTGAAGGAAAACAAGATGCTCTTGGGGAATTGGGAGTCTCTTTTGCATTAATGTTTCATGTCTTGAGAAAAAGCTGGATGTGGTATATTGTCTTGGTGTTTTCGGTGTAGCTCCTGAATATAAGATATGGTGGTTTTCAAGATTGCTCACTGGTGGTAGACGAAAAGGTGGTATTTGACATCTGCTATTTTAATTTTTTTGGTAAGCTTATTCTAGAATTACTAATAATCTGATATGGGCAGTTTCCAACTTCAAAATGATTGTGCACGTGTTTTAAACATTCAGCTGGTGTTTTGAAAATTGCAAATATTTCTTTCATACGAATAATGTTATAAATTTATAAATCAAGTATATTTAACATAAGTGTGGTAAGAATACTCTATGAGAGGGAAATCCAGTGATTCTCTTTGAATGAGGACATTGTTCTCTGGTTTTGGGGGGTGGAAAGGCTCCATTTTACTCAGAAATTATAGCAGAAGAGAAACTAATCCCTCCCCACCCCGCCCCATCCTACAGAGAAAGAATAGTTCGAAAGGAAGTTTGGGGAATTCACTGCCAAGAGAAAGTTTTACAAACATTTATTATACTGTACCCCAGACTATGAAGGGGCATAGGAGGAGCGTGCAATTTTGGAAAAAGAATATATAGAGGTAGGGATTTATTGTATAATTGGCAAACTCCTCATCTTTGGGAATAATTGCTTGATTTCATGGAAAGGGCCAAACATGGATATTTTGAGGCCTAAGATAAATAGAAAGCAGTGGGTCGTGCTGGTCCCCGTGGTTACCAGATGTCCAGCTCAAGTGGATTTCTTTCAGGAGCGTGGTAGTGTCAAGGTCTGCCCTTGACACCTTTGAGCTGTTTAATATTTGCTCTCTTTCTTGAATCAGCAAAAGAAATAGTTGTAAAATTAAACTAATTTTCAGGATTGCCCTCTGCCACACTGGATGCTTATGTGTGTCAGACACTCGGGTTTTACTGAGAGCTTGTTACGTTCTTAATATTTGATTCTTTGGAGAGCTCTTTATATAGTTGGGGCTGGTTAAATAGAGAGATGGGAAGTGGGTTTCTAAGTATTTTAATTCAGAAGCAGACTTTTGGGGTTATTATGAACTGCCCTGTACCACCATAAAACCTTAATTACCTTTGATTACTTGGAGAAAGGGCAGTTTCTGGTTAACTGAATTTTCTTTTGACTTGAAGGTTAAAAATACTACCTTTTCTTAACCCTTATTAACTTTTTTTATATGGCTTTTGGAATTTAGATGTCAGGCCTTTGAAAACAAGTTAACTTTTCTTTGAGTTAGTCTGTAAAAATGCTTTGGAATATCCTTATGAGTTACAAATCTTGTTATTCAGCCTTTACTTTCTGTAGGGATTTAAGATGCTCGGGGTGTAGCTGCTGAGAAGTTTTATATGGAAGAATAAATACCTTTTTATATTATTTTTGTGTCTTGTATCTAAGATTCAGAATGAAAAAGCAGTCTCACCTTGCCCAACCTGGTTATTTATATAATCCTATTATTTGAGGGTTTACAGATACTCTGGCAAAATATAATATTAGAAACGAGTTGTCAGTAAACTTAAGATACTGATTTTTCTTTACTGCAAGTTAACATCAAGTTGTACAGTTGACCCCTGAACAACATGTACAGTTTGAACTGCGTGGGTACACTTTGTATGTGGAGTTTTTTCAATAACTATATTGCAAATTTTTTGGAGATATGTGACAATTTGAAAAATATTTTCTTAGGTCTAACTTTACTAAGTACCATACAGAATATGGTACATATAACACACAAAATATGTGTTAACTGATTGTTTATGTAATCAGTCAGGCTTCCACTAAACAGTAGGCTATTAAGTTGTTGGGGGGTCAAAGTTATACATGGATTTTCATCTGTGTGGGGTTCAGCACCCCCAACCCCTGCATTGTTCAAGTTATCAACTGTATTTACTTTAATAGGGTGTTAAGTTGGCTGTTCTATATAATCCAGCCAATAAATGCATCCAAGAAATATTTATTGAGCACCTGCTCTATGCTCTTTATGTATCATGTTAGGCAGTTTTAAATGTCAGCACTAATGTCACAGTATAAATGTATCAACCTCTGATAACCTTTGCATAAAAGTTACTTTCTAAAAGCAAGAAAAACTTGTCCTTGAGGAACTTGGTAGTCATAGCAATTATGATTTCTGTGTGTGAAACTAGTGTCGATAAGCCTTCCAGCTTTTTTTTTTATACAAAGTGTTTAAAAATAAATTAAATTCCAAAAGTTAAATACTGTAGTTTTCATTAATCATAACTGGAGATATTTGAGAACACAGAAAATTTTACTGAACACAAGTAGGGAAACTTGGGTGAAATGATTGCTTTAAGTTCATCTAAAATTTAAAACTGATTTTCAAATATGTCATTAAGAGATTAGTGTCTCCAAATAAAGATAAGTTTGCATCATCATCTATGATGAGAACAGAGCTAAGAATATTAGGAAGTAAGCTAAAGATAATAGTTTATATTGCAAATTTTAGTGTAAATAAAAATGGAACTTATTTCCACTGGTTTCTCCCCTTAGTTCTTCATCTAGCCATACTCTATCAAAAAATAATCTTTAAAACATACCCAAAAAAATCTGAAGAAATGTGGCAAAGGTTAGGATTTGACATGAGGTCAGTCTGGGTTCATGGGGAATGCATTATATTCTCTATAGTTGTGTTTGAAATATAGTTGAATCATTTTTTTAAGAAAATTTATTTTCTACATGCCTGCACAAGTGTTTCATGTTAGTACTCTGAAATGAATGGACCCTACACTGGGTCCTGTTGGGGTTTGTGATTTATGGATATTATCGTAAATTTCACTCTTTCCAGATGAAGTGATCTACCTCTATCAGGTCTTTATAAAGAGGTTGCCTATGATGATAGTAGCAAGTGTCATCTTATTATTTGACAATTGAGGGCAAAAGAGAGGTCAGGCTATTGGTGGAAGCCTTAGAGCTAGCAAGTTAGCAAATAAGCTTTTTAGCTGCTGAAGCCTAGTTGTTTCATTGGCGTTTAAGCCTTGGTCACAGAGGGGAACACTCCTCAATCAAGTGTTATTTTTCCAAGCTATATGCTCAGCACACAAGAAAAATAAATGATACCGGGATACCAGTCAAAGGATTTGCTCATTGTGTATCCACTTTGGATCCAGAATGCATTGTATATATGTATATGAGTGTGTATATAGGTGTGTATATATGTGTGTGTGTGTATGTATATACACATATACATATATACACATACATACATGCATCTATATTCTTAATTACAGTACTTCCTTGTAATTTACATAATTTGTCTCTAAAACTAGTGGCCACCGGAATGCCTGTGAGTTAAGTTAGATTAGCTTAAGGCAGTCTGAAAGATCCCAGCCCGCGGTTTTGGTGTCAGTTGGGAAATAAGATGAGGGAGTATGGCTTTCGTGGAACTATGTGTAGGGCAGATGGATTTATAATGCATACACCTGTGTGGGTTTCTCTCTCTTCTCTCTGAAATGGGAAAAGGAATAAATCCATAGAAAACAGGAAAGGAATCTTTGGAGGGCAGGAAATATTGAGGAATTTCTGAAAAATAGATGGCAGCTGGAGTCAGGGGGAAGCTCTCAGGATGTCCTTTCCCTCCGAAGGTGAGGCCATTGCTCCCACCATTCCTGGGTTGGAAGGAGGCATTCTTGGCTGCCTGGTAGAGCCCCAGAGAGTGTCTTGAGTTCAGAGGTCAGTGGGCAGGGAGGAGGTGTGGTCAGGCCCCAGGAGGGAGTATGTGGGGTGCCTGCGCAGTGGTAGAACCCGGGTGGAAGGGTCCCTCCCCGAGGATGAGGAGTTGCTGGTTGACCAGCTGCTCACAGGCCAAACGGAGAGAAGAGCTCTGTAGCCCAAGGAGCTTTAGGGGTGGGGAGGAGGCATGGAAAGCCTGTTCCTCTGTTCCTCATGGTGGGGAAGAATTGAGTTAAAAGGAAATGCGAAACAATAGCAAAGTAATTCCTGGTTGTTAACAAAGAAAGAAGGCGGGGGAGGGGAAGGGCAAGGCAGCACCCCAGAGAGGAAGGAGGTCCTGCACCTGGAGCGGAGCCTTGCTTATCGGGCAGTTCTGGGGGTCCATGCCTCCTAACGCCGTTAGAAGAGTGTGCATTTCAACCTTCCCCTTTCGGGGAAGAGCCAGGTGTAGATATGCCTTGGGCTGCAGGCAGGCTGCCTACCGCAGGAGGACACTGAGGAGGGGAACGAAGGGCCAAGGGGAGCAGAGCGGCCCCCGCCCCCCGCCCCCAAGAGCCAGCGGGGTGGCTGTGGGGCCCCTGTGCGCACTTTTTTTTTTTTTTTAATATAATCTGCTTGCAGGACAGAGCAAAGGGCCTGGATAAGGGTGTGTACTCTACTGTTCACCGTATTTCCTTTGGGGAGGTAGATATGGGAAGGGGAACCTAAACTTCTTACCCCTAGATGTTGATGTTATTTTATTGATGATAGTGAACACTAAGCTTTTAACACGTTTTTAAAAAATGCGTAATTTGCATTTTGAGCTTGAAGATGACCTGCCAAGATTCCATTGTCTGGAAAAGTTTGCATGACTGATAGTTTTAATAAAAACCTAGTCAGTCAAAATACACCGAGAGCTTTAGTCATATTAACTGAACTGAAAGTGTTGCCAGCAGGGGATGTTAAAAGCATTACCTGTATATAGTGATAAACCGCGAAGAATGGCATGGGTTTTTTATCAGCAGCATGTGCCTTCTTATGAATTAGCAAAGAAAATGTGTAACAGACCCTTGTAGATTTCCCTAATTTAGAAAAACAGAGAAACATGCTGGATCTCTAGTTTTGCCTGTGTCTGGGGGAGATTTAAAAACTGTACTAGAAATGTCTTAAAGTGCGTATTTGCCATGGCAGAGTTGATGAGGAAACTTGTAGAAAAAGGGAAAGAGGGAGGAGAGGAATGGGTTTGGAGGAAGTAACCATAAAGCCTTGGGAAGGAATGTGTTTAAAAGGAGGGGTGATGTGACGGAAGAGACTAGGTTTTGGGGAGGAAGAGGGAAAATACAATGCAGGTATGTAGTATTTCATAGTATTTGTGCTCATTTTTACTTTGAAAACCAGAAACTTAGCGCCACCATGCTTAGGCAGATTCTGACTTTTACTGCCGCAGTTTATGATGTACCCCAACATAAACTTTCCTGGAAGTCTTTGGCCTTTGAGCTGACTTGCTGTCTGTTTGCATGTGAGCCAAGAATTTAACAGCTCAGTTGCATGCACAGGCTACAGATGCTTCTCTTCAGCTTTTGCGGTCTGAATTGTGTGTGTTTGATAAACTTAAAAAAAATAAAAACCTGTTGATTCCATGCCGCTGTTATGAACTACAGCCTAACCTTGGGAATGGCATTTGGCCTTGTTTTGCACATTGGGTAAAACTATATTTTCAGGAGACATTTAATAAAGTTGAAAATAAATAACCTAAAGGAAAACCATCAGGCTTCCAAGCAAGTTGTTTATGGACCAGTATGTGAACAGGATATCTAATTAAAAGAAAAAATTACAGATGGGCAGGGATGGGAAGGCAAATGTGTTCTGTAGCTGGCCAAGGAATATTTGTCTGTGTCCAAAAGTGGAAAAAAGTAATCTTCAGTATGTTATATGATTTGTATTCCTTCCATCTTGTTATTTGTCTCAATACTGCCATTTCTTGGGCCTGCTGTATTCCTCTATTGTACTGTTTGGGGTTGGAGTGGCATGGGGCTTGGGGGGTGCAGGAAGGCTTGGTGATACAGTGCCCACCTCCTGCTCACTGTAGCTGTTATTTGAAAATTACTGGTACAGTGAATGTGTTCGCATCTCCTCCCCACCTCCACCCCCCATTGTTATGTGAAAAAAGTCAGTAAAAATGAACATCTGGCAAAGAAACCATCCTGATTTAAGGAGGAAGTTCCCTGGATTTATGATTTTCCATTTCTGCTCAAGTATAAATGGGAGACCAGCTGGGGAGGGGACTTACCCTGTTATTCAAGGGTCAGGGGGCCGGGGTGAGGTGAATTGGGGTTCTAGGGCTGCTGCCTAGGCCTGAAAAACATTTTGCATCAGCTGAGTGGCTGTTGGCCTGCCAGGATGCTGTTGTTTTCTGTACTGATTCAGTTTTGTGAAAGGACAGTGGGTGTGAATTGTTGGCTGGAAGCTTTTGTCCTCTTGATCACTGACCAGAGTTAAGCTCAGTTGGCCACAAGAAAAGTCAGCCTCTTAAACCCCACCTACTAACCCCCAAAATCTTGCCTTAGTTACCTCTTCTCCTTGAAGTCAACTCAACTTTTGTGATGTATTTTTAATTTATCTTCCTAAGAACTATTAGAGGGGGTTTAAAAAATGGACTCTGTAATGCAGCAGAATGATACTGATAAAAAGTATGTATTTCTACTTACTTAGATACCTTGAAAAACAGTACATTGACTAAAAAAATTATTAACATGGAACTGGGGACCAAATATTTTTCCTGTTGAAGGGGATTTGTGGATCATAGAAGTTTGGTGTATTCCTAGTTTAGGTACAGTCCTGTCCATTAAGTGCACTGTATAATAACATCTCATACTATCCTGCAGCCCTTGCCCTCAGAATATTTTCCTTGTTTTATGTAATTTCTTGGTGGAATAATCTCTGCCTCCAAAAGCAACTGGGATAGATTAAGTGAAGCTCATGGTCAGCCTATAAAAACAGGAACTTCATTGCAGAGAAGATTTTTGTAAGATCACTTTGTAAAGAAGAGTAGTATCAGAAATAGTTCAGTAATGCTTTTTAGCAAGGAAATCAGTTCAATCTTTTGGTTTTCTTAGTACTCAATAATAGATATGATCTATTGTTACAGTTTTGGCTTTTATCAACTGGCAGATGATTTCAGTGTAAGTGCTTTTAAATTGCTAATTCTTTCTTCCATTTTTATCTGATGCTTTGTAAGTGGGATGCCCAAGTACACTGTAGAATCAGGAAAGTCCTCTTTTCCTTATCTTTCATCATTTTCCATATTCGTGTTGAATTAATTAGCTTTGATTCAGATTAGAAACTAGTATTTTGAAATATCTCATGTCTTAGTATATTTTTTTGGTTAATCACCCCTTGTTTCTTCTGACACTGAATTTTTCTCAGGACCTAAGCAGATCAGATATTGTTTCTTTACTTTATTGAGCTTCCTAATTGAAATTTGTTTAAGCCAAGAAAGTTTCCATGGGCTGATGATAAAAAGGAAATAGCTGATATATTAGTAACTGTTCTATTTTTTTCTTCTATATCACTTTGTTGTGCAACATTGTTTCATTGCCTCTTTAGCAGTTTCTTGAAAAACAGGAGTCAACAAGAATTATGTACCTACTGACCACTGCCCAATCTACTACCGTGATTGTGGGTAGTAATAGTAGATGTCTATTTCCTAGCTTTAAAGAACATACAATCTAGTTAGATCAACAAGAGGTACATTATGAAGAAATTAGTGATTCGAACTGGCACTGTGAGAATGACTTTTAGATGGTACGGAGTAGCCTGTGAGAGACAGGAATTTAAAGAAGTGTAAGTCATAGTGCAATTATGGAAAATGTTCTCAAGGAGGAGGAACTTGCATTGAGCATTCAAACTCTTTTCTCACTGAACTTGTTCTGATTTTAAATTCAGCATTTGATAGGTTTCCAAGTCACTCTCCTCCCTTTATAAAATGTCTCAGAATTCTGAAAATGATCTTTTATAAGGAAAGATAACAGTCTTTTAAAACTCAGCTGTCCTAACACTCTAGAAGAATGTGGGACTGTGGAAAGAAACTAAGGTGCTGATAAAGTGAATGGTCTCAGTCGCTTTTAATGTGGGCTTGTAGGATGGCCAGCATTTAGGATCTGCGGTTTTCTTAGAAACCCATAAAAATTCGTTTCAGATATTACCCAACCATTTGGCTTACATATGCTATTTGCTTGGTGAGTACACAGGCTTGGTTAAAAACAAAAGAAAATACACACTGTTGGTTTACAAGAAACGCCAGCAGCATTTCCTGGTGGATCCTTGTACCCATCCCCTGTGGGATGTATATAGCATGGGGTAAGTCAGACTGGGTCCCCTGGAAAACTGAATGATAAACAAGGGTCATCCAAGTGTGTGGCAGGAGGAAGGGCCATCTTCAGGAAGCTATGAGCTTTTCCTGTTGCTGAGGGAGTGTTTTGTTGGACCAAAATTATAAAAGGCTGTTGACCTCTGTTATTGTACTTCCTATTTCACCCTCAGCATCTGACCCAAACTAACAAGTATCTTTTTAGTAAGGAGGGACAAAGCTGGCTAAAAGAAATCAAATTCAGAAGGAGCCTGTTTGTGAGATAAGGGTTAGAAATTGCACAGAGTGAGCTAGTAGCAAAATGTATAGGGAAACTACCACCATAATAATCTGCAATGTTTTCAGAGCTGATGTGTATTTGAATTTTTCATGTTTCAGTAATGTTTAAGTTTGGCTTAAATACATGTTATGCAAATAAAATTTCTTAAATTGCTGCTTGTTTTTCCTCTTTCCAGAGGGGCAAGGTGTTACTTTGATATGGGAATTGTCATTTTGGTTTAATTAATGCTTGTTTGAAAGACGTTCAGATCATTGTGGTGAACTGGTTTTTGCCTACCTAATGCATGATGATTTCTTGCTCCTTCATTTTGATTCAAAATGAAAGTTTTATGTAGTGACCCTTTCTCATGACCCTTGGCTATTGTCAGTGAAAGCCCTGGGTTATCAGCCTGTTTGAAAAGTGACCTAGTGTGCTTTGGGACTCTTGGCTCTGAAAGCACATCATCAGGAGGATGCAGATTTTATTCATTTGACAAAATTTTATACCTGTTACATGCCAGATACTGTGTGAGGAAGGCAATTAGGGTCCACAGGGAAGCAAATGGAACCATGGATGCAGAACACAGGAGTCACCCCTACAAAGTCAAGTCTTCTGTTTTAGCTCACTTTAACAGGACAAAGTTTGCTCTTAGGAGTACATATTGACATATAGTACATATATTGGAATACCCTATATGTCTATATTACCTGCTCACTGCTCTTATTATTCTCCACTTTACAAAGCCTGCATATGTGAAGGAGAGTTAGGAGTTCTTTTAGGAAAAACTTTTATTGAAAACAATACTCAGAGGCAAGAGGAGAGGCATTCAGGGTAACCGAGTCCTTTGAGTTCCACTGTTATTCCAGGTAATTCCTTTGACTTTGTTAACTTAATCTCTTGGTTAAGGTGGTGTCTGCCAGGTCTTGCCCCTGTAAGTTCCCTTTGTAATTAATAAACATCTTGTGGGGAGATGCTTTGCCACTGTGCAAATACCCTACTCACCATTCTTTTGCTCATTAGTTTTAGCATCCATTGATTCCCTGCCTGAAGTAATTGCTGTGGTATTTGCCAAATAGAGATTTTCTGTTTCCATCATGCCCCTATCATTTATTAGTTGGAATTTCACTCTGAGTAAGAGCTGTTCTTTCTCCTCACATTATTTTTAAAAATTGTTTATATTATTGTGGACTAAGTGGACATTTTATCTATGGGCTGTACTCTGTTGCTATCACATTCTTTTACTTAAATGGTTCCAGAATTGGCCATTGGGAACCCCTTATGTTTGGCTTGTGTCCTTTTGATATGTTCCTGTCATTTCTTGGAGCAAAATCTTACTTTTTGACATTGTAAGATGTTCTAGGCTCATCTTGAATTATTTTGCTCCAGCCTTACAATCAGCCATTTCTCTAAGAAGCTCTAGTTCCTTTTATTGGAGAAAGGGAAATAGGAATCAAAGTCTGGGCACTAAGTGTGCTTATTGTTACCGAGACATTAAGATCCTCTCAGCAGATAACACTGGGAAATACAAATATGTGCACACACACACGCACATCTATATCTTTATATTAAAAACCACAGAGCTCATTCTAGCTTTCCCTGAAACTTATTTGTAACTCCTTTGTCTGAAAATGAGAAACCTGGCTCTCATTAGCCACAGTATATTTACTTATTTGTATAGTCCTAAATTACACATAAAGTAGTTTCAGGATGCTAACACATACTCCTGTGAGAAACAAATTTACCAGGTACAATACAATACTTGTGCCCATTCTTTTCTCTTTAGCATTAGAATATGTAGTCATTTAGTCACAGTACTATTTTCCAAAGTTATTTAGGTTAGTTCTTTTCTATGCAGTTTGGTAGGCTTTTGTTATTCCTTTGTAATACAGTTGAGTTCACTTATTACCATCTTACTTCATTTTGATACGTGCCACATCCTAATTGATTTTAATTCTTTATTTTTAGGACATGTGAAATACTGCCATAGTTCTTCAAGCTGTCATTATATGAAAAATGTACTTGGAAAGTATCATTTCCTTCTCATCCTTCGTACCTCATTCCCATACTCCCATTCTTTCTGCCCTATTCCCATTCTCTCTGTAGGTAAATAATCTCATTACTTCTTTGTTTATCTTACTGTATATATATTTTTTACACAAATCAGTAGACATGTATTTTCTTATCTCTTCCTTTCTTAAATGAAAGATGGTATATTAGTTTTCTATTGCTGTGCAAAAATGACCACATTATCAGCTTAATTAAAACAGCACAAATTTATTATCTCAGCATTTCTGTGTATCAGGAGGTAAGGCATGGCTTAGCTTTTTCCTTTGCTCAGGGTCCCACGTGGCTGCAATCAGGGAGTCAGGCAGGGGCTGTGATCTCATCAGAGGGTCAAGGTCCTCCTCCAAGCTCACTGGTTGTTGCAGAATCCAGTTCCTTGAGACTGTGGGACTGAGGCCCTCCTGTCCTAGAACCTGCTCACCATTCCCTGCCCCATGACTCTCTCCACAAGCAGTTTGCCTCTTGAAGACCAACAGGAGGGTATCTCTGCTGCTTTGAATTTTTCTTTTTTTTTCTCTGACTCTAGACTCTCTCAAAGGGCTTACCTGATTAAATGAGGATAATGCTCCGTCACCTTTGCCTTATAACGTAACGTGGAAGTGAAATTCTGTCATATTCATAATTCCTGCCTATGCTCCAGAGGACATGAGCACCAGAGAGCAGGAATCTCGGGGCTATCTTAGAATTCTGCTTTCTCTGGTAACATATTCTAGGTACTCTTTTACACTTTACATGTTAAAATATTATGAAAAAAGAATTGTGTTTACTGTGATTCTTCCTGTGTGAAAGAGGAAAATAAATTATCTTCACCGATTGTTGTGCAGGAAATAGGTAAGACTTACAGAATATTATTAAAAACTGACATACTAGGTAATAAGGTTAATAAGAAACCAGTGGCTGAGGGTATTTTTTTAAAAAAAGAAAGTGTGAAGATTACCCCTAGAACAGAAAGCAAAACTTCCTAACTACCATAAATATTTTTTTTAATAAACAGAACTATACATTTTCATTTCTGTTGTAGTGGTTTATTTAAAAAAAAAAACCCTCAGCTACTGATTTCCTATTTAACCTTATATTATCTAGTATGTCAGTTTTTAATGATATTCTATAACTCTTATCTATTTCCTGTATAACCAGTGAGCAAAATTTATTTTCCTCCACTCTCTCTTCTTCCAGTTTTTAAGTTATATTATTCCTATTGGCCAGAACCTATAACATTATTATATTAGTCTCTAGATCCAAATTTCATTCTTTGTCTTCAAGTTCTGCTAATGGCATGGTTTTTATGTGACTTAGTATTTTTTTTATCGTTTTGTATAATTTGGGGGAAACAAATTATTGGTTTCCTAGAGCAAGAGTGTTTTCCCTCTTTCTTTTTCTTTAAAATCTCTAGAATATGGAGTTTTGGAGATCATCAAGAAAATAAAATTGAAAACAAACAGGTAAACTTACCTGATCAGAGATTTAACCATTTTTGTGCATCATTAAAAACATGGCAGATGGTCACTACTTGAGAAAGAAAAGGAATTGGTCCTTACTCAACTTAGAGAATGGATTTAGCATATTTATGAACAAAGGGCCTACAAGATGAATATAAGGCTATCTGTAAGGCAGTAAGCATGAAGGAAAAGCGTCCCTTGTTTTTATATAACTTGAGCAAGACGGGAATAGCCAATGGCATCCTTTAAATGGGAAAACTGAGAGTTAATAAACTGCCTTTTTTCCTCTGGGAGCTTGGTAAGCTGTGTTTCCCATTAAGGTTGTTTGGGGAATGAAAGTCTGCCCATTGGAAAAGTATCAATGATGGGAACCCAGATCCTAGATAATTAATATTTAGGATGTCCCTTCTGGCCAATTGGAATCCATGGCTAAAGAGCCACTGAAGCTCCAGAAAAATGAAATGAGCAAATGATAATAAGACTTGCATCGACATGGTCTTCTGAATGTCATGCAGGAGTCCTGAGAGGTACTGCTCTGAAGCCTGGTCTCTTCTCTGCAGGCTGAGGAACTTGTTTTGGAGGTTAGCTGAGCATTTGGGTTGTTGGGGTTCCTGGTGTCAAGGACTTTATATAACACAGCTCTAGAACTTCCCATGACCGTGACTTAGTGTATAACCAAATTCACCTAAAATCTAAATCAAAGAAATCACTAGAATGGAGAGAAGTGAGAAAGTGCCTAATTTGTGAAAGAATTTTTTCTGACTTTGTTACAGGTCACTCAGGACCTAGGACAGGCTTTTTCAAGGTGTGTATCTTTTAAACTTGAGTCAGTTCTAATCTATATAAGAAAGAGTAGGTGCAGATAGGTTTCCACTGGTGGTTGGCAGACTTGGCTGTCAGCCCTCCAGGCTTGTGATTCTAATAAGATTCTCTTCTGTGGCACAAGGGCAGAAAATGTGAGATCCGCAAAAACACATTCACATGTGTGTTTGTTAGCAAGCATACTCTGGGTGTTGTTATTTTGGTAACCTGGTGCTTTTGGTTCTTCTGACACTGATTTCTGGAGAATTTAAGTTGTGTTGACTAAAATCCAACTCTGGATTCACTGAAGAAATCATCATCTGAGCTCCACTCTCACATCCCCTCCTGCTGGAGGAAGTCTGTCCGCTTTCTCTGTTGCACAGCTGGGAGATAGAACGTGACCTCTGGGCAGAGTTGGGTTTACTTTATCAGCGCTCATGCGGGGTTAATAAAAGCAGTGGTGAGTCAGACAGTGCTGACTTCAGAGCAGGACGACTTGGGTGGGGGAATCTCTGAAGATAGTACATTGTTATTGGCAACGCTCAGAGGAAAATCGACAAACCTTGATAAGGATCATCGGATGTGTCTGGCCCACCAAGAGAGTAGGAGAATGAGAATGAAAGTGTTCTCAAGTCAACTTGGATCAAGAAATCAGTCTGATTCTTGTTCCACAGCATGACTTGAATGAAAAAGAAAAACAAGACTGGCCCCAGGCGAAACTGATGGGGGGATAACGTATTGTTATCTTGCTTAGGCTCCCAACACCTGGTTAGGTTAATGCTTCCCTGTACCCTTTTAAAACCCCCCCTCAGAAACTACCTGAGGCTTGTTCTGTTAAAGAATCAACAGCAGCTAACTGCTTCAGATAGATCCCTTACCCTCTCTCCAACCCCAGGACCCTAACAATGCCTTAAAACGGGGGCCAGAGCTCAGTTACCTGCAGGGGTAAGGTATGCCCCTTAAATACCTGCCATCTGCCTGGATGTGAGAGAGAGGGACATTGTGGGGCCTTCGCAAGACAGAGGAGATACCCTGACCAAAAGGCAGGCACCTGTCCGCCTTAGCCTCTGCTGGCAGGGAGGCGAGTGCTGCAAGGCCTTCCAGATTTTCATGAGAAGATGGGGATTTGGATGGTTGGAATGAAATTGCCCATGTCTTTCGTGACATTGCATAGTTATTAAGAGTTTTGAGGGTAATTAAAACAACTCCTGAGGCTTTTGGTGCCTCTAATCAAACCATGTAGGTCGGTAGTTCCTAAATAGAGGTCCATGATGTAATAAGCTGCCTTAATTTAGGAATTATCTTTTTACTGGAAGATTTTTGTATTATTGGTGTAGGAATATAATTGCTTTTATAAAATGACATGTTGTGGGGGAGCTGAGGAATTTACTACAGTCAGTAAAACTTGAAGAATGACTTTCCTAAAAGGCAGCCCAGAATATGTATCTCCTGCTTCTCTGACATGTCTTATAACTTAAAAGCATAATTCCTTATGAGCTGAGACAAAGTATGCTCCAGCTGGGTTCATGGAAACAGTAACCAAGGCTCCATTCATTTTTTAAAAATATCTTGACTGAGCAGCCAGTATAGAGGCTCCAACCCACGTCAGCCAGCTTGCTCTGATGCCTGGGAAGTGAAATTCCGCAGGCTGTCCAGGGTTTTGAGTGAGAAGGCTTTAGGACTATTTACATAGAAACAAGCAAAGAGCCTGATTGTATTCCTGGCTTTAACAAATTGGATATTCTGTTCACTCTGCATAAATTGTCCTGTTCCTTCCCCCAGCCCCCTTCCTTTTTTTGGAAATTAATTGCCAAGACTCCATCTAGAAGGAAGGTTTCTTATGGATCTTGTGAATGTGCATACTGTACTGTTCTCTCTAATGGAGTCCTGGGTGCCCCGTGATTGAGATACTGGCAGGAAGGTGCGGTATACACTTTGAATGTGATCCAAAGGTTCTAGTCCATTTAAATTTCGTAAGTTGTAGTTTTCTGAAAGAGAAACTAGTAACGGAGTGTATCGTATGGAAAGTATCATCACAAAGCAAGTTGTAGTTTTCACTGTTGTGCCCAACATTTAAAAGTAGGTCTGAGTAATTCTAAAATCAGTGAAGACAAGAAAATGTTGATGCCTGAACTTTTTATCCCTTAACTAGGCCATGAGTTAAGTTTTTCTTGGGGAGGTAAATATTTGTTTTTTCCCCAGGTTTGGGAGAATGTGGGAGCATGAAAATTTTGTTTATAGTATAAGCATCTCTGATTCTCCCCCCCTACTCCAATATGGGATTATCATTTTTATCCTTGGGGCACCCACTTGGACACCGCTCTACTGGAAACCGTAATTGGGAAACGGCTACGACTTATCGAATCCTTCTTAAGGTACCACACACTGTGCTTTGTGGTACACAGATTACAATGAGTAGAGGATGCAGGATGGGATGGGGACTTGGAAGATAGGAAACAACTTTTCCTTCATTTTATGGTTAGGAGAGTAGCAGAGGAGGGCACAGATGTGTAGTGGGGCTTCTAAGTTCTGGTGTAGCAGAAGTCGGGAGCGTTCTGGGGTAACGGTGTTCATGTCCCTTTGTGAGGGACGGGGGTGAGGCTACATTGAGGGTAATAAGAGGGAGGCTGGAGGTTTTGAAGAGATTGGAAAAGGGTGGAAAAAGGGTTGGAAAAGAGTGTGAATGCAGAGTGAGTTGACTAGGGAAGTGGAGACGGTGGCCCGGGCAGTGGTGAGGGACATTAGAGACTGGGCATCGTCTCTCTGTAGTAGGGCACCAGCCTGCTGGTGTTCTGTGTAGTGGCACTCAGTGGCTTAGACCAGAGTGGGCAGAGTTGGGAACTGGCTTTGTCTCGGTTGGGGGTTTGTCACATGGCTGTGCTGAAAAGACAGCTAGTGGAGCAAGAGACTTTAGTGTGTTATTAAGCATGTTATTATGGGGACTGTAGATTCTGAGCTGGGTAAGAAGGGAACTGCAGGTAGGAATGAGCCGATTGGGTTCTTTACTAAGGATCAGGCAAGTTTTGGGAAGGTGGTATAGTAGTACCGAAGGAACACTCATTAAAATGAGTGCCACTGTTTGCCCTCCCTTCTGACAGGTGACCCATATGCACTTTGCACAGAGAAGTCTGTCCGTTTCCCATGTGCAGTCCCTTTCCCATGGGTTCCTCCTACCCACATGCGGACAGACTTCTTCAAAATCTATCCAATTTGTTGCCCCAATATCTGTTGCTCATCATAAATTTTTTAAAAAAGAAAGTGCATGTTTTGTGCCCAAAACTGTGAGAAATGAGGAAATAGACTATTTGCTGGATGTAAGCCTCTCTTTTATGCACTGAGACTCCTCTTTATCGGTAGATCTGAAACATTATGTATGTAAGGGTTCCCTCAGAGATTTGTAAGAGATGTAGATGCCTGGGCTCCTGTCCCAGGGTCCCTGCGTCAGTCTGACTGGGCTGGGGCCGAGGAGTGTGTGTATCTCCGTATTAATACTCTGATGCTGCTTGGAGAAATGCTGTTATCTTTCTGCTGACATTCACCTTCTCACAGGCCTTATGTGTAGCAAGTATTGCTGTGCAGGAAAAAAACAAGGAGAGTTGCTTGAATTAATTTTGCCTTGAAATACCATCACATCTGATCACAGTCCTTCAGAAATGGAGTGAGGTATCACACAGCATTTCCCTCTATTTAGCTGTAATTATTTGTCTTTCTGTCCTGCCTGTTATGGAAAGCCAGTGACAAATATGCTTTCCTTAGGAGTCTGCATTTTACTAAGTCAAAAGATTTTTTTTTTAATCATGAAGCATAGGAGGTTTTGTGGGAAAAAAAAAAATCTTTGCATCTTTTACTTTTAATGAACAGGAGACAGTGTGAAAACTATTAAGTGAGCTGCTGGGGAAGAAAATATAAGCATTGTTTTTGTTTTCTTGTATGAAAAAAATTAGAATTTCCTTAAGGGCAAGTGAGAGGGTTACAAGACAAACAGAATGAGTGAAAAGATCCAACTGTAGCTATTTTAGATCAAAATAGGAGAAAACTCTGAGCAAAGGAAAATTTAGAATTCATGAATGGCTTTTCTTAAGGTATTTTCTTTAAACAAGCAAAGCCAGGTTACTGACTTGTTTTTACAAATTCCTAACGACTCACTGAAACATGAGTGGTTACAGTGTGCAAGGTGCGGAACCCCTCCCCGCCCCCCGGCCAGCGGCCTTGGCTGCTGGAAGCACCGATTCCCTGTTGACCCCTTCAGAGCCGCAGGGCTGCAAGGTTAGGATAGTAGGGCTCATCTGGCGGCAGCCTGATGTGTGTTACTGAGGTTTTTTTAAAAAAATGAAAATCCAGTATTGTGATTTCCATTTTTGCTTAGCTCCAAATAGACCTTCTTATCTTAATTTTGTCAGCATGTAATTGCCCTTTAGATTGGGGTGGCCATATGATCAGTCATCCAAACGGGAGCATTTTGAGAGTGAAAGAAGCACTGTTCATAGTTATGCCAGTACAACAGGCATTCAGAATAATACTCCATCCTAAGACTAAGTTCTACCAAATGGTTTTGAAACCGTGTTTAGCCCGAAACGTTTCTTTAGAAATTACACATGAAACATTTTATTTAGACTGAAGTTTATTTACCAAGATGATTAGAGTGCCACATATTATGTGACCCTTTGTTTACATGGAACCTCGAGGTTTCTACTCTTTCTGGGTTTATAGAGCCCCTAAGTGTCGCAGCGATTTTGCATGGTGACCTAAAGCCAAAGGAATACTTAATGGAAGCATTTTGCTCCATTTGCTAAGTATTTATGTCCAAACGACTTATTAGTATTCATGTCCTAATAATGTAGTGGCTATTGGAAAAAATTATTACATGTAAATTGAAAGAAAAAAGTACTTTCATTATACTCTTAAAAAAATCAGTTATGTTATAAATACATGTGCTGCACCTGTTCTCAATGCCCATCATCACAAACTTTGAATTCCGATTGGTTATTACCAGTCTCACTTCCTGTTGGATTTTCCTTTTCTCCTGTTACTTAGTATCACACCCCCTGCTGAAAAGTCAGCTTTGCAAAGGGAAGCTATCACGGAAAGGAAGGTTGGGCACCTTAACGGGACACTGTGAACTCCTTTGGGGGAGTAGTGTGTGATGTCAGTAGATTTTGAGTTTTGTCTCTTCCTTCAGAAATTTATAGTAAGTCTACAGTTTCCCTCTGAGTTCACTGTAGTGTGTTGGGATGCCTTAGCACTGTTTGGGAGCCTCAGATCTAGACGTTTCTCTTATGTTCATCACTGGGAGTATTAGCCAAATGTGTGGAATTTATAGCACCAGAAATTCTTATGTATGTGTATGTATTTGAGAAGCTCTCAAAGACATTATGTTACAGAAGTTCAAATGGTCCTAACTTTCCCCTCTCCCCTTTCTTGAATCTGATTGTTTTGTATTCCAAAACTCAAAGTTTATTGAACCCTTATTATGCCAGACACTGAGCTCAATGCAGTGTTTTACATGTGTTCACTCATTTGATTTTTAATTTCCATAGCTATTCTACTGGATAAAGCCTCTTCTATCAGGCTTCTCTGGACATCCCCCCGGAGTAGAGCTCATCTTCATTTTATAGGAAAGGAATTTTTTTTCTTTTAATTTTTTTATTAAGGTATGATTGATATACGCTCTTATGAAGGTTTCACATGAAAAAACAATGTGGTTACTACATTTACCCATATTATCAAATCCCCACCCATACCCCAATGCAGTCACTGTCCATCAGTGTAGTAAGATGCCACAGATCCACTGTGTGCCTTCTCTGTGCTGCACTGTTCTCCCTGTGATCCCCCATACCATGTGTACTAAACATAATACCCCTCAATCCCCTTCTTCCTCCCTCCCCACCTGCCCTCCCACACCCCTCCCGTTTGGTGACCACTAGTTCCTTCTTGGAGTCTCTGAGTGTGCTGTTATTTTGTTCCTTCAGTTTTGCTTCACTGTTATATTCCACAAATGAGGAAAATCAATTTGGCACTTGTCTTTCTCTGCCTGGCTTATTTCACTGAGCATAATGTCCTCCAGCTCCATCCATGGTGTTGCAAATGGTAGGATTTGTTTCTTTTTTATGGCTGAATAGTATTCCATTGTGTATATGTACCACATCTTCTTTATCCATTCATCTACTGATGGATATTTAGGTTGCTTCCATATCTTGGCTATTGTAAAAAGTGCTGCAATAAACATAGGGGTGCATATGTCTTTTTGTATCTGAGAAGTTGTATTCTTTGGGTAAATTCCAAGGAGTGGGATTCCCGGGTCAAAGGGTATTTCTATTTTTAGTTTTTTGAGGAATCTCCATGTTGCTTTCCACAATGGTTGAACTAGCTTACATTCCCACCAGCAGTGTAGGAGGGTTCCCCTTTCTAGGAAAGGAAATTAAAGTTAAAAACTTAAGGGACTTGCTAATGAACGTGCAGCAAGTAGATTCAGTTCTGGGATAGAAACTCAAGTTGTTGTTTTTTCCCTACGTTGAAGGTGAGAATATTTATCCCCAACCGCAACTCTCTTGGTGTGTGCGTCTCTTGCCATGAGAGGTACATGCGTTTCATGGTGACCTTAACAGGGAGATTCTTTTGTCCTCATTTTCAGATGAAGACACCAAGACTCAGGGAAGCTTAGTTACTTGCCCAAATGAACAGCGAGTAACTAGAATTTGAACCCAGGCCTCAGTGGTTTCAGCCACAAAGCTTATTGTTAGAATTTATAGGGATGACTAGAAGACACTGTAAAATCCTGGAGTTCTTTACTAGTCATTAAAAAAAGGTTAAGTTATGATAATATAATTTCTGTGTTAATATATTTTGGTAAATCTTATTCATTTGAAAGTCGTGCAGGGTATGTGCGGCATCTCTATTAAACAGTGTCTCCATTGCCTGACCATCTGGAATAACAGAGAATATATTGTGCTTACTATTTATAAATATATGTGTAGAAGAGAGAAGGGGGAATGAATGAACCTGTTTGTCAGTGGGTTGGCTGACTTGGACGGGCCCCTGCAGTAGCACGAAGTCAAGCCCCCTGTGACAGGAAAGTGTGCAGATGACTGTATTTCAGGAGTAGGTTCCCAAGATGCATTTACGAAGTAGACTAGGTAGTTTTTTAGGTCACAGATTAGAAGTTCTCTTGACCCTGTCACTTCTCCTTAAAGCTTGATACCCATGTGATTTACATGTGGCTCATTTACACTTGGAGTTGAAATTCTCTCTGGAAGAAGACAGATCCAAACCAGAGACACACTTCTTTGGGTGGAGGTTACTGGATAAATTGTGCTGTCTCAGGGGTCCTTCACACATGACCTTGAGGTTTAATTTGCAATAGGATAAATGGGTTCATGGGAGTTGGGTATGGTATCTCTTGAGTGAGGGGAGTAGAACTGTTACAGAATATAAAGATGCAAAGATTAAATGGTCACTGTAGTATTTTGCCATTTTTCTAAATACTTACAGCTCTCTTGGAGAAGCATAACACTGCTTTGCAGGGAGCAGAAAAGTGTTTGCATCCAGAGCATACTGAGTGGGTGCTTTGAGTTCAGCAGCCAGGGTCACATCCTAGGCTTAGTGTCGTGGTTTACGCAGCTGAGAAGCACAGGGAATCAATACACTCAGGACCCGCTCCTCCATTTCCCCCCATCCCTCACCTTTATCTCTCTCTCTTGCTTGCATGCTTTTTCCTTTTTCCTGTACACAGCCAAGTCTAACACTTAAAATTTAATAGCACACACCCCAGGGCCTGCTTCCCTGAAATTCATGGTCTATAAATGTAGGTGTTTGCTTTCCCCAGAAGGTGTTCTGATCTTGTCGCTCTGCTGGGTGCATGTGGGGCAGTGAGCCCATTCTGCCTGATTTTAGACCGAGGCCTGATCTTATGCTTCTGTAGGACTTTATGCACAGAACACATCACTGTAGTGTGAGACTATAAAACCAGGAATAATTCAAGTGACATGGGTCTCCTTTCACACAAACTTTAATACTCTCCTGTAGAAACAACAAAGAATGAAAACCTGCACCTCAAACAAGAGATACACCTCTTAGCAAAATGTGTAAGGGTGTATGGTTGTGATACATAGTTTAGCTCAGCTGTTTAATAATATGTCAGTGTCATAATTGTTTTGCACTGCATGTATAAAATGTAAATTACCATGTACCAAACATCATGTTTTGGTTTTGCTGGTATGGTGGGGGTTTTTACTTAACTCATGACTGTTTATTAAATGTGGGTTAGGTGTGTACAGATGTTCTGAATACTGTGGAAGATGAAGTATGCGAGGGAACTTTCCTTCTCACTGGAGAAAAGCCTACAGTGAAATGATAGAACAGCACACAGAATCATGGTTGGTCCCCAGAACAAGTATAGCTGGAGGTGAGGCATAGGAAAGGCCGCCCTAAACATGGCACATGGAAGACCTGGGGACTAGGTGGGTTTGGTAGAGGAGGCTAGAGGGGGGCTGTCGGAGGAGCAGGTCAGGTGCAAGCTGGAGGATGAGGGCAGAAGGTACATCCTGGACCCTTTCAATACTGTTTTTTTACATCTTAAAAGATTGAAAAGACATTGTTAGTATTATTCGTATTATATTAACCACCTTCAAATAGACAATGGCTAAATTTGATGCTTCTCTTGTGGCCCTAATAATTTATTTGTTTAAAGAAGATAAAAAGTCTTGGGGGAGGGTATCTTGAGTTTTATCAAAATACATCTTGTGTGGCTGAGCAGAATTCTGCACACAGTTATTTCACACCACCTGCATGTTGGCCCTTTGTTGGAGCTAGAAAGAGGACTTGCCTTTAGAGACATGCAGTGTTGTAAGGACAGAAAGATAAGTCAGTATGATAGAATGTGACCGACCAGTGGTCCCTCAAAAAGATTTTGAAGTTGTTGAATCATTTTGTTCTTAATGTCAGTTGTTTTTGGAATTCTTCAGTTTTTATAACATTTTCAGGAGTTAGGTGCTTTAAAAAAAAATCGAATATAAAAGTGTCCCATCAGATGTTGTGTGTGAATTAACTTGTTAATGGTTGGTATTGACCCCTGAGGTACCAGTGGCATTAAAATAGTGCATTTCAGTTACTTGAAAATCAGAAAGATATTTTGATAAGAAATAAGTACATCCAAACAAATGCAAAATAGTAAAATAAAGGGTATTTTTTGCATACACACATTTTAATTCTTACAGTCTTTAAATTGTTTCTCTAGGTTTTATGTTCTCTCTTTTCCAGTTTGTTTTTTAGCAGGTCTTTAAATGAACTGATTTATAATAAACTGTACTTGAAGTGGTGCTTTTAATACCTGGTTGTTGAACACACAGATATGAAAGTTCATGTGATGTTCTTTTCCACAGCTATGATGGGTAAGTAGCAGGCTAATGGAGGAGAAAACCGAGAGCAGAAGTAAAGACTTCTCCCAGGTTGGAAAGCCTGCCATGCAAGACCTGTCAAAATTCCTGTCTGTTGTGGCTGGGCTTGTCTGTAGAGAAACAGTGATTACCCCGGGATAAAGTCCATCAGGCCTGATAAACACGTGTTGCAATGAAACCTAAGTCGTGGCAGTGTTACTGTGTTTATATGGACGATATTGAGTTTTATTCCGTAACGTGTCTTCCTCATGAGCTGGTAGTTTTATTTTTAGATTATTTTCAGTAATTTAATCTTAGGACACCATCTAGTTCGCCAAAGTTTTCCATTTCCTTCTGTAATTAAATCAAGAACTGGCTTTTATCAATCTGAATCTCCAGAAGCCACGCCCCTGATCTTTGCCAGTGAGAGGTGGATATGAACATTTTGGAGTTTGGTACTGTGGAAAGAGGGAAGCCATAGATTGGGGGACCCAAAATATTGTCAGTAAGAGGATTTAGTTTTCTGTTGCTTCTGTAGCAAATTACCAGGAATGTAGAGGCATAAAGCAACTCAATTTAAGTGCCTTACAGTTCCATGGGTTAGAAGCCTGACAGGAGTCTTACTGGGTTTCTTCCTTTTGGCCATTGCTAATGATGCTGTTTCAAATATTGGTGTACAGGTGTCTGTATGAGTCTCTGGTTTGGATTTTTTTTGGGTATATATCTAGGAGTAGAATTGTGGGGCCAGCTGTTAATTCTGTTTAACTTTCTGAAGAACTACCACGCTGTTTTCCACAGCAGCTCTATGGTTTTACATTCCCAACAGAAATGCACAAGGGTTCCAGTTTCTCCTTCCTCACCTACATGTATTTTCCATTTGTAAAATTATTCTTCTTTCAATTACATTGGTCGACTCAGGTAGGATTATTATCTCCCAATCTCAAGGTTCTAAACTCAGCCACATTTATAAATCACATCTTAGTGTGTAAGGAAGCAAACTCACAGGTTTTGGGATTAGGGTGAGGACGTCTTCGGGTGCCATCATTCCGCCTCTGATGGCCAGTCTGCCCTCGAAGTCACACTATTTACAAATGAGGAGCTATAGATTTGAGGCTGTAATTTTTGCCAGAAATCTTCATTTTTGATTTAACAGCATTGCCTTTCTCCTGTTGTCTCAGACGATGTTTGGCAGTTGAACATGAGCTTGAACAATTTTCTTCCTTTGTTGATCCTCGTCCTGTAGTGGAAGAGCGTGAGGCAGGAACAGACTAACCATGAGTATGGAGCCCAAGCTCAGCAGCCTTTTCCACAGTAACTGCTGTGAAAGGGGAAAGGGCGCCTAACAGGGATCCTAGTGACCTAAAACAGAGGCATGGAGGCGCGTTGCTGGGAAAGGGTTGGGAGAGAACGAGGCCAGGATTTAAGGGGAGTTGGGCAGAGGGAAAAAATGCATTTGACTCAGGTCGTCAGGTAATAGAGATCACATCCTCACGGCTTGATTGTGGTGCGATCCGGCTATCTATAGTCTGTTATATTTAGTTTGAGTTTCGTATCTCCAGAGTTCAAAATGTTCTCACTCTAAAGTATCGTATGACATTTATCAAGAATAAGAACCCCTTCTGGAATTTTATTCGTTTGGGTCCATGTCAGGAAGACAAGCACATGAGTATACTTGCCCTCATGTTGTCCAGTGGCTGCCATGAAGCAGTGTTTCAGCACATTAGGCGGGCCTCTGTGTGACTCCATGTCCCAGGACACACGTGTGTGCAGGTGTGCACAGCACTGGGCAGCAGCTGATGGACAGCTGGTGACCAAGTGAATCCCAGAACATAACAAGGCATCATTAGGATTCTCTAAGGACATTCAGATACACAGCTGAAAAGAATTTTAGTGGGCGTGTAATTAATTTGTGTTTGAATATGATCAGAATCTGCATTTCAAGAGTTGGCATCATGGCCAGAGCTGGGATGTGTGGTTTTGTCATCTATTGGGTGTTGAATCTCTTAAACTAGTGATATTGGGAGAAGTAGGAAGATGGGCCATAGGGGAACTTGACCTTTCTCTTCTCTGGGTAAAATGGGCTCTCCCACCTATGTTCACCCATCTCGATGAGAATAGCCTCACAATTAACTAAATTTTAATGGAAACATAGACATATGAACAATCAGTACTTGTTCCCGTTTGCAAAAGTGTGATTAATTTAAAACAGATAATTTACATGAGACTTGGGAAGCTTTTTGTTCAGCTAGTGTTTACTGGCAAAAACAAATGTATAATTTTTTAGAGATCCATAATTTCACAAATAAAATGAGAAATGTTATGTGACTGCAAAGCCCCAAGTCAAGGATGAATGTTGACAAGGGCAAGTGCTGGTACTTCTTATGGTATAAGGAAACTCGGTATAGTCTGGAAGTGATGGAGGCTTACTAAAGGAGAACAGCATAATAGTAATTCACACATCCCTTAAAATGATGATGATAAGCGTAACAAAATACAGCATATATTGCATGCTTACTGTGTGCAGGACTTTGTCCTAACTAATGTACATACATTACCTGATTTGATTTTCTCAAACATTCATGTATGTGTGTTTACATGCACACACACACACACATGCACATGTATATGCACCACACCCAACAGATAGAAGCGGGCCTTCTTTCAGGTAATGTAAAGAGAATAGTAGACATGTTGTCCTGGATTTTTGTTCTCCCACCGGTAATAACCAATCATATACATGTGGGCATTGCCTTCATTTTTCCGAGTCTGTTTGGCCACCTATAAAAGACAGAATAGGACTAAAATATCACAAGCTTATCTTCCAACTCTGTACTTTCTGATTATAAAAAAAAAAAAGTTATGGAAGAGTCATTTGGATGGATGGGAAGGGAGGGATAAGGGGGAAAAGGGGCATTACGATTAGCAGACATAATGTAGGGGGGGCACAGGGAAGGCAGTATAACACAGAGAAGACAAGTAGTGACTCTATGCATCTTACTATGCTGATGGACAGTGATTATGGGGTATGTGGTGGGGACTTGATAATGGGGGGACTCTAGTAACCATAATGTTGCTCATGTAATTGTACATTAATGATATAAAAAGAAAGAGTCATTTGTATTTAGTTCAATCCTTAAAGCCTTCCAAGAAAGCATGTGGTTCTAAAATTGTGAACGGGAGGTGGGCGTGTGTCCCATTCTTACAGGTTCCCCAGAAAGGACAGCTTTCCAGTCACATTTTATTTTGAAGATGTAACTAGATCAGGGAGCAGGCTGATTTCTCCTGTTGTGAGCTTCACTGGCTATAGTGAAAGATATGAATACCCTCAGTGATTAAATAAAAATAAGTGACAATGAAAGATGACTGTGATTCACTTTGGGGGACTACTTGGCTGGCTGCCTGAGTCCTGTCCCAAAAGGTTGAAGGAAGCTGAGTATATTTAAACAGCCTCCTCTAGGCTAGGAGGATATGAAAATTTAGGATGTCAGGTAGTTGCTTGGAACAAGGATATATAGGTCATGGATGGAAGTGGCTTTGACGTTATGTCAGTTGAATAGAGGGGCGGATCATGTGTTGTATTTGCACCCACCCTCTGCTGTCCTTGGATGTTGCAATTTTAGAGTGAACTTACAGGAGAGTGGGTCTATTATTCAGTATCAGGTGACTCAGTCTGATGCCCCAATAATGTTATAAGGAGGAAAGGCATTGTGGGACAGAATTAACAGAGGAGAAACCCTTTACCTAGTGAGATTTGGGGACCCAAAAGCTTGCTTTTCTTAGACATTTCCTTGGCCAGTGACTTCCACTGTTTGTTGAGTATGCTGACGTTCTGTGGCCTGGTGTATAGGGCCCTGCCTTTCTAACGTGGTCTCACACTACCCACTCCTTACCCTCTGGTTATTCGCTGTAGCTCACAGCCCTCTGCCTTCTCTTATATTAACACCTCTGTTCACACTTTCCCTTCAACTAAAATAGTAAGAATAGTAAAATCTAACATTGAGTGTTTTCTGCTTATGTACTTGAGCTAACTACATGTGTTATCTAATTTAATTGTTCTCAAACTCCATGAGGCAGGTAATATCATTATTACCCTCATCTTTCTTATCACTGTCACTGCTATCATCTCCAGTTTACAAGGAGGAAGTGGAAATTTAGTGTAAATAATTTACCCAAGATTACACTATTAATAAATACTACAGTCAGGGCTGCAGGCCAGGTGGCTCATCTCCAGAGCCGTAGTGTTAAAAGCCATACTGTGCCATTAAATGCCATGTTTTGCTGCCCTCCACACACATCTAAGCCCAGTCCAGTTCCTGCTTTTCATAACAAAAGTAATGGCTTCTTCTCTGAGGTTTGATTAGGTTACATAACAAGTTCTCTTTTTTTTGTTTGTTTTTACTGGTGTACTTTTCTTCTCTCCTGCTTCAGGGAAGCCTGAGTTTACCCCACATTTGCATCTCTACCTTCATTTGAGTTTCGTATTGGGGTTTTAAGTGTTGCCATGGAAGAATTGCTTAGCCTCCTTGTCCTTCAGTTTCCTGCTCTGTTAAATGGAGAAGATAATACCCACTTGTCAGGATTATAAAGCTGATTAAATGGGATGATGCATGCAGAGAGCCTAAGTGCCTGAGATATATTAGACCTTCAGTAAATGGCACATCTTGTTTTTGACTTTTAGCTATGATTCTGACCTTCAGTTTTGAATTACTGGCTTTTCATCTCTGGGCTGTTTGTTCATTTTAATTTGCTTTTTCATTCAAGTGAGTGGCCAAAGATCACCAATAATAAGTGGTAGCGTCAGGATTGGAATCCAGCTAGTTCACCTCTGGAGCCTAAATTGTAAATCCTTGCCCCATCCTGTCTCATTAAATCCCATTTCTTACTGTGCTGCCCAGTCAGCCAGTTGTAATCCATCACATTTCCTTGCTTTTTGTAGCAAAGAGTGGTACCCCGCCAGATGGCGGAATGGGGCGCAGTGAGGAGTTGTCATTTGGGTATAGAGTTTCAGTTTTGCAAGATCAAAGCATCCTAGAGCTCTTTTACTGTCCACAACACTGAATATCGTTAACACTACTGAACTGTAACTTAAACATGATAAAAGGGCACATTTTATAATGTGTTTTTTTATTTTTACCACAAATTTTAAAAAAATGATGGCTCTTTCTTTTGAATTCCTGTAAAGCTTTTGTGCCCTTATCATTTAAGAACTCTAAAAGGGAGTCTGAGCTATTTCTCTTGGGGCATGGCTTTCCCTGCTTCCGTAAGCATTACTGCTTGTAAAGTCCGTGCCCTTTCTTCCTTCTATGCAGGTGGTTATGTGATAGAAGAGTTCCTGTTGTTGAATCTGGTGATTTAATACTTGGCAGTTTTAGTTTAGAGATTATGAAAACAAAACTATATTGCATAAGGTGAATTTGATATGAGTCACTTTCACTACTGTGTGCCTGCATATCACTGTGGGTTTCTCAGCATGAGCCTTGAGGATATCAGGGAAAGAGAAGTATGTTTTGCAAGTTTTCATTGCTCCCACGAGCCCAGCCTAAAAGCTACTATCAGAAAACTGTATTCCCAGGACATGGGTTTATTTGGTTCTGAATGATTTGGGTACCTTCATTATGCTCTGTGTTGCATATGATAATTAATCTGTCAGTATAACTCTAGATATATAGACTATCATAGGGTCTTTTTAACCATAATTAATTTCTCTACCAAGTACCCAGAAACTTGGATATTCCATTCTTGTTTACCTTCTATTCTCAAAAGGTTCTGAGGTAGAAAGCACACTTAAAACAACATAAAGCGGTAGAGTTAGGGATAAAACCCAGGGTATAGACCATAAATGTAACTGTAACTTTGGGGAGATTGTTGATACTGATTTAAATGTACTGACAAAAACAAAATAAAGTTCAGGTTCCATGATTTATTGTATGTGACAGAAGAATGTTCAAAACATTGTTTTTCTTTTCAGGGAAATGTTGCTAGAATTGGATTTGAGGGTTTTTTCTTCCCCCAAACTTTTGTTTGGAAGATAGTTCTTAATGAGTAATAGAAATTATCATTGACTTAGGTTTTACAATAAACAGAAATGCTCTTTAGCGCATAGACGTTGTTAATAGCTGAAACATGAATGCTCAGTTAGTGAAGATATTTTCAGAGTGAACAGTGTGACTTAGTTTGCTTTTCCTTTATTCAGCAACCTGCTTAGCGACTCTGGCTTGCTATGTACTGTGCTGCCAGACTTTGGGGATTAACGAAAGTAGTCCAGTGGGCAATTTAGGTAAGCAAGCAGGTTAGTAGAGTGTGTAAGGAGCTCTGACAGAGGCATGTATCCTTGTCCCTGGAGCCCAGATATAGGGTATGTCTTGGATGAATGAATGGAAAGATATCAAATAAGTGATATTTGAGCTGATTCTTACAAGTTTGCCAGGCTAAGGGAAGGAAAGGAACATTCTTTGTAAAAAGAATGCTCTTAGATGGCCTAACCTATTTTAACTAGGAACTTGTACAATCTAGAAATATATAATTAACATTCACCCTCAACTCAGATGTCATGTGTCTTCAGTGGACCTTTGGCCTGTACTTGAGTGCAGCCATTTCATGATTAAATTCTCTCCTATTGCTCGTGTACAGATATTCCGGCACACGGTCAAAGCCCAGGAAATCCTGGATGGGTCCAGGTATGAAGACACAAGAGAGACAGGAGAGACGTATGTCACAGATCCCACAAAGTGGATGAAGTAGAGTTGTCACTGTGTTAGGAAAACTTGGAAGTCGATTTACATTTCCAGCCAAAATAGAAGAGCAATTATTACATATGCAGCAAAGGGCCCTGGAGATAGAGCCTATGTTTTTCCTCAGAAAATATTTAATTACCTGCACGGACATGTAGCTCTGACTCCGAAGTCCTGCCCTCCACAGTGCAAAAGGAATGAGTTCATTCTGAAAGAGTTCAAGGGCAGTTATTACCAGCTAATCACAGTATCCCTGAACTTCAGCCAGGCCTCTGTGGAGTGTCTGATTTTAAATAGAGCTGCTGCTTTGTGGTCCCTGTAGAATTATTAAGCTGCACAGTGTATGCCTGAGCAGCTCAGAGGCTTGACCCATGGATGGGGTTGTTTTAGAGGCGCGGTGAATGATTACCAAGTGCAGTGGTAGTTTCAGGGCACTGATGTTGAGTGACCTCTCCTGACTGTAACTAGTCATCAGGCTCAAAAAGACTTCTTAAGACTTCTCATTTGGAGCGATGCCGGCCTTTCTTCTGACCTCCCGAATCACGCATCTACCCCTCTAGAGAGCAAGACTGCTCTCTAGGACGTCTTGTAGCCACGTCGGACCTCAGCAGGGCCACCTGGAAGTCTCACTCCCTCCCTCCCCCAGGTCTGCGCCGCTGTTTGCAGTGTGCGCCTTTCATTACGTGGATCACCGTTCACCTGGTGACTAAAAGTGGAAGCCAAGTATTTGTTGTTGACATCCTCACTTAGCCCCTAAGCCTGGCCAGTTTCACCTACATTTCCGACATTTCTCCCTCTCCCTCCACCTTCATCAGATGTCCTATCAGCCTTGTCCAAGCCGCCACCATTCATTTGAACCCCGGGCCCTGGCCTCCTGACCATCCCCCCTGCTCCCAATTCTGCTGATGCTTCTAGTCAGTTCTCCACACAGCACTTACAGTGATCTTCGTGAAACATCCCGCACGCTATAGCCTTGACTCGCCTTTCCAGCTTTACGTGCCTCTCCTTCCCTCTTTTCTTCTCTCGGCCGTGCTGACTCTGTCAGCTCTTTGGTGCACCAGGCTGATTCCTGCCTTAGCCTCTCTGCCCAGGACGCCATCATCCATTCTTCGCCTGGCTCACTCCTCACTTTTAGGACTCATCTTAATTGTCACTTTTTCCTGAGGGGTATTTCCAGATTGTCCAATCGAAAGTTGCCCTGTGATCATCTCTATCAAGATGTGTCAGGGTTTAAAGAGGTGAGTTTTATCTGTATCTCCCCACCATCATATGATGCTTCCTGGGGACCATATCTGTTTGGTTCCCGCACGGTGCCCTGTAGCTCAGTGCTTGTACAAGAGCAGTGCTTTGTACACATTTGGTGACTGAAAGATTGGTTCATTGAAATAAAAGTTGATCTAGATAGAAAGGTAACAACAGTACCTGCTCCCAATTTCCGCAGCAGTGTTTGCAAGCTGCTTCCACATGAAGGTCTAGAAGAAACTTACTGCCATTTTGCCTTGCTGTTAAAAATGAAATAAACAAAAAAACAAACAGTAGTATTTTCATTATTTGTCCTTGGGAGTCTACCAGACTTCATAAGTTTAGGACCTATTCTGCTCTTGTAAAGCTTCCAACCTTAGGCAAGTTAACCAAGTTCTCCCAGATCTGCTTTGCCATATATAATATGGGGAAAATCATATCTATCCTGTGGGCTTGTGAGGATGACATGAGATTATGTATGCAAAGTATGGAGCTTGGTATGTTGTAGGAATTCAGACATTCTTTCTCCTATCCCCTTTATATTGCAAGAGATTAATAAGGGCTTAGAGAAAAACTCATTCAACTTACCTCATACTCTTACTGTTTGTATTTAATGCATAATCACACCCAAGGGCACTAACATGGGGGTCAAAATGAGTTTAAGGGGAAGTAATCCGTCTCAAGGGTGCAAATAAACAATGATGGACTGGTTATTTAATGGCCAGTAACACTGGGCTCCCTCAGAAGGATACACATGGAATTCTCTTTGTCTTATCCCAGGGGTTGTTCTTTAACATTGTAAAATTGTAATTGCAAATAAATACAAGTAGTTTTTTTCCATTCTAGTTTAGGTAGACAGGCCATATGAAAACATTTTCCCCACTTTAGGTATTTCTGTGGAGAAACTTTGGCAGAAAACTCTAGAGTCCAAAGCTCTTCTAATTATGTTGTCAGCTTTGGTGGTAATTAATATTCTGAAGGCAGGTTATTAGATTCAGGTGGGTTAGATTCAAGTCAGGCATACCAATCTGATTGCTAGACAGAGTTTAAGGGAAAATGCTTGAATTATATCTATCAAAATTATAAAAGGTTAATTTGCTGCTTTAAGTCAGAGTACCTCACCCACCTTGCCTCTGTTGAATTTGTTTCACTGGATGACATGAGACAGTAACTGTGGCAAACTGGGGGATTGTTTCTCTACAAGCTAAGGCCATCAGAGGGCTAGGGGCCTGAGCATTAAAAGCTCCAGACCTTTGCATTTTTCGGCTCAACTACTGACCCAGGCAATGATCTGTGTTGTTTATTTAGGGCTAGGTATAATTTAAGAGTGTTGATACGAGGGGATAGGACAATTAATAGATGTAAGACATTAATTAACTTCTTAGCTCAGTTGTTTAGAGCGTGGGAACTGTAGTAGGGCCAAGGGAACAGATAGGGACCCCTTCTGGGGCTCTCACTCTGCCATGTGCTGGGGCCAAAGATCTCACCAAGGACGCAAGCCAATTATCTTGAAAATGTGTATGATTGGTCATTTGGGACATTAGATTAAGAACATGTGAGTGTGCCTGGACAAATCCATGACCAACGGGGAAGAAGTGCTATTTTGACAGAGGGGCTGTTATATGAGGATTGATGTCTAGACATCTCTTTTAGCTCATGGTCAGTTTCTCACTGCAAACCCCACTTCATAAACCAAAATGGCTGAACTGAGCTAACAGTGAACCGCTGAAGTTAATGTGTATCCTGAAGGAGTGCTGTTATCTCAGGAGACAAAAGCCACTTGCATTATTTTCAATGGTTTTCTTTTCTTTTCTTTTTTTTTTACTTATAGTTGTCAATCAAAGTGAATAAAAGTCACTGTTTTCTGGCCATCAGGTTTTCTTTCTGTGTTTTCTCTCCGTGGCTGGGGGCGGGCGCTGAAGTGCTTAACTGGGTCATGCCTCCTCAAAAGCAGCTTGTGAGTGGAATAGGAGCCTGCTATTAAGTGAGGAAATAATGCATTACCTTTGCTGAAATGCAAGTCTGATTGTTTAAAGCCCACCACATCAGGTATCCCAGCACAGGACTTCAGAGTTTCTCCCCTCCCAGCAAACTGATTTGGTGTCTAAGTGACTTCTCTAGGGTACTTTAGCTTAATCAGATGGTAGAAATTGAAAAGAAGTCATGAAAGAACCACAGTAGTGTTGTTTGGTCTGTCTGTGAGTCACCCACTAGCAGCCTGTTGTTGACCATGACATATCTCCTTTCTTTTTTTTTTCCCAGAATGCTATGAACCTGCCCCCTGACAAAGCCAGGCTACTGCGGCAGTATGACAATGAGAAAAAGTGGGAACTGATTTGTGATCAGGTAAGAAACAAGTGATGCTTTTATCAATAAATAGTGGAAGAGGAGAATCAGATAGCCTCCCTAAATATATTAGACTTTTTCTAGGAGATGCACCGATTTCTGTTTAGGATTTCTTTGCCTTCCTGTTTCTTATGACCAAAGGAAAAGCTAGATATTGAGTTTTTTTGTGTGTGAGCGTTATCTTAATCTTCTTTATTTTTAAGAATTTTTTAGATTAGATATTCTAGGAAATATGGTCAAGTGGACAAACCAAATTCAGACGATCCGTTTTTCTTTTTACTCTACATAGCAGTTTACACTGCTTGACTAATGCGGGTTCTGTAATTCAGTTGGTTTTCCTAGTCATGTATATTAATGTGTATTCATGCAAGAAGGTGAACGTTTATAAAGAAATATTGCTTAGATTGATAAAAAATTATTTCAGATTGTAGCGATTCTATGTTTTCATTTTATCATTAACTCATAACAAATTCAGATTGTTCAGGGGGATATAAAAATAAGTGAAATTCGCCATTTTCTTTTTACTCTATCCTCCAAATTCTATACCTTAGAGGTCCCTGGTTAAGACTTTGAAGTGCCTTCTTCCAGCTTTCTAAAATTTTTCTCTTTAAAAAAACAAACCAAAAGTATATGAAATATATAGGTACAGTCCTGCCTCTTGATACATTCATCAGTATATTTGTCCCCACCTCATTCTTTTGAATGGTATGTAGTGTTCCATTGCAACTGGTAGTAATTTTTTTTGGCACTTTGTTGTAGGGCTGGGTAGAGGTTAGTTGTTTTAAATCTTAGAAGAGTTTTACATCTGCTTATATGACCGCAAGGCAAAAGAATAAAATTTTGCTGACACAATCTCCTTCTTTGAGACTTAATTTTTAATGAGGATTAGCTACACCTATTATTACAAGGAAAATGATTTTATAATGACAGTGAACAAAGATAATAGGGATAATTAATAGAAAGGAAAGGTAATCACACAAGTGAGGGGAGCCCAAGGAGGGAGAACAATTCTGCAGTGTGGCAGACTGCTGGCGCCACCAGCAAAGGTGGAGGAGGGCTGCCTCTGTGGTGGTCCTGGTGCCGTGGGCAGGGCAGACCCTCTTCCTTGCTCGGACCTGCAGGAGCCCCGGCAGCTCAGGCTACCCTGCTCCTGTAGCTTTATCGAATTACTGGCTTGTGCATCTCCAGTATGCCAGCAAGGGAAGTTTACCGAGGAGGACTCTGAACATCTGTACTCTTCTCTCCAACCAAAAGTAGTTTCATAGTGTGGATGGTGGCATCTGGGGAACCTTGAGGCTGGGAGAGGATCAAACCAGTTATCTAATTGTGTTTCTGATTTTCATATACTTGGGTTAGCATGCTTAAATGTTAATATATCAGGACATGGCGCGGTTAGCTACTCCACCATTCCTTTGTGGCAGTCACTTCAGCACATGCGGCAGGCTCCGAACTGATGTGGCTCCATCCGTTCTGAGGTGTCATGGGTGATTTATTAATAATAGCTAGATAACTGTACTTATTGTTTCCAGTAGCCAGCACTGAGTAGATTTTCATAATAAGAGCTGTGCATTTAATTTTCAATGCAGTCATACTTACTAGTATCTTCATTTGACATATGGAGAAAACTGAGGCTTATGTACATCAAATACATGGAAAACATTTGACGTATGAGGTGCTTCAGAAATGGTGTGGCTGCTTCTGTTGCTACAGAGGGGCCCAGATATTAAATACTGGTAGCATTTCCTTTTTACTGTCAACTTCAAAAGAGCTGGAGAAATTTATTGCATTGAGTCTATCATTAAATGTTACCTAAATATATTTGATAGTTTGAATTGTTTTTGCATGATGCTGTCAGGAAAAGCCCCAGCTGAAGATTTTCAGTCCAAGAAGATATCAAGGCAGATCTTTTATCTTACTTGTGAAGTCTTAAAACCATAACTGTGTTTGGTGTCCTTGCTGTCTGACACACAAGACTCTCTGGGGCCCCTCATGCTTTGTGCATAAACAATATATTGAGTACAAATGTCAATTTTATTTATTTTTCAGCAAATAATGCAAATATATTATCTGATATTTAAGATGCATGTTATAAGCATGGTGTGTAAGGTGCACAAAGGGAAAAAAGAATATTACAAAAATTCAGTTTCGGAAGGAAGTGTGTAATCAGGAGTGTCGGAGGGCCTACAGAGAGTTATTTCAGGTTTCAGTTCTATGCAAAATGATCATGTGGACACTGAATCATGGAACTGGTCACAAGGTTTCTCTGTTTTTTTCTTTGGTTGCTAGAATGTGCAGAGCCAAATTTGTGGTCTGCCCTTACCACGTACACAGTATCTTAGTGGCACGTGTTTTGTTTACCAGCCTCCCCCTTGGCTTCATCAATTTTTTCTGCCCATGTTTTCCCTCCACACTGATTTCTTCACTTAAAAAAAATCGTCTATGAAGTAAAAACTTTCGTAAGTCATCTTCTTGAATGAGACAAACATGATATATGGAGATTACTGGTGAACAAAAATATTTGCACTGATAATGAAGCTTAACCTTTCTGTATGCTATGGTTATGGCTGATGGGTACATCGAGCATACTCTAAAGAAGCAAATACAGAGGGCCAAAATAAAATGCTTTTTCATGATTCAGCTGAGGTTAGACAGTTGAGTTGAATACAGTTCATCACCCTTTTCATATTTCCATAGGGTTGTGTTAGTCTGTCACTTTGCAAGTATTTAAATATGTCTCTCCCATCAAGAGGGAGTTACTGAAGGGTACATGCTACGTGGCATTTTGTTTGTGTACCTCTAACAGCTTGCTCAGTGCCTGAAACATAATAGGTGCTTCTTGAAAGAATAATAAGGAACGAGAATAGCTAAGTGCTGTGTTTGGGAGATGGTGGGGAAGCAAGAGAAAGCAGGAGGAAGAAGGTGGATGGGAGAGGCTGCTGCTTTACCCTTCACCTTCTGCCTTGTTGGTGCAATTAGCTTGTGAGAAGTGATATAAAACTTCACTGCTCAATTCTGGAAACCCCTTTAAAGACGGCAGGGTCCCTGGTGTAGATGTGAAGGAGCCTCTGTGGGCTTTTCTGCAAGGAAACTGCCTCCACCTACCCACGATTAACTGAAAATCCAGTTCTTTAGCTGAAAATCCAGTTCTTTGGGTAAATCCAGAAACAAAATTCAAAGAGTTTAATAGATTAAATTCCATGGGATTTCTGTAATAACAGTATTCTGGCAATGTCCCTTTGTTTTTTCCTAGATTAATACATAAATATAAAGATGAGCTGAGCTCCTAGTGGGTCTCAAGGTTAGAGTAATGTGGGAGAACTGACTCTGTCTGAGTGGGGCGTTGGAAACCAAAGAAAAAGGGGTGTCCCTGATGGATCTGGGTGATGTGAGGTGCATCTCAGAGAACTTCTATGCTATGGTAAGGGGGCAGAGTGCCCATGACATCAGTTTGAGGACTCTGGGGACACTGAGGCCAGGTAATAGCATGAGATGACAGTGTGAGAATAAAAGTCTGGAAATGTTAGGTTCCTTGACAACTGCAAATGAAAGCCCACAAGCTGCCCAGCTGTGAGAGGGCCTGTCAGCGGTCTTTATACCTGTGCAGGGACAGAGAGCTGCTGGCTGTCACTTCCGCCTCGATTTTTGGTATTCCTTAAACACACACCCTCTGCTGCTCTCTTTGGTTTTGAGTCTTGACTGTTTACCACAAATTTAAAGTAAAGACTTCATTGAGGGAGCTTTAGAAATCCCACATGAATTTAAGACTAACAGGTCATTGTATCTGGAAGGGTTGTTGGAGACCATTTATTTCAAACCACTTTTTATTTTTCTGCAGGAAAAGTTAACAAACGTTTGTTAACAGAATTTTTTTCAACTGTATTGGAGCATATGAAGTAAAGTGACAGTCTTTTTGTTTTTCCTACCTGCTCACTAATCCCCTTAATTTATTGATGATAAAACTGAGGTTCAAAAGCATTGATGACAAGGCCAGCCCCAAGGTCACCTTGGCTAGTTAGCGGGGTGTGAACACCTATTTCCAAACTCCAGTCATGAGTCCTTTGAATTAGTCCCTGTTACAGAAATTGTAGTAGTTAAGGAAAATTGGTGGGCAGCTCGGTTCATAGCTGTGGCTCTGCTGAATGATTAAGTGGGAGTGGTGTGTCAAAAATTCAGGACACTTTGGGTGGATACTGCTGATGGCTGTGGGTCCCATGAATATATACTCTGGTCCTAGAATGTTAGTGTTGCCCCACTTGAGCCGGAAAAGCTGCTCCGTGGCTTTGCCAGCGCTGCTGGCACATTTAATTTTGGGGGTGGTTTGGCACAGCTCGACCTTGCCCCCTACTGGCTGGCTGTTGTTTTGCATTGTAGCCATAGAGATGGGGGTCTCCCCCTTCCTTCACTTTTGTGGAATGCTATGGGAGATTAAAAACAACAAAAACAAAAAAGGTGAGAGTGGAGAGGTGGCAGGAAATCATAACCACTTAGTCTCAGCTTCCTGTGTTGAGCACTTCAGGATGATCGGATTTCAGCCCTCAAGGCTTGGCACGCATCCTGACCAGGAAAGGAGGAGGCGGTGCTGCCACTCAGCCAGAGCTGAGTTAGGCTGGTGGCACTAAGATATTCCAGTCCACTAAGATACTCCAGTCCACTAAGATACTCCATTGCTGTGAGTTACTCTCTTTTTTGACACAACGAACCCATACCATTTGAATGCATTTGATCATTAAGAATATATTTATTTTTAAAACTCTTCACTTGTATTTCCTAATACTATTTCTTTGAAAAGATGAGAGTTACTTATTAGATAGCTTGTAACAATAATTATGCCAATTTGCCACTAGATTAAAAATTCTTAAAGAGCAAACATATTGCTAACTTTTCTTTTTTTTAATGCTCATGTTTTTTTGAGCCTGTTAGAGCTCCTCTCTGCCAGTTAAGCAAATATCACTGGATACTGATGAATTAATTCCTGTGGATCCTCAGATTCTAGGTAATAAGAGCTCATCCTTGGAGCAGGAGGGGTGATGAATGAGCAGTGGCACTGGTGGGGGGTAGGTCACAGCCCACTGCAGGGCTGGTGGCCACCATGTCAGCCCCCTGAGCGAGCGTGTGGACCGCACAGGCTGTGGGGAAGGAGCTGAAGGGACAGAGAGTGAGGCAGCACTTGCCTTCCCCCTGCTTCAGACTCCAGGCTTAATCTGCCTTCAGCCCCTCTCCCCAGATTCAAGGCTTTGATTCCACATTTAGCCACACTCGCTCCATTCTGGCTTTACCAGCTGTTGGGTTAGCAGCCAGCCATCTCCCCATCCCCTCCCCCTTAGTCAGTCCTCTGACTAGATGGCATTTTTACTATATTTAATATTGTTTGATGTTAAATTGTTAGAATATTTACTGTATTGCCATAATTCTATGGTATGTTGAAATGCTATCTATTTTTAAATCATCATTAGGTTTTTGTGATCTGTATGTTTTAAATTCTCTTTCAAACACTTTGTGTTTTTCTTTTCTTTTATTATGTCTTGGTCTTCTACCCTGGTGTAATTCTTCTTGGCTATTCATTATTCAGACTTTTTTGTTTGGTATTTTGTTTTCTAGCTTACCTTAAAAAATTTCAGCATGAACCTTCTAAAACTGAGAATTTTCTCTTGAATCCAGATTGAGTAATCCTTAGTATCATCTGTTACCCAGTTCATATTTCCCAGTTTTCCCATAATGTTCTTTCTGTGTGGTTTGTTCAAATGAATATAGTCTAGCATCAGTCACATATGACATGTGGCTGCTATGTTCTTTACATCGCTTTGAACTTAAAACACACTTTTATTCATGATGCTCAGATAGTGAAGAGACCAGACAAGCCATCTCATAGAAAGTTTTGTTCTCTGCATTTACCTGTGGCTTTCTAGAGTTGTCTAATCTCCTGAATTTCCTGTTGATTATAAGTTTGATGTAAAGACTTAGTACACTGATGTTGAACATCTTTATTTAGAATATCATAGCAGACCAATGACGTCTCACCATTAGATAATACTGGTTAGTGGGTCAGGTAACAACCTGATCCCTCCATTTTGTGTTTTCTCCCTTAGCTGAAAGGAATCTGTGAAATGTTACTTTGGCACCATATATACATCAGGCTTGAACCTAGTGGGTTTAAAAACCAGTTGATAATTTTTTTTGCTGAATCAGTTTCATGAGGAGTTTCATAAAAATGATTGTATAACTTCATTTTTCTTCTACATTAAGTCAGCCACTAGAGCTTCCAATTGGGTCTCGTTTACCCTGTAATATTTTAATTTCTGGAATTTTTTCCCATCAATTTACATTTTTTTAAAGTAAGGATTTAGTTGATACCCTCAAAAGGTGGCAGATGAATTTTCTCTGGGTGAAAATTCACCCATTGTGAACTCATGGGTTTTCATAGTCAGTGTGTTTCAATCAGTAATACAATTTTTGAGGCTCACATTATCAATACTTTGATGGATAGGAACCCTTTCATGGTAGCCCCTTTGTTCTTTTGATATGAGAGCTTGTTTTATGATACAAAACCCATCTCTTAGGCTTACCTTGTACCTTCCTAGCCCTCCATCTAGAATAAGGCATTTCTCAAAGGAGACCTATTCTTTTCCTTGCAGGATGGTATAAGGAGAATTTGAGTGCTAAAGGTCATCACAGCTGTGGGGTGTATTTGCTTCTCCATTTACATATCTAGACCTTGAAAGCACATGTCTAAAAATCATGAGTTCATATTGACATTTTCAAATCAAGTTTTAATATTAACTTCCTTGATTTTATAATTACAACTTTTACATTGAAATATTTGATACCTAACATAAATGTGGTTATTTTTTATACTATAAAAAAGGTTTCAAAATAACACAACAGTATCATTGCTAACTAAAACATTAGTAACTAAAATGACTTAGTGGAGACTTGTAGTTCTGTGTCCTCAGGATGCATCCTATTGAAGATGTACTAAGTACTGTGATCTAAAGTTACTTGATATGCAGACTTCTCTGTCATTAACGTATAAGTCAGAATAACAATAGAGTAACAAGTGGATGCTGTATTGGTTTCCTAGGGCTGTCATAACAAACTACCACAAAACTTGGTGGCTTAAAACAACGGAATATTCCATCACAGTTCTGGAAGCCAGAAATCAAGGTGTTAGCTGGGCCCTGTTCCCTCCAAATGCTCGAGGGGGAGAATCCTTCCCTCTTGCAGCTTGTGGTAGCTCCGGGCATTCCTTGGTGTGATGTTTCACGACTCCAGTCTCTGCCTCTTTTTTCATATGGCTTTTCCCTTTTCTCCTTTTGTTCTTCTCTTTTGTGCCTTGTAAGGACACTTACTACTGGATTTAGGGTCCCCCTGGATAATCTAGGATGGTCTCATGTCAAGATGCTTAACTTTGTTACACCTGCAAAAGTCTTTTTCCAGATACATTCAGATTCACTCACTTAGGTGGGTAGGACACAGACAGATCTCTTTGAGTGCCCCCATTCAACCCGCTACCGATACCACTACGTGTGATGATTTACATCATCTGGTCATTCACAGAACAATCCAAGTTGGTATTGTTACCAGTGGGGGTTGCGTTCTGCAGAATTGATCAGGGACCCAGGTGAGGCTGTTTTCAATATACAGCTTCAGCTTCATCTCGGGGGCAGTTTCCACTCAAAGGAAGAAAGAGTCTGCATACCTGGGAAGTTTTCTGGGTCACGCTTGGAAGTAGCCGCACCGCCTGTGATGCTGTCCTGTGGCCTTCCCCTGCGAAGGAGAGTGAGAAATGCAGGCCAGCTGAATGCACACATGCAGAAGAAAATGTTGAGTAAAAGCTCGCCTGTGCCATCCGTGATTGCCACTTTTGATAGTGTGATAGTTTCATTTGTTTTAGCTTGTATTCAGTATTACAACTGGCTTTTGTTTATGTAGTCATTAATTTATTCATTGAATAAGCATTTAGCTGTACAGGTGAGGGAAAGCAGAGAGTGCAGTGAGAGGGGTTGCTGTCTTGCCAATGGCTTCAGCCCCCGACAAGTTTGCCATGGATTCAGTGTGACCAAAGAAATGACAGTAGAATGTTCTTGGGGTGAAAGGGCATACCCGACTTTATTCCCATGGTGGCAGGTCAATCACTAAAATCCCATTCACTTAGAGCGAGTCTGCATGCAGCAAGCTGGTCTCTGCCTCTGGGCCTCTGTCCTCGGTGCTGCCACCACTCCAGCCTCTGCTCTGCTCTCCTGCAGCCTTGCAGCCCTGCTACCATGTCGCGCCCAGAGCAGTGGGAGGAGCTCTTCATATAGAGTCAATAGCAATGTATTGCCCACAGATGTGCAGTGAGCTAGTCAGCCAGGGCCAGGTGAGAATCCCGGGCACAGGAATTCTCATTTTATCCACAGTTGTGAATCTGAGTTTTCCCCAAACAGGAACCTCCTGGACTACTTTAAGTGGGGACTAGACTCTAAATGGTTGCCAATACCAATCTGTTTGTTCTGAGTTCAGTGGAACACCAGGTATGAACTGACCATAGGACATGTATTTCTGCCAAACTTTAGAAAAAAACAAAACATATTTTATCTCTGGGTTATCTTTCTGCTTGAGATTATAAAGAGATCATCTTCCTTGAAGTCTCTAAATCTGAGGAAAGGTGTTGATGAGTCAGTTGCTATTAAAAAGAAGACATGTTGCTTTTCAGTTTTTCTCCTGAAAGCAATTTCCCTTCTATTAAGACTCATTCTGGATCTCTGATTCCTTGACTCTGAAACGCTGGAGAAGCAGTCAGAGGAGCAGAGGCCAACTGCCTGTGTGTCAAGCTAAGTCACACTTAGTGTCTCTGGAGTTGTGGAAAATTGAACCTGAATCCAGAAGCAAGTTTATAGCTTTCCTTGGGCAGAGGTTCCCTTTGTCACACAGTTTTTATAGTGAGGGGAAAAGATGCTGGCCTGTCTCAGAGGGTATGAGAGGGGGGCAGAAAAAGGAGAGAAGGGAGGCTAAAGAAGTGGGTATCTATTTCTTTGAAAACAAATCCTTTTTGGCTGTTTGATATGAATGCTCTGTCAGAAGTGCTGTTTGGCATCAACAGACGGGCAAGCCCAGGGCTGATGTGAAGCTTTTAGGTCATCTTTTGACAAAATAAACATCACATCACCTGCCTTCCTACCTGGTAATACAAATGGAATTGTAGATTCTTCTCCCCATACTGCCCCCCACCCCCCACCCCCTACCCCTCCTTACAATGATTTAATTGCCTGAGCTTAGGTAGTAACTATGTTACACTGTTTGAAGTAAACTTTATTGTATGAGCATCATTTGTATTTGTAAACTTGGGAATGACTTGCACAGGAAATACAGAATCATATAGCCAATTTAATACATATGGACTAGACTGAGGTTGGCCTTTTACACTATTGTATAGAAAATAATTTATGTGACTTATTAAGGTGTATTAGCCAAGACTTTCTACTAGGTAACAAAAATCCTACTTTACATTGTTTTAGCACTTGGACATTTATAATCTTTGCTATGAAAGGCTGTTTTTGTTCAGCTTTAACATACACAAAAAAGACAGCTTCTGGAAGTTACCCAAGAAGTGGCAGATACTAAAAAATTCTGAAAATTTCTATGTTCTAAAAAGTACCATAAGGGCTTGGAAAAGCTTTTAAAAAAGAATTTCCAGTGGATAACTCGGATCACATGTGATATTGGCAATTTTCATCAATCCATTCATCAATTAAATGATTTATTAAATATACACTGTGAAGAGTGATGTGCTAGATGCCAGGGCCACGGGGCTTCAGAAAATGATGCTGCATCTTTCAAGTGAAGAGATTGAAGAAAGAGTACGACAGCATCTTAAAGGTAAATGCTGGAAAAACTGAGCGTGTAATAGAGTTTTCAGCCCACATTTCTCTCCTACTTATCTGTAGCATTCACTATAGATCTTGATGAACTTTCAAGTTAAGTGGTTTCAAAGAAGTTATTTTCTGAAGTCAGCGTGTAAATTAAGGTGTCTGTGATCTTGTCTTGCCTGAGTATTTCAGCCCCAGGCAAGTTCAGTCTAGATTCCATGAGACCGAATAATGACAATGGAATGTTCGGGGTAAAAAGGGGCTCATACCAAGCTTTATTCTCACAGTGGCAGGCGCTAGAATCCCATCTGCATCTGTTTCTGTCTCCTTCTCTCTTGCCATCTTCTCTAGGCTCTGCTCTTGGCACTGTGGGAACTCGTTTATAACAGTCCCGGCAGTAATGGCTTATGCCAGCGGGTATGCAAGCATGCGCCTGCGCAGTGGGATAAGTATTACCTCATTGTACAGACACAGTGGATATCAGGTGAGGATCCTGGCCATGGAACTTCCATCTTCCCTACAATCTTTATCCCTGCCATAGTAGTAAAATAGAATTTTGATAATATCACTTAAATAGCAGAAATATAAATTGTCTTGACTGTTAATTAGACTGTAGATGTTGGGGATGCAGGGAGATAGGAAAGTGAATTAGGAATGTGGTTCAGGGCTTGTAAGAAATGGACAGCTGGACATAGGAGTAGAGGCCATGTATATTCTACATCAGTGTGGTGGGTACTAGCTGTGGGCCAGACCGAGGCCCTCAGCAGCATCTTCGGGGTCTAGAAATACCATCATTGTGCAGGTATTTGTTGGCCTTAAAGCCTTTGCTGGCTCTCTACACAAGAACTTTGACACAACCCCTTGGCTGCTGATGTATGCACTTATATTTCCAGATATAAATTCCCAAGTCCATCTAACACCCTATAAAACAAACACTCGTAATAGATTGGGTATTGAGTTTACACACGTCTGTCACAGCCAGCAATTATCCTCAGCCATCACCAATTTCAAAGTTGCTGTTTCTGCCTCAGGTACTGTGTGAGTATTTGGTTTAAGGACTGATTTTGACCATGTGGATCACAGATTGAAACTATTTAATGGGCTAATCTTGTGATCTGGTGATGGAAAACATGAGGCTGGTAAGAAGGGGTGGGTATGTGTGTGTTTATTATGTTAAATTTGAAATTAGGGAAGAACCGTCATAACCAACTGGACCTTGGGCTTAAGATTTAGGTTTTCAGGTTGTTAGCACACATTACTTTTGTTTCTATGTTTTAGAAGGTGAGTATTTATGTGTCTAAGAAATTGGGATGTGTATTTGGGGTTGGGCAGGGAGGACTGGATGAAGATGGTGGATTAAGCAAATGTCATAAAATGAAGAGACAGTATTGTTTGAGGTATGGAGGTACCTTTAGACCTGGATGAAAAAACACTGATGTAATTCTAATAATTAATTCTTTAGATAGAATGATGGATGATTTGTGATGTAAATGTTTTGGGAATTTTATGTCGGAGAAGTTTTCAGGACCCCCTGTTGGAGTGCTTTATTTCTTGCAAAAGTATTAACTGACAAAGTCCACTATGTGTTTGGCTTAGAGATTTCTTTTTAATTAGGGCAAATGGAATCAGCAAAGTATCAAGAGAAGGCCTTCTTTAAAGAGAGAGTCATGTTCATGAACAATGTAAATAAGTAAAATAAATCTAAAGAAATTACTTGGAGACACTTTTTAAATCATCTTTGCTGAGGTTTACTTCCCATACAACAAAGTTCACCAATTGTGTTTTCCAGAATAGCTGGACCATTTTGCATTCCCAGCAGCAGTGTAATAGAGTCCCAGTCATTCCAAATCTTCACCAACCCTTGGGTATTTTCAGTTTTTTAAATTGTAGCCATTTTTATAGACATACAGTGGTATCTCACTGTGGTTTTCTTTTGCATTTCCCTAATGATAGTAAGCATGTGTTATGTGCTTCTTTGCCATTTGTGCATCTTTGTTGAAGGATCTACTCAAATCTTTTGACCATTTTTAAAAATTGGGTTGTCTTACTTCAGCATTTTATTAAAAATAAAATAATAATAATAATAAAGGGAGAAATGTGGGATCCACGTATAAATCAAGTATAAAAATCAAACGAATATTCATATCTGACCTGATTGTTTATAATTTATAATGCATGATCAAAACCAAAAGTTTCTGTGATGCCTGCCCTTGTACTGTTCACCATGTAAGAACTTATTCACTATGTAAGAATTCGTTCACCATGTAAGAACTTGTTCGTTATGCTTCAGAAGATTGGAGACTGACGAGAATTAGGCTTGAGATGGATTAATGATTGTGCATTGAGCATTGACCCCCCTATACAGAATTTTATTGTTGTTAACAACCATTTGATCAATAAATATGAGAGATGCCCTCTCAAAAAAAAAATTGGGTTGTCTTATTACTGAACTATGGAAGTTCAAAAAAAATATTCTGGATATAAGTATCAGAATATCCTTATTTTGCCAGTATCTTCTCATTTCTGTCTTGCCTTTTCAGATTCACAAGATCGTGTCTTTTAAAGAACAAAAGTTTTCTGAAGTTGAATTTAGTTTATCTTCTATTTTTTAAGTGGTTTATGCATTTTGTGGCCTAAGGAATCTTTGCCCAAGCTCAGGTTGCAAAAATTATCTCCTGTGTTTCCTTCTAGAAATCCTGTGGTTCTTACAGTTAAGTCTGTGATCTGTTTTGAGATAATTTTGGCACATGAGCCGAGGTAAGATAGGAGACGTACCGTTTTTTTCCCCCACATGTATACCCAGCTGTTTCAGTACTATTTGTCGAATAGACTCTTTTTTCATAAACCACCTTGGTATCTTTGAAAATCCAAAAAATGGCTAAATATATGTGGGCCTATTTTTGTACTGTCTTCTGTTCTAATCTTTATTTCTATCCTTTTATCAATATGGCACTGTTTTGAAATCAGGTTAGTTTGAATTCTCCAGCTTAGCTCTTTGTAAAGGAATTAGAAGAGCTAAAATAACTGCAGTTTTTATATACATTTTAGAATTAGTGTGTCAGTTTCTCAGAAAAAGCTGCCAGGATTTTGATGGAGGTTGCATTGACTCCATAGATCAGTTTCAGGGGAACTGACATCTTAACAATACTGACTCTTCTGATTTGTGAACATGGTATCTCTATTGCAGTTTTCAGTATCTCACAGGAATGTTCTGAAGTTTCCAGCATACAGGTCTTGCACATATTTGTTGAATGTATCCCTAAATATCTCATGACTTTTGGTGCTATTTTAAGGGATACCTTTAAAAAATAAAAGCTTCCAGTTTTGTTACCAGAAACAAAAAAAGGTTTGTTTCTAGAGAAATACTGTTTTTGAACAACCTCCTGTCACTTCACTGATCCCCTTATGGAGAAAGGTGGTTTGTGCAATATTAGTGCATTTGCAAATTAAGTTCTGCAATTAAAAACTATCTTCCTGGCTTCCATACTGTAAACAGGCATAGATAAATGTTGAAGTTTAGTATTCTGAGCTTGGTTTTTATGCTCAAGTCTAAGCCTAAAATAAAGGAAAGCAAGTTGTAAGGGCATGATTAAGATCTTGTAACCACCCCCCACCCCCATTTTCTATTATTCTGTTCATAAGGACACTTTTCTTCACATGCATCAGACACTTGCTTTTAGTGGAAGGCAGCTTCCTTTTTTACTTCTTCCCATGTTATCTACTTTGAAGGTTCCTTGACATAAATCATGCCCTTGATGAATATTAAAAACCTATTCAATTCAGCGAACACCTACTGAAATTCTGAGGTTTGTACCCATTTAATAGCACACTGTTTGAATTGGGGCAAATGAAATTTCAGGGAATCTAGGTCATATAACTTTAGTCAGAAAAGCAATCCTCGAAATAAGAGTTTGCAATTTTCTTAAATTTTTGAGTGATTGAAAAATATTAGTACTTATCTAAATCTTGAAATACCTAATGGTCTCTATGAGAAATCTAAGGCTTAATTCCATTTTTCTGTATTTCTTTATTTCATCTCTCTCTTTTTTTTTTTTTTTTCCCTGATCAGCCATCAGAACTTTATTTTTTCTTTTCCTCTCAGATGTTTTGTTTGTACGACACATGGTTAGGTCAGGAGACTTAGAAATCTTCAGTATGTCATTCTTGTTTGGAAGGCATCTTAAGTAAGGTTCCTGGAATATGTAGTAATTGGGAGAGGTCATAATGCCAGTTTTCAGATGAAGAAACAATGAGGTGTGTTTATACCCTCTGCATTCTTACAGGATTAGTGCTTCTCAGGGATTTTGCAAAATTTTCATGAAAGTACAGACTCTAGTTTTTTCATATAACCCCTTTCTTTAAACATAACTGAAAATATTCCTGCACCTCTGCTTACCAAGGATGTGTACACTCTGTAGACTGAGTAAAGAGTGGTATCAGGTGTCCAGAGTAGGAAGTACAGCCGAAAGCAATGATTAGTAAGCTTTAGAGTATAGAAGACCTACTTGGGGAATTTAAGAAAATGCAGATTCTTGAATACATGATGAACTGGGTCAGGAAAATCTTTGCAATCTAACCAGCAACCTCAATTGCCTTAGATACGAGTCTTTAGTAGTAGGTATTTTAAGAAATGCCGGTCTAACAGAAGGGAAAGTCTTGGCTCTTGAGCAGAGAGAGCAAAGGATTTTAAGATTTTCTTAAAGTTTTTCAGTATGAATCTGACCTTCAATCAGTTCTACCTAGTTCTTAAATCCTTAATTACAGCAACTCTACTTATTAATAAACACAGCTAAGAGTTAGACATGGTTGCGGGTCAGTCATTGTTTAGGACCACATGAGATTATAAGCTTTATTTGTATGACCTCCTTCCTTACAAATTCAACAAATTGAATCAAAACACTTTTTAAATTGGTAAAAATGCTGGACTGTGAATAGGATTAAAGAAGCCCAATTAATATTACATATTAGAGAATGAATTATAGGATGTTTTGATTAGGAAAGACCTGTTGAACTAGAAGACACTTTTGCTAGTCTAAATAAAGGAAATCACTTGGAGAAGTCTCATCACAAGTTATTTTCGTCTGAGAGCTGTAATGGAACAGTTGGAAAGTTGTCCTGTCCTCTCAGACTAGGAAAATGATTTCATATTCAAAGCTGAAGAATGCTTCAAGGCTCTCCAAGAAACTATGGCTGTGGAATGAATCTGACATGCTGATTTTATAAGTCTAGTCTGGTGCAGAAATAGCCAACTTTTAAAGTTGGGAGCGGAGAAAGAAGAGTTGCTCAGTGTTAACTGTATGTTCTTCCACTGTTCAGAACTCATTATTCACTCTCTGTTGTCTGCCCTATTCACAGTAGCCTATTGTTTGGCATCTGCCATTGTCCTTCCCAAGTTAAATCCTTTATGCACTTACTTTTCATAAACTGTGGAACCCAGTGGATCCCCTTGAAATTAATAGTACATGCCCTGTGCTTGCCTACTTTGTTCTTCCATCTGGAAAACTGCTCTGTCTCCTGCCTCTCACACCTTCCCGGGATGTCTATATGCTGCCTGTCTTTCAAAACTCAATTCAAAAGCCACTTTCTTAAGGGCAGTTCCTTTGATCATCTCAGTTGGAAAGAGCCTTACCTTTCTTTGAACTGCCAGAGGATCACATATGGCTCTTATCATAGTCTACTTTGTATTACAGCAATGCCTTTTATATTTCAGAGATGAGATTTAATGTTTTGGAATTGAATTTGTTTCATTTTGTGCTTTTTACACGATGCCTTGCATAATGTGTTCTGGATGAATGAAAGAGTAAAATGACCAAAAACATATTTATTTGTTTATTTATTGGTATTGTTCATGTTAGTGCCTAGAAACAGAAGCTCTAACTGTGATAGTAAGATTTAAGGTGTTTTGCAACATGTTTTCACCCAATCATAACCACAGGGACCCTTCTAAATAGTAGCACAGCTGTCACCAGCTGCCTCTGGTAGTTGTTAGAAAAAGATTAGAATCCCATCTGAACTTGCTTCTTGGCCACCTATTATTTTAAATAGGTAGAGTCTTAATAACTTCTTCCTCATTTTCTCTAAATTGTCCTCTTCTTTGAGACACATATGTTCTGTGGGTGGGACTGTCTGGCAGCCTCTCTAAAGTTTCACAATTTGTTTTCCTTTCTGGGGAATGTAGAATATGCATTTCCTTGGGAACTTTGGTACTCTTAATTTCTTGGGGGAGTTTAGATCTTTTCGTGTAAATAATTTTTTATTTGTATAAATTGTTAGCCTTGCGAGGGCTGAGGTGTGGCTTACCTTAGTCCCTACTAGGAACCATGGTTCTGGTCTCGACAACCCCCAGCCCCCAACAATCTCCCAACATGTGTACTATTTCTTGGTCTCCACTATATGATATAAATCATTTCTATCTCTATTCAATATTAATGCAATATCTTATTTTTGTCTTTTCTTCTCCCTGTCTACTCATGTCAGCATTATCCATTTTAGAGGGCAAACCCCTTGAGGACATAGATTATTCCTGTCAACATAGCTCTGAAGAACATTTAGCACTAAACTACGTACTGCAAATCAGTACTTACTAATGATGGCAATGATGCTCGATGTAATGCTGACTTCTTTAGAGTCTACAGTTGCTTACTCAGCCTTGGGAAAGGAAGCCCAACTACTTTCAGTTTCTGGGAAGACAGATCATTTAGATGTAGTGAGCTTGTGTGCACAAAAGCAAAACTCTTTGAATTTTCACTATCTAAAAATTATTACAGGAGCAGAATAATAGAACATTAATAATGACATTATTATGGTGACATCTGATTCATCCCTGAGGGTGTTTAGTTTATGTAGCTCTGCTAACATTCCACTGAAGAAGAGCCCCATGACCTGTGACCATCCTAAACAGGGAGAGAAACCCAACAGTAAATGTGCCCCCCATGAGCCATTCATTCCCAGAGCCTTCCTTAATTTTCATATGATTCGCTGTAATTTCTTTCCTTAAATCTCAGAATGTTAAGGTGTAAGATAAACTTTATTGAAATTTCATTTGATTTTTGGAGCTGCTTATACATATAGAATTTATGGAGTGGAAATGCTTATAACATGCTCATTGTAAGCCTAGCTAACACCAAATTAACCTCAATTAAGTAATTTCTCATGGAATTACACACCTGGATAGAGAGGATGCAAAGATCCAGAAATGTTTTGCTGGATGAATGGAGTGTCCAATTTCAAACTTTTTGCAGAGAGACTTTCAGTGACAAACTTCATTGAATTTAGGTGTAGAAGTGGGGTGGGGTGGGGGGAGTGGAGGCTCCAAAGAACCAGGTCAGATGGTTAGAACCTAAGGCTGTCTGTGTCTAATAACAAAGGCCAAGTGGTAGCCTAGCTGATGAGTTCCATTTACTGTGACTTACCTAATTAACATACTACATCTCTGTTACAACCCCTTCATTTAGTTCCTTTAAGAATGGCTTGCGTTTCCAATTTGGCTTGCAGTAGCCTTCAACCTTGGTTGTTAAGTGGAGTCCAATAAATGCTTCATCTTCCCCGTATCTGCAGTGCAGGCCTGTATGTGGGCAGCCTTCCTGGTGGCCAGTGAGGGGAGGGGAGGTTAGATTAAGCCTTAATGAGTTGAGTTAATGAACAATGTATAATTATAAAAGGCACTGGGCTGTTTCAGAGCCGTAGCACATCCAACACAGGCGGATCAGTAAATGTCCTTTAGTTCTGACATTAGTTTGGCTGACTTATATCTAGCAGAGCACCTACTAGGTGTGGTACGCACAATCTTTTTGTGCATTTTTAAACCTTAAAAATTTACCCTTAATTTATGAGAGAAGTGACTTGTATAAGACACTTAGTTAAAAGAAGCTTAGTTCTTTGAACATTACTAGCGACTATATGCCAAGAATTCTTCTACATACTTGGGTCAAAGAAAAACAGAACTTGTTTCCACCCTTTTAAAAACTTTTATCAAAAACAAGATGAGCATGCTTATTACAGTGCAGTGAAAACAAAACAAAACAAAACAAAACAAAACAAAAAACAAGGACCAGAGAGTCAGAAAACCTGAGTGTGAATCATGGATCTGATGTGTATGTGTGTGTGTGTCTAATCTGTGGCAAGTCATTTAATCTCTGAGCCTCTGTTCCTCCATCTGTAAAATGAAATTAATATCTATTTGCCAGATAGGGAAGCATGTGTAAGGCTGGATGAATGGAGTGTCCAATTTCAAACTTTTGTGCAGAGAGACTTTCAGTGACAAACTTCATTAAATTTAGGTGTAGAAGTGGGGTGGGGTGGGGGAAATGGAGGCTCCAAAGAATATGGTAAATAGTAAATTTGTATTGAAAGATAAGTTAATAATCTTTGAGAAAATTGCTGTCTCAGATGAAAAGACAGTTTTGTTCCTGGGCTTGCATAAATGAAGTGGCTTTTAGCAGTGGGAAGAAATTTTCTGATCATTCCTGGAGAAATTGAATTCCTAGCACTCTAATTTATTAAAGTAAAATATTTGCAAAGGACACAGGAGGCTTAATGAGGATTCTGTGATTCTAAGGTTTCTTCTCCTCCCATTTCCTCCCCCACTCCTTGCAATGCAGTTTGTCCACCTCATGTCCTGAATGCTAAGAAATGGCTTTTGGTTCTTTGAATGCTTATGGGGAATGATTAAAAACCAGAGTATTTATTATTTCTCATCCAGCAATATTTCATGAATGAAGTTTGATCACACAAAGAAAGAAATGGCAGGAGGTCAGGGCAGTGGTGATGTATATGATTTGACATTTTGAACAGAATTGGTAATTTACAGTCTCTTCCAAATACCTTATCAACTCAGATTGACGAATCACCATGAACATAGAATCTTTTTTATCTCTAAGAATAATATTTCTATATTATATTAATACTGTAACTCATATTGAGGACTGAAGTTACATCAGTGATATTGAGCAGGTAGGAGACTAGTTATTGAAAATAGCATATGCTGTATAAAGTGGATACGGAAGAGAAGATGATGGAAAGCTGCCAGCCAAGATAGTTTTGGGTTTCAGTGCAAAATCTGAAATTGCAGTATTTAGAGAAAAAAATTAATTTAAATGAATGCCAACAATTCATCTGAAGTCCTTCAAAATAAATGTGTTTTGGCAAAGTACTGACATTCTCCAGTGTATTCCCCAAATGTTTCTATTGTCCAAATGGTCGTATTGGAGACAGACAGAAAGAGGTTTGTTGAGCCAGATGGTGGATTTATAACTAAACAGTAGCTTCTTCTGAGATTAGACAAATAACCCCAAGTTTTAGGAAAATGATTTGTATTCTGCAGCAGCTTTATTTGGATGTAGGCTGAATTTTTAGAGAAGCAGGTATAATGTAGACTAATTGTGTTTTAAATCATCAGTCGTTTTCATTTTCTGTTTCTTGGAAATACATTTTTAGTAAGTTACTCAAGTGAAAAATGTGACTGCAACAATAGCAAATGCTTAAGCACATTTGAAAAAGTATGAGTGTATTCAGTTTGGATCTTGTCCGTAATTTCAGGGGAATACTCTAAGGAAATATTTACAGGACCAGTAAATGTGTGTATTTGAGAAAGCCTTTTTGGGTCACCGCAGTTTTAAGGAGGACATGGAGAAAGCTTCATTTATTGAGTATCAAAAATGAGATTCACTAATGAAGTGAATGCCAATGTGTTGTATGTGCTACTCAATCAGATTTTGTAATTTTAAAGGAGTAAATGGGGCTCTTCTGGTGTGAAGACATTGTCTAAAAGCACAGACATTAGAAGTTTCTCAGTAACTGTCCATAGATACAAATTTTAGGTCCTCAAGCAAATACTACATTAGCCAGAGTTAAACCTAGTTGAGTTTCATGTGATAGACACCTTGTATTTTGAGTAGGTGGTGTTTGCTCTCGCAGAAGGGAGCACAGTGGAGCTGTCACTGGTCATAGGATTTTTAAAAATTTGGATAATTGGATTGTGTTATTAAAAAGCGGAAGTTTTATTTCCATCCTCATCTATCTCTTGCATCAGCTGTTGTCATGCAGAGGTTGGAAATAATAACTGGTTTCTAGATGGTATCAGCTCATTTTCTGGAGCTTTTTGTGATTATTTTAGCCCTCAGCTGGGCTACTGCTAAAACCCTGTGGTAGTTTGATCCTTTCTGATCTCTTAGCGAAGTGATGGTGATTAAAAAAAAAAAAAAAAGGAAAAGCAGTAGGGCCTTATAGACATGCTGAAGGCACTAGAGATATGAAATACTTGCAAATTGTTATTTAGAAATTGATCTCAGGGTAGAAAATTTGGAGGCATGATTAGAAACAATATGCTGATCTTTTTTGTAACAGCTTTGTTGAGATAGAGTCCATATACTATATATTCACCCTGATTGTTTTTAAATAAAGGGGAAATAGCAATTTGAGTCTCACTGCAGACACGTCCCTCTATATTAAAGCATTAAACAATAGTGACTAATGAGATGATCTTTTTGAAAAGTAAAATGGTCTTTAGCATTTCTAAATCTGTTGTCAAGCACAACTTGAGTGGACTGGACCAGGAAGAATGTTGTGTTTCTCTGTGTTGTAGAATACAAGTTTATATGGGATAAACAAATGCTTAAGCATGCCGGCCAATTGTCAGTGTTGTGAAATACTGAAACATTCCATTGTGGCGTAAGCAACAACCAGGTGGAAGAGAATTACTAGGAAAACAGCTTTCTGGTTGTAGGTAGAAGAGAACCTGATAAAAATTGTCCTGATTTCAGGGTGAATCTTTGTTTTTCCTTTTAGATTTATGTACACTTTATGTGTGTGAAATATAGCACATGTACAGAAAAGGTTGTAAAACTAAGGACAGCATGATAAGTAAGAGAGAGCCTACACCTGTGGAACTGTTGCTTGGGTGCAGAAATGAACGTTGCTGGCCTCTCAGGATCATGCTGCGTTTCCGTTCCCCCACCGCAGTCCTCCATCATTTTTATGCTAACTGTCTTTCCCTCTGTCTGCCCCTCACCCATTTGTTCTCTCTTTATGGTATGAGTGTATGTATAAATAAATAAAACCACCTATGTGTGTCCCTAACTGTTAAAGTTTTAACTTTGCCCATTTTGTAAGTCCACGTAAATGAAATCTTGTGTTCTTTTGACACACATCAGGTTTATAAGACCCAGGCATGTAGGAGCATGCAGTACTGTCTGTTGATTTGAATTGGAATATAGTATACCATTGTATGAACAAGTTACGAGTACTTTCCATCCTGTAGTTTGTGTGCATTTGGGTTTTACTCAGTTTTAACTAGTGCTTATTATGCTGCTTTGGATATTATGGCCTATTAAGCCTGACACTCATGGGCATGAATTTCTCAAAGTGTGATCCCTCCACCCACAGCATTTGCACAAAGACTTGTTTTTGAAATGCAGATTCCCAGGCCCTACCCCAGACTTCCATTCATATATCACTTTGGGATGTATAGTGTGTGTATCTGTGTATAATATACATTATAATTATATAACATATACATATATACACATTATATACGTATGTGCTTATTTCAATGACTTGCCTTTGCTCAAAATACTTTGGGTATCCTAATTTAGAACTGCTTTAGGAATCCATTATTGATCACACACACATGCATATGTCTACGAACAAATACGTACTGCGGTCTTGTTTTTGAAACGAATTAGCTTTATCCAGTTTGAGTCAAATTTTTGGTATTTTCAGAGAGAAGATGAAAAAGAAAAAGATTTGCCAACATTGAAGATATTTTAGAAAATTATGTAATAGACCAAAGATCTGCTAACAGAGGCCCCAGAAACAGGCTGGGCAGAGCGTTATTCCTGGAATGAGAGCTGCAGAGCCTGACAGAGAACGCAGTACAGACTCTATAGTGGGTTTGAATCCATTTGTGTCACTGACTGGCTGCGTCACTCAAGGGAACCACTTCATTTCTCTGTGCTTCAGTTTCCTCCTCCACAAAGAAAGGATAACAAGATTCAAAACCATTGGTACATGCTGATCAATGGCACGGCTCCATTCATACTGTGGATGTGTTTCAGCCTCGGATCAGCAGTGAATCTGTTTGAATCCGGCTGACATCATGCCTTCATAGCTTTCGTGCTTTTTACTTTATTGTGCTTTTTGCAGGAACGATTCCAGGTGAAGAACCCTCCCCATACATACATTCAAAAGCTCAAGGGCTATCTGGATCCAGCTGTAACCAGGAAGGTAAGATGGAATTGTTTCCTCTCTTTGTTGTCACTTCCTAGTTAGCTCATTGAATCCTCCTCCTGCAGTGGAGGAGACCTTCCTTCCTCTGCGTTGGAGCTTCTGCCAGAACCTCCAGAAAAGCACCCTTGGGAGGTGGATGACAGGAGAAGACAAGGGAAAAAGCCCCCCATTTTGTATGGTGATGTACTTAGAAGTACTTTCTGGGATGGGAGTCACGTACCTCTGGTGGTGGTTCAGTTGCCTCCATTTCCGATCACACAGGGCAGCAGGGAGGCCAGTCCAGAGATGTCCAGGCCCCTAGAAGAGGCAGGCCTCGCAGAGGGAATACTTTCATGCCTTGGTGGATTTCCAGAGACCTTGCAAAATCACTGGGGCTTTGTCATCCCAGCTGTGCGCTCGTATCCTGTGTTGATGCTTTTAACAACTTCCCCCAGCCCAACCCTGCCCCCCACACCCGGCCCCAAGAAGCTAAGGAGAATACAGCTGATTCCATCCTTAGCGGACTCTCTCCTCTTAACAAACAAGCCCTGTTCTGTGCAGCCACACGCAATTGGCTTAAACTGATGCCCTTGGTCAGACCTGTTGCCTGGCACGGCTCCGCGGCCTGGGTCAGTCCTGGGATGTCTCGGGCAGAGCTATCCTTGGTAACGCCGGTAAAGGGGCTCCCCGCCAGAGAGCACTTGCTTTTCGGTTGACCTTCTACAGCTCCTGCTCTCAAGGCTGCAGTGAAAATACCTTGAGCTGAATTCTCTCTGTTTCAGTATGTGACTCCTGAAAGAAGAAAGGCACATTTTTCCTGGTTAGCTACTGTTTCCAAGGCTCTTGGCTCTCATATAGCTATATATTTTTTAATAATCTCCTTCTGCTTCCACTCTAACTCCTCTCCCCCCATCAGAAAACAAACAAATGAACAAAGAAACAAAAGAGAACAGCTATTAATTCCTTTTGGAAGTTTCTTGGCCCCCCGTCCTGTGGTTAACACGTAGACAAGAGGAAATAAGATCTCCGAGTGATCGTGGACATGGGCGGGAGACCTTTGCTGCCGGCCAGATGCCGCAGCTGACTTGAATGTGGCACAGCCTCCTCTTCTAAAAACGTACCTGTCAAAGTGTCGTGATATTTCCTGGCTCACAAACATGGCGCACATGTGTTTCCTTTTTAATGTGATCTGTCAGCCCCCCTAAATGAGACAGCTGCCTATTAATTCTTGTTGGTTTCTTTCTTGTCCCCAAATTAGAAAGGGTAAGTGAAGGCACACCCATACACACACAGCTCAGAAGCAGCCAGGTGGTTTTCTGGGCTGCGTCTTTGCACAAGGGACAGCAAGGATCTGTATTAGAAATATTTTCAGAATTCCCTGACCTTGTAAACCTGCAGGCTGGCTGGCTCAGGCCCTGCATTAGGCATGCTAACCCCAAGCTGAGTATGGCCGGAATGTCCGTGTTTGTACACAAGACAGCGTGCCTCTCATACAGAGCACGTCCACCCCCAAACAGTTCTCTCAACTTTGGTCAAATTCTTGAAGGAGAATATATGCAAACTCCTGTAGAGTGCTTCTTAGGCTCCAGCTCCAAGCCCCGTAAGGAGGAGAGGCCTGGAGGGAAGTTCTGCATTTCCCTGGACACAGTCCCAGTTCTCCTTTGGAACAGTTATTCTTGGGTTAAAGCAAAGAATGTCAGACAAATGACAAGGATGCTGCTCAGAAACTGTTTTGCTTCCTTGAAAATAACTTAATAAAGAAGCCCAAGATGAAAGCTATCTTTTTGGGCTGCCCTTCATTCCTCAAGCCTCTGCCCCAGACAGTGTTTTCACGTGAATGGCCTTGTTGGGTTTGTGCCTGGCTTGCAAGATCAATCATTTAGCTCAGAAAAAAATTTGAAATGGATGTTGGCTCAACCACCCTGCTTTAGTAAGATTTCTGTCAGGAGCTGGTAGCAGAAAATGATCTGTTCCAATCAACATAATTGTCATGCTAAAGCTTGGAAAAAAGGAATACGGCATGGCTTGCAGTTAAAGTGAGTTTTAAGATTCTCAGCTATATTATGGTGGGGTAGGGGGTGGAAATAAGATTTCCAATGAGGGCTTTTAGCCACACAGTCTGGGCTGAGGAGTCTTCCCTTAACTGCATCTGGAGTCTTCAAATACTCATTCATTAATCTTTGGTTCCCACTGAATAGAAGATACTTAATATACTGTCTTCTAAAACAATGTTTCTTAAGCATATTCTATTTATATTTTTCCTCTACATAGTTTTAAATGAAACCCATAGGGCAGGGCAGGGTCTAAATTAGATATCTGTGAGACCAAAGTCTCCAAACCTGAACCTCATTTAATGCCAGGTGGTCCTTAGTCTGGGCTGTGGGGGGATGCATCCGTGTCTGGCTTGGAAAAAGGCTGCCAACCGCAAAGAGAGGGGTCTGGTCCTCTGCAGGCCCTGCGGTTATGAGATGAATCCTGTGTGGGGCTGTGGGGCTCAGCTGCCCCTGCAGACGCATCCGCGGGCCTGCCTCTGATGGAGAATGGTGGGGACTGATGATGGGTGGTACCCAGCTCCTTTTGCTGGTCCCCACAGGCAGGCAATTTCCCTTTGAAGTGTTTTACAGCATTCTGCACACATCGTAGAGGAGCAAGTGTTTGTGCTGGTTGTTTATGTGTTAGCGAGGTGGATGCCAAGGCTTCTCTGTAGTTGAGTCCCCCTGAAAATGGCCAAGTTCCTGAGAGCATATACTCCAGAAGTACAGCCAGTTTAGTTTTACCTCGGTTATCACGCAGTTGCAAAAGGTGGTGTCCACCCCGGTAAATGCCTGCTCAGTGTTATTTGCTGTTGCCATTCCTGTTATCTCACAGTGTTTTGATTGAGTCATTTTGTTTTGCTTCTTCATCCTTTAGCAGATGTTCTTGTATGCTCTGTTGTGTCCTTGGTGTCACACTGGGTGTAGCTGATGGTGTATGTAAGGGATGACCTTTCCCTGAGGAGGCATAAGGCAGAGTCAGGGGACCAGCGAAGGCTGCAGGAACGAGGCATACTTGCAAAATGCATAGCTAGCAGTGCTGAGTTTTTTTCTAAAGGCCACATGTGCAGATAGCCCAGGACCTGGAACTCTGACATGGGAATGGCCCCTCTGGAGCAGCCAGCACACCTGAAATGGTTTTCTCAGCTGTGTGGCCACAGGCCCTTCCTTATCAGCAGACAGCGTTGCCGGGAACTCTCCAGGAAGCACTGGGCCTGGGTGTCCCTCTACACTACAGATGACTCTGCCGTGTCTTAGGCCTTTCTTGAGAGGGGAGGGAGGCTCTCTTTTTCCATTGCGTTGGGGCGGAATTTCACACAGCCCTGTACCTGGATTCTAAGCACCTGAGAAAGCCTTTGGGATGCTTGAGAAGTGAGAGTCAGGAGGAAACTGCACTTGTTCGGGGCCCTGGTGAGAAGCAGTTGGGGGGAGAAGCCAAGGCCCCTCAGAAGGGAAGAGGGCAGCAGGAGCCTGCCACTGCTGACAGGCTTCTGACCTCCAGTGGGGCACCAGGGCCACGATGGCATGGGGTGGCTCTCCCCACCCCACGTCCTGGAATTCTCCCCCTCCTGTCTGTCCTCCGAGACCCTTGTTTGTGGGGCAGGGTGATCCTACTTGCACTGCAGCTGTAGCAGCAGAGAAGGATCCCTGATGTCCTGGGCCAGGATTCTCAAAGCCTTTTCCTGAAAACAGTAACGTGAGGGTGGGTCAGATCTGCAGCACAGACGGCATAGAGCCCATCTCGGAAGGCACTGCACACCAGTGTCCTTGCCCCAGAGCGGCCTGAGACTTTGGTTACTGTATATGAATATTTCTGTAGGAAATTGTACCAAAGAACTGATATACGATGTAGTTCAGTATATCTTGGAGATTATTTAGAGTCTAGAGGATAGAGAGTAAATACATCTACTACCAGAGGAGAATGCCTTGGAGAAGGAGAGACCTGAGGCCTTTGTGGATGGTTAGGGGGATTTTAATAGGCCAGGGCATGAGGGAGGTGCTCCGGGGAAGGGGCCTTCCAAGGGGAGGCTTGTGGGCAGAGAGCTCTGAATGTTCATGTTTTGGAAAGAATTCGGTCTTGCAGAAAAGAATTAACATAGCAGGTCTGAGGCTGCTACCTTAGAAGGGCCTGCTTACGAGACTGGCAGCTTGGGAACTTGGGTTTCGGGAGACGTCCCACCATTTCCTGATACAGACGACTCATGGTGCCTAGACTGTTGATGCTAACAGTATGGTTTATGTTGAATGCCTGGTTTCCTTCTAGGAGGCTGGACTTTTGGTATGTACTAGGCAGGGAGTTCCTTATTGACCAGCCCCCACGAGAAAACCTGGGCACTGAATCTCTAATGAGTTTCCCTGGTTAGGCAACAAATATTGTCATTTGCGGCTTCTCTGGGAGAAGATGCTTGGAAACTTGTATCTGTCTTTCTCCGGACTTTACCCCATGCTCCTTTTCCCTTTGCTGATTGTGTATCTTTTTGCTGTAATAAATGCTAGTCATAGGGACAACTGTATGCTGGGTCCTAATGAGTCATTGAAACTGGGGTGGTCTCAGGGACCCAGATGCTTAGACATATTGGTGAATATTGTTGTACTGTGGGTAGGGAAAAAAAATCAAAGACATTTAGCATGTGAAATCAGTAATTTTTCTCAGTCTTTTTGCAAAAGCTGATTTTCATGATGAGAAAAATCTGTGTGCTTTGCAAAAAAGAAATGTGAAAGAAACCCACTTTAGAAGCAGAGATATTTTAATTTTGTGTCAAAGTTATTACAAGTAAGATGCAGTTATAGCAGTTGCTAAAATATGTTTTGTGAGAATGTGTTCTTGAATTATAGAAATTCAGACGGCGTGTTCAAGAATCCACCCAAGTGCTAAGAGAACTGGAAATTTCTTTAAGAACCAACCATATTGGGTAAGTGTGCCCTTTTAACATTTTAGCCCTATGGATTTTAGGCAGTTTACAAAGTGACTGAATCATATCCAAAGAAAGAAGATTCCTTTAATGTTGATTATAAGATGAGAGACTGAGGTTTAGATGGGTGGAATGAATTGCTCATTGTACAAGAATCCGTAGAAGGAAGACAGGTAGTCCTTGATTTGGTATATTTATAACAATTGTAAAATTTACTTTGCTTGGATGCAGTGATAAGTCCTTTCTCTCCTGTGCCTGACAATTCCCTGGCCAATCAGGAACCCCTGACTTGTGGAGCAATGTGGAGCTACTCTACCAATAATGTAGAGTGAGATCCTGGAAGATCTCCAAGCCTTCTCTAGAATTCTCCAACCTGGTCACTTGAAGCTGCTTCATTCTCCTTTCCTCAGTTCCCTGACCAGAAGGAAACAGAGGCTGGAGTGATGTCACCTAATACACCTCCCTGCACTCAGAGACCTTGTTGAGTTTCTTCTGCCTGCACCCCCAAATTTGAGGGCCATGACATATAAATCCAGTCTGGGAAATAAAGTTTGGGAAATTGCTGCACTAAGCATTTTTGAAAGTTTTTCGTGCAGCGACATGGTTACTTTGCCTCAAGCAGTAAAACTTTATTACATTTTCCCTTACTTCTGGGGTGGTGTAATTGTATAGTATCTTAAAATAAGATGGTTTACCTCCAATGCAGGGCAATGCCAGGTATCTTATTTCACAGCCTATTTTGTACCTCCCTAAGGTAACTGTTTAATGCTCAGCAAGTTATTTAACCCCTCTGGGCTTTGATTCTTTGAGTTAATACAATGAAAACACTATAGACTTTGGATCTTTTCAGATTTTCCCCTATGGCATTCTTTGCAGGTCTTGGAAATAAAATTTTGCATGTGTATCATACTATAGTTGTATAGAGTATTCTGTAAAAATATGTCACATAAATAAGTTTACTTCTACTTCAGACTGTTTGGTATAAGCAATTCAAATGGTTAATTTCCACAGTTATTTCAGAAGAAGCTTTTTTAAATTGCAGAAACACAAGGTGAATTATAAGTGATGGATCTTGAAGAATTGTCATTTCCTAAAGGGTAACTTTGCACATTTGGCACTTTGAGAATGAAGTATTTGGAAAATGAACTGATTCTGACCCAAAGTTGATAGTCACCTTTGCCCCAGAAAGTAGGTTATAGAACAATGGATTATAGAATCATATTAGAACTCTAAGGGAAATTAAGGATTGCCTAGTCCCTTATTTTACAGATTAAAAGAATTAAGGACCAGAGAAGACTCTCACAAAGTCTACAGCTGTAGAGCCAGGTGCTTTGGTTCCAAAAGCTATGTTCTTTTTCTTATATAGCCTAATCTGGCAGCTTTTTCCCTGAAAGGAAATAAGATAATGAGGGCTCTGGGATCAAAGCACAAAGCTTGTCTTTGGGGGATGAAAATGGTGGTATTTTAATACAGTTGGACATCCAAGCTTAAGAAATTAAAAAACTTTCCAGTATTGTGGCTCAAGAATCAGATTCCATTTGGTAAGATCCAACCCTGTATTGTTGGCACTTCTTGACTGAAAATGGTAGAATGAGCTGTAGCCAGGATTTCTACAAATTGTCGAAAAGCATTTCTTTGGGCTGCTGAACTAATGTGAAATTGACCATCAAATAGCAAAGTAAGACAATCATTTCCAATACACAGTTGGTGGAATAGAAGACCCCTGATTGGGCTGAAGCCAGTGCAAATCTGTAAGCCATTGGAATGGTTTGGTGTTGGGATACTGTAGGTATGTTGTAAGATTCTTCTGTTTCTTTCATCTTTACCAGCTGAAGTTTTCCCTTGTCTGCCACCCATATGAGACACTCTGAAAGGTTTGGCTTGAGTAGCAGAAAAATTCATGGTAGCACACCATTGTTATGTACGACCAATTACTAACATAACCTTCACAAGGCATGGGACCACTCACCCGGATGTTGACCTCTCTTAACTGTCTTGAAAACCCAAACCTTAACTGGACACTTCAGTATGGAAACTAACTGGCTTGACTTCATTTGGGAAATCTGAAGAATTACTCAGTAATGGGAAATAATCAATTATTACAGTATGGAATGCAAAGTGCTATGATAAGATCCATAGATTTATTGCATTATTTGAGGTACAAAAATAGAAAGGTACTTGGGTGCCCATTTGTCTATTTTATTGAAAGATATTGGTTCAATTTTTTGTCAGGCCCCTTATTAGTTATTTGAACTTAGATAAGTTACATAAACTCTCTACTTACTTACCATGTGACCTAAGTTAACTTCTCATTTATAAAATGAAGCTAGTATTTACCCCATAGGAATGTTGTTAGAGATAATTGAATGTTGTTGAGATAAATTATAAAAGACCTAACACTGAGTCTAATACACAGGAATTAATATATTTTTATACCTGTTATTTGTTATGCTTATTGAAAATATATTTAATAATTCCATAATAATATGTAATATAGCCATAAGGAATTCCATACAGAGAATGTTACTTTTTCTATCCAGTGTGACCTCTGACACCTTGGGGATTGTGATTCCCATAAATTAAAAGGAAGAATTACGTTTCAAATGTACTTGTCTTGAAAAAATTATTCTTGGTGCACACTTACATTTTAAGGTTAAATTCTGGGGCTTTGCTGAAATCACATTCCAAGCTACAGCTTTGTCAAGCAAAGAGTTTGTTCTGAGTATTGATATAAGTCTAAAACTCTATAAATTGGGCAGGCTTCTGAGAAAGAAAATTAATTTTCTTTGAGCCAGATTGCAATAAGCATTGGACTAGAAATAATCTCATCACTTACTCTTAGGAACTATAGTAAAAGAGAAGAATTGGATTGAGAGTTATTCAAGCCCATGAAATGACTTAGAAATAGCCTTGAAAGGAGCCGTGTCCTGTTAGAACATGTTGACTGTGCAGTGTCAGGAGGCAAATATCATGATAATTTGGATGTGAGGGGGATATGATTGGAGTGGTGGTGGTGGTGGTGAGCTGGGTAGATTTATGGGCTTTAGTCCATGGCACTGAGGTGTAAGTTATCTCTCTTTGCAGGTCATATATTTTAGTAAAGATTCTCTATTGTCATGGAAAATTACTTTTTGTCCTGAGTGCAAGGTCATAGAAGTTCTGAAAGATGTTCCTTTCACTTTATCTCCTCTGAGAGAGGGAGTTGGGAGAATAGGCACGAGGTCACAGGAGGAATTTGCAATTTGGCAGGGGGAGGAGGAGGTTTGTAGACAGGGGAAGGAGTGGGGAACGAAGTGCTCAGGCAATGTCTTTCTTCCTGGACTTGAGGTTTCTCTGTGAAGCAGTGGTGACTGAGCCCCGCAGCAAGAGGGAAAAATAACTGAGGCTGGTTCTAACAGGTAGGCAACATGCTGGGAGTGTGTGTATCAAGCTGTTACTCTATGATTAATTCATACTTAGGTTCAGCTTTTTGGAAATCCTCAAGATCATAATCATTTTGTCATGAGCATTGTATTAAGCGCATTAAATGTTATTTGTTTCCTGTGGGAATCTTTTTATTATTGCGCTTTACCTCTGAATCCCCATTTTATAGATGGGGAAACAGAGCTATTAAGTATCTTGCTCAAGTCCATGCAACTTACAAGCACTGAGATGTGAGTCTACCCACATCTAAAGCCTGTTACCTAAATCTGTGGTTCTCAAATTTTTTAATTTCAGGACTCCTTTACTCTCTTAAATTATTTCGAACCCCGTAAGCTTTTGTTTATGTGGGTTTTATCTATCACTGTTTACCATAATGGAAATTTAAACTGACTTTAAATATGTTTAGTAAGAATTCATATTCATTTTAAAATGAAAATTTAATGCATAAGTATAAAATAATAAACATTGCACACAAATAATGTATTTCATGAAAAATAACTGTTTTCCAAAGCAAAAAGAAAAAGTAGTGACAAGAGTGGCATTGATACACAATGTTACAAATTTCTGTGATGCCTGGTTAAGAGAAGTCAGCTGGATTCTGATATCTTTGTTTACATTGTTTTTTGCAATATGTTCTTAATGTATTTGAAGAAAACCTGGCCTTACACATACATATGCACTTGGAAAAAAAGGAGTTTTTAAATAACCTTTTTCAGATAATTGGATATTCTTTGATATTACTCCAATCTTTAAGAAGTGGCAATTTCTCAAGGTAGTTGCAATGTGGAATCTGAAACTCTGTGAGCTTTTCACACTCTGTTATACTAAAATCCTCTGTGCTGTCTTGCACTTTGTACCATTCTTTTTACCCATGTGTCATTTTGGGTAACGTCATGAGTTAGTCATTTGGAAAATACTGTTTCACCAAGTTATTCTGATCTTTTAAAGATCGACACATTTTATTCCGCAATATAAAAAACAATCACAGTTGTTGATAGTCACTGGTGTCATCACAATATACATTCAGTATTGGGAAGCTGTCAAGCTCATGGTGGTGAATACACGTGTTCCAATATTCTGCTTTTTTGTTTGAAAGCTCAAATTTTATCACTGATAACAGAATACTGTCAGTTGTTTTCCTGGAAATGACAGGCTTCCTTCATTTACTTTTGAGAAAATATCTGACAGATGCCTCAGGCAGAAGAAAACATAGTTTGTCAATCACTTTACATTTCTTGTAAAAAAGTGACTAGTTCAGTTCATAACTTGAACAAGTGCACCACTGCTTTTCCCCAAGAAAGCCGCGGTGCGTGGGTAGAGAGCAGAGGTGCTCTCTGTGGCCTCCCATTTTGTCACCCAGAAAATGAAAAAGGTGTACACTCACAGAGCAAGCTTTACTGAAAGTAGTAATCTTCACCTTCAAGCTTCCTTAAGGACAGTTTGAAGTGATGCTGACTTCTTCTCCCTCCTGAGCACCCAGGGTGAAGCATAAGATAGGTGTATTCTTCGGTGGCAGCAGTTTGGGCCCCAATTTCTTTTGTACCATCAGTGAAGGTGTCGGCACACTCAAAAGCAACCACTGTCTTAATATTTTTATGAAAACAGTTCTAACTCCACAAACTCCTGAGAGGGTCTCAGGGTCCCCTGGTGGTGTGTGTGGATGGTACCCTGAGCACTGATGTGTGGCTCCGGCTTGCAGAATAGATTTGGTAGCGTGCGGTGAATCTTGGTCTTGCTTACCTTCAGTCCCTTGCTTCTCATCATTCTCGTCTTGATTTTTCAGCCACTGCACCTCCCGCTGCCTCTCTGTATAGCACCTCTCTAAAGAAGGCTGGCAAAGGAAACTCACCATCTGGCCCTTTATCTTGTGTGTCTTCGGAATTTTGATCTTAGGAATTTAAGGCCAAAAAAGATCTCTTGAGACTTCATTTTCTACAGGAGAACAATGAGATCCTCAGATTTTGGGGCAGAGAGTAAAAAAGAATAGCAACTCTGAAACGAAGCTTTGATCTGTCTGTAATAAAACAGTACCTGTTGGTATCTGCCTTTAGATCCCTTCCTTGAATAAGACATTTTCCAGAGCTGTATTTCAGTCATCACTGTCTCTGTTAGCTCCTGAGCAGCTGATTTGGAATTGGCTTGATTCAAATGTACAGCATATGGTAATTACATCAACTCTGTGAGGTACTCGGGAAGTGATGGCAGACTGTCAGAGTGAGAAATCATTCCACTTTCCAAAACCTGTAATCATCCAGTTTGAAACTGTTTACATATTGGCAACATATAAAAAGTGGGTGTAGCATGCACAGAGGTGAAAATGGAAATAATCTACTGGAGGAACCCTAAATGTACATTATTGCATGATCATACATATAAATCTGCAAAGTGGGGCAGCCGTGTTGTTTTATGCCTTTAGATTCTAGATACTGCTTTGAAAGTTGCCCTTTTTGTATCTTTACCTATTTTCTTTCCCTATTGTTTCATTTCCACAGAGGTTCACTCTGCTCCTGTTCTCTCCCATACAGAATATCCCAAGAGTGGAAGTGACAGGGATTGAGGGGATGGGAGAAAAAGTGAAGGCTGTTTTCTCTTATAATCCACAGCCTTTTTGCTGAAATGACTTTGCTAACCTGATACCATTTGACAAAGGGTGTAAGGTGGTTGACCAGATATTTTTATCTTACTCTTAGCTAAATCACCTAGGGGTGTCTGAGTCAAATCAAAGACCCAAGGAAGATCTCTTTACTTAGAGAAGGAGGTTAACTGCATGAAATTAAAGCTCTCCAAGGCAGGGCATGTTACACTGCAGGCGCTTTTTGGGAGAACTAAGCAGCTGGCTCCTGCCTCTCACTTTGAATATGGTTTTTAAGGCCCTTTCTTTCAGAGTCAGCAAGTGGGGATGGGGTATCGATAAAGGCATTGAATTGAAATGAGAGAAGCTAATTAAGAGTCTTTATCTCTATCAAAATGTATGCTTATTAGCATTTTGAGTCAAGAGAATTGTAGCTCTGGCTGTACTCTTGTTTCCAATACTTTCTCCTGCTCTTCCGTCCATCCTTCCTCCCCCCACTTTTTAAAAATATAGGTGACTGACCTTCCTAAGTGAGGTGGGGTGCTAGTGGATGAGAGAATGACAGGGCCTCTTGGACTGTCTCTACTTTTTAGAGTCAGTGTCTGGAAAACCAACCAGAAGGAATGACGATGGCTGTTTTTCTCAACTCCTAAATTAGAGCCTTCTTATGCACCACTAAGATAGACTAATGTAGAAATGAGACTGCTCTGACAACACCGAACCCTGTGGGGGTTATAAAGATGACCCCCATGCCCAGCTGTGGGATCCCTGCTGCATACCCACTGCCAGGGGCAGTTTAAATCATGTAGCCAGAGCCCATAGGCCAGACCCAGTGGGAGGCCTGCGAGGAGCTAAGGGGCTTGAATTATAAGAGCAGCTAGTCATCTCATTTTCATAGTGAGTCCCAGCCTTTCCTTAGTGTCCTTACCAGTAGTAAAAAGAAAAAGGAGTATTTTAGTATTTCCAAGCTTCTAGTTATCAGCACTCAAAAATGTCCAATGTCTCCTGAGACATGGCTGCATGGAGAGTAATTAAAATAATTCAAATGAAAATAAGTATTTAGGAGCAGATGCCATGTGGCAGTTTTGAAATGACACTTCAGCCTGACCTGGAGCCAGCATTGTGAGTTTTGGTCAATATCATAACAAAGCCACTTTGGGAGACCCAGCAGTGGTGTTTCCTCCACTAATGTTGCCACTCCAGGTCTCTTTCAAATTAAATATTATTTGCTTACATGCAGCTGTGTTGAGTGCATTCATTTTGTGATAGCCTGCGTGATGCACCTGGGGGAAGATGCAAGACAAGCTGTCAACTTTTCCCACCGTGCTGCGTCCTGGAACTACCTGCAAACTTGAGTTTGCATCATGGCGATGACAGGACGAGAAGAAGGAGTGAGCTTGAGGGCAAAACCAGACACAGAGAAAAAGCACCCCAAAACTGAATTAAGAAATAGGCATCCTGAATCCACCAGATTTTTTTCATCTTGTAAGGCAGAGATGGCCAGGGGCTGCGTACCTTTAGGGACACACGTAAGCTTGTCCTCCTCTTGTTCTAACAGCTCACAAAACTGGCTTCTGTCGGTAGCTCTTGTGTCCGGACCTTTTTTTGGGTTGGTATTTGTGGAGGAAGGCAACCATTTGGAATGCATTTCGCAGGTGTACCTCAAGTGTCCTTTCTGTGATGGTAGCAGACCTTTTCAGGTATTATTTGTTGGGGTTTCAAACCCAGTGAAGGCTTCATCAGGTATCACCCATTCTTTGAAGACGAATCCCAGGAGGAAATCTGTAATGTGGGGTAACAGGAGCTTCTCCTCTGTGCTGAAGTTTCTGTTTGTCCACTCTACTTCATCTCTAGGAGTTATTACGAAGTGCAAATAAAATAGTGTAAACATTCTCAGTGAACTGCATTCAAACCCACCATTCAAATGCAAGGTGGTGGTATTTTAAAATGAATCTTAAAAAGCCTGGTACTTGTCCTCTTTCGGCTTTGATGACGGTATGCGGTCCCTGCAACTTTTTAAACGGCTTTAACATTCATGGAAAAAATTAACCAAGTCATTATCCCTATTGAATTTCCAGAAGCCCATAAACGCTGGTCTCTCATTGGCTAGTTGAGTGTTTTCTACAGCTCGGCGGGCCAAGAAGGACTTGAACGTGGATTTGGAATCACGCCTGGATTTGAGTGGTTATGTCGTCATGTCCCCCACCTGCCTCATTCCCCACGCACACGTGGCTCCCTTAACAAGCAGGATGAGGATCAATTGTAGTAGAAAGAGTACATTTAGTAAGTTCCTTTTTGTAGAAAGAAAATCTCATAGATTGTTCCCTAAGCACTAAAATGCAAGGAAGGCACATGTATCTCTTTTGGCCTCTCGTCTCGCACATTGAAATGTTGTGGCTTTCTTAGTTGCTATATCTAAAAGCTCCAACGTCATGTGCTAGAGTCTAGGCCTTACTCCATATTTCCTTTCAGGCAGTGAATGTTTCTGGTGGAAAAGCAAAAGGTTTCACTATGTCCTTTCATGGCAGAGCATGTGATGAACATCTGCAATGATTTTTTTATTTCTCAACAGATGGGTCAGAGAGTTTCTGAATGAAGAAAACAAAGGTCTTGATGTCCTAGTGGAATACCTGTCGTTTGCGCAGTACGCAGTAACGTAAGTGAAGCTTAGCTTGTTTGTTTTTGAATTTTATGTGGTCACACAAGATGCAAGTCAGTGGTAAAATTATACACTGCACTGAGGGGAGAAACCCAGAAGCAGATGTGGTAAGGTTTAAGCAACTTTGTTTCTATTCAAGTAACTAAAAGCAAATCACATAATTGTTATTAGAAATGCTTTTAGGGCAGAAACAAAATAGGGGAGTAAAAATCATCCTTAGAGGAGTCCTTATTTTAAAAAGTGCATTCTTTGGTGCTCAAGTTACATATATCCGTATGGGAGAATACTCTAGCAGTTATTGAAAGATGTATATGATCTGTTATTGAGTGAGTAAAGCAAGATGCAGAAGAGAGACTCCCTTTTTATTAAAAAAAATTATACATGCACACACACACACACACACACACACACACACACACACACACACACATATTGTATGTCAGAGAAAGTGATTGCATAAATAGATACCAAAGCCAGTGGGACTGGAGAAACGGGTAAACAAGAGGCTTTGCCTTTTTACTTCATATGTAATTGTATTGTTTTGACTTCCTCTTTATAAGGGAAAGGGGGAAAAACTGGGGAAGGGCAGGAAAAAAAAAAGCTTTTGTAACTTTATTTTTGTTAATTCATCAAGTTCTCCCATTTGCCAGGCTTCTGGAAAGATTTACAATAGGAATGAAAAGTGTATATTTGAATGAGACATTCTCTTCTCCATATTTCCTCCTTTAATCAAAAAGTATTCCAGTATCCCCAGATACACGCTCACACACACATTGAGGAAATAATGCTCTGCTTCTAATTTGACTGGAAGACATTTTGGCCCAGGTGATATTTTTCCCCTCACCTCTTTCTTAAAAGCAGCAACTTATTTTGTACACTGCCAAACTCCAAAGAAGCCTGAAGGCCCACCCAGATTGTTATTTTACAATCCTCATCACTTCCTTGAGAATCTGTAAGGAGAAAGCTTAACTATTTCTACCTTGTGGAAGCAGAAACTATTTACTGAAAGTAACTGGATTAGTTTCAGTTTTGCTAATTCTTGTGGGATAGAATAGAATAAGAAAATGGAATAGAATAAGAAAAACCAAGACAATTTATCTTCCTGAGAAATTTTCCTCTGAAATATAATCCTAGTTTTTATAGCATACCTCCCAAAGGTGGTTTCTTATCTATCTCAATTATGTCAAAAACTGTTCTCTCCATTCAACTTCATATTACATGACAAAACAAAATACTACTACCTTGTTGCGATAATGGAAAAGAATGGCCTGTCATGTAGTATATGTTTGCTGTACTTAACTCTTCACCTACATCACAGTAGAGCTCATGAACAGCTTTCCCAAATAAATGAGGAAAAGGCAGCGCCACACGGAATTCTTCATCTGTGGCATAAGATCAAAGCCAACAAAAGATGAGAACACGGCACCATGTTGGGCTTTGGACGCCTCACCTGAGTGACCTTCCCTGTGCCCTGTCCAGCCAGTTTAGAGCTAATCTTCTACCTTTTTTTTGGGTATTAGCTTTACATTTGTTACTTTTTGTTTTTCATTCCTTCTTTCTTTCTTTCCTTTTCTTTCTTTGCTTTAATTAGATGAAACATTATATACAGACTCATAGTTTATGTTCCTTCATGAAACTGATGGGCTGAAAAATATCTTAGTATTCCTTGGCATGTGACAGTTTTCTAGCCATGTAATGTGAAGCAGGCTCCTGCCCATCCCTAAAATGGGAGCTTTCACTCAGGTCTGTTTCCTGTTTCTGCTCTGACAGCGTTGGGGACCAGCTGAGAGGAGCGTAGCAATTCTGACTGGCTGAACGATATGGAGGCTGTAGAGTGATTTGGTGTTAGTGACGGATGCCCATTGGCTTACCCTCTCCAATATCAATTGTAGGCTTCTATTTTTAGAACTTAAGAATCTGTTTGATTACTCAATTCTCCCTCTTTTCTGTTCTGCACTGCTTCCTGCATCCAGAGGCTTGGCAGAATTGTCAGACCTATTCAGTGACTTTATTCATCATTTGTCTCTGCCATCAGGATTAGGATTTAATAGGTAGAGAGCATCACTTAGTTTACAGATGACTGTTCCCAGCAAATATTTTATTTTGCAATCATACTTTTGCAAAAAGTCCTACTTTTTGATAAAAAGTCGTACTTGCTATTTCCAATGTGTATGGTTGCCGTTTCTTCTGTGATAGCCTCCAGAATCTTCCAGATGGCATTAATTAGAGCCACCTTTTGTTTATTCCCTCATCAGGTGTTAGCTGGTGGAACTCTGGGTAGAAACAATTGAGAAAATATTTTTTAAGGAAGCAGAGCCACTGACTTTGGGACGGGGGAATACATAGAACACAAAGGCCTGTCTGTTTAAAAACTTTGTTCCTAAAATTATGCAAGAGTGAGCAACTTAACTTGCCATTTATTCTAACATGGTTAACATGAGTAATAACCTCAAAAAATGTCAGAGAAACAAAAGCCCTACTTTAAAGAGTACCACATTGGGAAGAGATTCCAAAATCAAAGCAAATCCATAACTTTGCAAGTAATGTATCACATATGGTTGGAAAAGTACACTTGCCAACACACTAGGAGAAAACGCTCAGTGAAAATTGATGGGTAGGAATAAATGAGTATAACCCTAACATATTGACTTGTTAAAGCAAAATGAAGACAGCTGTAAGATTTTTTCTCCTCCCCTCCCCCCCACCACAGCAATGTTAGCCATTGGTAAGTTAGCAAGCCTTACAGTGAAATACAAATAATATATCATTATTTAATTTTTGCTGTTCAGCTATTCTTTTGTCTGGTGCAGCAGTAATCATTTTGCATTTTCAAAGCGAACACTGAGTCCATGAAAATATTTCTGTATTTCCTTTTTAGTTTTCTTTGTCTGCAAAGACTACCCATATTAAGGTACAGATGGCTAATAGGAAGGAGTGAGTTATGCATGTGCCTGTGTGTATTGTGTGAATGTGAATTTGGGAATCTTCAGTGGCATTTCTCCTATGTTTTAGTTTTGACTTTGAAAGCATGGAAAGCACTGTGGAGAGCTCGGTGGACAAATCCAAGCCCTGGAGTAGGTCCATCGAGGACCTGCACCGAGGGGGCAACCTGCCCTCCCCCGTGGGCAACAGTGCATCCCGCTCGGGAAGACATTCTGCACTGCGGTGAGTTCCTTCAGTCAGGAGGGAGGCATGTTTGGTGGGATCCCCTGGGACAGCGGGGCCCTGGCTGCTGCTGAGGGTCCTGGGCCGGACCGCCACACCTTGCCACACAGGCTTGCATTTCCAATGACTCCAAATGAAAGGTTCTGCAGGAAACAATCATTGCATGTGGGCATTTCACTCAATGACTTCAGATAGCTTTCTGGAAACACCACGCCTTCATTCAGAAGGAGAAAATTCTGCCAGATGCCAGAACAGAGTAGTCTCCGTAGACAGGTAAGACTTGGAGACCAGGCGATGCTGACATGGTGGTCTGGGCTCTGTCTCTTGGGCAGAGGCAGCATGTTGAGATTCGAGACTCTCAGGAACTTGTCGCTGTTCATATGCTTCTCCCCTCCCTTATTCCAAGGAGCTCAGCTCTGTGTTCTTAGGGCCATGTTCTTAGTTCTAAGCGTGTAATGCTGTAGCGGTTATTTTTGTTAATGAGACGCCTTTAAGTAGCATTGCTTTCCTGAGGTGTTCACTTGTCAACTTTGTATTGCCTCTGAAGGATTCTTCTCTAGTCTCTCCTGGCTGAACTAACTACGGGATGGGTGCTGATCACCTTACCCCTAATGGGTGTTATATCACTAAGATTCTTCTTTCACTCGTACCTGCAATCATTCATTCAGTGAAAAATGTTTTTGAGCTTCTATAATTTACCAAGCACTGTACTTAGAGCTGACACACATGGGTAGGGAAATGAAAACTCCTGCCGGTCAAGCAGAGATGTCATCCAGAGCAGTTTGATAAAGGTTTCTATGTTCCAGGGTTTAATAATTTTTATTAATAAGCTTCTTATCCCCAAATGTTGCCTACTCTTTGTAGTTTGAAAAGTTTCTTTCTTTTGTTTCAGGCTTGAGCCAGCAAGTGGACACTGTCTCTGTCAGTGTTTAAGATCACTGTGGATATTGGGTCACTGCTGTATATAGTCTGTCTTTCAGGTTGTGTTCAGTGAATATGTGACTTTCTGACCTTTCATATTTGGTAGGCTTTTAATCATGGAAAGGTAAAGGGTCTATAATGAAGTTCAGTTCTGCTGAAGGATTTGATGTTTAAATAGGATGCTTCCAATCAACCATTCAGATTTTCCTTGTTGGAAATGCCAAAAATATAATGGGTTTAGAATGATTCAGTAATAATGAAGAGCAGTGTTTCAGTTCATCACATGGTATTTGCAATAGGCCAAGGGCTGTATAACCCGCTAGTCTGCATTAACTTTCTAAGGTGGACAGGGGACTCCATGGGCTGATTTGGAAATTCAAGAAAGGCCAGTTGTGCCTGAAGAATTCCCTTGGTACTGGAATGGAAGTCTTATCATTAGTACCATTATAATTACATGTAAGGGATTTAATTGATGAAGTCCATTTTAATTTGCTTTTCCATCTTTTCTTATCTGGAAAATATCATATATTTGGTCAGCTACCACCTTAACAAGGGTTCATTTTTCTGACTAGGGATTCATTATGCCTGTTTTTTAATTACTGAAGACTGGTCACTACGTGCCCATTTTTCTTGGTAGAATGGAAGAGTCAGGACAATATGGGAAACATCCCAGGTCCAAGGAGAGCTGCGATCCTGAACCCTGGCAGGCATGGCACAGGGACATCAGTGTCCAGCTTGCTTTGCATCACAGTTGGCTTAAGGTTGATCCTGCTAGAATTCATTTTAAATTGGAAAAAATAGACCAAAATCACAGAGACAGGCGTGATAGAAATTCTTTTCTGAGAAATTCAGGAACTGTACATCACGTTCTTCTGTTCCGTGTTTGAACAGTTTGAAGCTGAGGAATGCAGCATTTGTATTTCGTTTGACTATCCTTCTTGGGTTTCTAGTAACTCAAATCCATACGGCAGTAACTTTCATGCTGTCTGTTGACCTGAAGTTAGATGTTTGTTTCTGGTGATAAACAATGTATATCAATGATAATCCAGCTCTTCTGGCTCATAGATTTGGGCCTGGATTCTAATTTTGTATTCGGTCATTTGATAGCATGTGTGTCCAGGCATGTGGGTCACGCTGCTTTTCAGACATCCGAAGATTGTTCACATTTTTTTTCTCTTCCTCCTCCTTCCTCTCCCCCTTTTCTTTTTCTACGCCCCACATTCCTTCACTTTTTTGGTGTCCTTTTTGTTGCCCTTCTTTTCCATTCTGCCACCTCAGCTTCCTGTTGCATTCCTCAGCTTCACACTGTTCAAACTCTGATTGTCTTCTCTTCCTCTACTTTGCCCCTTCTGAGCTTTCTGTCTCCCCTTCCTCCGGTTCCATTCATCTTTCGCCACCACCAGCTTGGGTTTTCTGCCTGAGTATCTTCAGTTCCAGGGCCGCCAGAGCTGCTTCTCTCCCTGTTGCCTCTGGAGCAGCTCCAGTTTACACATTGAGGATGAGGCTTCAAAATGGAAAATCTTGTAAGTCACGGGTGAAAATGACACCCCAGAGAGCTTGGAGTGCATGGTGGCAGCGCACTGCGACTGCTCCCCGTGTGATAATATGATAACTGCATGGCTCAAAGTCCACTGCCTTTTAAGCTTTGATATACCCTGTTATCATATTATGATTCCTCATTTAAAAAATTTGAACCTCTTGAAGGTATACTGTATTTTTATTAATATTACCGATTTTTTTTTAAAGAAAAAAGGACATTCATGTTCTATAGATATGATTTAGTCTGGTGGCTTCGTTTGATTAGAATATGCCTTCCCTATCCAAATGCAGATTTGTTCCCTTATCTTAACCTCCAGACAATAACATGGATTCAGTAATCTTCTCCTTGAGCTATATCGTTTGGCAAAAAGAGTTAAGCTTGGAAGAAGAAAAATGAGATTTCAAGAAGCTTAAGACACTTTGTAAATGGGACTTGATTAAAGAAAAATGGAAAATGATTTTAAACAAAATGCTAAGTTGATGCCTACTCGCCTTTGTATTCAGACTTTATTTTTTAACTATTTAAGATGGATTAGTAAACATTTTAGGACATGACATTCACCTTGAGTTACATCAACTATTAGATTCTGTATCATCACAAATTTTTCAGCTTGTCAGGTAAAAATGTTGATATTGATGCTGCGGACCTGGGTTGTGCTGTCTCAGAAGCTTAAAGCCTGGTGTGCCCATGCAGTTAAGACAGGCTTCTGCTAACACGACAACAGATCTAGCCAGATTACCCAATCCTGTATACGCACATATGTGCACACTGGAGTTCTGAAGAAAAGGGTTGCGTTAATTTGGCCATAGGAAGAAGTATTTTTAATATTTAAACATGTCATGTTTAATGCCACTAGACAAATAAGCAGTGACATAGACACTGAATGAAAGTTCCGGGTTTTTAAAGAAAGGGCTGGAGCCCTGGGCGCCTAGAGGGCAGGGGTCAGATTTAAATTTTGGGTGTGGGCTGGGGTTGAGCCTCTGGGTAAGTTAAGGCCACTCCCTGTGGGGGTAAGTGAAGGAGCATGAGATGAGCGAAATCTTACGTTTGGGAAAGAGGAAGCTGTCCTTCCCCTGACAGAGGCTTTGGGATGGGGGTGGACAGCTGTCTAAAAAAAAATGGAGAGGCTGTGTCTAGCCACACAAAGCTGGACAGGCCTCGTGGGTTGCCCGCACTGACCCTGCGCGCTGTGGTGAGAAAACCAAGATCCTCATTTCCTGTAAGGTGCCTCTTCCTAAGATCTGCCAGAACAAGTTTCGCTCCTTTTCCGGAGATGATCATCTTCACAGAGTGGCATTTCATGAGTGGTCCTCATCTATCTACCACCCTTTATTCTTAGTGGATTTACATGAAGAGATAAAGAGTTCAAATTTAGATCCTTGTTTATACATTTTAACCCAGGAAAAGGATTACCAGTTTTGGATGTTTTTCATGGGAGTAATTATTCTAAGTATTTAAAAAATGGGTATAAAGATAACATTGATACAGTTTTTATCGAGGATGGGGTGGGGGGAAGCTTCATTGAGTGTCACTGTGTACCAGGCACTGTTCTAAGAGCTGCCTGTGGTTTACTGCCCGTAATAGCTCCGTGAGACAGCTACTGTTATTATTCCTACAAGGAAACGGAGGTTTCTAGTGGCTAAGCAAGTTGCCTGGAACTAAACAGAGCAAAGAAAGTCAGATTGGACCCCAGCTTCTACACCATGTAATCCTGTCTGATTAGTCACAGGATGATCCCCCACCCCCAGTAGATACACTGTTTCAGTATCGAGGTGTCCACCTGTTGTCAAGGAAGTTGTACTCTGCAGGGGAGACTTGGGATCCTTCCACGAAGATGTCCCCTCTTCTACTTCATGCGGAGGCGCTGTGGAGATCCGAACATGCTGGGTTATTTCATAGCTGTTAGAAAATCAGGTCATAAAGAAATGTGGAAAAGTGTTTCCTGCACAAATGACAGGAGGAAGACAAAAAATTCTATATTTATACACTTCTATTTCTACTTCTTAGCAAAAGGGAAGACATGGAAAGGAAAATTGATTAAATGAAAATAGTGACTTCTTTATTGAACAGGAGATTATGAGTGAAGTTTTATCTTTTCAAATTTTTGTTTTTATGATGTTTTAGAACTGACATAAAAACATATGTGACATATACCCATGAATCAGATAGGGAGCAGCAACGTAAAAATCTTGCATTTGGGAATTTGGCTTTTATCTGTTAGGCAAAGGAATGGGAAAGCACATGAGGCTGTGGGTCTCCCCAGGTGTGCGGAGTCTGGTGGAGGCACTGGGTGCGGATTGTGGGAAAAGAATGCTCAGGCAGCTCGTGCTTGGCCCTGCATGTGAGGAGTCTGAAACTTAGAACCTAGAGCAAAGGCCAAATATGAGGACATTCCAGAATTGGCTTGGTGTGGTCTAAACGTTAAAAAAAAAAAGAGAGAGAGAAAAAGTTTTGTATGTGATTGATTAGAAGATAAATAGAACCGCTAGTAGAAATAGAAAAGTTGGAATCTGGAAGGGATCTCAACTGTCATTTAGTTCAACACTTGGTGTGGCGTCTGAGGCCCAGCTCTGAGACCTTATTCTCTGAGGTGTTACCTAGTTCCTGCAAACTGTTTCCATGCAGGGGCCCACGTGGTTTCTTGACCTTAATTGCAGTAGATACTGCTCACTGCAGTTTTCCTGATTTCTGTGTAACAGTGATCTGTTTAAAGATAGGGGAGCACCAGTGCTGGTATTCTAGAAGAGTTGAGCTCTCTCAAGTCCTTACACATACTTTCATTTCTTCAGTAGCATTTTACCTTCAATTTTAATTATCAGGGGAAGAAAATCACTTAACCGCTTAACTTAAACCATTGTAGTATCACATAAAAAAGATCTTTTTGAGTTCTACAGTTAGAAGCTAAAGCGCATTCTCTCTTTATTCACAACAAGGAGGTTGAATGCATTCTGAAATGATCATTATTCCTTTTTTGTCTTTCCTCTTCTCCCCCAAAATTATACAAAATCAGGTCTTTTATAGTCTTCCTCATTGAGAGTTATCATCTGTATTTTATTCCACAAGTATTCCTTCTCCTTAGCTCCATTTATTCTAACTTTTCCCTATGGAAGGATATTGAATAATCTGCTCTATTTCTATAGACACCAACCTAAAGGGGGGGAAAAGGACAAAGAAAGAGATATACAAAATTAATCTCAAGGCTTGAATTCTCTCTCTTTACCGGATGAGATGGCAGACTTAATTGAAATTTTTATTAACACAATTTAGAAGGAGAGAAAATACTGTGAAAGGGGTGGAAGAAAAAAGAATGAGGAGACAGTCATTATAGGAAGCACTTCAATATTATTTCTGAGGGAGGGGGAATGTTGAGACACTCCTTGACCTGGTAGACGTTCGACCTGAAGATCTGCAATTGGCGAAAATGCACTCACTGTCAATAAAATAGGCTCCTAAAAAGAATCTGTAACTACAAGATTTCCATTTTACTAACAGCACATTTGTAAGCAGAAACAATAGTGCATTGGGTTGTTGTGTTTCCAGTTTTTATATTTATTTGGAGTTATAAAACGAGAAAAATGTGCTTGCATTAAGAATGTGCATTCCAGCTTTTCAAGCTTGGAGCTTATTTTAATGGCCCAGCTGGTGAAAATGGTGACAGCTTTCATTCTGTCTGGTGGGTGCACCATACCTGCAGATTTGTCAGGCATTCCCCACTATAAGAAAGATTAACTTCACTTCTTCTGACTCTTTACTGGGTCTGTTCTCCAGTGGAAAACTGACTGAGAGAGAGGCTTTGTGGAAATGGAAAAACAAGTCATGTGGCCAAACGCATTGCTGGAGCTCTGCCACGCGGATTCTCTGATGGGAGAGGATAAGGTCTGGGATCTGCCTCACATGTTTCAGAGATTAACAATTCCTGTAAAGAACCTGGCCCAGTAGGGAGCATCAATAAATGTTAATTATATAGGACTGAGAAACACTGAAGATGCCTCAGCAGATCCCGACATCTGTGGTTTAGTACCTTCATCAGCACGATTTATGACATAGTATCTGAAGGATGCTGTGTGCCAAGGGCTGAGGCTATAGGAAGACACATTAAATAATGTATTTCTATATGACTCACAGCTGATAAAAGACTTTGTTATACTTTCATCATTAGGCCTTCATGAAGCCTTTGGGAGGCAGGCAAGGATTACTAACCCCGTTTTACAGATGAGAAAGCTGGGGCTCAGAGAAGGTATCACTAGCTAGTACGTGGCAGAGCTAGGATTTATAATCAAAGTCTTCTAACTTCTTTCTACTATGTCACAGTGTCTTTACAATTTGAGTGAAAAAAAGTGTGCCTGTTTGTGTATGCTTGCACACTAACATATTAAGTGTCACAGGACTGTAACCAAAACTTGTGATTTGGAACTTGAGAAGCTAGCGTGGGCAACAAAACCTAGGGAAGATTCACGACGTGGTCTGGACGTGAACCAACTGTGAGTAAGACCGGGAGGAGTGACCAGGGAAGGGGTCAAGCAGGGAGAGTGGCGTGAGCAGTGGCTCAGTGGTAAGACTGCATGGCTTGTTTAGGAAACAGTGAATAGGTGAGGCTGGCTGGAAGTAGTTTAGTTTAGTTCATGTAATATTTTAAGTGCTAGGCTGTGGAATTGTCATTTTAGCTTATTGGCAATGATTTACTGGAGGTTTTTGAAAAGAGGGGTTAACTTGGGATGAACATTCCATTTAAGGTCACATGAGATAGTTGGTTTTCTTGGACACTTTTCACATTGGGGTATATCCTGATTACTTAGCCTCTCAATAGCACATGCCTTTGACAAAGGGAATGGAATGAAAAATCAGAAGATTGAGGCTCATAATGGCTCCTGATTCATATGGTGGGTTGGTTGTCTGTTCATTTACTTACTCTATTCAAAAAGCATGTACCTTTTAATTTACAGGTTCTGCTCTAGCTGTTATCTGGTCCTATAATGGGGAATGTAGATGAACAGAAAACTTCGATAACTAATAAAAAAAGGTCACTAAGATTTTTATGTACCTCCCTCTCTCCCTTTACCCCCACTTTGAACTGTCTGGGTTTAACTGTTTGAACTCTGTTTCTTTTGGCTACAGAGACAGAAAAGTCTCCTTTTTTTAGCATCATGTATTTTATGAGTTTAATTTAGAAAAAAGTATGCCCAAGTGACATCATGTCTGAACGGTAGGAGAGAAGAAACCTAAAACCTCAAATCTGGGTAAAGTTCTATTAGCCCGGATCTTGGAACAATAAAAGACTAGTACAGTTCCACCAAATTATGTGTCATGCCCAGTTGGCATTGCATTCCAGTTGGGTTGAACCCTTACAGTAGCTTCTAATTCTTATTAAGGTGTTCTGATTACTGTTCTTTATTTTTAGGCAGGTATTAGTTTGATATATGAATAGTTAGACTTCTTGTAACAGAAAAACAACCCTTTGCATTTTCCTGTTGCCATTAGGTCCTAGATATTACAGATCTCGCAAATTATGGCATGGATGCACCACAGAAGATCTTGGAAAAACCTCTTTTGCCGGACTCAGAGAAAGACTGGTTAGGTCAGTTCAGGCAACATTCATTCAAGGTTTTATGGTAATATATTGTCTCTGTGGATAATCCAAGCTCAGAGGGAGAGGCAGATGTGCTGAACCCACATACAGAATATCTCTAACTATCTAGACGTAAGTACATGTTGTTAAGACAATAGATGAGTGATCAGACTTATTTGAAGGCATCCCTGGGTGAGCGGCTGCTTCGTTTGGTGTTTCCTAGCTGCTCGCTGCCTTGAACACATCCAGTATTTGATCACATCCAGCATTTGTGTAGGACTAGTGGTCTTCCTCCTGTACTCCCAGAATTGTCAGGCACACTTCTTATCATCATTCTTATGTTTGTCACCTATTAGTATTTTTTAACAGACTGCTTATATTTTTTATTTTTTTTATCGTGGTAAGAACACTTAATGTGAGATCTACCCTCTTAAGAAATTTTAAGTGTACAATACAGAACTGTTAACTGTAGGCACAGTGTTGTGCTGCCGAGCCCCAGGACCAGGACAATGAGTACATCTTGAGTAACTGAAGGTGTATACCCACTAATTAGCAGCTCCCCATTTTGCTCTCCCTTAAGCTCTGGCAACACCAGTCTATTCTCTGCCTCTCAGAACTTGACCATTTTATAGACTTCATATAAATCGACTCATTTTGTCCTCTGTGACTGGCTTACTTTACTTAGCATAACATCCTCAAGGTTCATCTATGCTGTTGCACATGGCAGAATTTCCTCCTTTGGTAATGCTGAGTAATATTGCATTTTATGTACTTACCACATTTTCTCTTCTTTTTCTTTTTGTAACGTTTTATTTTGATATCATTTAAAACTAAAAAAAAAATGCAAGAGTAGTACAGTAATCCCGCTTATTCTCTTTACACTCATCCAACCATTGTTAGTGTTCTGCCCACTTATTCTTGGCACACTGCTCTTCAAACACACATTTTAGCCATTTGAGAGTAGCTTACAGAATCATGCACTTTTATATCTAATTATTTTTTGTAGATGTCCTAAGAGCAAAGACATGTTCTCACATAACCATCGGACAGTTATCAAAATCAGGACAAAATTTTCCTTTGGCAAAATTTTTTAGTCTGGTCTGGTGGGTTTCATCAGCTGTCCTTTTCAAACTCTGTTCTGGATCCAATGTAAGGATCATTTATTGTGCTTAGTTATGTCTAGAATGTCCTCTATTTGGGGACATTCCTCACCCTTTCTTTGTCTTTCATGACTTAATATTTTGTGTGTCTGTGAATGTGTAATGTTTTATATTTTTACTGAGATAGAATTGTCTTATAACATTGTGTTAGTTTCAGATATATAGCATTTATATGTTGCAGTTGAACACCACCATAGCATTAGCTAACACCTCTGTCAGGTTGTATCACCTAATTCTTTCTTTCTTTAAACCACATTTTGTTTCTCCATCCTTCTGTTGATGGACATTTAGGTTGTTTCAACATTTTGGCTATTATAAATAAAGCTGCAGTGGATAACTCGTTGAGATCCTGATTTAAGTTCTCTTGGATAAATACCTAGAAATGAGATGTGTCATCAGATGTAGTTCTATTTTTAGTTCTTTGAGGATCCTCCTTTACTGTTTTCCATCATAGCTATACAATTTATATTCCCATTAGCAGTGTATAAAGGTTCAATATTCATACCTCTTTGCCAACACTTCTCTCTCTCTCTCTCTCTCTCTCTCTCTCTCTCTCTCTCTCTCTCTTTTTTTTTTTTTCGATAATGGCCATTCTGACTGGTGTGAGGTGATCTCATTACGGTTTTGGCTTGTATCTCTATGATTAGTGATGCTGAGCATCTTTTATACACTGTTTTCCATTTGTATGTCATCTTTGGAGAAATGTGTATTCAAGTCCTTTGCCCAATCTTTTACCAGGTTATTTTTATTTTAATTTTTGCTCTTGAGCAGGAGTTCCTTATATATTTTGGATATTAACCCCTTACCAGATATACAGTTGGCAAATTTTTCTCCCATTCCATAGGTTACCTTTCTACTCTTCTTTTCTGTGCAGAAGCTTTTTAGTTTAGTCCAGTTTGTCTGTTAAATTCCTAAACATGAAGAACTAGTTCAAGATCAATATAGCTTCCTTTTTGAACTCCCCTGCAATGAGCAGTGGTTTAAAGACAGCAGAGCATGCCTCCAATGAGCGTTATGTATAATTCAGGTGATTAGCATGTACCTGGTAAGAGAAATTCCTCTGTATCTAATCTGCAATCAAGCAGATCCAAGAGAGCTACTTTCTTGGTTTTCTTTGCTGCCTTCTGGAGTGAAAAATTCTGGTTTACTCGCTTTGTCATTTGTTACTAGATTAAGTGGACTGGTTGGAGCTCACTAATCGGTCATTCCGAAAGGCTTTCAGAACAAACGCCTTCTTTCCCTGTAGCGCCTGCTGTCTGTGCTCTGCAGGGTGAGCCGCTCACTACCTGCTTCTCGGCGCATGCATTGTTGTGCATGAAGTAGGTGACTCAGATGGCAGTTGTCACCATAGTATAAACAGGACACGTATTGGTTTCTTAAAAGATAATTATAAAAATTGTTTAGTTTTTTATGCCTTAAAACTAAGCATTGACTTATAATGTTTTCATTTATTATTTCATGTATGTATAACTGGTTAAAGTCCTTTCTGTTATTATAGTAATAGAAGTGGTTAGAGTCATTTCTGTGTGGTTTTGATCTTCAATTTTGTCATCTGTTTCTTTGTGTAGTCACAGAAATTTGTGAATTCTAACTGGCAGCTCTTCCAAGGTGGTGTCTCGCCTTCAAATGCTAGGGCAGCGGTTTAGTTCTAGTTCCGTGCTTGACAGGACAGCAGGCAGTTCTCAAAGATGATGGAGAAAAGGGCCTGAGAAATTTGGTGGAGTTAGTTTCCCTGCAAGGTTTCTGACCAAATGCCTCTCAGAAAACAGCATTTCCTTAAAAACTCTTGAGATTCCAAAAAATATCCCTAACTCTCTTTTCCTCATTATTTTTCCTACAAATGGCAGGAAATTAGACTTAGGGGTGTTTTGTGCCTCCGGGAAACCCCTCTTTTGTGGCCAGTCACACAGAACCCCTGAGCTCTGCGTGTCTGTGTGGGGAAAGACAGGCGCTCAGGACAGCATTAAGGTGGGGTGCCCCAGTGGTCCAGGCATCTGGTCACAACCCCTCCGTAAAGACATCATTCCCTCGTGTTTTCCCGTGGAATCTGAGGGAGTTCTCTACGTCCTCACATCTCAGGGAACCTGCCTGGAGTCGCCAGAGAGACCTAATTGTTTCAGGACCTCGTTAGACCTGTTCCCGTTAACTTGAAGGAATTGGTGCATGTACTCAGAATGACTGCGTTAGGCAGAAAATGACCTCTAAGGGTCTGGTGTGGATGTCAGTGAAAACGGTGGAGTAAAGACCTCTGTAAATGCTGTCACCCACAAAAGCAGTGGAAAAATTGGCAAAATAGGCCAGAATTAACTTTTTCAGAGCTCTAGAAGTTAGCTAGTCTTGTAGCAATCTGGGGAGCATCTATTCAGGACAAATGAGTGCACCCTCGGTAGCAGCAGGAAAGCTGGCTTCATGGCATTTTCACCTGCCCTGTACCCACCCCTCCTTCTCCAGTTCCACAGTAGCCTTGAAAGCCAGTAACTCCATGATCACAGTGAGCACCCTCAGCCTGGCGGCCAGTGGAGGGAGCAGAATGGAACTGAGGTTCCTTCCAAGCCCCTCTTCCTCCTTCTCTAACTAGATCAAGCTGCAGTGTACCGTAAGATTTGAGAACTATTAGTGCAGAAGCTGATTTCAAGTCTCTGTTACGGAAATGTACACCATTAGCTGTTAGCAGAATCTGGGATCACTCTGGACAGTACACGGCATAGGACTAGGGCTCATCTGCCTCAGTGAGCCGCCGGAGCCCATGAGAAACTAGGCTGCCTCTCACTGGGGCCTTGTTAATGCACCACAGTGAACTGGAGGGATAGTCTCCAATCTGGCTTTGCTTAAGTAGTCTCTGTTTTTATGTAAAGTTTCATAATAGCTTCAGTAAGAAAATATTACAGTAATTGGTTTCACTTCATGTAATTGTGTAACAGAACACTTACCAAGTGTGTTAGTTTACCACAGAAGCGACCATACCTCTTACTGAGTCACCAGCTTAATCCCTGTGAAGCTCAGGTCTTTGTGGAAGGTGTAGTCAGACAGCTAAGCGAGGGTGGTCAATGCTGGCGAGAGGTGAAGCTAGCTTAGCCTGGGGGGCTGTGGTATAGCATCGGACGGAGCTGCCTTATGTACCCTTTCAAAGACAGTATGTTGAGGCGTATTTCCTTGTGTGAACATGTTATACATCAGTGCTGTGCATACAGTCGGCCGTGATGACTACTTTCATTTCAGCTCTTCACATTTTTAATTGTTGCTGTGATTTTTCAGCCCTGTCTAAGGGAAATCAGTGTGACTCATGCACTTGGTAGTTTTGTGGCACTGATCAATTACCCTCATTGATGTGGAAACTGTTGTCCATCTGGATGTTTGATTATTTGGAGCACCAGGGAATAGATTTTTGAAAGCCTAATTTTTCTGATGATACTTGGTGCTTTTGTTACATGTGTTGTGGAACTTGGCCTCATCACAAAAGCCCTAAATTGTATGATGGTTGATCAGGGCCACCTCTCCATCTAAGAGGCCTTTGAGAAAACATTCTGTAGGATGATGGAGATGGGAAAAGTACTATGATCACATTTCCTGGTTAGCCCTCTGTGTTCCAGCAGATCTAAATTTAGACCATCTGTAAGAGTTTGCTGTTCTTTACAACTTTTTTCTCTTTGTTTGGAAAGTAACAGTCTTCCATTGTAGAAAATTTAAAATGTAGACAAAAATAATGCATCAAAGGGCCATAAGATGGGCATGTTTTAAATCTGCATTGGTAATATTTCATGTTCAGTTCTGTTCACTGTCATGTTACCTCTCAATTTGTCCATTCATTTTATGTTTATTTCTTTAATCAGAGCCCCATTTAAAAATCTACTTTCATATGCTTAAAGATTGTTACCATCAGGAGGTCTATATTAACTCAGTCAAATTTGGTTTGATTGAGAAAAGGTTGACAATATGGGGATTTTAAATATGCTTTGCAAATCAAAAGCGTTTTCCTTTGAGAGGAGACTGTCATCTCTGTACCATGTTGTGCAGGTGTGTGGACTGGGTTGCAATACACATTGTAATGTGCATTGCAAGAGAGGGTGACCTGGGACAGAGCACATCTCAATACCAGGGCTATTGATACACTTACCTATTGCTTCCTAAGCTAAATGGTAAGTCTTTGAAAGCAGAAACAACATCTTTAGTTTTTGTTTTCCTTCAGCACCTCAAGTTTAGCATGATGAGTGAATACTTAATAAAGGCAACTTTGGGGCTTAAACAAGTGGTTTGGGTTTTATCTCCTATGGCTGTGGCGAGCATCAGAGGCATTTTTCTAGACTGCTCACCTTGTCTAGGCAGCCTTATTGTGGTTAAGTGGATCTAGTGAATTGTTCTTAGTCCTAACTCTGTTGGTGTTTTAGATCCCTTGGGGGTCTATGAAAACCAGCTCCACTGGGATGAGGTTTTTGGGTAGTGTCAGTTTGTGCATCTGAGATGAATTTAATTCAGCTTATCCAAAAAGAAACTTGTCCAAAAAGCATAAAGGTGATAAGTTTTAGGTGATAATTAAAGCAAATAAATCAGATATCTAATTAGATTGCCAAATTCCACAAAATGTGCATGCTGAAGAGTAGATTAACGTACATGCAATCTGTGGCCCAATCCTTAAAATCTAGCCTTGGAGATTTAAAAGTGATTCTAAATTAAATTCTTTGCAAATACTTTGTACTTGCAGAGGCAAAGAGTTGTAAATTTACTTAATGGGAGAAAATTCCTTTAGAATGAGAACTCCAAAATACAGAGCACAATTTCCTATTTAAAAAGTCCTCACTTGTATGGTAAGTGATATAAGATAAAGATTTAAAAAGAAAGCTCTGCTTACCAAGTGGGTTGGTTCTGAAGGAGATGCCCAGATGCAGCTGTTCATAGAAAATGAAGCCTCCGTCCTTCCTGGTGAAATAGCTATTGGGGAATGACATTGTCACAGGACCAAAGCAGAAAGTGTCAGCAGGATGACAGGGTATGAATTTGGCAGGGAGCTCGCCACCACGTAGGGTGGTCGGCCGTAGCTTTTTCACAGGTTAGCCTGACAGGTCATCAGTGAGCCAGGAGGATAAACAACCTATAAAAAGTGGCTGCGCTGTGAGGAGACTCGGGGTCTCATGTGGTCTCGTGTCTTCCTTCTACTTGCTGTGTGGATATAACTTCATTGGGCTTCACTTTTCTTATCAGTGTCAGGACAGGTCGGTATAAATGTCACCATAGATCTCCAGCTATCATGCTATGATGTTATTGGCTGTAGTGGTGTTTTTTAATTTATTATAATGCTACAATTTTAAACACAGTATGTTCAAATGGTGCCTTTAATTCCCAGTCTGTTTTCTGTGTAAACCCAAAAATTGGAGAAAAATAAATTTTAGATTAAATACCATACACTTGAGAAGAAAGCTTATCTCTGTCGCTTTTAAAGAGAATATCATTAGCAAATAAAATGTTTTTGTTTATTACACATCTTAAAAACTCTTTAAATATTGACAAGTATGCGTGTCCTATTTCATGTTAAATACATTTTAAATGTTGATTCAGAATATATATTTGAGATTCACCACCTACTACAACAAATGGAAGCATTTTATGTTGATATTTAGTAAGTGGAATAATATAATTAATTAATTTTTGCTGGTTTCTGCAAATAATGTAAGAAATGAGAGAGGTGTTTTGGCTTCTTAGAGAGTCTTATTACAATGTAGCTGAAGAACTTGATTCAAAAGTACAAGGAAGGAATCTGCTATGTTATTTTACATATCTTAGGAACCCCTATTAAGTGAGTAAATTTGGTCTGCTTGCCAGAATTATTAAAATTTATGTGGAGTGATGCAGAAGAAGTATGTGACTGCAGAATGAATGACCTCTGTCATTGTCCTTAAAGATCGTTTGCTTTGGTCAGTATATGTCTTCTGCAGTCATTGCTGCACATCAGTATAACTTAGCAAAGGACAATTGATTCCCTTGTAATCACATTTTTTAGCTTGATCTTAGATGATTTTGTTTTACACTAGTAGTCATTGCTTTCATTTAAAAGTGGCAACTATCCCTCTAATCAACTATTATGTACCTCATGAGTGATTCCACTAAAGAAGTACAAAACTGAGGTCAAACTAAATTCAGGAAGGTAGAGGAAGGGAAAGAACTTCTGACATGCACTACGAAGGTCACACACATTTGGGTCAGACTTGCTGTGTGGTTATTGTCTGAGGGAGCACCCAGTTCTGGGAGACCTCCGTGAAGTTCACAGTCATACTCAGGCTGGGGTTATGGGGAAGTGACACGTCTTACAGATGAATCTGAGATGTTGAAATTCAGCTCACTAACACCCATCCCTGAATTTGTCTCCTTAACTGTACTTTTGCACTCACAACTGAATTAGGCCAGCTTCCGTTGTTGACCTTTTATTTCCAAGTGTGAATAAGGCAGAAAGTGCTCGGGTAAAATGTTCTACTTAGCATGAGAATGAGCCAACTGAGTTTTAGACATTCAGGTATATTGAGGCAAGTGATATACTGAAGTGCTTTTCAAAAATTTGTTTGGCTTGTTAGTAGGTTTGTGTGAAAAAAAAAGTCTTCTGTTCTATTGGTTTTGAGTAGGAAATGAGATTTGAAAGGGCTTTTCAGCTGAACAGCTTCAGACAAGCCTGTCAATTCAGTTTTCAGCTCTTAGCCTGCACCTGTGAGCCTTTTGAAAGCAGTTAATATTGATCACAATTTTCTTTACATTTTTTAATTAGTTCAATTTAAGAAGGAAGACCTATAGCTTATTTTGTGGAGCATTTCTGTCATTTACTCTCTCCAAGGGGAAGTAGTTGACAACTTTTGAAATTTGCCTATATTTCAGGCTTGGAGTTGAGAGAAAACTGGGCTCGGAGGCAATTTAAAAAAGTTCACATTGAAGCCCTGAGGGTTGTCATCTTTTCTCCATGCAGCATATTTACACTGTCACCTCTTACTGGTTGCAGCCTCGGATAAATCTCCAGACTAGATAACTAAGATTGAGCATTACAGGGTCTCTAGAAGGAATCCTAACATTGAAGCATTCCCATCCTGGGAAATGTCAGCATACTTGCATCTAAGTTTCAGCTGCCCTACAGGCTTTAGGTGAGGGATCAGGGTGTGGACATATTTGCATACTATTATGGTTTTGCATACTATGAAGGTCTAATATCACTGATATCAAAGTTGCTAATGTGTGACCTTGCCTTGGCTTAAACTCCAAGCAGGGCCCGCCTGAGAGCAGTAATGGGAAGATGGAGTTAAACTTGGGTCAGGTTGAAGTTTACACATAAGCGAAGTTTACACATAAGCGAAGCTTCACCCCTTCACTGGTTTGCAAGTGCAGCCTGCATGCGTGTTGCTTCAGATCACCTCTGCAAATGTAGCTTGGCCTGCTGATAAGGAGCTCGGGATTGCTGGTGAATCTCATGTACAGTCTGATTTGTTATGTGCTGTGAGTGGAGTTGAGTTTCATTATCTGTGGGTATCTGGTTGGATGAGATGATGATCATTACACAGAATCATGTAGGCCTCACAGTCTGTGGAATAGCTTTGCAGTGATGGGCTTAGTGGTGGTGGTTTTGACCTGCAATCCTTGTTTAGGTGCAGGTACAGGTAGAGAACAGTGTTCGTTTTTTCAGTGCACATATCTTTGCTAAGAAAACAATCTACAGTTTTATAGAAGTTTCCCTTTTTATTTGTAGATATAATACTTTGCCAAGCAGAAGAACTCTGAAAAATTCAAGATTAGTGAGTAAGAAAGATGACGTACACGTCTGTATCATGTGTTTACGTGCCATCATGAATTACCAGGTATGTTTGTTTCTGATCCCTTAAAAAAATGTGAATCCATCAGACCAAGATCTTGTTCTCTTTGGTTTCTTTGTATTAATTGAATTTAATACCAAGATTTAACGAGACTGTACTGAAAAAGAAAGGACTAGTTCATTCCAATGTTGAAGATTTCACGCATTGTCTTCCTATTTTAATTAGCATTTATATTTTATGATGTATTTAAAGGGAAGATATTTTTCTCCTACAGTGACAAACTTGTCTAGGTTACTTGGTAAATGTTTGTGACCATTAAAGACAGTGCGAGCCTCTGGTTGTGGGAACAGTGGAGCAACTTCAGAACATCACGAGGGAATGGACTCACATACTGGGTGGCTCAGTGTTTCTCTAGGGGTTGTGTGGTGGACTTACAGTCACTGTCTGTTGGACTTAGTGGCTCTGAATCTCTGTGAGAAGCACCTGGAAGTTTCATTATGAAAGGTGCCGGTTCCTCCTCCATGTGGCTGAGATGCAGGTCACCCCTCACTCTGAGAAGCTCTAGGAGAGAGACAGTACAGCATGCAGGTTGGCTTAATCCCAACGGCAAAGTGCAAGTTAGAGCCTGGAGTATCTGATTTAATGAGATAAAAATTATAGTCAGATAAACAAACTGGGAATGAGAACTAGAAAAACACAATTCAAATGTAGAAATAGGATTTGATTTCCATTGACATGGATACTACAAGTAGAAATGGAAAAGAAATACACAAGTAGAGGATCAATATTAGAGTTTGAACCCAACATAAGGGTGCTGAATTGAATTTAAGAAGGGGAAATGCATTTATTCTTTCTTTCAATCAACTTTTTAATTTTTTGAGCATTGCCAGATAAGCACAGGGAAACCGTTATTAAATACATAGGTGCCCTGGGGAACCTTACTTCCTAATGAGGGGGGACAGATGATAAACAGATTTGACAAAATATATAGTGTTTCAGATAACAATGATGACATAAACTGAAAGCAAATGCAGAGGGCTTTTAAACCTATTAATTTAAACCTCAAACCATCCTGTGAGATTGGTAATATTACTCTTCCCATTTTACTGGCGCAGAAACTGAGACGCAGAGCAAGTTAAGTAATTTACGTGGTAGAGTCAGGTTTGAACCCAGGAAGACTGGCTTCAGAAAACTAAGTACTGTAGGAAAAGTAATCAGAGAGAGCAGTAGGAAATGCTGAAAATGTGTGTTCAGGTTTAAATAGGCCAGCCAGACAAATGTTGTGGAGAAAATAACATTTAGTAAGGACTTGAGTGATAAAACAGGTAAGGGATATTAAGGAAAGGAGATTCTAGGCAGAGCGAAGGGCAAGTGCAAAGGCCCGAGGCAGGAATAAGTCTGATGGGCTCAAGGCACAGAAGGGAGGCCAGGTTGGCTGGATCCGAATGAGTAAGAAAGAAGAGTTAGAAGATGAAATCTGAAGTGGTAGGGTTTTGTAATAAAGCCAGTGTAAGGACATTGGCTTTACTAGGAGTGGGAAGCTATGGAAAGCTGTTGAGGAAACAGGTGACATGATCTGACCCTTGATTTTAACATGGGCACTTTGGCTTCTGTGTTTAGGATTGACCTTGTGGGGTGGGGGCAAAATCAAAGAAGGGCGGGCCATTTAGAAGGCTGTTATATTAATTTAGGTGCATGTTGATGGTGGTATGGACCAGGATTATAGGAGTAGAGATGATGAGAGGTTGCTAGATTCTGGTTTTATCTTGATGGTTCAGGCAGAAGCACTAGGTAAGTGGTAAGGAGTGGAGGGTGCTCCCCGGTGTTTGTGTCGGGCAGCGGTGAGATGGAATTGCTGTTTTCTGAGACGGGAAGGCTGCAGGATGAGCAGATTTGGGAGACAGGTTCACGAGTTCTGTTTTAGGGATGTTACCTTGGAAATGTCCATAGGCATCCAAATAGAGATCTTAATTAAATAGGTGGTTGGATATGCGAGTCTGAAGTTCAGGGCAAAGGTCTGGGCTGGAAATACAAGTTTTGGGAATTAAGAGATGGTATATAAAGCCAAGGGGTGAAATGAGACCAACAGGGGCAGACAGAGAAGCAAAGAGGTCCAAAATATGAACCCTGAGGTACTGAGTTTGGGTGTCACAGAGATGAGGAAACACTAGCTAGAGAGACTGAGAACTAGCCAGGGAGGCAGGAGCCCAGTACAGGAAATGTGTCAAGGAGAAGAGAGTGCTTAGTCTGGCCCGCGCCGCCACTGAATCCAGGGGATGCGGAGAGCGAACTGGCCGTTGGCCTTAGCAGAATGTAGGTCATTGGTGATTTTGGCAGTTTCGTTGGGGTGGTGGGGATCAAGTGCCTGATTGCAGTGGCTTTGAGACAACAGTGGGAAAGAATCGGAGACAGTGAGCGCGGGGAGGTTTGCAGAGAAATGAGGCAACAGGTGGACACAGGTCGTAGGATCAAGAGAGCTTCTGTTGCTTTTATTGTTTAGGATAAGAGAATTTGCTTTGTGTTTTTATGCTAATGGTAATGAATGAGAGAGGGAAAATGATGATGAAGAGGGATGGTAGAATTGCTGGAGCATCTGATGTCGTTGAGTAGGTGAGAGAGCATGTGACCGAGGACGCAGTGGAGCGAATAGCCTGCAGTCAGAGCATGGGAGAGTTCGTCTTTAGGAAGAGGTGAGGAGGTGAGGTGAGGGGGTGAGGTGAGGAGGTGAGCCACAGGTCCTTGTGGGTGGCTCAGTGTGGCCGCGGGAGCTTTTGGAAGCTTTCTTCTGATTGCTTATATTTTCTTAGTGTAACTGAAAATAAGCTCCCGAGCTGACAGTGAGTTTGAAGAAGGAATAAATTCCTCAACTCAACAGAATCAAGAATGATTCTTGAGCCTGTAATTGAGCTTGCTTCTCTTTACAGAAGGATAAGGTAACATGCCTCAGAGCAAGGCAGGTTTTCCTAGGCTCTTGGCCCTGATAGCCACTGCCCAGACAAGGGATTCACACTGGTTGTCAACTCTGGCTGCACATTGAAGTCAGCTTCAAAAAAATTCAGACATCCAGGCCACAATCCTTGGGAATCAGAATAAATTGACCTGGGGCAGGCCCTGGAGAATCAGTGTTTTGCTTTGTTTACTCTTCCAGATGATCTTAATGAGGAGCTAGGATGGAGAATCACTGGGCTGGACTCTTTTCACCATTTAAATAAAGAGAAACACACAGTTCGTTCATGAAGAATGGGAATGTGGTCCCTTGATAATGTCATGAGTCCTAAAATTTTTCACAGAGAAATACATTCGGACACTGACATACTAGAGACATAAATGCATGCATGATGGTGTACATTGCACTAGGTAGAAACTTCAGGTTTTTGTTTTTCATCAGTGCAGTCCCTTAAATTCATTCCTGATGCTCTATTTTTTTGCACATTCGTTTCAGTATGGCTTCAACATGGTCATGTCGCACCCACACGCTGTCAATGAGATTGCGCTGAGCTTGAATAACAAGAATCCCAGGTAAGTTTGCTTTGTAATGTGCAAGTCTACATCTAGGGAAAGCAGAGAGCTAGTCAACACTGAACCAAGGTAGAGTTTGTAAACTTTGAAGTGTGACTCTGAATGAAGATTGCCAGCAGGCTTCTTGGTTTTGTGAAGTTTTCTTTTCCTCCAAGTTATGTTGTTACATGTGGCAGAGTGAGCAACTGGTGACAACTCTAGCCCATAGCTGTTCTCTTTGCTTTTATTGCTTTTAAGACTTCGTTCTCAGTGTCCTTGAAAACTTAGCAAACTTGGGTAGAGTGCCTGAGGTTGCCAGATTATTAGGCCTGGGGACAGGAGAGCCTGGATACAGATTTAGCCATACCCCTTGTTACTGGAAAGCTAACTAAGACCACTATCCCTTGCTCACACTTCACTTGTTCTTTTTACATATGCAGCATTTATTAACAAATGAAAAAAGAAACAACAAACGAGAAAAATAACTGCATGCAGGTTTCATTTTATATTCACTTTCCTATGAAGGCCGGTGCCAGTTATTATTTGCATGGCAGATTACCTCTAGGAACCTGTCATCCTCAGTTTATTGTAGTTACTGTAGTGTGTTTTCCATTCTGGTGAGGTGTTCTGCATTTCACACGGGTTATTCCCTCTGATCAGATACCTCTGTATAGACTGTGTATCTGAAAACAGTTAATTCAACTAAAAAATCTGATTATAAATTAGATCTTTTCTGACTAAGAATGCACTGCAAGCCATAAAGTCCTATTTAAAAGCCAAATGTTACTATTTCATCTTCCCCTGATGAAACGTTTTGCAACTTTATGGTCACTTCTGTAGTTTACTAGAATCTCAAGGAGTCATGCTTCTTTGTCCCCACCTTCCACTGCAGGGAAGTCATTCTTCACTTTTCTTAAAACAATGGACATTGTGAATTGTCAGAATGGTCTTTGTTTAGCACTTGGCAATAGCTTTTATTCCAAGAAGATGAAATACTGAGGTGATTTTATTATGAAGACACACAATACTGTCTTTGACTTTGTATTTGAAAACTTAGGATGTATCTCTTAAGGTTCTGCTTCTAAAAATATTTCATTCAAGTTTTACTTTGAGTCAGAGAAAATATTCTTGTATTAGCACAGTTGTAGTCTGTTTCAGGTCTCCTGTATTCAAAGAAGAAATGATGGAGACTTGTGTTGTCACAGATTTTTGTGGAGCCATCTGCAAATTAGCAGATTTGAAATACAGGACACCAATTTCACTTGATTTTGAACTCTCCTGGCAAATATTATATATCTGACTCTTAAACCAGAGAAGATACTTAACCAACGAGTTATTTTCCTGAATATGCCCATTTCCTATTGACTTTAGCTCATCAGGAAAACTTTTCCAACTATATTGTATGGAGTCATCTGTTGATAGGACTACAAGACTAACCCTCCCAGAATTCATTTTCATGAGTGAGCAATTTGCAGTTTGGGGAGTGGGAAATCTGCCTTCCAAATGTGTTACCCTAGATAAATCACATATATAGAAGTTAGTAAATGTTTTAAAATGTACTTTAATGAAACTATATACCTTAGTTAGTAAAACTTGAAAAAAACCTACACGGACAAATATTTTATTATCATATCCATATGGGAAGGAAGGAAGAACAGCTGATTCATCATGTCACTTTCACTGATTTGTTTTTCTTTTTTCTTCTTATTTTGATTTTGACAGAACAAAAGCCCTTGTGTTAGAACTGTTGGCAGCCGTTTGTCTTGTCAGAGGCGGGCATGAAATCATTTTATCAGCATTTGACAACTTTAAGGAGGTGGGTTACTCCATAGTTTTAAAAGAATGCTCACACGGCATCGTATATTTGGACATCTTGGAGCAGAATGATTTACCTTTCATGTGTGTTTGTTATCTTTTGTTATTGAGATATAATTTATAATTGAGATAGAACATCAGTTTCAGGTGTGCAGTGTAATGATTTGATCTCCATCTGCATTGCAAAATGATCAATTACCACAAAAAGTCTAGTTAACATCCATCACCATTGTTTATCTTTTTTTCATTCTAGGACCCAAGGGGTGTAACAGTTAATTTTCTAAGATGTCACTAAGGGAGAAGTAGTGAACTTAGTGTAAATATTTTAAATGGATGCATTAAGCTTTCATTGGGGTCTCATATCCAAGAAAAGTCAAACACTATTTGTAGGACTCATTTTCCTTTGGAGAGCATGGAATAGCTAGTTTGAAAACAGGTTTTGTTCAATGTATGTGGTTTTCGTAATGGTTGATTCTTGAGCATCCACCATGTAAATTTTATGAACTCTTTCATCATAGTTATTGTCCTCAAATCATATGTATTATGTCATTGCTTTTGCTGGGTGCTTTGAAAAACCTCAGATACAAGCACTGAGTTTAGCAGTTTGTTATCTTAACCAGGTGATCCTGTCATGGTAAACCAATGGACACACATGGTTGAAAATGGAAACTAAATAACTACAAAAGATGAAACAATGACACACAGATAATACGACACTAAGGATTCTGGCCCAAAGTATCACTACTTCACACCTAAAATAATAGCCAGTTTACCTTAGTGGTGGTGTGCAGCGTGAGATGGCCCAGAGGAGTGCCTGTTTGCCCCAAGTATGTTCCTAACTCAGGCTACTTGAGGTGGGACATAGCAAGAGTAATTGAAGGCACTTGGAGCTCAGGTTGCAGGAGGACTGTCAGCAGTTGTGCCTCATCCTGGCAACCTGTTTGATCCAAGATGCCTCTGTTTTAAGACCTAAGCTGGATTGGAATCCAAGTCTAAATTCTCTCTTATCTTTCCTGGGAGCCTCAAACCCAGCTAGTATTTGTTGAGTAACTACTTTATGCCAGGAGCCGTGCCAGGTATAAATATGAAATCATTTGGTTCTAGAAGAACATCTGAGACAAGTATCAATGTCTCCATGTTAGGGAAGAATAAAAATTCCAGATACGTCATTTGCCCATGGTCGCATAGCTGGGTGAGTGGTAGAGCCAGGATCAGGATTGGTCGCCTCCGACCCTGAACATGTGTTCCAGGTGACATGCAAGCCCTGTTGTGTGTGAATCTCCTAAGGGAAATACTGAATTAGGCCCTTGGACCCATTCGCCCACACCCTGCCTGCTTGAATGGACTCACTCCCCCAGCTGTCACAGAGTGCCCCCGAAACCTGCACACTGGCCGGGAAGCCTCAGATGTCCCTCTGCCCCTGTGTTGTTTGTGTACCTCCCTACCCCCAGTCGCTGCTTTAGGATTTTGATATTATTCATGTTGTTAATGCCAACCATGGATAGGACCAAATATTGTCTTTTTATCTGTTCAGCTTCAGTGATAATGAAAAGATATCTGGGTTCCAAGAAAATGATGAATGATAATGAATCTTTAAATTCATATTCTGGCTTCCAAAGCAAATGGAGACTTTAGAGATAAGAGTGTACGAATGCTTGTCTGTGAATGTTTTATGTATCATATATTAGTTTATTTACATTTCATTTATAAATAAGCTGACCATTTAGGTGGATAGGTCTAACATGAATGTGAAACAGCATGAGAGGCTAATATAGCTCCCAAATCCTTATCATTAGATCATATTTAAACATAGCCCATGCTACATCTTTTCTGCACTAAAAGCACTGACCTATAGAGTTATCAGTAACCCTTGTGATAATATAAGCTGTATTATAACAAACATCTGATTATACTTCAGGTCAAGTTATGTCCTAAAGTTATAATTTCATAGAATCAGTATTCATGAGATCAATGTTAATTTTGTCTTCTCTTAGGTAAGATAGAGTGCCTTTCTTATGCATAACAGACACATAATACTTGCAGAATTGAGTTTTAACTATCTGGTGTCAGAATTGTATATGACTTAGCCATTTAGGGCACAGTGTCCACTTGGCTGAAAAAGAAAGTAATCCTACCAAATCTAATGGCTGTAGTACTGAGAACTAAATTAATTTTGAGTTTGAATTTTTAGAGCCTTAACCAAAATCTGCCTCATTTCTATCATTACTCATGAGAGTGATGGGTGTTTGATTCTCCCTTGGACAGTCATTTATATATAAGACAAACTATGCCACAGTAGGGAAGAGGGGACAATACCTGGTTCTGGGTGTGGTCTTGGCCTGCATTGACCTCAAGCTGGGTGTCCATGTAGACAGACCGAGCAAAGGGTTTTCCTGAAAGCCATGTGAATGAGGACAGGGCAGGAGCGTGCCCCTGAGAAACTTTATTCTTACGGCTAGGCCAAAACAGCATCAGCCTATTTTTATGCTCAATGTTAGGGTGAAAAAACTGTTACTTGGTAATGGTCTTGTTTTTTCTTTTTTAAAATGTAATGCAAAGCCTTTTAAATCCCTTCCTTTCTCCTTGTGTCCCATTTCTATGTGAGCGGATTTTTCTCCCCCTCACACATCATAGCCAAGAGTATGTTGTTTAATCATTTCAGCAGAATTGTCAGTGGGCTTTTAGGGCGGTTTGGGAGCCAGCTGTTTCTGATCAGGAAATGTCCTCAGGCTCTCAGATGCTCTGCAGACAGGGTTTCGAGTAGCGCCTGGTGAGCCGCCCAGGGCGGAGAGGAGGGATCTCCAGAGCAGGTACCGGGCACTAGGCAATAGGGCCGAAGGGCCCTGCCCTCAAGAAGATTGTTTTTAAAGCTTTTTATCCCCTTTTGTAAGGTGGGATTCCATTCATCTGCTTAGGAAGGATGAAGGGTTTGTTCCTGTTTTCACTGGGGAGACAGGGCTGGGGGTAGGGGTGGGTTGAACATCAGGCATCAGTGTTTATTTCTGCAGGTAAAGTAATGTGCCTTAAGGCAGCTGGACTCTTTAAAGGGGCCTTGGTCAAGGTTAGAGCGCTGCCCAGCATACTGCAGCGTGGTGCCAGCTGCTAAACGGAAATTTAAGGACCGCATATCTGAAGTATATAGCAGGATTTTCACTCCCTCTACTTCTTGAGCGAACAAATCCATTCTGTCCTGTTTGACCACCACTGATTAATTCAGATGTAAATTAAAGGGAGGTAGCTTTTAGCTTTTGATAGGTTTCTATGTATGATCACATCAATTTCTCATATTTCAATTAGGATTCAGAAGCCAAACACATATTGGTTTTTTATGTTTTTGCAAAAAGCTTAGTCACATGTCTTATAATACCTGCAGTATATGGTTTAGGAAAGTGGAGAGTGCTTCTGATTTAATGGTATCCATGGGCAGGAAGAATATTAACCCAAGGCCTTTCTTTTGGTAGGTGTGCGGGTTTGGGCCTAAGCTTGGTGTCACTGGGCAAACACATACACCACTTCAATGCATGTGGTGATAAATGGGTTTTAATTACATAAATCCAGATAGTAAACTTGTGTCCAGCATAGTTTGTGACATGCCTGAAAATGTGGGTGTAGTGAGTAGATGAAGAGTGAAGCATTCAGTCAACCATTAGGCTCCTTGAATTATTTTCTCTTAAAAAAAATTTTTTTTTAAATGGAATTAATACATCTAGTTTTGGCATTGAAACATCTCATGAAAATTTTTGGTCCTGAATTGAGCACCAACGTGAGGACAAGGAAGTCATCTATTTTCCTTTTATGACTAATTTAGCCATGAGGAAGGACATATTATTCATCTTCCCTAAATCTGATAATTTCTTAGTTGTTTGGCAATACATATTTTTGAGCATTTTGCTTGCCAGACAGAAAAAGGAAATTCATTTGGAAGTAAAGATCACTCTGTTGGGATTTGTCTAAATTCAGGTCCTGTTTGCAAGAGGGAGAAACTGACTGTAACATACAGAAGAAAGGGTTGTTGATGGGAAGGATGTCAAGAAATTCACAGAGTTGACAAGGAGCCTGGAGAAACGGGCCTGGAAAATGGACAGGCATTCCTGAGATGCGGCTAGACTCTCAGGCTGTGCCTTTGAAGCCTAACCACCAGGAATACTATTTGAGGGTCTGGTCTTGTTTCTTCTCTCAAATGGCATGGACCACGGCTGGCAATCTGTTGGGTCATAAAACTCTACATACTGGTTTAGGACGTCCACTAACCTCCATTTTTAGAATTAGAAACTCTGTATTTAATCCAGTTTTCCTTAGAATCCTTGAGGTCGTCTACCTAGACCTTGTTCTCTTCAACTTTTCTTATCTTCCTGCTTTTTTCCATTGTATTCTTTAATGTATCTGGGGAATTTTCTTTAAGAAAGTGTCTCCAAAAGTCTGGGGAAAAAGTGCTCCAAATGAAACCAAAGGGACAAAGTACCGAAGCCCCATAGATAGCACGACAGAATAGCCACCTCTGACATTGGTATAAACCCTCCCGAGGGCTTGGGGCTCTCAGCTCCCCGGGCTGCTGGGAGAGGCACCTGGCATTTGGCAGGACTCAGGACTGAATGTAGCTGTGTTCCCATCTGCTTCCGAAATGACAGCATCCGGCTTTAACACTTAAGCCTTATGCCTGAGTTTGGTTATTAGAGTCCCAGCTTCTTCCCACTTACGCCCTTCCAGTGCAGATAGGTGGAACCTGGGGAAATGAGGTGCTCAGGGCTCTCATGTGCAGTCACCCTTTGTTTTCACCTACTTCTAGAAGGCTTCCTAAGAAAGCTGGTGTGGTTTAGCTACTGAGCAACTGAAAGCACTCATGCTACTCATTATTAAGTTGAGAAGAAGGACTGTCAAATGTTATTTACAGGGGACCAAATTGGGTACGAAAGGGAGCAGACATCTGATGTGCTTCCGGCATCTCTCTGAGTTTAATTCCATCTAATTTAAGCTCTCGAACATTTAAGTGTGCAGATAATCAATCCAGCAAAAGTCCATCTGGACAACTCCTCAGTGGTAAAACTTTCGCAGAGTGAAGAGTACTTGCGTTTCTCAGTCTCTCACTGAACTGTGCGCAATGCAGTCTCTCAAACCTCAAACCTGGGAGCTGCAGTTCTACAGCAGGTGTTTACCCTCCTGGGCCAGAATCAGATTGATCTAATGCACTGAGACTCGTTTCTGGCCAGTTCATCTGTCTAGGATGAGGAAGCAAAGACACAGTAATTATTTTGGGGGCTGTTAATTAACGGTTGCAGTTAATTCTTGTGCATAACCAATTAGCCAAATGTATTTTTTTAGGCCAGGGATTCTGCAGGTTGGGAGGTCAATCCCTGGCATGGCAGGGATGGTTGTCCCTGCTCCAGCATGCCTAGGGCCTCATCAGGGATTCATTTGGAAGCTTCTTCACTCATGTATCTAGTTTCGGAGCTGTGATGGCTCAAAGGCTGAGCTCAGAGGATCTGTCAGCCAGAGGGCCTCCGTAGGCCGCCATGTGGCTGGAGCTTCTCAGAGAATCACAGCTGGCTTCCAAGAGGGCGTGTCCACGAAGGAGCACTGGAGAGCAGGCGTTCAGCGAGACAGAAGTCACACAGGTCGTTAGTGTCATTTCTGCGGCATTCTGTTGGTTACAAGCAACTCACTAAGGCCAACCTGGATGCCCAGGGGAAGGCTATGACTTTGCTCTCTGATTGTGGTGTGTGAGGGCTGCGGTACAGGAGAACATGTGGGGTGGGAAGGACGGCTGCGTCAATTTTGGAAAGTATAGTTCACCTCAGAAACCATTCACGAATTGCTAGTACATCTCTCTCTGTTCCTTTTCTATTTTCTCTCTCTCTTTCACTCAACACAGTAGTTGGTTTCTCTGAAGTACTGAAAGCTTTGTAAGCCTTTTCAGTAAACATAGAAAAGATGGTCACTCCTGCCAATGTAAGATGGCAGACAATGTTTTGAGAGCCTTTCTAGAGGAGAAAGGAGCCATTTACGGTGCATTTCTAAGCCCCTTGTAATGAATTCATTATTTTTTTTTTTTATCATCTGTGTTTTTATCATCTAGTAAAGAAATGAAGATTGATATCCTGCTGATCATTGGGGAATGAGTCATGCTAACTTACTGGGAAAAATTTCATGAATATTTGAGTGCCCCCGTGTGTCAGAAACATTGATAAACTCTGGAAATAAGAAAATGAGTAAGACATAGGCCCTGTTCCTAAGAGGGAGCATCTCAGTCTAGTTAAGGAAGCAGGTAAATATTTCAGTAGCTAACTGTGGGGCTCTGTGTAAGTAAATGCCAGGTACTTTGCAAAGAAGAGGACCAGCTAACCAAGAAGAGGACCAGCTAACCGAGAGGTGGTAGAGGAAGGAGGCAGACAGGATGGAAGCTCTCAGGGAAGGTTTCCTGTAGGAAAGGGTTCCTAAGCTGAGTTTAGGATGAGTAAGAGTTAACCAGGTGTGTTAGTTTCTTATCGCTGCTGTACCATTGCCACAAACTTAATGGCTTAACACAACACAAATTTATTATTTAACAGTTCTTTAGGTCAGATGTAGAAATTGAGTCTTCAGGCTGATGTTCTCCTGGGGGATCCATTCCCCTACCTTTTGCTTTCTGGAAGCCACGTACATTCCTTGACTTGTGGCCCCTCTTCCGACTCTGGTCCTCTGGCCTCTTTCCTTTAATGGACATTGTGGTTCCATTGAGGCCCCTCAGATAACCCGGCATAGTCTCCCAAGCTTAAGATCCTTAACTTGCTCATATCTGCAAAAATCCCTTTTACTTGGAAGTAAAAGGTATTTCCATTCACAAATACCAGGGCTTAGGACATGGACATCTTTGTGGGGCCGTTATTCAGTCTACCACACCAGGAAAAAGATGTCAGCTTACACAGAGAAGGTGGCATCTTCATTAAGTTCAAGGACTTTGGTTTACTTTGACTCTCTAGTCTTAAAGGGGAAAGGGTGTGAGAAGAGAAAACGTGGGGTAGGAAGTTAGGGGGCAGATCAGGAAAGAACTCCTTGCTTATTCTGGAGCCTTGGTAGGCTGGGTTGTGTCAAGGTAGCAAGGAGCAGAGGTAGGAAATGTGTTCCCCAATCTTTTCCAAGCCTTTGCTGTTTAGATTGGCTGTCTCAGTTAGTAAAGAAATGACTACCTTTTGCTCCAAAAGATAATTGGCAGTGGGCTCAGCATGAGGTCACTTTGATATGTTTGAGATATGTTTCAGAAATTTTGCTGTTCGTATTTCTCATTCCTCAGCCCTCTTCCTCCACACCAACAGTTATCAGCTTCTTCAGCTTCATTCACTTCTGACATGTTCAGCACTTTTCTTTGATGTGGGCTTGGGGTTAGCTGAAAAAAAAAGGTGGGGAGGTTGTAGTGCAAGAGGATAATGGCAGCCAGGGTGGGGACAGGCGAGATTGTCATGGTATCCGGCAAACATTTGTGAAGATACTGTGCTTTTCAACCCAACCTAACTGGACCTTTCCCTCTTGCCACAAGTGTGAGCAGTTTATGGAACAGGGTGCTCATCTTCTATTTCATTAGTAGTAGCCACCTTTTAAAAAACAGGCTGTTGCTTCCTTGTTATTTATAAAATGCCATTCTAAAACCTGTTCCCTTTGCCAACAGTAAAGCAGTTGGCATATGTACCCTTAGTTCATATTCTGGAAGATAACAATGAAAGACCTCAGAAAAAAACAGGGAACTCATTTATTCCAATACCAAAAAACAATGATCCAATTAAAAAATAGGCAGAGGACCTGAATAGATATTTTTCCAAAGAGGACATACAGATATCCAACAGACACATGGAAAGATGCTCCACATCACTAATCATCAGGGACATGCCAATCAAAACGACAGTGAGTATGATTTCATACCAGTCAGAATGGCTAGTATCAGATAGGAAATGACAAGTGTTGGCAAGGGTATGGAGAAAAGGGAACCTTGTGCAGTATGTAGTAATGTAAGTTGGTGTAGCCAATATGGAAAACAGTATGGAGGTTCCTCAAAAAATTAAAAATAGAACAACCATATGACCCAATAATTCAGCTTCTGGGTATTTGTCCAGAGAAAACAAAAATATTAATTCAAAAAGATAATGTACACCCCTATGCTTATTGCAGCATGATTTACAAGAGCCAAGGAATGGAAGCAACCTAAGTGTCCATTCATAGATGAATGGACATGATGGAGTATTACTCAACCACAAAAAGAAGGAAATATTTCCATTCAGAATAATACCCTTCAGGACGTTGAGGGTATTATGCCAGATGAAATAAGTTAGAGAAGGACAAATGCTGTATGATTTCACTTGTTGAATCTAAAAAACAAAACAAATGAACAAATAAAACATAAATAGACTCACATGTACAGAGAACAAACCGGGGGTTGCCATAGGAGAGAAGGCTGGGGAGATGGGCAAAATAGGTGAAGGAGATAAAGAGGTACAAACTTACAGTTATAAAATAAATAAGTTACAGGGATGAAAAGTACAGCACAGGGAATACAGTCAATAATGCTGCAGTAACTTTGTATAGTGACAGCCAGTAACTAGATTTTTTGTGGTGAGTATCTAGTAATTTATGTAATTGTATATCTGTATGTATATTGTATGTATGTCAATGGTACTTCAGTAAAAGGAGAGAATCTGAAAAAAAACCAAGTAGATCAAAAATAAATAAATTTATTATCCCCCTCCTGAGAAAAAAGCAAAAGAGAACACAGGGCTGTGTGTCGCTTTAAGACCCCATGGAATCTGAAACGGGTTGGTGCGGGTCCCAGACGTGGGTCTTTCTGTTAGGAAGTGTTTCTTTGAGCTGAGGTGTGGCACGGTCCTCAGGCACATGAGGATGGTATGAGGCGCTCTCCACAGCTTTGGCAGTGTAATCGCCAACCCCCGAAGCCATTAGAATGAGAGTTTCCAATTCCTGGTCAGGATTGCCTTGCCATTTTGGCCTTAACTTCTGCAGAGTAATGTTCAAGGTCTATTTTACGATCACCTTGGTTTCTCTTTTCTGTATGAGCGAACTGCCTCCCTATCCTTTTTCTCCCTCACTCCCCTTTGACTTGCATAGTAAGGCTCTTTTTTAAAAAGTCTGTATCTTGGGACATAAGTATAAATGTTCTCTATTTCTAGCTGCTTTTTTAAAAGTAGTTTTATATTAAGTGAAAATAGGATTCCTTTAAAATGTCAAATAATTCTGGATTATAGGCTATTTTGATGGTCATGAAGTCCAGAGCTAAGCAGTGGTTAAATCCCAGACCCGTGGCTGCATTAGCCACTTTATTACATTAGGTTCTGGGTCTAAATAGAGCTGTTCAAATAATTATGAAAATGTTTATGCTGGATGGGTTTACTAGGAAGAGAGTAAGATAAATCACACATGTATTTATATATATGCCATATGTATCCATATATGTGTGTTTATTGTATGTGTATATATTTTGAGTGACAGTGTGAAGATGTATTTATGTATAGTAGAAAGCCCTACACAGAAACAAATGCAAGGGTTGGAGTGATGGTGTTAGCTTCTATTTTGTGTGTGTGTTTAGTTCTGTTGCTTGTGATGTTCTGGATGTAGCGTTGTGCCCCACCTGGCTAAAGGTTGTTGTAGAGTGGGGTTACATTTTTCCTTCAAGTAGCATTTCATATGACTAGCTTTCTCCCATCTTTTTGGAAGATGCTGTTATCTTTTGTATAACAATTCTCCAGAAACAAATACATTGATCATTCATTTCCGCCTTTTCTTCAGAACTAATAAAATTAAAATTGTTTGGAACTTCTAGGGAGTTGTTGAGGACATAATATTTCTTACCATGGAAAGAGTACTGTTGCAAGATCAGGAGAGTTTGACAGAAAATGAAAGGCATGATTTTTGTCCCGCTAAAGTTTTCTATTGCCTTGAGAAAGACAGGACTAATTTTCATAGATATTTAGTCAAGGAACAAATGTATGCCAAGGGTAACAGCAGGAGAACAGTAATTAAACACTTTAGAAATTGTGCTTATATTTATATTTTATTCCCTATTATAATGTAGAGTTTTAGGTGTTACTGCCAATGAATATGCTCATTGAATTTGACTCCTGTGTGAGTCAAGTTTAGATTGCATTTGAAATGTAAATACTTATAAAACAAGCACATTTTTATTTATCTGAGCTCCATAGTCAATGATACATAAAGGTTTTGTTGGTTGGTTTCTTTAAAACTAGCCAACAGTTATATCTTCAGGAAGAAAACATGAGAAGGGTTCATGAATCTATTCTATTTTATTCCATTGTGTAAATGTTAGTCAATATATTTATGTCATGCATATAAAAATGCATATACATATATGGAAGTAGTAAGGCTACCATTTATTGTTACAGAGTGCCAACAGGCTAGTATATATTACTTTGATTCTAAGAGCTACCCTCTGTACTAGGAATAAGGAAAGAGGTTCAGAATAAATAGGCCTACTGATACACTTTTGTAAATTGCAACTTTGGAATTTTTACCTAGATCCAAAGCTTATAGTCAACCTTATATAATGTGTTATCACATTCCAAATACTTTCTACATGTGTTCATACATGCCTTCAATTTTCCACTAAAAAGCCAAATTGGAACAATTAGAGATTAGGTAGCTTACTGGAGTGTTTAAAGTTATTGGTAAAATTCTGGACAAACTGGGCCATTTGTATGGCTCTTTGTCTCCCCCAAAAGAGAGGATAGGTCTTGAGCAGGATTATAAAGGAAGAGACTTGGTTTCGTTGATGCAGGGAATTCTGATAACAGAAGAGATTGGCATGGAATCTGTCCTGGAGCAGTTTAAGCCAGAAAAATATTGTGCTGGTTGACACTGAAAAGTATCTGACTGGGGCCCACGTTACAGAATGAAACATGACAGGAGGCAAGCGTGATTGGGCTTCTGAAGAAGTAATAGTGGAGAGATTTGAAATTTGTGATTAAAAAAAGTCTTAACTGGAAGATAGGTAAAAGTAGGAGGGAAAAGAAGAGGGAACAGAAAGCAACTAATATTTATAAATATAGCACAGTATATAATAAAGTGTTTTTATATGCCATGTGATTCCATGTAAATCTGAGGAGGATCTTTTATATAATTCTGATAAATCTTGAGAGTATCAGTACTCTGCATACAATACATTGGAGAGGAGAGATGCTGGAATTTGGAAGGGAGGTAGTTCAGGGGTTACCTGACCAGGCCCTGGACTAAGTCTGTGGTCATGACAGTAGCAATAAAGCCATAGAATCGAAGAAAAGTCAGCAAGAGACAGAGTGATCTACTGGATTTGGAGATGGACATAAGAGGAGAGTAGGGATCTGTTCAAACAGTAAACATTTAACTGAGAGGAAAGTAGCCCAACCATGATAAACAAATAGGATCTGGGAATTTTTTTCAGGCTTTGTTTTTATTGAATTCATTTTAGTGATGGTAAAATGCCCAACATTTGATTCTTTAGTTATGAACTGAAGATTGTGAATGGCTTAAACAGTGGTGGTTGAGTGTGTGTGTGTGTGTGTGTGTGTGTGTGTGTGTGTGTGTTATCCAAATAGAGAAAAGGATTATAACAACTAAGGAGGTAAACTCCACAGGGGGGAAATCTAGAAGAAAAGTAAGGAGGCCAGGCTAGAATGGGCTAGAAGGATGTCTGGTATCTTGTACAAGTTTTTGTTTCGGGTGACAGGTTCGTCCAATGGTCTCTATCCATTCCAATCTACAGCTTTATGTTTCTGTTAAAAAACTTTGCCTCCACAGGCCTATATGTGCAATGTGTATTATGCATATGTATTAAGTATCTCCTCCATCTGAGGAAAGTTAAGTGCTTCCTCTTTTCAGATACAAAAACAAGGCATCTAGATAATAAAATGATACAAAAATGTACGAACAAGAACAAAAAGTAACATGTCGTAGGCCAGTTGGTAGGATAGTAAAAAGCTTAAAGTAAAAATAGATCACTGTGATTTTAGACACATTGTGACTTTCTACCTTTTGTAACCACTGGGGAATGGCTGCTTCCGTCTCTAAACCCAAGTCTCATTTAAAAACTCTGCAGTGTGTCGAAGGAGCTCGCTGCTTCCCCAGCCAGAGAGCGAGCTGGACGTGCTGGGCACGCACTTGGTACCTGTTGCTGCGAAAGCATCCCTGGCTTGAGTAAGGCTTGAAAGCTTCAACTTTTGAGTTGTTATTTAGGCTTTTTGTTCCCCTGCTCCTCCTCCTTCACACCCCAGACTGTTCTGCTCACCGCAGTTCAGCAGCCTCTTTTTATTCGTCTCACACAGTGGGGCACGTGGCCACTGCCCAGCCCTTTCATTCTATGTATCAATCTGCCAGAGGTATATAGTCACACTAGGCTTTCATTCATAACAGTTGACTGAAACACGCTCTGGAGAAGAAAATGGCTCAGCGGTTCCTGATGATGGTCCAACAATCACCCTCAAGTTACCCTGCATCATGGAGTTGAGCCCTGACAGAATTTCCCCCCTCAGCTCTGCGTCACTGGGGAGTGGAGATGGCCGATTACAGTAACATGAGCTGTGGCTCTGTTTTGTTTCAGCAGTTTGGTTATGGCCTTGGAAAATGAGGGCTCCTTTCCCACCAGTAAATTTACCAGATTGACTGGGATACTAAGAACAACACTGAACTTTCCATTTTGAAGCATTTTCCAGGAATAGGTGTAAAACTAGGAAATGTTGTGTTCTATGTGGCAGGTATCAAGGACGTGTTTAGTACATTTCTAAAAGGTATTCATCTTTTTGTTCCTTGCATATTTGTTTTTGATTGTTTCATATTCTGGTGTGTTAGGCATTAAAGATAAATCTATTCACTTGGGTGGACTCACTGAGTCTGCTATTCCCTGACCTTTGGGGAATGTATGTCCTGCAGACCACAGGGGAGAGAACTATTCCTGGATTTCTCTCATATTCTTACTTGTAATCTAGTATTTGCTTAGAGGGGGGCACATCCTAGAGAAAATCAGAGACCAGCTGGGGATTGCTGCATTCCACCTGGTAAATGCCAGGTATTTGCACCTGGCCTTGTTTAACATAGGCTCTAAAGGGGAGTGCTTTTTTTCCCTACCTTATAAACAGGTGGAGGGTTCCTGCCTTTATTGGGTAACGTGTCCGATTTCTGAATGGCATGACTTGATCTTCGTGGAGAGATGGCAGATGTGGTTGTCTTTATATGATATGGTTGACTCCTGAACGATCTTACAAGAAATTTTACTATTAGAAATCCACTTATTAGCATATTTTGTGTTTTCAGAATTCAACATCTTTGCAGGAAAAAAGAGGCTAGTCTCTCATCCAGTAGTTCTCAAACTTTTGGCCTTAGGACCCCTTCTTCTTTTTACATCCTTAAAACTTACTGAGGAACCCCAAACATTTTTGTTTACATAGGTTATGTATTAGTACTTACCATAATAGAAGTTAAAGCAAAATTTCAATAAGCTTATTAATTTCATTAAAACTATTGTAATGAACACATCAGATGCTAATACTAATAACTTTTTCTATTAAAAAAAACCTATTTTGCAAAACCAAATAATAGAAAGTCAAAATAGTGGCTGTTTCAGTCATTTTGGGTTGCCAGCCTAATACCATACACTGCATGGTTTAAACAACAGGAATGTATTTCCTCACAGTTCTGGGAGGCTGCAAGCCCCTGTGTTAGCATGGCTGGGGTCTGGTGAAGGCTCTTCTCTGGGCTTGCACATGGCTGCCTTTGCTGTGTGCCCCTTTCCTAGGGGTGTGTAGAGACAGAGATCTCTCTTCTTCTTCTCATAAGACTACCAATTCCATTGGATCAGGGCCCCCCTTACGACCTCATTTTACCTTACTTCCTTAAGGCTGTATTTTCACATGCAGCTGAATTGACGGTTAGAGCTTTACCATGAATTTCATAGAGTTATAATTCAGTCATAACAGTGGCATTGTTTTATATTTTCCTACATCTTTTGAAGTCTAGCTTAACAGAAGATAAGCTGCATGCTCATATCTGCCTCACATTCAATTACTTGTCTTATTTTGGCCAAAGTAGTGGAAGCAAATCTAGCTCCATACAAATGTGCAGATGGAAAAGGAACTATTTTAACAGCACTTTTAGATAGCAGTACATATTCTTTCTTGATACTAGACTACACAAACACTGGACAGGTAGTAGTTCCTTAAAGGTTAGTTGCAAAGTGGAATCTGAGGCTATATTAGTGAACTTGTACTCTGTTACATTAAAATTTTTTGCCTATCTTGCACCTTGAATGAATGCATATTTGTGTAACAATATGCAGTGGTCATTTGGAAAATACCGATTCACTGTATTATCCAGATCTTCTAAATAGTGGTACATTTCATACTGCAGTATTTTGTAAAACCACATTCATTATAATCACCACCAATCAGAATATTGGGAAACTGTCAATCTCAACAGTGGGTACAAGTTTTCCAAAATTCTCATTTGTGCTTGACTCAATTTTTATCATTGGAAACAAATATTATCAGTTGTTTTGCTTATAGTAAAAGGCTCACTTCAGTCATTTTCAAGGAAATAACTGATAGATATTATGAGTCAGAATAACTGTAGTTTGTCAGTTTTTTCAAATAAGGACGAAAAGGTGGCTAGTTCGCTTTGCAACTAGAATAATCATGGAAGTTCTTTCCTCAACACAACCATATTTAATATGCAGCAAAATTGCTTTCTGTAGGCTTCCCATTTCATCATATAGGATATTAAAAGGGTGTGTACTCAAAAGTTGAGATATCATGAAATTAGTACTTTTTATTGCATCATTAAGGGTGACACTGGCTTTTTAATTTTTTTTTTTTTGACCAAGAATGCATGGTTGTGCATTGTGGAAAGCAGTATGGAGGTTCCCCAAGAATCTCAAAATAGAAATATCATTTGACCCAGGATTTCCACTCCTAGGAATTTACCCTAAGAATGTAGCAGCCCAGTTTGAAAAAGACATATGCACGCCTGTGTTTTATCGCAGCACTATTACAATAGCCAAGAAATGGAAGCAACCTAAGTGTCTTATGGATAAAGAAGATGTGGTACATATACACAATGGAATATTACTCAGCCATAAGAAGAAAATAAATCCTACCATTTGCAACAACATGGATGGAGCTAGAGGGTATTATGCTCAGTGAAATAAGCCAGGCAGAGAAAGACAAGTATCAAATGATTTCACTCATCTGTGGAGTATAAGAACAAAGCAAAACCTGAAGGAACAAAACAGCAGCAGACTCACAGAACCCAAGAATGAACTAACAGTTACCAAAGGGAGAGGGACTGGGGAGAATGGGTGGGAAGGGAGGGATAAGGGGGAAAAAGGGGCATTACTATTAGCACACATAATGTGGGGGGGGCATGGGGAAGGCAGTACGACACAGATAAGACAAGTAATGATTCTATAGCACCTTACTATGCTGATGGACAGTGACTGTAATGGGATATGTGGTGGGGCCTTGATAATGGTGGGAGTCTAGTAACCATAATGTTGCTCATGTAATTGTACATTAATGATATCAATCAATCAATCAATATATAAAAAGAACGCATGGTTGTGGTGATCAGGGATTAGCAGTGTAATGTTGCAATTGTTCATTAATGATATCAATCAATCAATCAATATATAAAAAGAACGCATGGTTGTGGTGATCAGGGATTAGTGGTGTAATGTTGCAATTGTACATTAATGATATCAATCAATCAATCAATATATAAAAAGAACGCATGGTTGTGGTGATCAGGGATTAGCGGTGTAATGTTGCAATTGTACATTAATGATATCAATCAATCAATCAATATATAAAAAGAACGCATGGTTGTGGTGATCAGGGGATTAGTGGTGTAATGTCGCAGCATTGCCTTGATTCATGCTAAGGTACCAACGGTTTTTTTCACCCACTGTTGCCTTTGCACCACTGATGCCCATGTCCACTCTGTGAGAAAGGCAAGTACACATCTTAGCATTATTATTAAGATGGTTTTGACCCCACAGACTATGTCAGAGGTCCTCAGGGACCCTCAACCTTCAAGGACCATACTTAAAGAACTGCTGCTCAAATGCATTGTCTGCTGTCAATCTCGGGCTGGGTAGAAGGTGTTATAGGTAGCTAAGAGCAACGTCCTCCTGATTAAGATGCAGAATTGGGTTGGAGCCCAGAAGAAAGCAGAGAGATGTGAGCCTTGAAAGGGTCTGTGTGCGTCCCTGCTGATGACCGAGAGATGTGAGTCTTGCATTGAAGGCCAGAGAGATTCAAGTTGGACAGTCTGAATATTTCTGAAAGATGTCATTTAGGAGGAATTGCATTGTGGACTTTTACTCTCAGAGTTTATTGAAGGTCATCTTATTTTAGGGGAGTGATAAAAATTCCTTTCTCATGGAAGGTGTGGTAGGTCAACGAGTCACCTTTGGGGGTTTTGCTAACCCTTTGCTTCTATGTCAGGATGCTTTATTCAGTACAGAAAAATATATGTTTGGAAGGGGAAACAGTCACTTGGATGCTTTGGTGGCAAAACATCTGGATATTTGAAACATCTGGAAGAAGTGACTAAAGTTTTCACAGGGTGTTTAAAATCATGTGGACAAGACCTCTGGCTTATAATCAGATGTTTACCAGTCCAAGACTGATATGTTTTACTGATTTATGAAGGAGAGTTGAATGGATTGTAGCATATACTCAGTTGTATAGTTTTTTTTTTCAGTAGTTTTATTTCAGTGTCATGAGATAAGGCTGTGTAAGTTTTAGAATGCTTCAACTCGATGACCATTTTTGCCTTTAAATCCCAAGATGACATGAGAGCCAGCAACAGGTTGAAGTGATCTGTTTCTGTCACGGCAGCCATTTGGTGTCAATGCATGAAATGTCTAGTTACCTCAGGGGGAAAAGATCATGGACCCCGACAACCACAGAACACCCCAGAGAAGTGGTTTCCTCTGGCCCATCATGGTGCCCAGTAATCCTCAGACTGCTGGTGCTCTGGTAGAAGGTAAACGATGCTTTTCACCTAGGACTAACTATGCAAAAACTGTTTATTTCATGTGGTCCTGGAAAGAAAACAGAACTTTTGTTCCCAGGCAGGTCCCCAGAAGGGTCATCCAGTCAGCCATGATAGACTGGGCCTCTGAAACGGGGCCTTCCTGCAGGGAGCCGTGTGGGTCACAGGGGCCTATTGTGAGAAGAGAAAAAGAAAGTATTGAAAAAGGCGCCAGGCAACAGGGCAAGAAGGAAACACTTACGCAAGGGGCCTTTAATTTTTATGTAACTAACCCAGAAGCATATTTTACAGCCGCCTCCTAAGAGTCAGGCCTCAGTCTGGCTGCAGTCTTTGTGCAGTGCCCTGGGAGCCGTTGCTGGGGGAAGCCAAAGACTGACACGACCTCAAAGGGGGACCCAGGGGTGGCTTGAAGGCCGGCAGTCTGTTCATTTCAACATCTGGTTAGCAAGATAATACTCTTTATTACAAGGCTCTTGTAAAATCTTTTTGTAAAACATCTTTTCTCCGCTTTAATTAGCCTCTAGGGAAATCGTCCCTTAACCTCTGTCCACCCTTGAGACACTTTAAGCCACCGCCTCTTTTGCATCCAGGACCCCAGATTTATCCAAGTAAAGGTTTGGGACACCATTCAGAAATGTCTTTTGCAGATGCTGGGGAACAGAGTTGCGTTGTGTTTTTGGCAGGAGTTGTGCTTTTGCTTTATTTCTCCTTGAAGTGAAAATGTATCCTGTTTGTCCAGGGCGTGTCCCATTTTATCTGGGTTGGGCAAGATTTATCCACTTCCTGAGTGTGAGTCAGATGCCCCGGAACAGTTCCTCGGCCCCCACGGGCTTGGAACCCAGGGCCTGCCTAGCCGAGTGCATCTCTAAATTTGGTTTGTGTAGAGCTTGCAGTACAGTCATCTTGGAAATATCATGTTATATTGCCATTCCTAGATTAGAATTTTAGAGCTTCAAAATATGGAGTGAGAGGTTTTCAAACTTTTTTTCTTCCCAAAGAAATCTTACCAGGCAACTCAGTGTCATAAAACAGAGCTGGATCAATGGGGATAGAAGTCCCAAGAACCATTCGTATTTGTCCTTTTCCTTTTCCTGCCAAGCTCCGTACATTTGGAGCCCCTAAGGTGTTCCTCTTTAATTCGATGGCTCCCTAAAATAGGACTTGGAAACTAGCAATACTGTCTAAGGCTCTCAAATTGATGGATGTGAAAATCGAAGTCTAGAGAAGTTTACCAAGCTGTCCAAGCTCACAGCAGGGCAGTGCCAGAGCCACGACTTACAGCCCAGGCTTTATGGTCTCCTGTGTAGTATTCCACATAGTTCTTTTCTGCCGTCATAGCCCCTCACCCCCATCAGTGTTAGAGCTTAAATGAGCAAAGAGGGGTGATGTGTTAGTACCCAGGGATGGGTGGCTGGGGGGCTGTATTAGCAGACTGAAGTCCATGGTCCAGGATCCCAGGCTGAGCATTTTTGCTTTACACAGTGTTAATCAGTGTCGGTCAATGTCTTCACATAAGACTGATACATGGATGATATAGACATGAAGATTCCCCCCTGTGTACAGCAGAGTGCATGCTTTTCCAGAGCACATACTTGTATTTTTCTGTGGGTTGATTGAATTTCTAGGAGCCCTGGCTGTCAGCAGTGGCAGTCTAATTCCTAATGGAGTATTCCAATATGCAAAAGGCCACCTCTCCGGTCTGCTTGGCTCGGCTTCTCTGTGGCTGTGTCTCTTACATTTGCCCTCTACCCCACCTACTCCAGTGGCTACTTGTTACTCATAAAGGAAGTCAGTGTCAAAGCTAGTGAGGGAGTGAGAAATACAGGTGAATATAAAAGTCAGGTAATAACAGGTTTCATTTGGAATAGATGACTTTTTACTTGAAAGTTTTCAGATCATATATTGTCTGGCCTTTGCTGACATCTGGAAGTTATATGCAGCTATCTATAACGTGCAATAACATATCCATGGAAATATGCTCCTGGTTCTTATATATACTTTGATGAGGCCCTTGAGAACATCCCCATGAAGGCCAATGTGTGGATTTTGAAAATAGCTGGGAATCAGTGTCTTGTTCCTTTCATCCTTGCCGATTTTCTAAAATGAGGCCAATTTCAAAGGAGAGAAGAGGTGCGTTCAGATAAGATGATCCTACTGAACCCAGTGTGTGGGGGTGGTCCAGATGTGAGTCGTGCAAGCTCAGATGGCTTTCCTTTGATGTGGGACATGACTTTTACCAACCTTCTCCAAGTGTATCTTCCCATTTCCTGTGGGATTGTGAAAAACACTTGCTTAAGGATTGCTAAAGTAATATAGGAACAAGTGGGGTCTGGTTTGCATGCTTCCTTTGCTTCAGCAGGAATAAAGGGGGCCTCTTGGATTCATGCTCTTCCTATGGAACAAGGTCAGAAAATACCGCCTGAATCCATTAGTTGAGACCAGCAGCAGAGCAGTCTGACTAACCCTTTACAGGGAGGGGCTTGGTGGAGGGGCCCTGCCAGTTCTCACAGCCGAGGAGGAAAGTGGCCAGTCATATGGTCCTCTGGAGGTTTCCTGAAGGTGGGCATCTGTGTGGGCAACACATTGTTCTGTGATTCAACTTCTTTTCATCAAGTTCATGGCAGCTCTAAATTGGAAGATATTTAAGTCTGTTGTTTTTGAAGATTAAAGGTATCTCTCTGTTTCATGGCACATGTGCTTTCAGCATGGATTTGTCTGTTGACAGAATGAGGGATTTCTAAAGAAATGCTTATATTCAAGGCTCTCCCTAATGCCTATTTCATCCTGTCTCACAGGCTAGTACAATGATTTTTGGGCTCTTTACCCAGCATGAAATTAATCTAATATTGCTTGTTCTGGATTTGATGCCATCTCTTTTTATTAACAGGCTATGTACAAGTCTTTTGTTTTGTTGCTGACCACACGTGCTCTCCTCAGCCATATAAAATCCATCTGCTCTAATGCCTGGACACAATCCCTGATTATTTGGGAGTTACCTTATTCATTTTACCTATGCAGGGGCAGTGGGCCAATCCTGCTGCATTTCTATGATACCCAGTTGTAATAACTATGCCCCTCTATTGTGTTGGAGAGTTGGAAGTTAATGATCTACGTATCTAGTTTACAGCTGGTAGTCAAAGAGTCTGAGGATTTAATCTGCTAGTCTGTATACTATGTAAGCCACTGGTTCCACAATGCTGGTTCAGTGACCATGAGTACTTAAACACAGATTCCTAGTTCCATGGTGGAGATTCTCATTCCATATGTCTTGATTTAGATCCCTAGGAATCTGCCATTTTTAGAACTTTAATGAAGATTCTGGTGTTTGGACATCAAGTGTATGCACTATGTAAGGATTATAGTTTTTAATAATGGCATTTTTTCTGTTGGTGTCTCAGATAATTCTGGAATGCGTTAACTGTCTTCAATCTTCAATGGAATATGATGATCTGAACATTCTGGGCTATACTGGAGAAGGAACATCAGGCTGGCCATTGGGTTCCTAGCCTCTGTGTTGACCTTTCATCAACTTAGTGATATTTGATCTATCTGGGTGTCAGTCCCATTCATAAATTGAGAGTTCTAGATTAGCTAAGGAACTTTCCAGACTTCTGAGATCCTTTAATTTGAGGTGCTTTGGTCTTACAGGCATTGTATTCATCATCACTGTTCATTGATGGCTGTTGCCTCTTTGAGTTCAGCGAGTGCCCAGCTGCTCAGCAGAACATTCAGAACAGTGTGGCTCTCAGAGAGCTGGTGGCTGTCCGCAGATCCAAGATGTCTTCTCTTCCATTCTCCTGCAACTGCCGGCCTCCCAGAACAGATTGAAGTAAACTATTACCCTGGGGAGAAAAGTTCTTATGTTGGGGTTTCTCTTAAAGAAAATTCAGGTTATAATTCTGACCTTTTCCATTATGAAGCCTTGGCAGTTTTCACCCAGGGGCCCTTTTTGCAGCCTAGGGACACTGTGCCTTTGGGCACAAGATGTGACTAATGTCATAGTCTAGGGAGCTGGGCTTGTTCTGCTAACCCTCTTCAACAAACCTTTTGTTTCCAGAAACTTGCTGCATATCCTCTCCAGGGGTCTGGTGGGGCCAGGGACAGAACACACATCCCTTTAAGTCACTGGTTCTCAGCCTTTGTGGAACATCAAGATGGTCTGTAGAGCTTCATAAATTGTGCATGTCCGTGGCATCCCAGCCCTGCCCGCGCCTCCTGAATCAGGCTCTCTAGGGTGGGATTGGACACGTGTGTTTTTTAAAGGCTCTATTTTAAACTCCACCTTCTGGAGCTTCCTCCCATCCTCTAGACGAGTTCCTTCTGTAATTAGTCTTTGTTAAGGCAGATGTAGATAAATGGAGAGTTGTCATTAGAATACAGAAAACTGTGAGAAATTAAGTTGAGAAATTAAGTTACTCTGAAATAAGAAGGCCCTCAGAGGCTTAAGGCTGTTCACCTTCACCTTCCTCGCACACAGTTTAGGCACAGAAACCACTACTAAAGGTTCACACACTGCAGACCCTCTGCAGTGGTCTGATGGTTCTTGTTTCATCAGCATGATGGAGAGTAGTAAGTCATTCATTAAGTGTGTTTTAACACAATTACTCATTTAGCCTTCATTCAGTGCAGTTCTACAAATATTAGAATTTACAATGTGCTGGGCATTGTCTAGATGCTGAGGACAGAGTAGGGAACAAAACAGAATTGCTGCCTTCGTGGGACTTCTCTTCACTGAAATATATGTATTCACATGGAATTTAACATGATGGAATTAACCGGCTGCATTATGCATTATGAAATATCATTTTAGGAGAATTCTTCAGGACTACCGTGTATATGCCTAAGAACACCAATGAAACCAGAACATTTAGTTAAGCATGTAAAACCTGCATTAAATTTGCAAAATGTTAAGAACAGAGACTGTGTCTTACTAAGACAACATATAGCCCATAGGTGGTGAGGTAATATTTTCTGAGGACAGCATGAATAAACCAGTAGGCTCCCAAACAGCAGCCAAGGACATCGGCAGAATTAAAGTTTCTCCTTTGATTTTTGGGCTAAGTCTCCAGAAAGTTATTATTTGGTACAAATCTTTCTTTGACTCTGTTTTTAACTCTATGTGTTTAATTTCATGTATATGTGGATACTTTGGGGCCATGGGGTACACAGTGTTGTATCTGCTTATTTCATCTGTTCAATAAGAGCCTTAATTTGAGCTGAATGCTTATGTTTCAGACCTCAGAGGTGCTACTTCATAGATTACTACAATTTCTGTACTCAAAGTTGAAAGGGTTAATATGGCTCCCCAAAGTACCTGCTTTACTTCTGTGTTGTAGTTTGTGAACTGAAGTTATTTTATTCAGTTAGAGATAATAGAAACATTTTCAATCTTTTTCAATGAATTTAAGTACTAAGTTATCCAAATCTCTTAGCATGTCTATTTTAAAAGTGCTTTTATACAAAGGAAAACTGTGGATTTTGATTTTGTTCTTTTTACCATAAGCTACATTCTGGGATTCTGATGTAGGCTAGAAAATTGTCAGGACTGCAAAGACAACCAGGGAAAGAAGAGCACATTTGATGCAGATTTCCAAATATCAAGAGAACATGCAAGAAACCAAGGGTCAGCTTTTGATCCTGGCTCATGTTGCTACTTTTGTGAGTTCACTAACTTTGAAGAGAAGTAAATAGTGTTGAGAGAGGAAAAAGAAAGATATTCTGGAAATAATTATTTAAGGCTGGAATTTCTGCATCTAATTTTAGAGTGCTTATGTTTGGAATTTCACATGCATGATGAAAACGTGTGTTTTCAGGTTTGCGGAGAGAAACAGCGCTTTGAGAAGTTGATGGAACACTTCAGGAATGAAGACAATAACATAGATTTTATGGTGAGTTATTTCAGTACTACATTCAATAAGGGAAACTGAGTTTCAGTACTTTTTTCCTAAATCCATTTAAATGTATGTCTGTATTGTACGTGTGTATGTATATGTATATGCATGTAAATGTTACAAAGGTCGGGGAACTGAGCATAATATGCTAAAGATCCAATCTAGAGTGTCCTTAATCTGTGTTTTCCCTTCCTGCATTTATTAAGTTTTATTCCTTACATACACACTATAGTGAAGACCAAAAATACTTTAATTTTTATAGCAAATAAAGGGTGAAGCCATGCATTTGGGAAAAGGCAGCTAGCTCCTCTTGCAAATGCCCGTAGTTGCCATCTTTAGCCATTAATAATGCTGCGTCGGAATCCTGAAGATAGAGACCAAACATCTGGACCACTGTATTTTGCCTTTTGCGCATCCCAGCCAGCACCCTTCCCCAGAGTATATTCTCAAAGAATAAAGTGCTTCAGTGTGTAGAACTGATTGTATGTATCCCCCAAATTAGCGGAGAGCAGTGATTATTTTTCTTCCTGTTCCCTGCCATAGTAATACTGTGTGGGCCTAATCATACCACAGGCCTCCTTAGCCGGGAGGATCATGCACGTGCAAGAACATGTGGGGAGGCAGCAGGACCGTCACCTTTAGGTGTGAACAATGAAAGGAATTTGAGATACGTAATCATGGACTGAAGATGCAATCTACTGGAGAGAATTTCCTGAGACGTATTACTCTAGAGCACAGCCAGATATGCAGGCTTTCTTAACTGAATGTAGCTGGCCACGGGACCTCTTACCTTGGCTCAATCCCCCTGATCTCTTCTAGCCTGGAGCAGAAATCTCAATCAGTTCTTGCACTGCTGAGTCCCCTAAAACCTGTGCTTTGGATGCTGGGCAGAGTTTTCGATTGCTTCAGTGTCTGCAAAGCATGGAATGCAGCTTTGCAGATTTCTAGCCCTTTTATATGAAAATTTTTCTGGGGTCCTCATGTTTTATACACATCCTAGCCCTCAGCCTCTTCCAAAATCAGTAAGATGAAATCCTTTATAGAGAAGCTCTTCTGTTCCATAAAGCATATTATTTGCTTTTTAAAAAGGGTTTAAGTAAAAAGTGAAACAAGTAATACTTCCACACTGACTTTTAAATTCTTATTAGGATTTTAGCAGTGGTTAAAGCTAGTGTTTGCACTGGTCGTGAAGGTATAAAAATACCACATGCTGGCTCACCCTATCAGTTTCTTCCCTCTGCTTTCATAGGGGGAACCTATTTGTTCCCCTAACTGAGGTTGCAAACTGGACACTTGCAGGCTGAAGCCAACCTACTAGCTTGTGAGTTTAGTCTGACAGTAATGTTCCACCATAAGAAAATTAAGAAATTGGGCATTAAAATACAGATTTCTGGTTTTCTTAAAGCAGAAAATTTCTGATAACATGAGGCCCCTGTCCTTGCAGGGTATTAGCTGCTTGAGCCAAGTAGCCCCTATTTTTTAGTCTGAGATAACCTTTTCCAGTTCATCGTAGTCCGCACCATTCCCTACTGATTACACATGCCCGCTTCACTCATTTGTCATGCCTGCTGGATCTCTGTTTTGTGAGTTTCTGTGGAAATCATGTGGAGCCCTTTAAAATGCCTGCAGTATTTACAAATGAGAGCATATTTCTTGTCAGTTCATTGATTTGCTGGTCATGCAAGGGGGAAGCTTATTTAGAGGCTGCTAGTGTACAGGTACTTGTGTGCAACTCAGGTGTCATTTAGGAAAAAGTTGCTACTTAGACATATCATAAAACTCAACAAATGATTTAGACTTGCTTTCAGAAGAGAAATGGAAAGGTGCAGGAATCCAACCATATTTTCCCTCCAGAAAATGAGGCTTTTCACAAACTGTCAAGGGAATGCAATTAAGCAGCACAAACTCCTAAACAACATATTCCTCATAAAATATAACAGATTTTTCTAAAGTAGCATAAGAGTTTTTTCTGTATTTTTTTATGGACAAAAGGGGAAAAAAAATGACAAAATCTTTTTTAGTTTACTAACCATAGAACTTGAAGTAGTTTTCCAGTGAATTTCAGTAGAGTGCCCTGGTAACCAAGAGAGTTTACACATCTCCCAGCGATATCCCACTTATAACATGTACTCAGAGAAGGCTCCAATTAAAAAAAAAAAATTAATTAATTAAAAAAAGATAAAAAGAAATTGGATTTGGAAGAGAAGAGTAAAGCAGTTTTCAGAGTAACTGTGAATCTGGGTCCCTCAGTCATTTTACCCCCTTGCAGGAGACTGTTTAACCTTACAGGGAAAGCATTAGTAAGATATTTTCACCGTAAATGAAAAACTATCACTGTTAGAAGTAAAATAGATGTGTGCAACTCTATTCTGTCATTTACTGAACTGGGGTCTCGTTTTCTCGGTGGCACGTCTTAGGGCCACTGATGCAGGTGTAGGGAGAAAACAGTAAATCCAAGGTTCTCCTGGAATGGAAACTGGTTGATTGCTTCAAAGGGAAAGATGGGTCAAAGATCCTGTTATGATCCTGCTGGTGTGGTGAAATTTTAGAAGTGATTATCCTGTGGTGCAATTGTAGGTGATTTATATGTTCTTCTTTGTAATAACTTTCCCATTTTCTACAACATACATGTAATAACTAACACACAGTTTGTTTTATATACCCTCTAAGACTTAATTTAATTTAATTTTTTAAAAATATTAGTTTCAGGTGTACAACATAGTGATTTGACAATTATATACATTTTAAATGTTCACACACAGTACATGTAGTTACTCTCTGTCACCACACAGAGTTGTTACAATATTATTGACTATAATCCTCATGCTGTACTTTTTCATCCCCATGATTTAGAGAGGTACAAACTTCCAATTATAAAGTAACTATCTCCTTCACCTATAAGACTAAAAATAGCTTTAGTGACCTATAATTAATGTGCCATCCAACGTACCCATTTGAAGTGTACAATTCAGCATAATTTTAGTATATTTGCAGGGTTGTACAGCCCTCATTGTAATCTAATTTGGAATATTTTGTCACCCTGAAAACATCTCTGTACCCATCAGCAGTCACTACCCATTTTTTTGCTCAGCAGTCCTGCACAACTACTAATGTACTTCCAGTATCTATAGATTTTCCCATTCTGGGTATTTCATGTACTACAATCATAATATATAGGTTTTTTATTCTGACTTTTTTCATTTAGCATAATATTTTCACATTCTTCCATGTTGTAACATATCAGTACTTCATTTCTTTTTGTTGTTATGTAATAGTCCATAGTATGGACATACCACATTTTTAAAATCCATCATTTGATGAACATTGTTTTTCCCCACTTTTTCACTATTTTAAGTAATGCTACTGTGAATATTTATGTATAAGTTTTTATATGAAGGTATATTTCCATTTCTCCTAGTTAATTACCTAGACACAGGATTGCTGAATCAACTCTGTATTTAGCATATTGAAGAACTGTGAAACTTTTCCAAGTGGCTGCACTATTTTACATCCCCACCAACAATGGATGAGGGTTCTGATTTTTCCACATCCTTGTCAGCACTTGTTATTGTCTTTCTTTTTGATGATAGCCATCCTAGTGAATGTGAAGTAGTATCTTATTACGGTACCTCTCTGACTTTTGAATTTTAAAAATTATGAATATTTTTAAAGGCCCAATGAAATGAAGGAAAAGAAAATTGGTAAGTAAGCTGAGATTTGTGAAATGGAAAGCATCTGCCTGTGAGTAAGCTGAGAAAACAAGTTTTCTGGAGCCACCTAACCCTTTGGCAATTTCATTTCAGGTGGCCTCTATGCAGTTTATTAATATTGTAGTCCATTCAGTAGAAGACATGAATTTCAGAGTTCACCTCCAATATGAATTTACCAAGTTAGGCCTGGATGAATACTTGGATGTAAGTATAACCTTTGGCTCCAGTGTGTGACTTGATTTATTGCCCACCACTTGCACTGTGACTAATGCTCACTTAAAGCTCTTTGCGGTCAATACTGTAGCACCAGTTAAATGGAATCAGTCTGAGTAATGCAGTTGGCTAGAGAAACTGGATTCTTGCATAGCTCCTGGGACCTTAGGCTGTCTTCTGTCAGTTGCCTTTCAGTCTTAGATAACTGCTTGTAGCCCTGCTGCAGGTGTCCTCTGCCTTTGAGCTCCATGTGGGTCAAGTCACACTGAACCCTTCACCTGGGCTATTGGGCAATTCACATTCTTGGTTACTCTGGGGACGTCATCTGTGCAGGGCAAGTCAAACTAAGAGTGCTCTAGAGTGCTGCATAAATACTTAGAGCATATAAAAGTTAATGAAGAAATGGACACTAGAGACTTCCTCATGTAACTTAAACTCTGCTGGAATTGTGGCTTTAGAAGTTCTACTTTTAATTTTTGAGAGAAGGGGGACTTCGGTTTCATTTTCTCTTGCTCCCTTATAGAAATGCTCAGTCAGTTCCCTCAAGTTCTTTAGCTCAGAAACCAAAAGTTGATGTGAAAACCGTGGCTGGACTCGCGTGGCTAAGTGTGCACAGGGTACATACACCTTGCCCTCTGACTCCTGGGCAGTCTTGCTTTCTCTCCATATAGGAATGGTCCTCTTGAATTTGGAAGACCACTAGTGATAGGGAAGGAATTGCTGACCTCAATTGCAAATCTGTGTCTAGCTATAAAGAAAACAGAAGTACTTACCCTGGATATCTCCAGAATTCAGTGGCCGCCTTGACTTGGGGTGGCAGAACCAGGGAATTATGCAGACTGTGCCCTTGGGTTATTGTGAGGCAGAGTCAGAGAACTGCTTGCTCTCAAGCTGCTGGCCTGACATATCAGAGTGGCCTGGTGGCTTGTGGTAGGCTCGCTTCATGTCTGCAGACCCCACAGGGAGAGGTGTGATAGATTTCCATTACAAGGTGGTTTGAATTGTTTTCCTGTTTCAAGGCCCACTAATATCATTGACAGGATGTTGTATTGAAAGGTTTTTTGTTTTGTTTTGAGATGAAGGTTTGTGGCAGTATTTGAACAAAGGTTGGGTGTATAGATTTCTAATGGTGTTCTGGGTCCAGTTTTGTGATGGCCTCGCAGCACTCGCTCTCGGTTCCAGGCTGTGATGTTGGCAGCAATACGTCAGCCTGTGCCCGTTACTCTCTGTGGGTTTTGTGAACAGTCCCACTGAGCTGCTTCTCCATTTTTCTTTCCAGCCTTGGCCTGTTTCAGTTCTGACTCCTAAACTAAGAGGGAACCTAGTTTCAGAACTATGTTCTGAACAAGATTGAGTTGTAAAATTCCAGATTAGACCTAGGGGAAAATCCATTTTCCTGAGAATTTATGTATAGGAGAACTTCTCTTAAAAATTTACTTTTTTGAAAACTCTATGTTTCCTTGACTTGTCTGCTGGCTCTGGACTCTGAGAGATGTGGTTAGAAGAATAAATAACATAAGCATATAATATATAAGTGCTTCATTCATTTATAAAAACCCTGGCCTGTATGTAGCCATTGATTTGTTCAATAAATGTTTATTGGTGTCATCCAGGTGTTGGTGTTTTTCCAGCTGTTCATCTGTTCCCCAGGGAAAGTAATGACTTATGTTGCTTGTAAGGATGATTTGCTGATTTGCTTGATCTCTGATTTCACCTCAGAGCTTGCTGACTTACTTCAGGATGCCTGGCCCTGGGAAGTGATGAATGGGGGACAGCCTCCTGACCTGTGCTTTGGGGGAGCTGGGAGCTCTTTGTGCTGGGACAGTGTCTTAGGGAAGTTATCATGGAGGGTGGGGGTTCTAGCAACTTGTGCTAAATAAGCCCCAGGCCTACTATACTCTCTCGGTGTCTTCCCTGCCTCCCACCTAACCCTGTCCTCCAGCTGGAACTGCCATCGCTACCCAGGCAAAATATCCCTACTCCAACCTCTTCTACACAAAGATCAACCTCAAGTTTTATATTACCTGTGGCTGTTCCCTTTTGAAGCTGCTTTTACTTTTTCTATTGTCCTGGTTTCCCCTGTATGAAAATGTTTTAGATTGGAATGTATCTACATGGAGAATATAACTATAGGAAGAATCAGGGAGGAGATGAGTGTAAATTTGGGAAGGAGTATTCACCAGAAAGTAATCTGAAGAACATCTTGTCACTCCGTAATTCTCTTAAGGAGGAGGACACATCCAACCGTCTCTTGGAAAAGACTTACACAAACATGTAGGCTGTTGGGTAATCATGTTTGATTTCCATGGACAAGCTAACACCACATCGCACTTTGATTTTTAGAAGCTGAAACACACGGAGAGCGACAAGCTGCAGGTTCAGATACAGGCTTACCTGGATAACGTGTTTGATGTGGGAGCCCTGCTGGAAGACGCCGAAACCAAGAACGCAGCCCTGGAGAGGGTGGAAGAACTGGAGGAAAACATCTCTCATGTAATTATATCTCAGAAAAGGAACGACTGCTTCTGTTTCAACTGGGTGCAAAGCAGAACAAACGTCAGCTCTCATGGCAGTAAATGGAAGGGTTTGGAGCATAAGCCTGGGCTTGCCTGAGAGCTTTCAGAAGCCATTCCGGGGTGGGGGTGGGGGTGGTGGATCTTCCAAAGAAGGCAGGTGTGCTCCCTAAAGCTAAGTGGGATCCCTTGCCTTGCCTCTCTGCTCACTGCTCAGTTCCTGCCAAGTCCAGATTTCCCGTCCTTCCTGTAGGCACAGGACAGTTAGATAATGGGCATTACCTGGAGGGAGATGCAACTCAAATTTGTGAACCTGGCCTGAGGTGAAGAAGTACCTTCCTCTGAATATAAGTCTTACACCAAATGTGTCCACACAGGCCCACGGACAGGGTGATCTGGTGTCTTCATGACGCTTGTCTGCACATTCCTGCCTTATGGTCACTCAAGTTTTAAACAGATTCATTTCAACAACAGGCATTTTCAAGCGGATCAGAAAGCTTCCCTTTATATCCTCTTCTTTGAAGAGGTCTCCTCCCAGTATAACATCAGCTCTTTGAGGAGGCGGGCTTGTTTTCCTTGGAGGCATTTTTCTTGTCTCAGACCAAATTGAATATGAGTCCAAAGCCTTTCAGAGGTGGTTCATCTGTTTATCCATTACACAAATATTTTTTTTATCACAAGGATGAACAGAAAAGTGGTGCTTCTTAAAAACCCAAGCACTGTGAAGACCAAATTCTTAGGGACTCTTTGAGTGACAGTCTTATTGATTGCAAGTGAATTGCCTCTTTTTTGGAGGGCTGTTATTTTCCCCTTTGAACAGTCCATTTATTTTCCTCCACATTTTCTTAGTTAAGAGTATTGCATATGCTTAATGTCTTCCATCTTCTCCCATCACTCTGAAAACGGGCATCTTCATGGCTTGAGGGTAAGCCGGTGGGTGAGCCAACCCCCGTCCCGTTGGGAGTGCTCCCTGGCTCGGAGAGCATGTACAGGCTCAGCGTTTCTTCTCTTAAAAGATGTGCATCATATTCTGAACCTGATCAGCGTTACTCTCCACTCTCCCACTCACCTTGCTTCCCTGATTGTCTTAACTTGTCATCATTTTCAGGGAGAGGTGAGAAATCAGAAGTTTCTGTTTTAGAGCTGTATGGGAAAAGTAGTGATTTAACATGTGCCCCCACCCCGACCCCCGTCTTTCTCTTGAAGCGTCAGCCAGCATTGTGTGACCACACATACTCATGTAATCCACTTCAGCGGCAGGCCGCCTGTTCATTTGAACTGCCCCTCCAGAATTGAACTTATTATTTGGGTACTTTGGGTCAAAACAAGCAGCAGTATTTTTTCCACTAGTTACTTAGAATAACAGAACCAAGTTTTCCGGATCAACTATTTTCAAAAGCTTTTGTCTAAGGGCCCTTTCCCGGGGAGGGAAGAGTTGAATTCCCTGCTCCTGACCTCCTGTTCTCTGTGCCAGCACTGCAGAAATGGAGGGAGACACACTGCATGTCAGAACACTAGACGTATGGGTTTCATTAAGGATCACATATGCATTATTCCTGTTAGAAGCAAATATGTACCCAGAACCATGTGATGAATATTAATGTTTCCAGAAAGCAGCTTGTGGAACCCATGCAGGACACTGCTGGACCCCTAATGGTCTTTGAGCTACACTTTCTGAGGACCTCCCGATTAGAATGTTTCTGTGTTGTGATGGCCTCTCTTTCAAAACTTTGCAGTTGTCTGAAAAACTGCAAGACACAGAGAATGAAGCCATGTCTAAGATCGTGGAACTGGAAAAGCAGCTCATGCAGAGGAACAAGGAGCTGGACGTTGTTCGAGTAAGTGGGATGATGACAGCCACCCCTACGGGCACCGCAGGGAATGGGCTGCAGCCCAGGCTAGTAGGGCACAGGGTGCATTCATGCTGGAGGAATGAATGCATCCATACAGTGGATGGACTGGAACCATTTCAGAGGCGATACTCAGAATGAACAGTACCCATAGCTAGGGTATGTGCATACACGTGTGTGCAATCAGACGCCGGGGGTCTGGTACTTCCCTAGCGCAGGTTTTGGGGAGTAACACTGTTTTCCCATCTGGATGAGCCTGAGTTGATTCTGTGGATCACCCATTTGGTTGGAAATAAAAACATGGCATGTATTTAATTCATGGCACTTATTTATTTTTATTAGGTCTTGGATGTCTTTGTTTCTACTTTAAACCGCAATTGGTGGTTGCCATGGAAACAGTGAAATCACACCATGGGCAGGACCTAATGGCATTCACCAAAAAGCAAACAAACAAGTGGTGGGGGCACACAGTGAAACCAATCCATTTTAACACCAGATAATCCCAGCTCTTTTATTTGGTCTTAGTATGGCTTTACCTTATGGGTCAGATATTTATGGAGTGCCATCCATGTGCTTGCAGTTGTACAGAACATAAAAACACCAAAATGCCTGGAGGGCTTTCAGGCAGAGGACTTGCCTTTACACCACTGTTAATGAAATGGCACATTTTATGCGGTGCTTATCATGTCTGTGTGTTGCTTGATATCCTGACATGTCCTACAGTTAACTCTAGGAAATTTATTTTTTGGCACGGCATAGAGACAAAGTTGTAGCATATGGACTCAATTCAAGTTCAGACTCTCAGATTATTGATGATAGACAGGGTGTGAAGAATGTTCCCCTGCCTGCTGGAGGTTTGTGGTGAGAGATCACGTGTACAAGGCCCAGCAAGTAAGTTCTGTAAAATCCTTTCATTGGACCCTCGGTGGGCCCCTTATAAAAGGGACCAGGACAGCCTTTGAATTGAAAATTGTAACCTCTTTGTTTTCTGCTAAAAACCTAGACAGAAATAACTAAGTAGTAGAGGAAGGATTGGCCTGTTTTATTCACGGCATTACTAAAGGGAAAATATTACAGCAAGTTGCTGCCCTGAGCTTGGTCAAGGGGAAACTGTGAAGGCCAGTGAGAGCCGTTCAGGAACAGCGAGCCCCTGGTTACTCAAGAATAGGTCATTCCATGCTTTGCAGATTTTTAATCCCAATGTGACTTCTATCCAAGTCTGACTTGGGCCCTTTTGTCTGCTGTTAGCTGACATGTGTCTAGGAGCCACAAATGAATTTTAATATTAAGAAAAGAAAACAGGCTGCACCCCCCAGAATAGCCTCAGGGTTTTCCAAAATCAGCTGAAAAGTTATTTGTGAGCATCTCTGCCCTGTTCCTGTCCACCCGCAGGGAAAATTGCATTAGCTGTATTTATTAAGAGAAAGAACTACATAAACAATGACCATTGCTAGAATATATTGAATGCATTAGAGTGAACAGCTGATAATAAATGGGACTTTCTAGGTTCTGAGTTCCAGAGACTTCCTCTACCTATGACTTCCTTTTTCTTTTCTTCTTTTCGTTATTTTCTTTATCCTCAGTTTGCCAGTCTGATGGTATCGATGTGAATGTCATGTAGAGACAAACTCTTGATCACGGACTCTTTTGCAGGAAATCTACAAAGATGCAAATAGCCAGGTTCACACATTAAGGAAAATGGTCAAAGAAAAAGAAGAAGCCATTCAAAGACAGTCTACCCTGGAAAAAAAGATTCATGAACTGGAGAAACAAGGGACCATTAAAATCCAGAAGCGAGGGGATGGGGATATTGCCATACTGCCAGTTGCGGCTTCTGGTGCACCGTCCACAGGGTCAGAAGTGGCAGCGGGTAATTTTGTGGGACCAGTAATGGGGGCTGCAGCCTCGGGACCCTTGCCCCCTCCTCCCCCACTACTACCTCCATCGTCAGACGCACCTGAAGCAGGTAAGAAACCTGGGTGCGAGAGCTGAGGTAGTTCAGGGAACTTTGTATTTCTTCTTTTGCCAACTGTGCATTTAATGTCCTTTATCTGCTCTGCTGTCATGATTTTAAGAACCCTTTACATTTTGAGATTAAGGGTGTTAATCTTCATTTCACATATGTCGCAGTATATTCCCCATTTGTCAGTGAGGAAATTTTATAGTCTAAAGAAAAAAATCCTTTGTCTTTTTCAGTGTTTTGTTTCTGGATACTTTATCTGCATATGACATAATGCAGGAAAAATCATTCCCCTATTTTCAAAGTCAATTTGTTTCTTTTCTTTTGCTAGTGCAAAATGGTCCAGTAACCCCACCTATGCCCCCCCCCCCTCCCCCTCCTCCCCCTCCCCCGCCGCCGCCTCCTCCCCCTCCTCCCCCTCCCCCTCTCCCGGGGCCTGCCGCTGAGACTGCACCAGCCCCTCCCTTACCACCGCCCCCTCCTCCCTCTGCACCCCCGCTGCCCGGGACATCTTCACCCACAGTGGTTTTCAACTCAGGATTAGCAGGTAAGAGCACAAAAATTAAGACTCAGGTACTTGACGGGAAATACTCACTTGTCTTACCCCCAGAGGGTTAAAGCCGTTTTTTCAAAGTCTAGGTGCCTTGTAATCCACCACGTGCCCGCTCCTACTATAAGAACATTCCTGCTAATGTAGCGGGTAAAGGGCAGTTGTCGGCGCAGAGGCAGTTTTCTCTGGGTAGCCTCCTTACTGTCTCCCTAGCAGGGAGTTCTGATCGTACACCATCTTCTCTCCCCACGTGGAGGAAGGGACAGGGACAAGGTACCATCCTCGGGATCGGTGTGTTTCCCTGGGTTCAGCACACACCTGTGGACGCCTGTCGTGGTCAGGGCTGACCCAGCGCTGCTGGTGCTTCGTGCTCTTTCTGGGAAGGTACTTATGATGTGTTCTCTGAGATGGGGAAATGCCTTCCTGGTGTGTGTGCTTCCAGGCATTTCTTCTGGGCATCTGGGAACACCAGCACTCACTGTGGTGGGACTGAACTTCCAGGGGGACTGTTGGCACCCTGATACCTCTTTAAAAGGCTTCTGAGTAATGCATGTTGTCCTCCTGCAAAGCAGGAGAGAGCAGTCACCCTACCTCACCAGAAAGAAAACAGGGTGGGTGTGGGGCGAGGGGAAGAGCGCTGCTCTAATGCCTTGAAATGTAAGTTCTTGTTTTCAACTCATGGAAATGAATTTTTACTTGTCTGTAAGATGCTGCAGGCTGTTTTCTAGCCATGGAGTGTTTCTCTGGCATTTGGAATTGCTCTGAGCCTTGCTGTGCCATCCCTGTAACAGTGGATGATTCTGTTCCTCATTCATTTCAGCGCCCCATGAGGTCTCTTCTTTCCAGTGAAGAGCTGCCTCTCTCGTCGTCCCCATTTCTGAGGCTGCAGTAGTTCTCAGAGCCTTTTGCCCGAAGTCCCAAGTGACAGCTGTAAAAGAGTTCCTGGTCTCCATGCCACAGTGTCCCCTCAGCAGCTTTGCCAGCCATAGTCGTAGTCATTAGGACCACTTCTTCCTAGTGACCGAAGCCCCTTGGGACATCAGAAAGCCACCCATAGCAGGCCTGTTCCACATCGAATCTGTGGTATTTACTTCCACCCCAGCATCTACAAAACTGTTGAAGAAACACACAAGATGCCTGTTCAAAGTAATGCGTGTTCACGTTAAACCAGTGACTTCTTTCCACTTTTCAAGGTTTCCCCCATCTGCTACTTTCTTCTAGGACTTTATTCCTTCTGGAGGACAAACGGTGAAGGAGTGTCCTCGTGGAGCTGTTGGATTTTGTAATATAAACAAACAAAAACCTCTTAGCGAGCCCCAGGAACCCCTTCCATCAGCAGGCTGTTTTCGGTGACTGAGTGTGAAAACCGTAGTTGTCAGATGCACTGGGCTCCTTCCAGGCTTTGCGTGCAGCCCCCTAAGAGTGCTCACTGAGAGGTGTGTCTGCCGTGGCGTCTCTCCCTTGGCATGGATTCATTTCTCTTGGCAAAACCTAACGTGCTGTCCAGGTTTTGCTTCTGTTCATCTGAGCTCATTAGCAGAACTCGGAATTGCCTTGGCAGAGCGAGAGGGCAGGAGGCTGAGGTGTGCAGGTCCAGGCTCCCTCCTGGCATGGGTCTTGTTTCCGCTAGTTGATTTTTTTGCCTGGGCTCTTCTTACTACTTAATTTTTAAAAACCTGTCGGCTCTATTGATTGCCTCAGCTTTAGCATGTGGAATTCAGCTAATCACCTGCGGCTGCCTTCAGGGTTGCTACAACCCAAAGTTTTGTATGTTTTGTAATTTTTAGCGGACTGTATGTGGGATGGAAGAAATTCCTCTTTAGTGCTGTAAGTGTCCATTAAATGATTACAAGGCATTCTGTTTTACAAGGTGTAAGGATTAGAATATCCTTGTGAGTCTTTGATAGTTCGAGATCAGGCAGTTTCAACAAGGCCTTAAGTCTCTTTTTCATTCCTCATCCTTAATTGGGCCGGTAAGGCCAAGTGGTCATAGCCTGTTTTGTGAGATGGTTTGCTGGTATTCACAACTCTGTGTGTCTCTCTGGAACCAAGAAGCCAGACAGAATCAGGATATCCCAACAGAGCCAAAAGACAGAGCTGGGATGATCTGCCCAGGGTTCCCGGGAAGCCAGAGCCTGTGATATGCTTCACCCCAGGATCCGCAGGCATTGCAGTGTTTTCTCTCTTCAACAGGCAATGAGCTAATGTGTTCTTGGTGGTCAAGACAAGGGACTAAAAGGAGGCCCCTAAATTAATCTAGTTGAGCTTTCTTTGCATTTTATAGAACAAATATATAATGTGGGATGTGCGTTTGAAGAGTAAGGCGTACTTCCTCAGACCTGGTAGATTTCCTGGTAGGACAGACTGCTGGGCAGTCTGTGACCTTTACTCTCTCTTTGGGGCATGTGCTTTGGAATTTCATAAGGAGAATTTGGACTTTGGATGATGATTTTTCCTGAAAAAATTGTTCATATCTTATGGAATATTTAGCACATTTCAAAATGGCTGTTTACACCACTACAATAAAATAATTTTTTCCCCCTCTTCTAAAAAGGATTATTTTTTAAAACAAAATAAGTGGGTCTTCAAGGCGGGCCCAAGTGGAAATGAATTTTTGGCTGGGTGCTTCCTTGTGAAACGTGTCCAAGAAGCACGACATTCTCTGCGAAGACTGCGTGAACTGCTGAGCCGCTCGCCTCTAACCATATCTAATTGTTTTTGTATTTTCTTTGTTCTTTTCGCTTCCACAAAAGATGGGCCCATCAAGCTTTTCTGTAGGTTGCTCCTCACTGTGTTGAGTATCTGCCATGTGTCCGTGTCGGTCACACTGTGCCTTGACATCTGTGCACTCCATCTGACTCTGACCCATTGCATTGTGACTTTGTGCCTGCGGGAAGTCCTGGTGTTGGCTGGCGCTTAGTCCAGGTTTGCCCACACGTTTTAGGGGAGCCTGCAGAAGTGATCACGGCCCTTTCAGCAGACATCCTGGGTATCATAGCCGCCTTCTTTTGCCTGAGCACCGGGAGCGCAGGGTACATCGAGCTCAGCTCCGGGCCCCTCCTCTGCCCCCTTCCCGTCCCTGTTCCCTGTGCTCCGAGGAGAACTTCCTTGCCTGTGTTCTGATCTCAGGCTATTCCTGATCTTGCCAGAGAGTTAAAAGTAGGGTGGCTGTGAGTGGAATGGCCCTTCGAGCCCTGAGGCCTGCAGTGCCTGGGAAGAGGTGGTGGAACCGAATGGCTCTGACCTGCCCCCTCAGATGGTGGAAGGATCCCGGCCCAGCCTCTCCCCTTGCGCCCCTCAGCACTGCTGAAGCGTCAGACCAGAGGAAGGCTGCTCCTCTGGCCTATAGGGCAGCGTAGACGAAGACGATGCGGCGAGCAGTGGGCACTGTTGGGTCGGGGACTCAGGTGTCACTGTTTGGTGGCAGAAAGGCCCGGGTCGCTCAAGCTGTGTCTGTGTTCCTGCATGCTTCTGTGTGCACTCACCATATGGCATTCCTGCTGTGTGTATGGCCTTCGTAACGCTGGAGGAATGAGAGGCCCTGCCTGCCTCCTTGTTGCAGTCGCTTCTCACGGAGGCAGGCAGCCGGGTAAAGCCCAGCCGTGTGTTTATTCTGTGCTGCGTTGAAGTTCTTTGCTCTCCCTCGCTAACGATGGCGAATAGTGAAGCTCCTAAGTGGTGCGGTGGGCGTCCCAGGACAGACTTAGAATGGTGAGCGTAGAGCTGAATGAATGGTTTGGGAAGGCTTCTTTAGGATGTGTAATTAATCAATGGAATTTTTCATAGAGTACCTTTATTTTTAGTTCATTTCCTCAACATAAGAGAAGCTGCTAGTCCCTCCCCTCGCCTTCCCCACCACTCAAAGGCAGATCCCTTCCCCTCTAGTAAAAGGAAGGAAGTCTATTTAACGTGTTCGTCAGTGCCTCCTGGTCACACATGACTGACTCCTGAGGAGAACTTGCTCTTCAAAAAGGGAGGGAAGGGGACTGTGATCATTCTTAAAAAGTGGTACGAATCCAGATTTCTAAGGACCCCTCTGTGTTCTTGGTTTCTATTTTGGGCTGTTGGTGGCCCTTCGTCTGTTTGGAATAACTCGGGAGTCAGTGTATAATCCCTATTATCCAGATCGTCCATGGGAGTATATTGCTCTGGCTGAAAGTCAGCCTTGCATCCCTGGTGGGTTAGACAGCTGCTATCTGCAGTCTCTGATGTTAAGGTTTGTTTGGAAGTATGTGTTTGAGGACCAAGAATTTAGGTTGCCAAAATTTGGCCCTTGTTCAACAATGTCAAAGCAAGTCATACAGTGTATTTGCCCTCTCTGCTAATAATATTATAAGTTTTGCCCCCCAACACTTTATTTGTCCTAACACTGTGACTGTAGTGCAGCCATCCATTTGCCTGCATTCAAAAAAAAAAAAAAAAAATCAACCCCTGGCTCTTAGGCAGCTTTAACAGAATGTTGTGTCAGTCAACCAAACGATGGCCTCCCATTGCTCTGGCCAAAGCCATGTGTGATGTTTTTTCTGTATTTAAAAACCCTTGGGCACCTCTTGCCAGTCTTCCTCCAGTGTTAGGGTGTCATCTGCAAGGTCTGTTGTCTGATTGTTCTTGAGGGTCATGGGGTCTTGGTGGAATCTTAATTTCATTCTCTCTGACCTCTGTAGCTGTGAAAATCAAGAAGCCAATCAAGACAAAATTCAGAATGCCAGTTTTTAACTGGGTTGCCCTGAAGCCAAATCAGATCAATGGCACAGTCTTCAATGAAATTGATGATGAGCGAATTCTGGAGGTAACTTTCTCATTGTCCAGAAAAAAGGGGTCCTCTCTGGGCTGCCAGGATGGAATGAATGCTGTGCTACCTAGAAGTTTCAGCCATAAAAGTCCTGGTATTTTAATTGCCTTGAGGTAAAGCAAAGGATTTATAATATCAGAGAATGAAACTGAACACTATTTTGTAAGGTGGTTCTAAAACTATGTTTAGAAAGTTATGTTAAGTTGGAATAGTTTTGAGCATCTTCAGTGTATGCTACAAAATATATATCTGACACAACCCCTGCCCTTTATAAAAAGGCATAAAAACCCTTTATTGAACTCTGAGTGAATAAGGCTCAGTAATCACATTCACTAGCTGGTTTGATGGGTAGTTTTAGTCCATGGTTGCCACCCCTGCAAGGTAATTTTTGAAAGCCAATTGAATCGGCTGGTTGAAACCAGTTGTCTATTTTGGACGTTCACATCTGTGTATGTGGCATAAGTCACACTGTAACACAAATAGGAGAACAGAGCAAGCCATGGCTAAGGACAAGTACTGAATAAAAAAAGTTAAGTTCTTTGATGCTTAAGAAACTGTCTAAATGGTAGCTTCCTGACTTACATTTTATGTGTAATCCAGTTTTCCTGTTTCATCCCTCTCTACCCCAGGACTTAAATGTGGATGAATTTGAGGAAATATTTAAGACAAAAGCCCAAGGTCCTGCCATTGATCTTTCTTCAAGCAAACAGAAGATAACACAGAAGGGATCAAACAAAGTAACGTTACTAGAAGCAAATAGGGCCAAAAATCTTGCCATAACATTAAGGAAAGCTGGAAAGACTGCTGAGGAAATATGTAAAGCTATTCATGTGTAAGTTCAGGGAATTCTGTAAAAGTATATCCTAGTAAATTTAGAATAAAAATGGAAGGCAGGAAGTTATGAGTTGGTAGATTACAGAAATATTTCAAGAGTGGGGCAAGATCTAAGATAAAAGATGGAGCAATTCTCATATTCACACCCCAGAGATTCTCTTTGTTACGTATGCAACTTCAGAGCTCTATAAAATGCTGACACTAAAGAGGTGGACCAGAAATTATCCTCAGCAATGATGTGTTAGAATGAGTGATTGGTCATTTTAGAAGAATAACCACAACTGGATTGTGACAGCATTTGTTATCTTGGTCTGCTCTCATATATACCTATAGCCATGCTTACATCAAAAGAAAGTTGAGTGGAGTATTACAGATCCTAAGAAAGGGAGAAAATGTCGGTTTTCTCTGGAGTATCTGAATTTTGTCTAGATTTGTTGAATGCAAATTTAATGGCATTTGTGGAATGATAGAATTCAATGCCAGACACAGATATGATACAGATGCATGTTTTAATCATAGCAACGGGATGCTATGCTCTTAGCACTTCCAGGAAATTTTAAACAAAATTCAGTTCTTTTTTTATCCTTGAACTGAAGAGAAGGCATTGGTTATATCTACTTTTCTATTAGAAGAATCCTTGTAGTCTCCTTGTGGTCATGGTGACTTGTAAAAAGAAGGGTATTATTAGATGTTTTATGAATCAATTCATCATAAATTGGTATTTCATAAATTTTGATCAGAGATTCTAAGAGGAGTAATGACCCTGAGAAGTCATTTGTTCCAGTTTCATGTCCTCAGGATCATAATCTAATGGTCTAGTGCGTCCTATAGTCTGTTCTGATTTGATGTTAAAACCTGATATGTGTTCTGGTTTTTAATCTTCGGATACCTTGTTTGTCATGATAACTAAATGTAATTCTATTATTTAGCTAAAGATTGTCTAGAGAATAAAATAAGGGTTGTGGTGAACCCTTCATTTGTTTGAATTGAGCATACATTTGCATAGACCTGGTATTCTTTCAAGGGATGTGTGCATTTAAGCCAAAGCATCTATATAGTACAGGCTTTTGGTGCAAATTTTTCTAAAGAAAAAATATCCCAGACTATTGGCTTAATGGAAATACTTACCGAGTTCACTACTCTATAATTGTGTATATAATATTAATCTCCTTAACTAGCAGTACTTGACATGCCTCAAAAACCGTGTCTTTCACCTACCCAGTAGTTGCTTCAGCCTGCCTTCGTGCTCTTCCTACTGTCCTGTGCTGTTGATTTGTAGAGGCTTAGAGCTATACTAACAGTCTAAAACCTGAGCATGGTGATTGCAGTGATGTCCAGGTTTTCAGGAAGGACCAGTGAAGGCGCCTGATGCGCGGTCAGGAGCCAGCACCAAGCGGTGTCTTCACAGGCCGACCATGGACATGGTCAGCTCGTTGACTTGGCCCATGATCTGGGCCCGATGGAGGTGTGCTTGAGAGGGTGGGAGGTATTCTCACTGACTTGTCCACATCCGTCTTCAGATTTGACTTGAAGACATTGCCTGTAGACTTTGTAGAATGCTTGATGAGGTTCTTGCCAACTGAGAGCGAGGTGAAGGTGCTTCGGCTCTACGAACGGGAAAGGAAGCCTCTGGAGAACTTGTCGGATGAAGACCGGTTCATGATGCAGTTCAGTAAAATCGAGAGGCTCCTGCAGAAGATGACCATCATGGCCTTCGTTGGGAACTTTGCTGAGAGCATTCAGATGCTCACGCCTGTGAGTGGACCGACTCTGGCAGGGGAGGGGGTCCAAAGAGAAACGGACCTTTTTTTTTCTTTTTAAGCTCCTCAGAATAATGTACTTAGTGTTATGGGCTCCAAAGGCTCAGAACTTTTGACACTGCATTTTTATTTTGGCCATCTATTTCACATTGTGCATGCCAAGCAAATTTAAAAATAATGAATTTTCATATTCCATATCGTGCTCCCGAGAGGATGCCATGTTCTGTGCCTACTGATGTCCTCTGGATTTCAAAGGATACTTCAATATGGAGAACAAGGAAACCATTTTCTCAAACTCAGTTCCCTCCTGAAGATACCAGTCATTTGGCTGGGTTGGCAAGACTGAAAATGTGACTTTCACTTCTAAAAATTATCCCATGTCTTTAGCGAACAGACTTACTGGCTTCCGCTGGAAGCATTAACTTTACCAAAGGAGTGTTCTTCCTTAGAATTTTGTTATGAGCACTGTGGTGACGTAGGAAGATTAGCTGACCATCTCTTGTTCCTATGTGTTAATCTTGTGGAGACGTAGGAATATCATGACATAAATATGATAAATAGTTCTTTCCCAGTATTTCTAAGTAAACTTTTAAAAATTACTGATTATAGTAGCATGTCTGATCAAAACATGTTCTGAGACTTCTAGAGGGAGATTATATCACTTTGCTGTTTAATTTTTAAGTTTTCATTCTTGGAAAACTCCATTGATTTAAAAATGTAAATTGTATTACAGGATTAGAGTTGGTGGGCAGGGAATTGAATTCTGCTGGAAGATGTTAACCCCTAACTCTGAGTCTCATTGGCTACAGATCCTGTGATAAGCAAGTTTTTGACATTAACTCATTCAAATTCTTTTAGAGAAAAGTTTGCATACGATGATGTGGTTACCAAAGACCTAGCAGGACATGTGAAATTTGTGATATTTAGTAGGAAAAATATAATCTCAGTATCAAAGCTTTAACGTCTCAGTGTGGGTCTGTTTTCCTCAGTGTTAATTTTTTTCAATTAGAGTTTCCCTTTTTTAACATGTCTTTTTTTCCCCTTCTTACTTCCTTTGACCGGAATCTAGCAACTGCACTCGATTATAGCGGCATCTGTCTCTATAAAGTCATCCCAAAAACTCAAGAAAATTCTGGAGGCAAGTGAAGTTTCCTCATATACGTGTGTGGAGGAGGTGATTTGTCACTGCATTCCTCTGCTTGGGAATGCCTGGGGTGCTGTACTCATGGGCTTCTCTTTTCTCCCCCCTTTTTTTTTTGCAGATCATTTTGGCCCTTGGAAACTATATGAATAGCAGTAAGCGAGGAGCGGTTTATGGATTTAAACTTCAGAGTTTAGATCTGGTGAGTGGACTAAAAATATATAAGAGCTAGATGAGACAAAACAGCTGGCAAAGATTGAGTCTTGGAGTGGAGAGAGTCAGCCCTTGGGAGCAGGGGCGGGAATGTTTTGATGAAGATGTTCTGCCAGTGGGAGGACCAATCGGCACACATTTGTGAACACCATTTGGCAGCAAGCACTTAGAACCTTGAAAATACTCATACCCTCTGAGCCAGTATTTCCATTTCTAGGAATCTTCCCTCAGGAGTCTGAATTGTGGATGCTGTGTTTTATTTATAATTGTAAATAATTAGTAACAATGCAATGATTCTACACTTGGGGAAATAATTAAATATGGTGCGAGAGTAGTTAATATGGTGAAAAATTCTTCAACTGTTAGAATATTTGTGATGAGTTTTTAAAGTAGTAGATAATTTTATATTTAGAGAAGAAAGTACAAAATGCACATACAGTTTGATTTCAGCTAAGTAAAACAGGAAAACCGAATGGAAGTAGGTTAAGACATTAACAGAGACTGGATGAAATTAGGGAATTTTTTGGATTGCTTCTTTATACTTTTCTTTATTAACTAAAAACTTTTTTTTTTTCCTGGATGGAAAAGGGTGCTTTTGCTTTTCATAGTCACCTGCCTTAACTGAGCAGGATTGGAGAAAACCCTCCACAGAACCCCTCCCAGGCTGGGCTGGGCTTACATGGCTTCTGTGTGACATGGGTGGCAGGTTGAGTCCCCAGCCCTGGGGGAACATGGTGCTTTGACGGGGAGTTTACACCTGGTTCTGGCCCTGAGAAGGTCATGGTCCATTAAGCAGATCTGCTTTGGGTCGTCTGAGGCTGGGCACTGAGAGAGGGCCTGCGCCAGGTGTGAGGATCACGTGTGGGAGCCTGACTTGCAAGGACTGCCTTGCACCCACTGCCACCTCCACCCTCACTCTGGGCCTTCACTGTGGAGAGCCCCTGAATTGGAGTCTTCTTGCTTTTTAAACCAGGGAGGTGTAGCGGGGGTGGGGTGTGGGGTGTGTGATCTGATGCAAGTAAAGATGTGTGAACAGTTCCAGGTGCTTAGAGGCCTCCCTGATGTGGAGCAGGAAGCGCCCTCCTGATACAAACATCAGTGGGCCGGTTTGCCACAGGACACATGGTCTTGAATCTCCGTGGAGATGTTTTGTCTGTGCTGGGACACTATGCTCTGTCACTGACTTGAGTGGGAGGGCATCACCTGGTGGGGAACATCATCTTTCACTCTAACCCACTTTCCCTTTTGTTTTCAGCTCTTAGATACAAAGTCAACAGACCGAAAGCAAACACTGTTGCACTATATATCGAATGTTGTAAAAGAAAAATATCACCAAGTGTCCCTATTTTATAATGAGCTTCATTATGTGGAGAAAGCTGCTTCAGGTACTTGATCTCAGCTATTAATGTTACTCTTGGGTGCTGAATGCCTTTCATCTTGGGGGTCTGTTCCCTGCTGGAGCAAACACTGTGCAGGATGCCTTTCAAAGAGCAAGGCTGAAACATCAAATTCTGAGCAGGAACCCATCAGCTGTGGCGCTGCCCACTCCTGGCAGCAGTAGTGACCGTGGACGTGAACCTCAAGTGTCCGTCCTCTGTTAAGAGCAGGTCTTTGGGCGTCGTGCACCTGCCTTCTTCCATTTATTGCCCTTTTCTATTGCTGTCATTTGAAATAAGAGTATGAGACTCTGACCACCCCCCAGTAAATACCTGAATTTGATTTTGTGCTGTCCCACTTGCTCAGATGTGGCAGTTTTAAAAATTTTGCCTTCAGCCTGAGCACAAGTTCATTTACAATGACTTCTTGACTGTTATTTACTCTGACATGCATTTTCTCATTTAAATCATCAATGACTCTGAAGTAGTTGGGATGTAGTACAGGATGGTATCCCCATGCCATTGATTAGAAAACTGACATTTTTAGAGGTTAAAGGTCTTGCTCAAGGTTACATGGGTAAAAAAGTCAGAAAAAGAACTAGAACTCAGGTCATCTTCTCATATAGTGTAGTGTTCAATGTACCAGGTTCTCTCAAAAGAATATTGGGCTAAAAAGAGGAACAAGATGCAAACTGACCTTGGAGTTGGTTGCATGCTGTGAATCTCAAGTTATGAGCTTGAACCATGAGTCGCCAAGGTATTTACTGTGATTTCGTATTCCCAAGGCCTACCCCAGACTTAGTGACTTGCATCTTTGAGGGCAAGACTTTCTCTGACTTTCTTAGATAGAATAAGTGGCTGCTGCTTCTGCATTCCTACTCAAGAACGCTCTGCACTGCCCTCTCAGATGAGATTCATCAAATTTTATAACAACAGTTTGCATGTCCATTGCGAGCTGTGTACTTCCAGGTATAACTGAGTTTCACGTACCTTTCTAATTACCTTAGTCCTGGCAAACTGCTGGGGGGAATAAAGGAATGAGCAAATGAATGAATGAGTGAATGGATGTGCGATTACCAGCAGTGGAGACTGAGGCAGGTGGAATGATATTCTCGCTGTGAGTGACTGTGCTGTGCAGGCGGTGACAGACCTAGGGGGCTCAGCGCTTCCTCAGGTGGTTACCAGGATTTCTCTTCTGATGGAGTGATTTTTCTTCTTTCAAGTCTCCCTTTGCCTAAATTAGGGGTTCTTTAGCATCACAATTCTTATTAACACACAAAAAAAGTAAAAAATTCCTATCTTACTAGTGAACACATTTTATTTGGCCCAAATGAGATTCCCTGAAAGTGTCATTTGAGAAAAACTAGTTGGGGAATAGACTGAGGTCCACTGTCTGAATTGGTGCCCAGGTGAGCTGACATGGATTCTTTATAGCTTCGCTCCTTTATTCACGCCTTCATTTCTCCCGTGAACTTTTTGAGTCCCTGTTGTGTACCTGTCACTGTCCTAAGCATTGAGGAGTCAAAGGCAAAAAAAAATGAGTGTGAGTCTACTGAGGGGAGAACACCTGTAGCTTATGCAGGTGCAGAGCCGAGTCAGCATCAGAGCGGGCCTGGGCCTCCTGCAGGAGGCTGCCAGAGTGTACCTGCTCTGGGAGGGTAGCCACAGGGTGAGGATAAAAAGGGTTATGCAGAATAAACCTTCTGAAGCAGCGAAGGATTGCTTAACAAAAAGCTGCCCAAGGTTGCTTTGAGTTCCTAGCGGTCTGTACAACTCAAATTCAGCCGGTTAGATGCTGCCCCCTCCTGGAGAGCCACAGAAATGCAAGAGGTCAAAGTGTGTGGAAGAGGAGTAGACGATCCAGTTGTGGGCCTGTCAGTTAAGGCACCTCTTGGTCGATAGGTCATCCAATAGCTTATCATCTCCTGTAAGAGAAATGGAATAGTTGGGTACCAGCACGAGATTTGGAGCCCACAGTTGTTATCCATCTCTGCCACCTCCTAGTTGTGTGGCCTTGGGCAGGCCCCCAAATCTCTTCCCAGTGCTTTTCCTTGTTGGCAAAATGGACCAGTGGTGCAAATGAATTGGTGCACGTGAAGCATTTAATGCAGTGCTTGGTTGGGAGCCCTTAGTAAAGTTTTCATATGAAAGGATCTCTGCACTGAAAGCTGGAGCTGGATCCTCGAGTATCCCTAGGATTCTGCCGCGAACTCGGCCTGCCGCCAGACACGCCGTGGTTTTGGTGCTCACGGGGTCTTTCTTTCTCTACTTCAGTCTCCCTTGAGAACGTTTTACTGGACGTCAAGGAGCTCCAGCGGGGCATGGACTTGACCAAGAGGGAGTATACCATGCATGACCACAACACGCTGCTGAAGGAGTTCATCCTCAGCAATGAGGGGAAGCTCAAGAAGCTGCAGGATGACGCCAAGATCGCACAGGTAAATCTCTCTGACCCTGGATGCCAGGAAGAAGCAATTGGGTCTCTTAAAGCTACCTGGGGCACTGGGCCTGGCTTTGGGGAAATTGCCCCCTGCCTGGTGAGGGTAGATTTCCTAGGTACTAGTGATTATTATGGGTAGGATCTTTCTGAGTATTGTACCTGGAAGTGCCCTGTCCTGCTCATTGTCCTCTTCTATTTTGGGGTCTCACCATCGTCTCCAGAAGCCCCCACCTTGCACTCCTCGGCTCCCTGTGGGTCATGTATTCAGTTCAACCAACACTCAGCCAAGCTGTGTTCCCAGTGTGTTGGGCTTCTGTAGGCCTTAACCTCAAACTCTTAAACTACACTGGGGTCAAGTTCACACACTTGGAAAACAGCCAGAATGGACTGAATGCCGTCATAGCAGGGAGGACAGAGTGTGTGGGGCCTGAAGAAGATGTGGTGGAACGGCTCCCTGGAGGCTGGCTGCCTTCTGTCACACAGAGTTCAAGCAGAGGCTTTCATGTCCCTGATGTGGGGACACCGTAGAACATTGGAGCAGTGAGCTGGGATTTGGGTTCTGAGTGACATCTGGCCTGGTTGGTTGTGAGGGGTTGTGTCACGGCCTTGGGAAGCTCTTGAAAGAAATAGTTCCTCGTGTGTGTGTGTGTGTGTGTGTGTGTGTGTGTGAAGTGGCAGGAGGTCCCGAGGTGGACTCCTGTGTTGTGTTGCACTGTTGCATTCCTCAGGTTGCCCCTGAGCAGGCCTTGGGAGGAAGCACAGAGGCTGTGGGGAGGGTGGGGAGGTGAAGGGGTGGAGACGAGAGCGTGGGAGCTGCCGTGGGGTCAGTGCCGCTCTGCTGCAGCCTTCCCCGTGAGTGTCAAGTTCAAATGCTAGAATGAACGAAATTTAAGAGAAATTTGCTTCCTCACAGGATGCCTTTGATGATGTGGTGAAGTATTTTGGAGAAAATCCCAAGACGACCCCACCCTCCGTCTTCTTTCCTGTCTTTGTCCGGTTTGTGAAAGCCTATAAGGTAAGCAGGAGCAAGGCGCCCGTTAAAACCTTCCTTGGAGCTGTTTCTCAAGTGGGTGCCCTCCGGAGCCATGCCTGAGTGTCAGCCTCTCTGCAGAGGCCCCGCCTGTTCCTGTGGGCAGCAGAGCTGGGGTGTCAGTGGGACAGCAGCGCCTGGCTCTGTGATGACTGGGCGCTCCCGGGGCCCTCAGCCCATGGGGCTCCACTCAGAGTCCTGAGGCCCCACCTGGAAACAAAGCTCTTGGTGGCCCGTTGGGGTGAGTGAGATGCTTCAAGACCACTGCTGCCCCACTGACCATTCACCATGGCACAGGGGGAGGGCTCGGGCAGTGCAGGCCGCCTCTGCAGTTGTTGGGCTGTAGCAGGAGGTGTGGTAGCTGAGGTTGGGGAGATCCTGCACGGTCAGCCCTGCCCAGGCCTCGGGCTCTCCAGTGCAGACAGAAAGGGCTGGGAAGCTTGCTGCTCTGTTTCTTCATCTAGATCTGTAACGGCCCTTCCTTTTACTGGGAGGCCCTCTCTGACATAATCCAGGGCAGTGGTCTTGAAAAAGCATGGGATCTAAAGAGGTGTGTGTCAGAAGAACTTGTACCTTGAGAAAGAATGACAAGGAGGGTTACGGGATTGTAGCACACTTTAGGAGGCATCGCCATCTCTACTCTCCTGGCTTGGCCACCTGTAACCGTGGTAATGTTGGTGGAGGAGGGAGGATGTGCTAATAGAGGGGAGATGGCAGGGTCACACACACTTTGAGAATCATCCTGTTGTATATAATGGAGGGCTTTGAACCACCCTTGAGCCTTTCACTAAAACTCGCAAAGTGACGACATTGAGCCATCTTCTCTTAGCGTGGCTTAGCTCAGCAGGGCTATCCCAAGCTGCTGGCAGAAAGAGGGTGTCCTTGGCAGGATGGATGAGCAGAAGTCCATGCACAAGACACTGCGCTGTGAGCGGTGACATTGCTGGTCACCCACTGCTGCTGACAGGTGCTCTAGCCGGTAAGGCTTGCGTGCTGCACAGATGGCGCAAGGCGGCTCTTGTTCTGTGCTGGGACTTCATTTCTCCACGTAAAATACTTACAAGTCTAAGGTCTAAGAAGAAAATACATGCTGTTTTAAAATCATACAATATAAGCTGGGAAGGGGCTCTGATTGGCCTCAAAACCTGATGCTTAAAGAGGAAAAAGAGGAGCTGCCTTGATGATCTGTGGGGTGTCACAGGTCCGAGCCTGTGAGCGGGCCCCCTCCCCGCAGTCCCGTAGCTGCATCCAGGAGGTGCTTGTCAGGCAGCGATGTTAGGGGGTGTTTCCCTTGCTCTCAGTATTACATAATGAATGACCTCCCAGCTGAACACCAACCTGTGGATCTCGTGGGCAGGTGCTGGGGGTTTAGGATGTCATCTCCTCCCTTCCTTCCCCAAGTTTGATCCAAAATGAAACTTAAGACGAAAAGAACAGAGATCCAAATGTACACTTCATTACTGGTGAAAGCTGGATTGGGGGTACTGTGTGTATCTGTGTGCTTACACTTCAGCCCTGAATTAGGGATGACTTATCAGTTCACAGCTAGACTCCTGGAAGTCTGTTCGGGGAGGCTGGCTTCAGGAATGCCCAAGGCTGAGTGGAGGGGAGCCTGTTTCATTTCTTGTCCCGAATTCATCCGGCTGGTCACACTCTGTCTCTGTTAGGAAGGCGTGAGCTATGGGAGAGAGCCCAGAGGTGCCACTTCGGTGAGGCCCCTGAAGGAAGAAAGGGAAGGGAATGGAGGTCTTCTCCTACCCTTGGGCAACCGGAGAGGAATCTGAGAATTCTACTTTTAGAGAAGCCATTGGTAGGACAGAATCTGGAAGCAAAACAAACTCATAAAAATCACTGAGCAGGGCTGCCGAAAGGGTCAGGTCCCCCCCACACTGTGAAGCAGGGAGGATGACTAGGAAACGACTTGGGGATGAGGTTAATTTCAGCTACTAGATTATGAGGAGGTGTGACACCGACAGACAGTGAAACCCTTAATCAGAGTTCTATATAGGCAAAAGGTGTAGATCTGCGGAAGCCTCCATTACTCTAATTCCTGGCTTCCCAAGGATTCTCCAAGAATGACTGAAAACCCTTGACTGCTGCCTTTTCCACTGATGTAATCTTGATTCTTTTGACTCTGCCCAGCAAGCAGAGGAGGAAAATGAGCTGAGGAAGAAGCAGGAGCAGGCACTCATGGAAAGACTCCTGGAGCAGGAGGCTCTGCTGGAGCAGCAGGACCCCAAGGTGAGCCGCGGCCCGCGCCCGCGGGGGACAGGCCCTGACGGCCCCTCACAGGCAAACAGGGACCAGGGTCAGAGCCAGATGTGCATGGGATCCTTACCACTTCCTCCTGGGGCTTGGGAAGTTGGCAGATGGACGTTTGTTCTTTCGTTACTTTGTCCAGTGACCACTGGAATGAGGCTAAGAGCCTGTTTGTGTAGCATTGCCAAGTTTATAGATCTAACTTAGACTCAGTTGGCTACAGGGCGCCCCCCACCACCCTGCCCCAGGCAACCTGACTGCTTAGTGTCCAGGTGAGGCTTCCCGGGGTTGCCACCAGGGCTCGCCTTGAGGGCGGGGAGGCTTTCCTAGGAGGCTTGGACGGGAGCATTCCCCGGAAGGAAAGGCCATAGGGAAAGGCCATAAGGACTGGCAAGTATGGAAGTTTTCTTGATCCTTGCACCGAAGTTTAAGAAAGTTGATGGTTATTCCCAGCTGCCTCCTGTTGCCACAGGATCCAGCCTTCCCATTGCTGCTAGCTGGAGCTTTTGTGTGTTTTCCAGTGACTTTTTCTTTCCAGAGGGTTTCTGAGTGGCTTTCTGTTGGAGCAGCAGCATGTAGGGGTGGTGCTGTGTTCCCGGCCGAGGCTCTTACTAGTAGAGTAATGCTCAGCCACATTTTGGACTTTCTCAGACCTCGAATGGGTAATGGTCCCCAAATCTTTGCCATTCTTCTTTCTTCTTAGTCTCCTTCCCACAAATCAAAGAGGCAGCAGCAAGAATTAATTGCGGAATTACGAAGGCGGCAAGTTAAAGATAACAGACATGTATATGAAGGAAAAGATGGTGCCATTGAAGATATTATCACAGGTAAACGCTGCTTCCTGCCCTTGGCCCCTGGAGGTCACACCGGCCTTTCCCAGCCTGGGCCAGTGGCAGATTTAATGCTGCCTTTGCCCGGAGTTTGAAGTTCTTCAGTTGACTTTACTCTGATCCAGCGGTATGCAGACAGACTCCATGCTAGTGTTTGAAGTGTATTTATAGTAGCCAGGATACTGCCTATCAGAAACCCCCAGCACACTCTGAGAAATTTATTTTTCAGTATCACTGGGACCCTGTGCGTTTGTTCCCCCAGGGTTCTTTGTAGTGGTTTTCCATTGTCTTCCATTTGTCACCACACTCCATTTTGTTCCTCATGGCTACTCCTGCCCACCTGCCTGATTAATAAATACTACGGACAAGGCCAGCTGAAGGGTCTGTACTAACCACAGTAGGTTTTTCCAACATCCTCTTTAAAATCCTTTTTTTCTACTCATTCAAAGTAACTAAAGACAATAGGAAATCCGGAGCGGGTACATTCATTCAGATGGGCCAATAGGCTTCTAGCCCAGGGTTGTCAGTCAGGAATGGTGCCTAACTCTGGCGTGGCTCTTGTCTGATTAAGTTGTAGCCTAAAACTTCCTGCTCAAACCAATTCTCTAGGATATCTGCATTCTTTCTTACAGACTGGGACAGTACTTTGGGGCCACTGTCTTTGGGCTGCACAGAACTTTTCCTCCATGTCTGTTGCATATGAATACTATTTGTCAGTTCCAAATATATTTAAAATTTTTTATTATGAGAAGTCTAAGAAATATGCAAAAGTAAACAGTCTGATGCATTCCCCTACCCATCACACATCAACACTTTTCAACTCACGGCCGGTCTTGTTACATGCCTTCTTCTACCTGCTCCCCGTTCCCCACTGTCTGGGATTGTTCTGAAGCAAATCTAAGATACACAATTTCATCAGGGAATATTTCAGTATGTATCTTTAAACAAGAAGGACTCTTTAATAAAGCAAACAGGCATACCCACAGTACCATTATCATATACCTCCAAAACTAGCATTTCCTTAATATATAATATCCAGTCATTAGTCACCTTTCCCCAGTTGTCCTGCTTTTTAAAAAATATAACCTTTAGACTTTTTACTTCTCATTTCTTGTTAATAGCATAGTGAATAGGAATCCCAAACTGCCAAAACCACAAGTGTTTTCATCAGCTCAGACCCAAGGACATGAGTAAACAAATCGTTAAAAAGGAAGTCAGTAAGGAGTTCCTTTCCCAGAGTGAAGTCCTTAGCCGACAGATGAAAATGCCGGCCTGTCCCTGTGTACGGTACACGTGGTCTGCGTGCAGCTCCTGCTGGTCGCTCAGTGTTCACCCTGCAGTGGCTTGCGGACGGCTTCCAGATGCAGCCCCATTGCTTTCCGTCTCTCCTTGCCTCCCCCACGCTGAGAGAGAAGCTTTGCTCTGAGCAGAACCAGGAGGAGCTCGCCTTGGGTAAGCACCTCTTAGCCTCGGTGCCACAGTATGATGAACTTACCCGTAGAGAAGCTTCCAGCCTTGTGCATTAAGGACTTAAGAGTTCCATTTTCGCCAGTGTGTTCTCCATCGCAGTGGCACCTAGCTTGTAAAATGAGCCGAACGCACAGTTTCCGTTTGCCCGAGGTAATCATTAACCTACCTTCGGAAGGGAATGAATATCTGACTGTGGAGCGATTCTATGCTCCTTGAATATTTTCCATTTTCCACCCCGCAAGCCCCAGACTGAGTAACTCTGTTAGACTTTGTGAGTTCATTCAGGTACATGCTGCCTCCCCCTTTCCTGCTCACTCCCCACCGCCTTCCCCAGGCATGGATAACAGAGCACTAACTGTGTACTAACACGAACGGATCTTGGCTGTCCACTCTCTCCTGTTTGTCTCACTGGGCTGTCGATTTCCATGCAGTGCTGAAGACGGTGCCCTTTACTGCTCGTACTGCCAAGCGGGGCTCTCGGTTTTTCTGCGAACCTGTTCTCACTGAGGAATACCATTACTAAACTATTACTCTTTCTCACCTGATGCTCTTAAAAGGTTGCTACAGATTTTTTTACCTCTCCCGTCCCTCTGTGTGTCTGTTGCGGCCACCCAATGTGCTCGCATGGAATTGTCATCTCCACCACATTGTATTTCATGTTGTCTTCATGCTGCATGGTTTTGCATTTCAATCATTACTGCTTAGAGCCACTTTCAGTATGTCTAGGAATGAACCACATGGCTGGTCTGGTCTAGGTGTGTGAGTTGAATTAATGGAATTGCTTGCAAAAATTTTCAGAAAAATAGTAATAGAGCACTACTGTGAGAATCAGCATTGGGAGCCAACTAGTTTGCTTATAAGATTTTGAGGCTAGTATCTCTGAACACAAATGGTAGTCATTAATAACAATATTTACTATACCTAACATTTATTGAGAACTTACTAAGTTCTCATAGGCTTACAGATATTAAGCCAGCCTTTTTTTGTACCATTAACATGCTTTGACAGTAAAATGAGCTGCTACACAAACGTTTAGGAATGCAGAGTGCTCTGAAGTTGCAAGCGATTTGCAGAACTGTGAACTATGCGCAGCTGTAAACTGGACCTTTCTTAACTGTCTTACATGGGTCCCTAGCTGCCACCCACAGTGTGATGGAACTCATGGTATGAACTTAACACAGGGGGCGCTTGTGACCTAGAAGCTTGTATATGCTGATAGAGGCAATCCATAGCTTTATATCCACCTCTTTTCCTTCAAGTGGCATGCCCAAGTTCAGCTTTTAGCAGTTCTACGCTGGAACAAGGCTGCAAGGCAGGAAATGACAGCAAAGGCTTAGGAGCTCCCCACCATCTTACCTCATTCACGCTTCTTCACTGGTGGCACTGTTCCATGTCAAACCCAGGGTATTCCTTCTGTGATGAGATCGTCTCCGGACCTGCTTCTTTGGTCAGGATGGTGGCACCAGAAGTACAACAAATACCCATTATCAGAAAGTGCCACTGTTTTTAGATTTAAAATAAATAAACAAACAAACAAACAAACAAATAAGTAAGTAAGTAATTTCCAAGAAGTAACTGCCCGGGCTTAGTTCCTGATGGCTAAAAAAGGAATGAACTTCTCTGCAGTGCCCAGTTGATTAGGAAAGAGACAAGAAGGCACATGCTCTAATTGGAAATAGCCATTGTTTGGTGCCCGTGCTGATTGACATGGAACTGGGTGTTTATTTTGTGATATTAAGTCTTCTGTGACCTGTACTCGTTATGTATGTTTCTGTCTCTAAAGATATCTAAGGACGTGGAGAGTTGTTGCCTGCTCTGTTAACTACCAGTGCTTATTAACAAGGCTAGGAACTGTCATTTCCTTGGCTGATGTTTCTGTCCGTCGCTGCTGGACTGTCTATTGTTCTGGAGCCAAACTTCAAAGCAGCTTGGGTCTGGGTGGTCAGAGTGCTGGGACGGGAGACACTGCCATCCTCTGTTTTGTCCAACACCTCTTGTAGTTGTGGCCTCATACCCTCTTTCTCTGTTGGCTAACATGCCCGGGAATGTTAAGCACTAAGTTGACTTGCTTTCCATTTTCATCCCATTTTTACTTAACCATCATTTTGTGTTTTTGTTTTTTTTCTGTTTAGCCTTAAAGAAGAATAATATCACTAAATTTCCAAATGTTCACTCGAGGGTAAGGATTTCTTCTAGCACACCGGCGGTGGAGGATGCACGGAGCTGGCAAGCACCACTTTTTACTTAGCTTCCTCCTCTCTGTATGCAGATCAGTGGTTTCAGCTTATGGTTGAGGGTAATACTGGTGAGAGTCTGATTGGGGAGAAGTCTTTGTACCTCATATTCCAAAGATGGGAGGCTGAGCCACTCTGTTGGACTCTCTGGCCTGCTTCCACATCCCCCAGTGTGATGGCTTGGGCAAGGGCATTTCCAGGTTGGACTTGCTTCGGGCGCTAGGCTCTCCTTCCTTACGCCTGTGGTCTTTGAGCTATTCATTTAACCCTATTTGATCTGGAGATCAAGTCCTGGGTGGGGAATGTGATGTCTAGCGTTTTAAGGATTAGGATCTAACCAGTTGCCCAGAGGACTCAAGAACCACAGAACTGTAGCTCACTGCATGTTGGGAGCCAAGAGTGAAATTCTAACTTTCCCCCACCACTCTGGGCCGGGAGCAGGGGCTCCAGTGGGTTAGCACATGCAGAACTATTCTTTGCTTGAATTTAAAAAGTCGGGCAGGGCCACAAAGTCCATTGATTAAGGAGCTTGTGGGGACTGTGCTGAATCTGAGCACATAGGTCTTGGAACTCACTGAGCTCCAGCTTTTTTTTTTGCCATGTTAAGAATTTGGGCCCAGTATTGCCAGATTCTCCAGTTTTCCGAGAGAAGCCAGAAAACCCTGGCTTTTGTGTTAAGTGCCAATTTCAGTATCAGGAAACTATTTAAAAATGTTAAGTTGGGAGCTCAACATTCTGTGGGCCAGGTATCAGCTCCATTTCTAATCTGAGGAAATGAGGATATAAAAGATAGAATGTTTCCCAAGTGAAGTCAGTGATACTAAGTTAATGAGAGGGAAATACCTACCAAGCAAAAGAAGGGGAACAGTTCAAAGCCTGCTTTTTTTTTTTTCATTATCACTAAGTCCATCAAAAGGAGGCTACCTGTCTTACTCATCAAGAAAGGATGCTTTCGTACTGTGTACTTACATAAAATTCCTGTTTATCCCACTTTACCCCACTAGAACAATGCCTGCTTGAACTGACAGGCAGTGGTTGATTCATTCATTCCACAAGGTAGTTTTAAAAAATGTTAGGCATTCTGCTGTGCATTTGCAGTACAAACTGGAGAATACAGGAGGGCTAGTATAACTTCTCTACTCTGATAAAAAACAACAGAAAAAACTGGGTGACAGGAAAGAATGTTCTGGAATGCAGTACAATTTTTTAAGTGATTAAGTCGGCATTATATTTCTAATTCACAAAATTAAAGAATTGATCTCAGGTAATATTAATGGAATAAAAATGGAACCTGTGTCTGCAAACTATAGGTTCCTTCCTTAATGATTAAAACTTCATATGAGATAGGACAGGGCAGTCAGTTTTATTAGTTTTGCAGTTTAAAATTCATTGCCATTATTGTTATTAAGGTTTCCAGAAATAAAAACAAGTACAAGCCACAGCTATTTCTAATTGAAGAAATATTTCAAAATAAGACCTTGTCTAGATTCTCTGGCCAGTGACAGAAGCAATCTTCTCTCATGTATTTTTCTAAAAGTTCCAGAATCCCACCAGTATTACATCTTGTTTTGTTTGACTATAAATACGATGGGCAAAGTACATGTCTTTGGCTCAGATACTCAGTGAGTTTGAAGGGCCTGTTAGCTGACTTTTCTACACAAGCTGCTTTGATTGGCTGCCAGCTGGCCTTTGTCTTGCTTAGACACATGGTATTAAAGGTGGCAATTCTTTCACTGGTGCTCTCCTCTTTACAGATCTTAGAAACCAACCATACAGACGAGCCGATGCGGTGAGGAGAAGTGTCAGGCGGCGCTTTGATGATCAGAACTTGCGTTCTGTTAATGGTGCCGAAATAACCATGTGAACCTGAGATCTGCCTGTATGAATAGAGGGTGTTTGTGAATTAAACTATTCACATGAACTTTATGTGCTACCATTTAACTGCAGCCTTGAACATAGATAAAATATTTTAAGGGCTCAGATTTAGCAAACACACAGGAATTTAGGAGTGATGGGCTCTCTTTTCAACCTTTGTTATTAACAAGTGCCTCAAAGTGGAAATACCTGCTCAGATTAATCAAAGCAATAGGATTTGATTTGATGATTAGGTATCTTTTTACACCAGATGGTATTCAATTTAACCAAAATGTAAATTTCACATTACATTTATTCCCTGCCATTTTAATTGTCCCATGATGGCCCACCCTGGTTTCCTGATTAGTTGTAAATAACATGGATGAATCTGCTGTGGGCTTCTTTTGCTGAGATGTTTTTTAAGGAATTAATTTGTTTCAGCCGTACTCACCCACTTTGTATTCTTAAGGGCTTGTAACATGGAAGACAGGAAAGTTGTATGATAAACTGGTGTCCCATAACCAAGCCCCAGCGAAGTATAAACAGAATGCAATTGCAGTGGCGCAGAAATCACTCATTTCACATTCTATTACTTCTGTGCCAGGCAGGGTATGATGCCCTCTGTGAGACTTCACCAGGATGAATGCAAGGATATGGTGGCCTACAAATGTGTGACTCACTCTCAGTACTGTGTTCTTCAGCTAGAGGCAGCTTTTAAAAATGCAAATGCATATATTAATTAGCACTAAAATTAGCATCTCAGTAATCAGAATCACGATTTCTGAGCACCATTATGGGGATGTGAAAACAGAAATTGGTGCCTTGCTAGCCAGGGGGAGAAGTTCACTAGCTCTACCTACCAACAAGCATTCAAGATTTCTTCTGCTGTGTCAGTAACCTAGCCTTACTTTCTGACAATTGCAGGGTTATCTTCCTCCTCCCTTTTGTAAATTCAAGATATATTTGGCATCATATATCAAAGCTAAGTTGTTGTATTTCTCACATTATTTGGGAATTTCAGTTAAATTGCAGAAATACATTGGGAGAAACCTAGATATGTAATGGGACTAAATGGCCAACTAAGCCACTGTTACTTTTCCTTCCTCTCTGGCAGGGCACTTGACCCATTCCAAAGTCAAAAACTGGACTAAAGCTAATTGTACTTTTCATAATACACATTCTTCTTCTGGCTTACCTTCCTGGTACATTACATCAATATATTAATTGTAAAGTTTATTGTATAGTATTTAACCAATGAATTTATTTTTTGTTGTGCTTATGTGAACTCCTTGGTGAAGGTCCCATTTTCCTTGGATAATGTGTAGTTATATGATCTTTTTAAATGTACAGATATTTTGCTATAAAATTGGTGCAGTTTTTTATGGTTTTTACACTTCTTTAATTCCCACCTAAGCCTCTGGGTAATACTGTAAATATTGTTTAAAAATGCATCAGCCTATGCTATACAATCTGAATCTTATTTTAACTTATAGTTCTTTTTAATATATTTAACTACAATGACAGTTTAGGGGATCAGTTACATTTCACTTTAGCATACCTATTTACAGAAAGATTACTTTCAAACTGCCACCTGCTAGCACATTTTCATAAATGTGTACTTTAAAAAGAACATGCCAAGATTGTCGTTATTGACTCAACATTCATTTTTCTGAAAAGAGCAACTTGATCATGAAGTACAATACAAAGTCCTTTTTGCGGTCCTTTATTATAAGCAGCCGTTGCCCAAAGCTCAATGCTGATCACATTAAGATGCCAATTTATTCATCTACCAACAAGACAGTAATGTTGGCATGTTCTCTTCTGTTTGTCTATTTAATGGGCCTGCTTCTTAGCAATATTAGAAATGTTTTATAAAAAAAGCAGTTCATGTTACTTTTCTGATCTTTTCATGACATATGAGCAAATAAACTATTTACACTACTATCCTGTAATATGTTGTAGTTTTTCAATGGTATATTTTAAAGGGTTTTACTTTATGTACACTTGTATCTTCTAGAAGTTATATCATGCTGCTTGAATACAGATCTGGTAAATTTTAAGAAAAATCCCTCCCTGTACAAACTCTCTGTCACTTGCTATATGGAATATAGGAACCAAACAGACTTTGGTAGTTGGGGACACATCTCTAAAATCTTGCTTATGAATTTACTGCTTCCAGAGAATAGCACTCACTTGGTGAGATAACGTCTTTGACCGATTTAATGAGAATGCTGTTCAAATACCTGCAGGTACCCCTGGATGTGCCAACTAAGTTGGCTAGCAAGGTACATGCAACCAGTTTAGCCTCAACTGCACATACTGATTGTTAGGATTACAAGTCATCAGAAAAGTTTCTGTGCAACGTTTACTATCATCTTTTTAAGGGGAGTAAGGAAATTTGAATTCCAGAAAACTGTCCAAGTGGTTTTGTCAGGTAGCTAGGCAACCATGAGTGAGTCCCGCTCTGTCCTGGACAAGGTCCTCCCCATCTCCACCTATTCTCTTGTCACCAGATAGCAGAACATGCCTGAAATCCATTCTGTTCATGGTTCAGTTTCCTGTCTTATCAGGCCAAACAAGATGTAAAAAGCCCAAATGGTCTTCAAGACCAACAGGTTGGCTGCAGGCACACACAGACCCAGAAGGTGGCCCAGTCACCTTGGCGTTCCTTACAATAAATTGACATTGCAGTTTTGCCTAGGTACTTATGGGGGCCTGTGCCCTAGAAAGGTTATATAACCTGAAACTGTCAATCAGCAAGTCAATTAAATGATGTAAGATATGAGGAGGGGCTTTGTACCATTGAAAAAAATTCTAACCATATTTTTATTGCAACTGTTTCTGGTTTCCAGCCAGTTTGCACTTCTCCCTTCTTGAGAGTGTACTTTCCCTTTGCTTGATAAACTGCTGCTTAAGACAATGTTTGTCTCTTGCATTATTTCCTTTGAGAACAGGGCTGAGAAAACAACGCACTGCCCCAGTCAACAGGTTAGAAAACAACAACTACTTGGAGGACTGTAGTCTTTTCAGTATTACTTGTATGGGTTGTCTGTTCCCAGGTCTCTACTCTTTCCACTGTATGCAAGTTTTGCGATATAGCTGAACTTTTATAAAGAAGGGAGAAAAGTTAAATTCTGCAGGAAGAACCTCTAGTTTGTTTTGTACCAGGACAAGTGCCTCATGATAAAGGAAGATCTTTAATATTCCACAGATTGAATTTTCAAGCCCAAACTACAGCAGTAAGTTTTAAGTGAGGCTTTACTTTTAAGTTAGGTTTAGGGTATTATATACCAGTGGATTAATTTTTAAAGATTTTTACCAGTGACTCAATTAAATACCCGTGTTCCCCACTCCCAATCCTCTCAAAATCTAAATCCTAATCCACCACAGCTAAGAATGCCCAGGGACCCTTCTGACTCTATTAATGCTGTCTGCACAGAATAGGACTTGATATCCATCATTGACTGCTGGCACAATGTGCTAGATTTTGTAGTATTACCTAATTTACAGTGATACATACTTCTGTTAGCTTTACAATTCACATGCCTAATAATTTTTGCTAAAACTCTTCTTAGCCCTAATATGTTGCCTAATTTTTATCAGACATACATGCAAAGATGAAAATATTATCATCCCAGTTCACACAAAAGGATTAATCTGTTTTCCATTTCTTTTAAAACCTATACCCATTTCCAGGAAAAAATCTGAGGTAAGAAAATGCATGAAGAAGTGTTGACAAACTTTTCTAACTCTTTATAATAAAAAGTATTACATGGAGAAAACAGTGTGGGTATTTAGCATCTCACAGCACAGAGCTGCTGCATGAGAGGTGCTTAAAGGAAAAAGTTGACACAAATCCAACTTAGTAAAAGATGTCATTTTTTCTAATAAATTTATTTACAAAAGGTCTGATTTTTATATAAGTGTGAGGTTCTTTACATCAGAACAATAAACAGAAGAGAAAATCTGGTAGTTACAAACAGAAAACAGAAACCTGTTCCTCTTATGACTCACCTTTTAAAACAAGTCTTCTATTTAGTTGTAGAGGTAGCCAAGAAACCATCTACCAAAATGTTTGCCCACAGGACCAAAAAAGGTGCTTATAAATAGTACATTAGATACCCTAAGGAACACCATAAAAGAAGGGCATCAAGAAATGGCTTAGTTGATATCTGATTAGGCAGCCACTCAGTTTCAGTCTGATTGAAAACTGGGGTGGGGGTGGTGGGTTACACAATTCTTCTGAAATGCAAAACTTTGACCTCACCTAGGGCAATTACCATCAAACAATTACCAATCACTAACGAGATGGACTTGAATTAGATCCTATTTAGTCACAAAAGCGGTTTCAATATACGTTTAAAAAGCAAAGAAAATACCTGCTGCAAATGAAGAAACTGAGCCAGATAAACAATATAAATAAAATGGAGGGCTGGGGGAGGATCTGAGTAATTGGAGAAAAATCTTCTCACTTCTCATTCTCACCTTTATTCACCCCTTTGTCAAAGACAGCCTGAAATTAGTTCTCAGAATTTAAATGAGAATTTTACTGTTGTGTCCATTAAAGCCTTTAAAGACGAATTTTGATATGTTTGAAATGACCACAAAGGATTTCCTTTCTTACTCAAAAACCAGATGGAAGTTGTATGTTCTAACAGTCACTAGGGCTTATCTTCAGTACATTTCAATTATGTATGTGGCTTTAGTAGTGGGTTAGTACGATTCACTGGAACGATGCTTTTTCAAGCCCTTTGATACAGATGATGGGTACTGTGGGTGCTGGATGATTACATCTGTCAACTAATATTTTACATTCTTTCAATAAATGCCTACTATGTGCCAGGCACTGTTCTAATCCACAGTAACCAACAGTAAATGAAACATCCCTGTCTCCAAAGAACCTGCCATTTAAGTCAGAACCTAAGAGCAAGGGAAGAGTACGGAAGGTATTAGCCTGGCATATATGCCATCACCAGAACCAGAGAACGAGACGGTAAGCTTATTAAGCAGCTTAACACAGCCATGAAAATTACTCAGGACATAATTTTGCTTTTCCTTGTAAAATGAGTGCAAATTTATCTAGAAACGTAAAAGAGTTTTCTAGGGATACATCCCCAAGGGAAAACAAAGAATTTAAAATATTTAAGATATAATGAATTCATGTGCTTTGCTTCATTTTGCTTTTAGAAACGTTTATTTCTTTAGTTTTGTAACTCACATTTAAAAACAATAAACTTAAAATAAGGCATTCATCTTTCTTCCCTGGGCACTAGTTGACTGGAAACCATTCTTTTTAAGTAACACCTAAGACTTAAAAAAAAAAAAAATCTTTATGTAAAGGGGCTACCCCCTAATGGATGCAAAAACAGAAGTGGCTGCCTAGTCAGTACAAAGCTAACAATTAACAGTGGAAGAATACCAGAATCATTTAGACAAAAGCTTAACACAGGACACAGGCCCTTTGGTAATTGAATGAAAACTATGACCTTCTTTCCAGAAAAAGATGCAGATGTTTCAGGACTCTGTACAGTTTCTTCATGTCTCTACCACTATTAATTCAGACTGCTTTACTCTAGGTCTTTTCATTTTATAGTTACATCATAAATGAGGCCGTTATTAGCAAAAGTTGAAAGATATGGCTGTCATACTTTGCTCATTTTCAAATTTACTGGGAGGCATAAAAAGTTTTTTGTTGAGAAACATGAATAATCTATATGCTGAAGCTACTTTGGGTAATGATAACGAAAGGCCATCACAATGCTAAAAGTAATGTGGGACTACAGCTTTTACTTAAAAGCACTGTTACTTAATTTACTTGGGAAAGTGCAAAGAATTCCTCATACTTGACTAACTTTTCATAAAAATTGTTTTCCCACATAGGAATTACGGGCTGGGAGAAAATAAATATCTGAGGTTCTGAGTCTATTATGATATTAAATGTATCAGTAAATTTAATCCAGTAACCATTAATATTAATGATAAGGAAGGAAGATAAATCCTCCACGTTTACCTAAGAGTCTGAGGCTGAACTGAGAAATACAAATCTGCCTCATCTGAAAATAAACACTTCCCTGTTTTAACACACACTGGTTTAAAATCTGTTCAAACTCCTATTCAACTCTAACAGAACCAATATTCCAACCACCATTATTTAACAACTGAAGATTTCAGAAACTTAATCTAAGAAGGTTAAGAATACTCACACAAAATTCTTGCTTAACAAAATCTTCCCATCACCTCTGCCTTCAGATTATACAGCATTATTTCTGGCAACTAAATTGCACCAATGGGATCATCAAAGTGGACAAGGATTATAGTCACTTCAATTACATCTTTTATAACAAGGATGTTATATTTTGAGTTGCAGTCTATTCTCTAGTTTTGTTTTTAGGTCAAGTGGTTTTCATGGGTGAACTTTAGGGAAACTTGATTATATAGTGTCTTGCAGGGATCTGAGGTTGTGATAATATCTATAAAAAATACAGAAATCTATTTTGAGGACATGCTAAAACATCAATAGCTTTTTATTTAAATAGAAAAATCAAAACTTTAAAGTTGTACTTAAAATCATCATTCATGGAAGTAGTTCAAAGCTTTACAGATTTCTAAGTTCTCATGAGAAACACTAGTTTTCTGCCAATATTATATGCACATTTTAAAGATTTTACCACTGACTTCCATGTCAAGTGTCTGACATGATTAGCAATATTAATCATTGCAATGGGACCTCTGAAAATTATGTCTAGGCAACTCCCTGTTGCCAAAGTTGTGTGTTGGTTCTAATAGACAAGAGACTAACCTCAAGCAAGCAACTTGATTACTTCACATATTCTAAAGATAGATATTCTCACTTTCTTCAAAATCATGTCATTTCACAGCAGAAAAATGACTTCACAGATTAGAAACAATCCCCCACCACCCTGAGGCTTCAACAGTGGACACTAGATAGAACTGAAACAAGGGGCAGGGATGGGAAACAGTTGTCCTGGTCAGTCCCACTTTCAAATTTGTTAGGATGGTGGAGGAAAAATGAAATCAACTTTTTTTTCTTCTAAATCCCAGCTTTGAACAGGATTGCTCCAAGTCCAAAATAAAAAAATACTTAATACCAAAGACTATGTGCTAAAATTTATTTACTTAAAAAAATCTCCTGCACTGAAGGAAATAGTATAAATTACATTACCAACCTTCAAAAGGTAGCATGTGGAGTATTCTAGCTTCAAACCATTGCCTCTCTAAAGTATTCTGTAGGAAATTCACAGATTAAAAACAAACAGAGGGGCATCAAAATGCACTGATTTATAACAATGTTGAAAATAACCTAGCTACGTGGGTAAGATGAAACAAAATTTCAAGGATTTAGTTATCTTTTATCTTTGATCATACAACATTTTTTTGAGCTGAGCAGTTTAAGTAGAAATAAATACTAGTACACGCTAGAAGAGAAGGTTTAATCATTGATAAAAATGTACAAAAATATTCAAATCAGAAATGCTTTAGAATGTGTACCACGAAGTCAATACTTCTCAGTGAGTAGGGAAGGTAAAAGGCTTCCTCAATGAAAAAAAGCGATAGGATTAAAAAAAAAACTGTTATTAAAGAAAATGTTTATGTCAACATTTTTTGTTTTAGACAAGGATATTGCAACTATCACTTACAAGTTTGGTGGCACATTCTTTAGTAGGTCCTTAAGGCAATATATTTAAACTAATTTACAACTTGATTTGATGTTAGCCTTTTAAACATCACCTCAAAATAATGCCCTCGTAATAGCCTTTTTAAAATGTATTCAGATGTTTCATAAAAAATAATGGTGGCTTTATTATAGTAGTTAGTGCTCGTCAGCACTGCTATAGTTAAGGGTCTACCAGGTTTCCATTAAGAACACCTATTTCTGAATTCACCATAAAAGATCCTATCAGCTTTAGCCAGGTGGGTAGTGCACAAAAAAGCAGTTTCATCATTTGCTGGTGCTTTTTTGTACTACTAGATATCAAAAAATTTTCCATTGTATCTTCAAAATCCAACATCTATAAAGTAAATCAAATCCGCTCATGACTTAGACTTTAGAACAAAGTAGAGACACCTGCAGTTATCAGTCAATTGCCACCTTTAATCCATCCTGCAGTGCCCTATGAAAGGGTCACAGACAGTTATGAGTGTATGAAAATATGATTCTTGATACAGAATCAAAAGTTATTTTCAATTTCCTTTGTTTTTATAAAGTCCACAATAACAATACTTAAATGCACTTTTTTTCCTGTGATATAATTAAAACCCAGTGTTATTTCAATTGAACTTTAAAATAGAGTCCCTGGTCTGAATTAGACTTTAAATCATAGTAAACATATATTTGGTATAATTTATTGATCATCATCCAGTTGCTCCAGAAGGGTCCTTCTGCGCTTTTCCAATTCCCCTTCACTCAGTTCACTGCCAGAAGTATCCCAATTACCCTGAAAGACATTGAGTATAATTATATTGGTACCATTACTCAAAATGGAAAGTAGTAATGAACCTTTCAAAAAGGAATCCAAAATCTGTATGAATTCTCCTCTATAGGAACAAACACATCACAGGGTTGACAAACTTACCTCTTCCCCAAAGTCTATCAACAGGCTGCTAACTACTTAGAATGAGACTTTCACATGGTTAGTACTTTTGGTTTACAGTATGTAAATCCGCGAGAATGGTACAAACAGGTTTCTTTTCCTTCCTCTTATACAAGTGAATATGAAACAGCTTGTTTCAACAGAAACATATACATTAGAAAACTCTTCTGGTGTGAGAGATAGTTAAATGTCTATTCTTTAAATATCATTGTTTTAATCACAGTAGCCACTTCGTATTTTGAAAATACAAAATGAAAGTATTTTTGTATTCAAGTATTTTAAATACGTACAGAATCCTTTCCAGTCTTTTTCTTAGGTGATTTGTGTTTTGATTCTGATCTTTGTCTGGTTCTGTCTTTTTCACTTTCCCGGTCTTTTTCTTTTTTGTCCTTCTCTCGCTCAGCATCTGACTCTGGAGAATCCTGTGTAAATAAAAAATGTTAGCATTTGATGAAGATACCATTCCATTTTTTAAAATCCCTATGCAGGTGATACTTAAGAGCATCCACGTTATCGTAAGATACGTATTCTAGAGTGATGGAATTTGAATTATTAACCTCGAGGATTGTGTAACATGTCCAAGGTTCACGGGAGGGAGGTTGGCCTTTCCTTTGGGAAGGATGACTGACACTCTGACAGCTTCACTATATCATGGAGAAAGGCACATTTAAGATTGGATAATATCTAGTATTACATTTTCCACCACCTAAATAAGGTATTTATTTATTTTGTAGGAACATAGGATGCTGCAATTAGTTTAAAATCACATTAAGTTGGTAGCTGTTTAACAAAGTTCCTTTCCTCAAAATTGCTACTGAGAAGCAGGAATGATTTAAAATGTAAGGCAGTGCCTAAGTAAGTAACCCTCCATTAGATAAGAAAAAATCCAATTGAGCAACAAGAAAAAAAATCTTAGTCAACAGATCTGTGGTGACACCCAGGCCCTTACATTTTGAAAAAGCTCCTTTGGTATATTTTGACATGTACCTAGGGTTAAGAACTAAGAGTCGAGGAAGGAGTTGTTCGAACATTTAAACCTGTATGTATGTATTACAGCTATTGTTGAGAACCCCAAGCACACACATTTGGGTCTTCTCTCTAAAATCATTTAACACTGGTATATTTTTGTTTTCAAAGCTTGCCAAATATTTTAATGGAAGATAACGGTGAAGGACAACTATAAAACTCGACTTTAGGTGTCTACTTGAACTGTGCTGAAGTGCATAGGACTAGACAGAAAAAGGTTCTGCTGCTGCAGAGGAAGTTAAGGGCAAAAGTCTAGGTGTAGTATAAAAATTAGAAGTTTCTTTACAGATTTATGTCTCCTCTTCTTGCTTTTCTTCTTATGTTTTTTCGACTTCTTATAACTTCTCTCTAAGCAGCATGAAAAAAAAGTGTCAGAATTTGAGGACACCCAAGTGTCAGTAACTGTAATCAAGTCAAAAGATATGCTTACCAGACTCAGCACTAGAAGAATGCTCTGAGGCAGAACGAGACTCTGATCGCTGTCTCTTTTTCTTTGAATGGCTGTCATCATCATCTGAATCTGACCCCTAAATAATATAAATAATTTCATTTATTATGATTTTAACATGATTTCATTTCACCTAATGGTACCATATCAAATAATCCTCCTTACCGATCTAGAGCGAGAACGTTTCCTGTGATGTTTTTTAGATTTTTTAGAATGTTTCTTATTCTTTGAATGATGATGTTGACATTCATGCTACAGGGGCAAAAAAGAAAAACTTCGAAAGTTTATGTTTACATGGCTGATCAAGAAGAATTTTCAAAGTTTTAGAGTAAAGACTCCCATTTTTTTTTGTATTTAGGATGTACTCCATTGCAACGGTGCAAAGAATTCTCATCACTTACAATGTTGTCTTCAGTTCCTTCTTACCCATCCTATACCAAATGATTTAGACATCTTAACACAACAGTGTTAAAAACTGGTAGTAAAGAAAGTAGTTCTTTTTATAGGACTGAGAATGGTGTGAGTTAGGAGGGTCGGTTGATATACTCCAGAAAGTATAATCTGCAGAACAGTCACATTGCTTTCAAAAACAGTGAAATACAGTTACATTCAGACATGGCTTTTCTGATGAATCTGGCTTTGGTCAGCAAGGTAGGCTCAGTATCACCATAAAGAACTACTTCAGATAAATGAAGATGGTATCAGAATTCTCTCTACTCTTCCTCATGTTCACCCAAGGATCACTCCTGGCCTGGTCAAACTTAAAGACATTCAAAGTGAATCTAACTTTGACCCCACATGAAATCAGAAAAGGAAATGTTACTCTGTGAATTTTAACTCTTTCATTAAAACAATTCTCAAGCTAGCAGGAAAGGAATATGCTGTAGTAAAAGCTCTCTACTTCGGGAACATATCTATGGCACTGAAAATAAATTGTTTCAGTTAATAAGGAAATGGAAATGGAAAATCCAGCTTATAAGGCATTTTCTCTTTATGTCACAGAATGCTTATTATTCTTTTCTACCTCAGGCCCAGATTATTGGGGTTCAAAATTTATTGTGTGTCCTGCCCTTCCCTATATGCCACCATCTTTAACTCCATTTGTGACCTCACCACTTTACCCTCAGCACAGATTATGAAAGAATCTTGTTGGATATTCTTGAATTGGGGCACAATGTCAAGACACTACCTACAGTAGATCTTCTCATAATTATATCTTTATACTCTAGTACTTGAGAATCTTGTTACAATGATGATTCTGATGTAGGATTCCTGCTGATGGGGCCTGAGAGTCTACATTTCTAACAAGCTTCCAGGTAATGCAGATGTTGCTGGTCTCAAACACACTTTAAGGTAGAAATTATCTGGAAGCCAGGAGTACTAGATCTAGAGGCAGCTGGGAAAAAATGTAGGGTGGGTTCACCAATGTTATGAGCATTGGTATACAGCAAGAACAATTCAACAAAGAAGTTAATTAAGTGATCTTCTATGCCCAAAGACCATGCAATACCGTTAAATTTGTGCCTGCTTTCAGTTTGTTGTAATGAATTAGTCTGTCTAATTGGCAGCTCAGCATATCTGTTAAAAACATCAGACACTGTAGTGAAATCTCTTTCCTGAAAATTCCTCTATTTCTTTGTCTCAAGTTTCTCATGTGTAGCTTTACAGGCTTGTTGTGAGGATTAAGTTCATGTATATAGTATTTTCAAAACAATTAAATATTTTCAAAACAGTGGCTGGCCCCCATAGGAACCAACTATTATTCAGTTGTTATTGGTTAGTGTAGCATATTTACTATATACAAGTGCCCATTTAAATCTTCATCGAGAGAGCCTCATTCACTGACAGAGTACCTTACAACTTTATAATTACTTATTTAACAAATACATATTACTTATTCCATTATTTTTCAGTATACCCCTGAGCTTTCAACACATATAATGTAGTATAATATTTGAAACATGAGTTTCAAAGTTGTTTTCTATCTGCTTTATAAGATTCTAAGTTTTCTTTAGGTTTACTAGTCAGTCCATATGGCTGACAAACTGAATTTCTAAAATACTGTAAAAATGAGACAAATATGAAGTCTCCATGAACAAATCTTTACAGTCCCATGCAAGCTTAGTATGTTTACTTAAAAGCAGTTTCTATAGAAAAACCCATTCCCTAACCATTGCAGATAACTACATTTGTTACAAAAGCAGTTTAAGAAACATACTTTGACTACTCTAAATTCAACTTTTGTTTATATTCTTATATATTTTATATTTTAACTATGAGAATATTAAAATTACCTCAAGCACATGCATAAAATCTTTAAATATTCGTTTTCTTTCAGACTCCAGAGTTATGTCCTCGAATGCTGGCTCTTTTACAAATCTCTCCCGAATCTAAAAAATTCAGATATGGAATAAATAGATGAATACCAAGAGAAATACACCAAATGAGTAAAAGGAATCTTAACAGCAAGAGAAAACTGTTAACAGCCTGGTTACCTCGAAGTCCATCATTTCATTTCCTGTTAAGTTTTTAACAAATATTCCTAAATAAAGAGCCATAGCTGACTTTAATATACACTGTAAATAACTTCAGCTGTTTTTTTGTGGTTATAAAATGAAAAAGGAATTAAAAATTTCAGTCTTTAATTGCCAAAGGAAACAGATTAGAAAAATTTTATAGTTATACATACATCTTCCCAGACGGCATCCAATTCTATTGGAGGCGTGGCTTGTTTCAACATACTCTTAAATGCAGATTCTTTTCGTTTCATCTTCCGAGCCTCCTCTTTTTCTCTTTCACGTTCACGGGCTTCTGCCTTTTCTAATAACTTTCAGAACATCATATTTAATACAGTTACAATAATATAATTACAACTTCTATTAAATGAAATAATTCATTATAAGCTAAGGGTCCATTTAATACCACCAGGTAATTTAGACAGAAGAAACTTAGTAGCATCAGCATTTGCCTATTATCTATGTACATTCTTTTACCTTACCATGAAAAACTGTCTACTGCTCAATAAAATCCTACTCATGTCCCCTTATTTCAGTAGCCTACAACTTAAGACTTTTGGCTGAATGTATTAAAAACTGCATTATTAAACGAGTTTTGTGTAATAGTAATGATAACTTACACTATTGAAAGCCAATTTAATATTTCCGGCATCTAACGTGGTTGATCTTTTAGTTGAGCTGATTATTGCCACAAAGTCTTCAAAAGTGGTATTTACTTCAACTACAAATCCTTTATCCTGAAGAACAGAACTCTTATTAACACAAAATCAAAGGAACACAGCATCGATTTTAAATATATACTACACATTAATAGTTAACAATAAGTGTACTATTCACCTTTAGAATGTCTTTTATTATCTTCTTCTCATCATGATAACGTGCTTTAAGATCCTCAACATAAAACTTGAAAAGGTCAAGTGCGGTTGATCCTAATGAAAAAACTAAAGAAGTCAAAAGCTAGCTCTAACCAAAGAGCTGCAATTACTTTTTTTGTTTAAAAAAGAAAATAAAGCAACCCATCACCTCCCAACACAACCACCTTCCCATTCCCACCTGGCCCATTCCAACTACTATAACTCTAAGTTAGGAAAGAAAAGAATCTCACCCGGCTGACCAAGCATGTTAGTGAATCTAATGTCAGAACTAATTGTTGGATACAATTCCATCCAAGATGACATAGAATGCAGTTGTCCATGTTCATGCAGTTCATCTAAAAATATCTGGAGGAGAAAATACCACCACCACCACCACCACAAAAAATCATTATACTGAAAAGTCACCTTGAAGGATATTAGAAGTATCAGTGAAACATGAAAGAAAACACATGTTAAAAACATGGCAGTATTTAAAACTTTTCTACCAGTGTTATCCCAAATATATTTAGGTGTGAACAATACTTGGTCTTTGATCAAAATACAATCTGCTTTTAGGCAAAAAAGCATTTTGTACTTTAGAGAGAAGTACCTTTGAAAAGCTATATTATCTTTCCAGGCTTCAGTTTACTGTCTCTGAAGACGGAACATGATTTCCAGTTTTAAAAAACCACATAAAGGTAAACCATTAACTCAAACATAGGATATTTTCTATCTCAAATGATGAGGTTAAAGAGTATATACATGTTTCAAGAACATATAAAAACAAAATAACTTTTTGTTTTTAAACATAATGCCTAATTGTGTTCTGGAGTCTGTAACTTTTAATTTTTTTAACAAACATGGGCCTTTATTAACAGGAGATATAACTTTACAGAAGTGATGCATATAGTAACTAGGACTCAAAACCTATTTCCCTTCTTTCATATTACTATTATACCTTAAATCTAATTCATATGATTCTCTTTTTTATTCTTTCTAGTATCTTCTTTTCAGGCAAACAGTCCCAACTTTAGTACTCAGTAATTCCCACATTTCCTGCTTCCCCAAACCCTTAGGGAATTTAATCCTATAAACAATGTCCCTAAAGAACTGTGGCCCAAAATTCTTTTCCTAAAATTCCTATAACCTGAGCTGTTTAATATGGTAGCCACTGGTCAAATGTAGCTTCCATGGAATGTAGTTCATGTGAATTGAGATTTGCATTAGTATATAACAGTGATTTTCGAAGATTACCAATAATTAAAACAATATTTATTGCATGTTAAAATGATAATATTTTGGATATACTGGTTAAAATAAAAGATTATCAAAATTAATGTTAAAATCCCAGTATGTGGCATACAATATTTTATTTGCTAGCACTTCCGAGTAACACCAGGCACCTGTTAAATCCACTTCTCTTCAAAGAGTAAGCATGTACTGTCTTGTATTTCCAAAAATTCTTTTCTCAAACTTAGTATCTACCCTTCTGTCCCTACCCTTCAGCATAAATAGAATATTATCCCAACCCACCCCTGCGGTATGATCACCAGATTCCTTCACTTGCTCTCTCTTTTTAGTACCCAAAATAGTTTATCAATGATGCTTTCTAGGATCCTAGAATCTGCACCACTCTATCATATTTGCTTTGCTGGTTTTGTACCACTCCTGGTTGCTGAGATCTGATAAAGTCACAGAATTTTGAGACTGAATCCACTTCAACAGTGGATCTTTAACTTCAGTGAAAATCAGAATCACCAACAAATTGTATTTTTTAAAAAATATGGATTGAAATCCAGGTATCTGTAATTTTAGTTTTTGCAGAGCACCAAGACAATTCTTATGTTATAAAGTCAGGTTTGAAAACCATTATGATAAAATTTTATATTTTTACTCTTTTATTTATTAATTCCAGCCTCAGGAGGGGGCAGGAACCTAGTCTTTTAACACTCTAAAAAGCAAGCTGTTCAAAGGTGGCCAAGGTTGGCATTTCTCCTTCCCTTAGAGGAGAGGTTCCTTCCTAACCTCAGCACTAATGACGTCCTGGACCACCGAACTTTTTGGGGCAGTAGGGGAGAAGGGTTGTACTGTACACTGTAGGATGCTTGGCAGCACCCCTGGCCTCCACCCCAAAATGCCAGTAGCACCTTCTCCCCAAATCATGATTGTCAACAGAATCACTGGTTGAACACGATTCACTGCCTGAGACCTAACTTGGTAGTAGTTTTTTCCTTATCTCATTCCTTCTTTTTGTCTTACATACTGCTCATAAAACAACTCTTCATGTATATGCTTGAATTCTAAACCTCCAAAGATTTTGTTTAATGAGAGATACTCCTTTCAATTCTTTCTTCATTCTCTCCCTCTTAACTGGTTTTCTCTTATTATCTTAACCTTGATCTTTTACTTAACTTTACCTTATCATCAAACTATCTGAGGTCTAATTTTTCCTCTATTTATTTACCTTTAAACTATTTGGCTACCTTTTAGATTTCTCCACTATGCCAATAGTCACTAAATAACCTAAATGCTATACCCAGCAGTATTCTTTCAGTTTTATTGCATAAAGATCTTAACATTTGTGACTTTTGGTGGGTTCCTCTATCTCAGTGGTTTCTCAAAGGATCATCTGAAGGAAATGGTAAAACCCACAGATTACTGGGCCCCACCCACAGAACTGAGCTCAGTGAGTCTGCTGTGGGGTTTGAGAATTTGCATTTCTGTAACTTCCCAGGTAGTTATGCTGTGCCCCTGAGGATCAGGCTTTGAGGACCACCCCCTATCTTCAAACTCCATCTTGGCTTCTGGATTTACACATTCCCCTGGTTCTCCTTTAAAGATCTGATCACTTCTTTCCACTACTGATATGAACTCAAATACCAGTTTTGAGACTTAAAAAAATAAAACATAGATCTCCTTGTTGTAGATGTGACAAATATTTATTATTACCTGACGAGTAAATGAGTACTGGATAAAAAAGACAGCCATCATCATAACCACTATTATTAAGAATGTTTTTTTCCATCTATTATCTTCTATTCTAAATGTCAATCTTCTCTTAATTAATTTTATGGAAGTTCTAAAAACACCTCTTGACAGGTAATGTAGTAGCACAGGAAAATGACTTAGCTGAGTATTTGAGGCAAAGCAATATAACATGCTAAGACCAGTTACATCAATAATCAAAAACCATGCCAGATATATATACCAATCTAATACAAAATCATACTTTAGGCTTAGCTGTAAGGCCCAAGGGACCTTTAGGTTTCTCTTCCACATTGCCCAGTCCCAGTAATGACACTATACATTCCACTTTCTGTGACCCAGATATCCTTATTTTTATTATTTTATCATATTGGTCTCCTTATTTTAAATCACTGCAAAACCTTCATAAGAGATAATGAAGGTCAACGGCTGCATGAGAGCAATTAAATAACCTCCTAATATCTGTTCTCCCTTCTTCCTGGGCACATGGATGCCTAGTTAAAAATCTAGGTTTTCTAACCTTTTCAGTTAGTTGTGGCCATGTGACTAAATTCTCAGCAGCTGAACATGACTGAGGCTAGTAGAATATCTAAATCATTGGTTTAAGAAGTATTGCCCTTTCAATTTCTTTCAAGATGAAATGTGATCATAGGACAACACATTCCTTTATAATGCGACAAGGTTAATGGCCTAGGGCAACTCTTTAAGTATGAGCCAGCAGCATCCCTATCACTTGGAAACTTAACGGATATGCTAATTAAGAATCTACCCCAAAACTAGTACATCAGATTCTGGGGGTTAGGTTCAACAATCTGTGGTTTTAGTAATCCTCTGAATAATCCTGTGGGAAACCATTAAGATAAAGGAACCCATCAAGAGTGGTAAATATCAAGTTTTTATGGAATGAGGACTAAAATACTACCAGCTATGGCATTTAAGATGGTCAGTGAACTTTGACACAACAGGAAGAGTTTTTTAAAAACACCCTATGATTCTAGTGCACCCTTAAGTTTTGAGAATCACTATGTTAGAGGATAGCAATGTGCCCTCCCTAGACCAGATAATAGTTGTTATAAAAAATAAACTTATTTAAGTCACTGTAACATAGCAGTTATCTTAACACAATGTTTAATGGAAGAAACCATGTAATCAAGACCGCAGATACACAAATTCTGGCTCCACTATTCAGTAGCTGAATTTTGGCAAGTCATTTCACCTCTCTGAGCCCATTTCATTATCTATATACATGGATATAACAAAAATAGTACCTCCTCTTGTATGGCTGTCATAAAAATTAAGAGATTATAAATTTAAAGTGTATAGCAGTAAGCAATTAACAGTAACTGCTATTATTACAATTACTACCAAAATGGGCAATCTGGTCAAATACAAAATGCAAGAATTCACTGCTCCATTACTGAGAGGATAAAAGAGATACTTAGAGGTGAAAATGAGCCACTAGCTATGTGGGCATATGTAATTTCATCTCCTATGTATAGCATTTAAGAATTACAGTCCATCTTCCAACTATACCACAGCATTCCCTACTGTTCTCTAGACTAAAAAACTAGTACCAATGACTCACCATATATGTATTTTGTTCTATCTTCCCTTATGCTATATCTCTTGCCCAAGTAAAAGCTCATCTATCAGTACTCATCTTAAATATCAAATCTTCTACAGTCTTCTTTGTTCCCCAGCCTAAAATGGCTTCCTTCAAGTAGATTCAAATTAGTTGTTGTACTTAAGAGTTAAATGTATACAGATCCTCCACAAAGTCTAAGTTAATCATCTGGGATCAGGTGTCTCAAATTATTTATATCATTGTCAAAACTTACTGACCAGTTATAAGATTAAGTAGAAATGAGAGAATTTTGTTTTTATTACCTGAAAAGACTCTCTATTTTTACGCTGACGTCTCCTTTCTCTCAGCAAACTCTTCTGTTTTTCTTCTTCTTCTTCTTTTTCCAAAGCCCGAATGTGTTCTTCAAAGCAAATTAATGCATCTTCTTTATCCATGTCTAGTTTTTTAGTTAAAAAAATAAAAATGTCAATTATCAGTAAAGAAAGCAATTTAATTATTTGTGTTAACTCCCTGCAAATTTCAAATTCACCTTCCCAAAATACTTGTATGTAAACTCAAAAATGATTTGTAGTCATCTAAACAGGAAATGTTTAAGAAATTTCCAAAAAGACCTCAAAAGGTACCCAGAATCCAAAGATGAAACAAAAACCATGCATATGACACAAAATTAATGAAAAAAATTTATAAAATTTGTCAGCAATATCAGAGTTACCCAAAGAGACTTTCAAAATATAGAATTCTAAACTCTACCTGAAATCTACTGAAGCATGGTGTTCAGATAAGTAATCAAGAAAGCTGTAATTTAAAAAGCAACTACACAGGTCAGAAAACAGCATGGGGATGCTTAATGTAAGATAATGCTAATATTTTGTGCTTTTTGCAGATCTCTAAAAACCATTACCTCAAGACAGCATAATTTATTTGTTTCTCTATTACAGAGTTTCATATAAATGGCAAAGGACATTTTCAAGTTTGATCTGATAGATATACAAGATTATCTGATAACTTCAGATTTCTAAAAAAAAATACTTTGTTCTGTCTGAATCACAAAACCCAATTGCAAAGAAATTTCCTATTTGTAAACAAAAGTTTCTGAAAAATAGACAATTGTGTAAAATTCAGTCAGATCTCAGAACAAAAGTGAAAATCATTACTCTTACTCTGTAATTCTTCATCTTCTGCAAAAGTTGGATTATCCATCAGATACTGCTGGGCTTCAGACCAAGTAGTAGAGTATGTTACATTAGCCATGTTGTCAAGTATGTTTTTTAATGCTTCCCAATTTCTCTTTCTCAATTGCTTTGCTTGCTCCTAAATCACAAGTACAAGCACACATTTGGATTTCAAAGAAAGTATGATACATGAACTGCAATTGGTGAAAGCTTCTTTACATTCTCACTGATGACCAAATGTTACCCATTTCCTTTAAATAACACTGTCTTTCCAGGGCTCTTGTCAAACTGCCTAGCTTAGTACTTACCTTCGATTTTTTCACCTCTCTTCTAAAGCCAGAATCTGGAAACCATGTTTGCTCCAATTCCATAAATCTCTTCCTACACCTATGCATTACAGACAGGGTCTAAAACTAAAGTCACTGCAGAAAAGTCACATAATGGGTAAATGCCAAGGTCTTATTCCACTTCAAATTTTAAAATATAATTTAATGTCTCTTAAAGATTGGATAATACACAACTTAGTTCCTAATAAAACAGACATGAGCCAAAGAGGTGATAACACTGTCTTACAAGTAATATTGGTGTGAACAACTACATATTACTGCTGTTCTTATTAAAATAATCATAAAGGCATTATATGCAAAAATACTGAGTATCTTTAACCATGATGAGTTAAAAAAAAATCTTATTTTTCAGAATGGGTATAACACAGCCAATTAAAGACAATATGAGTAATAGCTGGATAAATCTATCTACTTCAGTATTTAGTATAGGTGCTATCCGTTTTTAAATCTTTTAGTAAACAAATCTGCTGTATTACATAAACTGGATAAACTTACTGACAAAAATAGACATTGTAAAGTAACTCCTAATCAGACTGAAGACACATCTTAATTTATTTGTAAATGCCAATAACAAAGAGTGAATAATACCTTTTCTTTTTTTGAAAGGAAGAATAAAACATCTTCATAGATTTCAAGACGATCACGTTCTGATATTGCATTCCAAACTTCCATCTCTCCAAACATTTGCTCTGCTTTTCTATTTGTTAAAAAAAAAAAAAAATCAAATGTTATTCTGTATTACACAGTGTAACTTTTAAAACCATTTAAATTTTATAATAAATTCTGAAACCACCAAATGATACTGTTTTCCCCTCTAAGTTCATGACTGTATTATAAAGAAAAACTTTTGGATAATTAAAAAAGAGAACAAAGCAGCTTAGGCTTCCATTTCTCTTTAAGAGTATTTACTTCCAATTGAGCTGTTTTGTAGTCAAGACTATCTCTATTTCTTAAGGGTAGGGAGAGAGACTGCCAAACTGTCCATTTAACTAAATTATAGACTTAAAAATTTGTCAGAGATTTAGTTAACACTCAAAAAATAGTGCCAATAAGAAAAGAGTCTTTCACGAACGTTTTTCTGGAAGAGTAAAGAAAACAATGAAACATCTATGGAAAGTGAACTCAATATACTGCAAAAAGAAGCTATTAATATTTACCTACAACTTTATACAGTAAAGAACTATAAAATGAAGAATGTATATAAATGCAAGTTGTCAAAATTCTACACTCAATGGTAACAGCCTATTTCTACACAACAAATACCCAAACTTTCAATTCTTACATTAAGTTAAGAAACCAAGCTTTATTAAATTCAGTCTTTCTCCCCTTTGTGTTCTAGTCCCTAATTAGACTCAAGAAGTCTGTAAGATATATACATGATTACTGATGTATTTTGTACCTTAACAAACTGCCACATTCACAATAGTTTAAGCTTTGTTTAACAATCATCTACTTTGGATTAGTTACTGCACTTGATGAAAAGTTTGGCAAATAAACAGTGTCTAGTAAATATTGCTCATGTGTTATTAAAAATCTTACTTATATCTGGTTGTGGAAGTCATTTTCTCATGATTTTCAAGAAAACGCTGAAAGGATTCCTTAGCTTCTTTGTATTTTGATCTTGCTTCTTCTTTTTCTTCTTTCTCTGTCTGGACTTTGTAAGCATTAAAGGCCTGCTTTTTTTCACTCAACTTCGCTAAAGCACTAAATAATAGATATCATATAAGAGTAGAAGGCAGGATGGTCAAATGTTAGTGCTTTGAAAAACAATACAACTGATTTTATACACAAATTAAGAAAATTTCAGTAAGGTACTAAAAATAAGATTGTATTAGAAGATAATTTCTACTTTAACAATAATCTCATCTGTACCTGGCTGTTCAGATTGTATGATAAGCCTTTTTGGCTTTTTTGTTTCATATCAGATATAAAACATCTCTATTCTTGGTATCAAAAAATAGACAATGGGAGTGAAGAGTTAAACAAGTTCACACCATTCTGAATTTGCTAGGCTTGTTACTCTCAAAGAAAAACAGGAAATTAAAAAATTGAAATATTACCTGTACCGTGGATCATTAATGATCATTTTCATAGCTTGCTCCCATGAAGCATTAGATGGTACCCGCTGAAAACCATTTAATGAAAAATTAAATTTCGCAGAAATATAGTAAAAGTCATACAACAGGGAACAAAGTATAAATACTCACTGCAAACATCAAGCACTTCCCTTTGTAGGAGTTTGAAAAGAGGTCTAAAAAAGTAATTTCTTATTGAAGCAAACAAGGCAAATCTGGGTAATAGACCTATAGACTAAAAAGAAAACTTAAACTGAAATTTAAACAGAGCAAGACTACTGACTAAAAGATAAGTAATTTTTATTAAAAAGTCCTGAGGTGGAATGTGCTGTACATAATAGTTTTTCTGTTGAAAGTCAGTTTCAAAAGACAAGACAAATACAAATTGAGCTCATCTTCCATTACAACAGGTCATGAAATTAGTATTTTCAATAAAGGAATCGAGGTACTGCATTTATTAGATAATTATAAAAATCTGTAATATAAATACCTTTTCTTTCAATAATTCTTTAAATGCTTGCTTTGCTTCCTCCTTTGTATTCCAAGTATATGTTTTTTTTGCTGGTTGGCTTTCCTCCTCTTCTTTTTTGGGAGTAAAACTAGACAGAAATTTAAACATGTAATTTATAATTAAAAGAATACTTCATTTAGAAAAATTGTTTTAATTATTAAGCTTCATATTGAGCTAAAATCTGGTAATTTTAGAATAGTCTCTTATATGAACCTTCCACACTTACCTGAACATAAAGAAATAAATGTAGTATGTATTTTTTTCTGAAACATGTAGTTATGAAGACCTTGCACAAAGGCAAAAATTAACATTACACTAAAACACTAGTTTGACTAGACCACAACTTAATACTTTTAAATGGCTTATAAGACTTATTCAATGCCTTCATTTTAGTGCCTTAATAATAGGATTTGAGAAAATATAAAAAAGATGTAGAGATCAATCAAAGTAGGGATGAGCAAACTACAACTCACAGGCCAAATCCAGCCTGCTGCCTGTTTCCGTAAATAGAGCTTTACTGGAACAGAGCCATGTTCATGCATTACATACTGTGTACGGCTGCTTCTGTGTTACCACAGAACTAAGCCACTGTGACAGACTTCACGACCCACAAAACAAAAGTATTTACTTTTTGAGAGTTCATGATAAAAGTCTGCCAAATGCTAACCTTAAACAGAATTAACATACCCAATAATTATTAATTATATTTGTTTAGGGTACATTATGAAGTAAAAAAGTGAAATCCTAACATTTCTTCCCTTATAAAAAGTACAAAATGAAAAAACAAAAAGACTTTGAAGTAGAATATTTAGGGGAAGATACAGGAATACATACTAACACAAAAGTACAAATATATCTACACTCTCTCAATCAAGTAACCTTACTTTGGGAAATATATTCAAAATTGTCAAAAATATTATTCAGAACCTAGCCCAACATTAACAGCTGTAAATGGCCTATACTATAGTAATTAAAATCAAAAGCTTAGTATAACGACTCAGCACTGTAATAAGGAAATACTAGAAAGAGAAACAAAGCAGGAAAACAATTGTGTTGTCTGAAATTATGTAAAATAAATTATTATGGAAAAACTACAGTAAATATGAAAATATTTTGTAAAAGAATATCATTCCATAAAGCTTAAATGTAAATCAGAGAAGCACTTAAATTTATGTATTTATAAATAACAATGAATACGTCATCATTCAACATGATGGGGTATTATCTCTATCAATGTGGAAGATATTTATTTTTAAACTGTATGTGTTTTAAATGCACAGAAAAAGAACAGAAGGATATAAATAAAACGTTACTCTTTTATGTCTTCAAATATACAGCAGAAATTTCCTTTTGAACTTGTAAACGAGAAAAAACTATGACACTATTCTCAGTTTGGGAAACAAGAAAAACAAAAGATTTACAAAAAGGGTTAGGGATACGAAATTCATATACTTAAGCACTGAGATGGGTGACTGATCATGTCTGGATCTCAACATCATGGCTAACATTTTTTTTTGTATATGTGGAGATCTTTCAAGTCAAGCAGTATAGCTCAAGGTTACTTTTCATATGTGTATAAAGCAGAACTATTACTAGATCACAGGGTACACAACTATATGGAAACTATATGGAAACTGATAGATGCAGTTTATAGTTCTGCCTTATTAAAAAGCCATAACAAATTTAATCTCAGTACCTATACCCTACTGAACATTAAGCTTTTTTAAAAAAATCTACTTGATTTCTGCTTTCTTGTTCAACATCAAACTACAGCATTACATTCTTACAGAAATGTAGTGCTGTGCTAATCTATATTTGAAACTGAGGCAAAAGAAAGAAAATCTGTAATAACTGACTCTGTCTTTATTTAAATTTTGGTATTTTATTAAATATGGACTTTTTACACTAATTTTAATTGAAATATTGGACCATAATATGGCTTGATTACTAGGATTTTGTGTACTCCTTTAAATTTGTGCCTTACACCCGACCCCAGCTCTGCTTTCCGAAAACATGTGTGCATTACTTTTACAACAGTTTGATGGCATAACTGCACAAAATTGAGCACTGAAAATATCCATTACTTAAAGGCTTAAACTTTGAGTCTCAAAAATATTTGAGAAACTTAATGGCTACTGACTGAACTTCTATTAATGAAATCTGATACTGATTTGCAGCAGGAGACAAGTTACTAAACTTACTCAGCTACAGTTTCCTGCTTAGATGCTTCTTCTCCAGTGTTACTCGATACTTCAGCACTTTGATCCTGAGCAGGAGTACTAGTGAGCTGTGCTTGTTCTTCAGTTGAGATTGTTACTGTATTTTCATTATCTACAACAGTAGCAACAATTGAAGTAACTTCAGGCTCAGGAACAACTGAAACAGTTCCACTGACAGTGTTGGAAGCAGAGGTGGAAGAACTGGCACTGGCTGCGGCGGCGGCAGCTGCAGCTGCGGCGGCGGCTGCCACAACAGCAGCGGCTGCTTCTGCAGCCGCCATGGTGCTCATTGTGGTTGGAATTTCTGTTGTAGGAACTGGGGCTGTTGCTGTTGTGATGCACTCTTCTTGCTTACTACATGTTTAAAAAAGAGAAAATTGGTCATTTCATTATTAATACTCACAAAGTGAAATAAAGCTAGTTTTCAGTTACCATAAAATCAAACAAGTAAGAGGAACTATTAAAAGGGAAAAACAGGCAGTGCTGCCAAACTATTAGGCCAGTCAAAAAGTTCAGAACAACAGAATGAAACTGGGTTACTTAGATGAAATACAGCAAACATTTCAGAAATTATGACAGGCAACCATGCCACACTCTCCAATTCCAGAAATCCAGTAATTGTTTTCATTTAAAAAATGACCTATTTATCAGATTGTATTATACCATAAAATATAACCTGTATCATACATTTCTGTAAGAACTTTAAATTTTATTCATTTCACCCATTAAAAGGAAAATCTGAATTCTGGCACAAAAACAGACACAAAGATCAATGGAACGGAAAACAGAGTCCAGAAATAAACCCATGCTTAGACAGCCAATTAAGCTCTGACAAAGGAGGCAAGAACAATACAATAGGGAAAAGACAGACTCTTCAAATAAACGGATGCTGGGAAAACTGGACTGCTACATGCAAAACAATGAAACTGAACCACTTTCTTACTCCATATACAAAAATAAACTCAAAATAGATTAAAGACTTAATTCTAAGACCTGAAACCATTAAACTCCTAGAAGAAAACAGACAAGAAGCTTTTAGACATTAGTCTGAGCACTTTGTTCATACCTTCAGGCAAGGGCAACAAAAGCAAAAAAAAAAAATGAGATTTTATCAAACTACAAAGCTTTTTGCACAGTGAAGGAAAACATCAATAAAATGAAAAGGCACCCTAGTGAATGGGAGAAGATAATTTCAAAATTATATACTCAATAGAGGCTGATATCCAAAATATATAAAGAACTTACACAAGTCAGTATCAAAAACAAAACAAAAACCCCAAAGAAACCAACTAAAAAGAAGGCAGAAGACCTGAATAAATATTTCTCCAAAGATGACATACATACAGCCAAAAGGCACATGAAAAGATACTCAACATCACTTATCATCAGGGAAATGCAAATCAAAACCACAATGAAAAACCAACTCATACCTGTCAGAATGGCTAGGATCAAAAAGAAAAGAAATAACAAATAGTGGTGAGGATATAGAAAAATGGAACCCTTCTGCACTGTTGGTAGGAATGTAAATTGGTGCAACCACTATGGAAAACAGCATGGAAGTTCATTCCTCAAAAACTGAAAAATACAACTACCATATGATCTAGCGTTTCTACTTCTCAGTGTCTGAAGAAAATGAAAACACTAACTCAAAAAGATACATACACAACACCTATGTTTACTGCAGCATTATTTACAAAAGCTAAAAAGTGAAGATGACCAAAGTGTCCACTGATAAATGGGCAAAGATGATGTGGTACACATATATGATGGAGTATTATTCAGCCATACAAAGAACAGAATCCTGTCATTTATGACAACACAGAAGGATGTAGAGGGTACTGGCTAAGTGAAAAAGGCAAAGACAAATACCATATGATTTCACATACATGTGGACTCTAGAAAACATGTGGACAAAACAAAACAAAACAAAAAACTCAGAGCTACAGAGAACAATTTGATGTTTGCCAGAAACGGAATGGGGAGATGGGTGAAGCAGGGGAAGGGCATTAGAAGGTACAAACTTTAGTTACAAAGTAAGTAAGACATAGGAATACAATGTACATCATAGGGAATATAGTTAATAATATCAGAACAATGTTGTATAGTAACAGATAATAGCTAGATTTTACTGTGCTGATCATTTCCTAATGTATATAAATGATAAATCACTATGTTGTACACTTGAAACTGAAATAATATTGTATGCCAACTATAATTAAAAAAAAAGGAAAACCTGAGTAAAGGAACAGATATATACATATAATACTTCATTCCCATATTAAATCAAATTCTGGACTTTTCTTTAAGTCTTCTTAATTTGTAAAGAATGCAGTCCAAATGCAAATAATCACTGTCTAGTAACAATTCACTTATGTATCTTGAGTCAGTATCCCTCTCCCTGCCAATCCTCCAAAACCACCAAACTGTCAGGCCTAACATATTAAATACTATTTATATTATAAAGCAGACAGTTAAAACAAGGAGTTACAGGACTACCAAATTCATAAATACCTACTGATGTCCAAAACTGCTTACCTGCTTTCTTCCACTTTGATCATTGCTATTAAAGAAAAAATAGAAAAGTTAACATGCTACATAGTTTTTAAATATAACCACTGAAAACCAATTTTAAAAGGAGATAAAGCCTCAAAGATTGAATTTACTGTCCTTAAAAAAAAAACAATCACTGCTTTTACAGAGCAAATGTTTGCTCTAAAGTTTCAGGGCAGCAATTAAAGAATAAAGACAAATTTAAATAATAGCAGTTTTTAGAAAGCTTCTCCCCACAGTGTTACTTTTCGAAAGGCTGCTAGGTACTGCAAAAACTCTCTCAAAGTATCTACATAATTCTGGAATAAGATAGTATTTACCCAGGGATAAAATCATTTTTTAAAAAAGATACTGAATTCAAAATGGGATCAAATTCATGTTATGAAATTCCAGCACATATATACTAGCATTGACAGGTAGATAGACAGTTATGCACACCAACTATTTGTAGTAGGGTTATATCAGAAATGAGCTTGACATTTCTTACATGAATAAACTGGTCATCTACCTATCTATGATATTTATTTTTAGCCAATGCTAGTATAGAAATTTAAACTGAGCTTTGAAGACTTTTACTTAATATTTCTTCTTTCACTCCAGTTTTAAAAACTAAATTTTCCTTTAGGAGTTAACAAAATATCTCATTCATTCCACATCATTAGGGAGTAAGGTGCTCCATGTGATAAAATAAGCTTAACTCTAACAATACTTTAAAAATGTATCCACCTTTAAAGGCAATTCTGAAAAGATTAAGGGTGGTTGACAAAATAAACTAAAGGGAGGTTATGATTACTAGTATGTATTAATATATTTTTAGGATACAATGATGACTAACACAATAAAGTAACACATCCTGTCAGATGTTACTCCACACTGCAGACCTACTTTACTAGCCCCATTTCCCTACCATCTGTTGCTTTTAATCTGAGAGTTGATGACACCAGATTCTATTAGAAGTGAGAGTACAACAACTACATTCTCAATTCTTACTCTAATCTCTGCTATCTTAAGTTTTGGTTTCCTGTTAGTATTTCTAGTTCTTATAAAATAGACACTTCTATTTTATATTAGTATTTCTAGATTTTCAGGGGTATTCTATGTAGTTTAGGATGTTGAAGTCTTGCCTTTGTAAGGCATGATTATATTCCATTTACCTTAGTTCTCCCACAGCAAACATACAGGCTATTTTGCAATGCTGTGCTAAAATAAAATCAGCATTAAATGTATTGTCTGACAATACAACTTAATAAAATTTAAACTGATGATTCAATATTCTCTGCTATCAGCTAAATGGGTTAAGCCACATATTCCATGTATGCACCAACACTCGAAGCTGTACTTAGGAATACCGTACATGATGTCCTGCAATTTAACGATAAGTGATGTTTCTCTAAAACATCAAAGTACAACTTTAAAAGCTACAAGCTCATTTATAATATAACCCTTAAATGAAAGGAATTCTTTGAATTAGAGATTTCTCACTGCAGATTTACCAATTTTGGTTAGTGAACATCAGTAACATACTCTAAAAATGTTAAATAAAGACAGAAAATGAATTATCAAAGCAGCTCACCATGCAGGTTTGATTTTGTAATAAGACTTCCAGCAACAATGGTATTCTGGTATCCTAGTTTCAGTGGAATCAAATCAAATAAAAATCTATTTAAAATCTATAGAACTGAGATCTAGAGCAACAAGAAAATAAGAGCCCATAAAACTGTTATACCATTTAAAACATTCTAATCATTTAATTTAAAAACATAGGCCTTTGTTTGAATAATCCTATTTATGAAGGACTCATTGTTACAATGTGAATAACATATACGTAAAAAAACATTAAAAATTACTTTTTCTGGTTTTACCTTCAAGATCCTCAAGTTCTTTAGGTTTGGCCCAGCGGGATTCTTTTGTCTGAGAATTGTAATAGTAAGGCTTTCCAGAGTCAGATTTGTACTCCTTCCAGGGGCATTTAGATAAAAGTTGCTAAAGGGAAAAAAACCCTACCAGTTAACAGTAATATATTTATAGTTAGCATCATTCATCATTCACATCACTATTTTCAGTGCATATTATCAACTTATACAATTCTAAAGCTTGTTGAGATAATATAAGCTACCAATAATAGGATACTAAGTGATGTTACTTTATTATTTAATCTTTACAATAACACTATAATATTATACTATTACTCCAAATTTACACTGTTACTTAGAGAAAGTGACGTGTATAAGGTAATATACTTACTCAAAGAGAAGAGGCAAGATTTAAAATTTGGTCTCTGTAAATGTCAAATTCTGTATGCTCTTGACATTTATATCCAATCACAGGTAAAAATTATCATCTATATTTCACAAATAGACTTCTCAAATACTAATACAAGTAGGAAAACCATAAAACTTGGGAGAAAGCAAAATCTGATTGACTCACACTTAGATTTCAGTTTCACATTCATTTATTACAAACCTGCATGAATTGCCTTACGAAGCAATTTAAGTTTGACATACTTAAAACCTAACATAAAACTGGTTAAGGTGTTATGAGAATACTACTGAAAACTCAAATCTAGAAAATCTCTTGGGCAAACAATCAATTAAGTATTACTATTATCAGTACTGGGATAAATAAAAAATTGCAACATCTATCAACCTCCCAATCCAAGTAGTGCTGGGCATATTAGTGTGGTAGCCTAGATAATACATTAACATGCTTAAATTCCATAATTAAGAGGGGGAAAAGACATTGTCATCAAGGAAAAACTTTAAATACAGCTTGAAATGCCAGATCAACTTTTACTTAGGACTTCAGAGTTCCTAATTTCACCACATGCAATATTGCTTACTCAGTTAATCCCTTCAATTATAATTCCGTATCTGTATACTTTGGTAAAACGTGCAACATAAAATGAAATACACATACTTTTTGGGGGTATTTTTGAAGAGATAATTACCCACTCTAAGAGAAGAAAGCATTTGTAGTTTAATTTTACATCCAGTATCCCAACCCCACAAGGAATTTTATAGAACTCATCAGAAGATATCTGAAATCACCCAGGTTTGCTATAAAGACAATCTGAAACATGAATTTAAAAAAAGGCAAGGGGAGAGGGGGGGAAGTAGAGATAAAGTCTTTTTCTTCCAACTGATTCTTTAAATCACCTTCCTTAAATTGATGCCACCTAACAAGAGTTTCTGAGCAGGGGCAAAATGACTAAATAAAACCGGTCAGCCCAGATGGGAATGGACTTTATTTGTCCTGTTGCTAGTATGATTTTATTAACTCTTTTCTTTCCTGAATGCCTCTACAGCACTCTTTTCTGAGACAAGCAGTGAGACCATTCTTTGGATAGTCAAATACCCACAAAATCCTGTCTCCCCCAAACCCCAAAACAAAAACCAGTCTGTTAAACAACCCCTAACTTCTAGGCCTCAAACTTTTACCTCAGCAGGTGTTTTAAGATCATCTGGTTTCTCCCAAGTAGACTGTTTTGTTTCAGTATTGTAGTAGTAAGTCCTCCCATCAGGTGATTTATGTTCAGTCCACATTGATTTCTTTAATTAATAAAAAAAGATATAAATTATTTAACAGTGCCATTGAGAGAAAATATCAGTATCATTAGTTTCAAAGCAATATATGGAAAAGAAATTAAAAATATAAAATGGGCATACTTTTGACAGTTTAAGTCATTTAGAAGAATTCACCAATGCAAGTAGGGATGTAACTGAAAAGTAGACTATTTTAAAAGTACTTCAAAATATCATGGATCAATTCAGGTTTTAGGATTTCTTTCTATTCTACAAAATCTCAGTATAATAAGGATATGGTTGTTCTCCTAAGATCAGTAACTTTGTAACAAATGCACATAAGACCATCTTTCAGCAACAAAAATCTGTGTTGTGGATAAAAGAGAATATACAAACTGGATGCTAAAGTACTATAGGTGGATTAATTGTGATCAGCTATAATCCAAAGGATATTTACATAAAGTTGGACAAAGACCATCTTTCAGCAATACAAATCTATGCACTATGGAAAAAATATATGAATTAGAGATGCTAATGTAGTGATGGTGGATTGATGATGAGTTCACCAATTATAATCAAGGAATATTTACATCAAATTGGACAAAATTTTAAATTGACATGCCATAAAGATGCAGTTATCAAAGTTAGAAAGGAAGGATTCTGGATAACAATCCAGAATTTAAAGAACCAACAAGGTGAAATTTAACAGGCATAAAATATGAATCCAAATGCTTCAGCATTAAGATAGGTGAGATAAAGTTTTGAAACTAGTTTGATATAGAATATAAACCCACTCTTGGGGTACGAAAAAATAAAAAACTCTATATAAGTTGCTGCAAAATCCACAGGCATAAATCGACATGATGTCCAAATAAAGGTTGGTAAAAAGTTTTACAAGGTTACCATAACATACATGAACATACACACAAACACACAAAACAGTAATAATCAAAGGGTGGAAGGAAACTTTGAGAGGTGATAGATATCTAAGGTCTTGATGTTGGTGCTAGTTTCAAGGTGCATACTTATTTCCAAAATCATGCACTTGTACACATTAAATACGCACAGCTCCTTACATGTCAATCGTACTTAAATAAAGTAGTTAAAAACTTAGCTTTACAAGGAATCATGAATAAATTACTGGATGAGATCAAAAGTACTAAGTCCAATTCTGGGCATTAGACTTTCAGATGGTAAGAAATTAAAGTATGCCTGAAAGAGGGGTTACAGAGATGATGTACACACATTTCTTCAAATCTAAGACAAACCATTATTGTACAAAACTCAAAGAAAGAAAAAGGAAAATCACTGTGAAACTATTATGTACTTATACTAGACTTCACATTAAATTTTTTGAAAGGATTTATTCTTGCTTAGACATTGCTTTTATCACATATTACTTTGTGAACACATGAAAAGGAAAACAGGCAAATAAAAGTTAAGCTATTCCTTAAACTTCACACTGAGACAATTTTTTTGTACCAAGAGTTGATGTCCATTATATTCCATACAATATTATCCTCTGTGGCATGAGAAGTATTAGTAATACAGCATTAAAAAAAAAGGAGTAATGAAAACTTCTAAAAAAAGGAATTTGGTTATTAACTTTCCTTTGTACTTATTTAAAGATGACCTACCTTTCTTTCTTCCTTACCAACTTTGAGTAGTAACAGGTATCTACTCTTAATTTCTACTTTGGGAATGTGGCTAAATTGATCCACTGCTTTCCTAACTCTCTCACCACAATCATTTTATTCCTAGCTAATAATAAAAGAGTCCTGTGCCATTATTTCTAGGCTTTTCTTCCAAACCTGACAGAACAAACTGACATTCGTTCTTCTGATGCTGGCACTTTTTTTGTTCAGTTACATATAACTAAGCCATAACTGCTGTGTGGAGAAAAGAGATCATAAAACACCACGGATTATAGGATGCACCCCAATTTCAGATGTGTTTAATGGTGAAAAAAATATGCTAATTGTAAACTACGTAATTTCCAAAATGTGGAGATGAGGAACAAGAAAGATGACTTATGAAGAAAATAACTTGCTGTCATTTTAACAAAAGTAGATGAGGTAAGATGACTTACCTCAAAAGCATCTGAGAAGATAAGTAGAGTGATTATGAAGGAATTATAGATAGTCATTAGAATCCAGAGACAGAAATTGATAAAATTCAAACGGATAACAAAACACTTGGCCTTTTCTATAGAGATCAAGTCATATGACTTATTTACAAAATGTATTTCTGAATGATGTAGCAGGACTGTTAGCTAATTACAAAGGTGTATGAAATTCTTTAACCTATTCAAGCACTTGTGCAAGATGTGACAATTAATGTGACAATTAGCCTCTTCTGGGGAAAACATGAAATAGCTTCTGGAAGTGAAATAGCTTCTGGAAAATATTTAGCTTCCTGTTATTCATCTCTTCTAACACCTTGGATCAAAAGATGATACAATTAGAAATATATATAGGAGCTTCAGCTGCATGGGTAGGTAATGCTTTATTTCATAAATTAAAAACTGTGAAGATAATGAGGTTCTACTGTAATACCAAAACCAGGCAAAGACACCACAAAAAAAGAAAATTACAGACCAATATCCCTGATGAACATAGATGCAAAAATACTCAACAAAATATTAGCAAACCAAATTCAAAAATACATCAAAAAGATCATCCATCATCATCAAGTAGGATTTATTCCAGGGATGCAAGGATGGTAACATTTGAAAATCCATCAATATCATCCACAACATCAACAAAAAGAAGCACAAAAACCACATGATCATCTCCATAGATGCTGAAAAAGCATTTGACAAAATTCAACATCCATTCATGATAAACTCTCAACAAAATGGGTATAGAGGGCAAGTACCTCAACATAATAAAGGCCATATATGACAGACCCACAGCCAATATCATACTTAACAGTGAGAAGCTGAAAGCTTTTTCTTTAAGATTGGGAACAAAACAAGGATGCCTACTTTCCCCACTTCTATTCAACACAATACTGGAGGTCCTACCCATTGCAATCAGACAACACAAAGAAATAAAAGGCATCCAGACTGGCAAGGAAGAAGTTAAACTGTCCCTGTTTGCAGAAGACATATTATACATAAAAAACCCTCAAGAATCCACTCCAAACCTACTATATCTAATATCTGAATTAAGGAAAGTTGCAGGTTACAAAATTAATACACAGAAATCTGTGGCATTCCTACACACTAACGATGAACTAGCAGAGAGAGAAATCAGGAAAACAATTCCATTCACACTTGCACCAAAAAGGATAAAATACCTAAGAATAAACTTAACCAAAGAAGTGAAAGACCTATAGTCTGAAAACTGCAAGACACTCATGAGAGAAATTAGATACCAATAAATGGAAAAACATCCCATGCTCATGGATAGGAAGAATTAATATTGTCAAAATGGCCATCCTCCCTAAAGCAATCTATAAATTCAATGCAATTTCTATCAAAATACCAACAGCGTTCTTCAACGAACTAGAGAAAGTCATTCTAAAATTCATATGGAACCACAAAAGACCTCAAATAGCCAAAGCAATTCTGAGAAGAATAAAGCTGGGGGGATTATGCTCCCCAACTTCAAGCTCTACTACAAAGCCACAATTATCAAGACAATTTGGTACTGGCACAAGAACAGACCTATAGACCAATGGAACATACTACAGAGTCCTGATATAAACCCAACCATATTTAATATATGATAAAGGAGCCATGGACATACAATGGGGAAATGACAGCCTCTTCAATAGCTGGTGTTGGCAAAACTGGACATCTACATTAAGAGAATGAAACTGGATTATCGTTTAACCCCATACACAGAAGTAAACTTGAAATGGATTAAAGACTTGAATGTAAGTCATGAAACCATAAAACTCTTAGAAGACAACATAGGCAAACATCTCCTGAATATAAGCACAAGCAACTTTTTCTTGAACACGTCTCCTCGAGCAAGGGAAACAAAAGCAAAAATGAACTCGTGGGACTACATCAAAGTAAAAAGTTTCTGTACAGCAAAGGACACCATCAACAGAACAAAAAGATATCCTACAGTATGGGAGAATATATTTGTAAATGACATATCTGACAAGGGGTTAACATCCAAAATATATAAAGAACTTACATGCCTCAACACTCCAAAAGCAAATAACCCAATTAACAAATGGGCAGAGGATATGAAGAGACAGTTTTTCAAAGAAGAAATTCAGATGGCCAACAGACACATGAAAAGATGCTCCACATCACTAATCATCAGGGAAATGCAAATTAAAACCACAGTGAGATATCATCACCTTACACCAGTAAGGATGGCCAGCATTGAAAAGACTAAGAACAACAAATGCTGGCGAGGATGCAGAGAAAGGGGAACCCTCCTGCACTGCTCGTGGGAATGTAAGCTGGTTCAACAATTGTGGAAAGCAGTATGGAGGTTCCTCAAAAAACTAAAAATAGAAATACCATTTGACCAAGTAATCCCACTCCCTGGAATTTACCCAAAGAATACAACTTCTCAGATTCAAAAAGCCATATGCATCCCTATATTTTCTGCAGCACTTTTTACAATAGCCAAGATATGAAAGCAACCTAAGTGTCCATCAGTAGATAAATGGATGAAGAAGATGTGGTACATATACACAATGAAATACTATTTGGCCATAAGAAAGAAACAAATCCTATCATTTGCAACAATATGGACAGAGCTGGAGGACAGTATGCTCAGTGAAAGAAGCTACGCGGAAAAAGACAAATGCCAAATGATTTCCCTCATTAGTGGAGTATAACAATGAGGCAAAACTGAAGGAACAAAATAAGAGCAGACTCAGAGACTCCAAGAAGGAACTAGTGGTTTCCAAAGGGGAGGGGTGCGGGAGGGTGGGTGGGGAGGAAGGGAGAAGGGGATTGAGGGGTATTATGTTTAGTACACATGGTGTGGGGGGATCATGAGGAGAACAGTGTAGCATAGAGAAGGCACACAGTGGATCTGTGGCATCTTGCTGCACTGATGAACAGTGACTGCACTGGGGTATGGGTGGGGACTTGATTATATGGGTAAATGTACCAACCACATTGTTTTTTCATGTGAAACCTTCATAAGAGTGTATATCAATCATACCTTAATAAAAAAAAAGATAAAGAGGTTCTGCTACTTTTCTTGTTTTTAAAATAATGAACTCAGTAGCATCTCATGTTTGCATTATCTAAAGAAAAATATACTCTAAGTTCCAAAATTATATTTAAATTTCCCAAGTCATACCTACTAAAGGGCATCAGAGGAAGAAGTTCACCAGAAATAAACTTACGAGACAATGGAATGAAAAATAAAGGGATGATAAATAACAGTCAAATAATGCGGAGAAAAAGGTGAAGTACACAAAAGAAATAGTAAGTAATTTAGTACTTACTATGTATTACTTTGAGCCTTACAACTACACTACAAAGCAGGTATGACCCATTTTTCAAACAAGGAAACCAAGGCTTAGGAGAGTTAATAACTTCTCAATGATTCAGGAAATAAATAATAGAGCTAGGACAATTCAGTCACATCTGCCATTAGAGACCACATTTTTTACACCCTGAAATACTGTTTTAAGCTTTCTCTTTTCAGAGACAGTCTAATTGTCAATAAGGAAAGATAAATTCCTGCTCAACTACTAAATATAAGCCTTATGCTAATTACTTTGCATCAATTCTCAGTTAATTCTTTAATAACCCTATGAGAGTTATTAAGTCCTGATAGTCATATTAGCATAGTACATTCATAAAACTTATTTTCCCACAAAATCATTTTTAAACAAAAGACCCTTCCATAGAAACAAGCAAAAGCTGCCTATCAAAAGATTTAGACTGCCCAGGCAGAAACGGTGAATACCTAACAATGACTTCATTATTTATTTTGAATTGGCCAAAGCCGGGATGTTACTATTAACCTTAAGGTCACTTGCTTTGGGGTCTTGAGGGGGTTAGTGAGATGTCTGCACACCGGAGCTTTAGCATTACTCTGCACTGTTGTTATGATGACAACATTCCCAAATTGTACTAATAAAAAATTATTATTGTACTAATTAAAAATTGTTATTTTATTGTATAGTTATTATACTAATAAAAATATTGCACTAACAAAAAATTGTTGATACAAATGGCAGTAATGAGGAATTAACTGAAAATTAACACTTTTACAAAAGGTAAACTAGGAGGATATGTCTGCAGAATAAAGGATTAAAAAATCACTATCGGGAACATTCAAAAATCTACTACCATCAGTAAGATAATCTAATGGAAAAGTAAACATGGCCATTAATGGAACACAATACAGATAATATAACTAGATAATTAACTTTATTACTTAACAAGGAAGAGCACATTAAAATGAAAACTTTTTTCATCAGATGAATGACAAAGACTATTAGTATACACGATATTAAAAGGGTGTAAAGAAAAGGGCACTCTCATACTACCGGCTGGAATGAAATTTCTCTGAAGGGCAATCTAGTTATCAGAATAAAAAATGTAAACATAATGTCTTGAGCCTGAAATTTAACTCTATGAAATCCCATTTACATAACTGCAAAGATATTCAATGATGGTCTCTATAAAATTACTTTTAATGGTAAAAAATTAAAGAGATAAGTAAATATACACCCATAAGAAAACAGTTCTATTATGGCCCATTCATACTATAGACTAAAGATCTTACTTTTTAATGAAATGGAAAATGTCTTAATATGCAGTGTTAAAATAAGGTGCTGTAACAGATGATGTAATGGCAAAATATATACAGAAAATATTTAGAAGGCCAAAAAACCCCCTGGAAAACTGTGTAAGAAAAAAAATGCATATGTATAATTATCAAGAGAGCTAACAATTTTGATTCAAAAAAGCTAGTCAACAATTAGGTTGTGAATAAATCCAGCAAATTCAAAGACAGTTATGTATAAGTAATAGAGATAAGCATTTATATACAGATTAGTATTAATAGAGATTAGTATTTATATAATGTATAAGCCGAAGTCAATGAAACCAAAACAGATAAAAAAAAAAAAAAAACAACCAAAACACAAACAGGTAGAAAAATCCCCTCACTGTTTTAAAAAGGGAAAATAAGAAAAAGACAAAATATAAGATTAGAGTAACATAAACAGACAGAAAATTTCCAACCAATTTCAAAATATAGAGGAAATTTTTTCCTCCCACACTACTTAACCAAAAATTCATCCAAAGAAACACATCACATGTGAATATTCTAATTACCACAAAACAACTGGGAGATACCTAATGAGATGATTTCACAGAATACTATATAACCTTAAAAACAGAAAATTTTGGTATTAAAATATGATAAAACATAAAATAGGATGCTTCAGATCATGGAAAAAGATGAAAAACTCTTTAGCAACAACAAAACTCAACAGAAAAGATACCAAGTAAAACAGGCAATGTTACTTATGAATATAAATATAAGAATTTAAATAAAATATTAACCAAGAGAATCCTGCAATGTACACACTTTGACCAAGGAGAATTTACTGTACAAGTACAAGAGTGGTTCAATATTGGAAAATCTTAAAAGAGATCTCTATTAACAAACTGAAGAAAGAAACCACCACCACGTGATCACAGTAATAAATCTGGTATGATCAAATCACATCCTAAAAATTGTGACAACTCATCCCAACTATTCAAAAATAAAAACAAAAACATCCAGATAAAAGGAGGAAAAAAATCTAAGTGATAAAAGGGAATTTATCAAAACTGAAAATCATTCTAAAGCCACTTTCATTAAAAATCATGACCTAATTAATCATGAGTCTACAATCACATACTTAAACAAATACAGGATGGCAATAAAATTAAATGATTGGTATGAATATTGGGAAAGAAATAAATTCTCTTGCCTATATTGCCAAAACTCAAATGAAATCTAGTTAAAAAAAAAGATTCTAATTATCCAGAGACTTGGTAACTTAGGCTGTAAGAAAAGGATAAAAAAAATCTTTAAATTGATAAAAACTAGCTTGCAGTAATAAAATGGCAAAGTTATCCTATTCCCAATAAGAAGTTTTATAATGCAGAAATAAATTAAAAATAGCTATGATAGATGTTTGTCATACTTAACAGAATTTAAAGCAAAAACCACAATGGAAAAGAAGGTCTTATATACTGATAAAAACCTTATCCTGAATATACATGCATTTAGCAATTTCTCCTTGAAATACAGAGTGACAACAGAAAAACACAGGGGAAAAGGATCATTTATCTTTTCAGGTGAAAAATTTAAACACACCTTCTTTTAGGTAGATCAAGCATATGAAAGATATGCCAAGGTACAAAGTAACAAAACATAACTTCAAATTAACAGCACACAAAATATTCCTAACAATTGGTCTTGAAATAAAACATAAATGAAGCTCTAAATAACTGCAAAAAAATCAACATCTCATAGACTGTTTTCTCTTCACAATGTAAAACAGTGTATCTTATAAAAAGTCACCCAAAGGCACAAACCATGAAAGAAGTAATTGATACACTGGACTTCATTAATATTAAAACTGTTCGGCCAAAGACACAATCACAAGAATGAGAAGCCAAGCCACAAACTAGAATATTTGCAAAAGAAGTATCTGACAAAAGGGCTGTTATCCAAAATAATTCCACCTCTGGGTATATATTTTGAAAAAAATGAAAAGACTAACTCAAAAAGATAGAAGCACCCCTATATTCATTCTAGAATTAATTACAATAGCCAAGATATGGAAATAACCTAAATATCCATTGATGGATGAATGGATAAAGACGTGCGTGCATGTCTGTGTATGTATATGCAATGAAATACTATTCAGTCATAAAAAATGAATTTGCATTTGTAACAGAATGCATCAACTCTGAGGGCACAAAGTGAAATAAATCAGAGAAAGACAAATATCACAATATCTCAGTTATACACAGAATGTATAAGACAAAAGAAACAAAACTCTAAGCTCATAGATACAGAGAATGGATTGATGGTTGCCAGAGAAGGGTGTTCGGGTAGGAGAAATGTAGGAGAGCGGGGAGGAGGGTTCCAAGAGGTGTAAACTTTGAGTTATAAAATTAGTAAGTCCTGGGGATATAATGTACAGCACGGTGACTATACTTAATACTGTACTGCCTATTTGGAAGTTGCTAAGAGAGAAAATCTGAAAAGTTCTTAACATAAGGGAAAAAAAATTTATAGACAGTGATGGACATTATCTAGATTTATTGTGGTCATCATTTCACAATGTATACAAATACTGAATTACTATGTTGTACATCTGAAAATAACATTATATCTCAATTATACATCAATTAAAAAAATAAAGAACTGAAGATAAAAAATAAAGACGAAAAAAAAAAAGAACAAAAAACAAAGCTACACAAAAAATACTTCGTAAGCTTCTCCAAATAAATACAGATCTTAGGACATAAATTCAATTGAGAATGCATTGGGGAAGATGGATGGGAGTTAAGATGGAGAATAAAGGGAAAAAAATACAAGGAACTCTCTATGGATCAAGGTAATGATCATAACTTGAAGAGTACAAGTAACTCAGACTTGTATACCTAAAATCTAAAAAGAAAGAATAAAAGGAACAATAGCAAGTGTTCAAACAGATACACAGTATTTTTGAATGGGAAAGTTTAATAGAAAAGTATGAAAATGTCAATTCTCCTAAAATTTAAATGAATTAAGCATAATCCCAGATTAAAAACATACTTTTGTCTTTTGACTGTGCCTGGGTACATGCATATTTAGAGGGATTTTTGGGGGCAGGGTAGGGAATTCATAGGCTAATATATGAGAATAGCTAAGGACACATGAAAGGAGAAATTACAAAGACATGCCTGTTAAATACTAAAGCTAATCACAGCAAGAACAATACTGGATTAGAAATACAAAAATAGAAATACTAGAAAAGAAAACCCAGAAATGGATACTGAATATGTGAGAATTTAATATATGATAACAATGACACTTCAATCAAGTGAGAGGAAAAGGCTGCCCAAGCAACCAAAATATTAATGGTGGTGGTTTCCTCACAGTATAAAAACTTAGAGTGAAATTTACTTCCTTCTTTTTAACGTATGTCTGCCTCTTTTCTTCCCACATTGTTTAAATAAGCAGGAAAAACATGAAGCTATCATAGGCAAACATAAAAACAGGCACTAACAAAGGAAGAATTACCAAATGGGTATTTTATTGCAATTCAACTTTGAAAGCAAAATGTAAAATTAACTTTAAAATACTTAAATAAGTTCACAATCAAAAGTTTTTCTCCCCTTATTAACGTACTTGCAGTCAATTCACAGCTTTCAGCATCTCCTCAACTGTAATATAGACAGGGATAACAGCTATCTCTCAGGACTGTTTTTCTGATTAAATAAGATTATACATGTAAACTCTTTGATCTTTAAAAAAATTTTTTTAATTTACTATTTTTATTTTGATATCGTTAATGTACAATTACTTGAACATTATGGTTACTAGACTCCCCCTATTATCAAGTCCCCCCGCACATACCCCATTACAGTCACTGTCCATCAGCGTAGTAAGATGCTATAGAATCAAACTCTGTGATGTTTAAGAAAAAAAAATAGCTAAGGCTAAAGAATGGGAGACTTTTAAGGAAGACCTCAGGCTTATGTTATTTTCCAAAAACACCATCAAACTGTACAACAGCATACTGTATATATAAGCATTAAGAAAAAGAACTGGAACACTACTATCTTAAAATGAAATACTGAGGAAAAAAACAAACAAACAGTGGCACAGTAGTATCTCTCTCCCCTAGCCTAAGGAAAATCTGGAAATTATGAATGTTCTATTTGTCTTTCTGATACTGTGTGAAAGAAGGGACAAACAAAAAAGTATTTTAAATTACTACCTTAGGAAAAGTCTTCATTGGGTTTACACTAATAAAAAAGAATAAATAAACTGTTGTACACAGAGAAGTACTTTCTAATGCAACACTTAACTGAAAATGACCAAGTTAGTTACTGTGTAACCTCAGGTTCTGTTTCCCTTCTAATTGTAATGGGGAGAATTCGAACCCTTGCAAAAACTGATATAAATATGATTCCCATTTCTGTCATTATGTCACATCAAAATTAGATTTTAAGTCATGCCAACAATTTTTCAACCTTAGGCACAGAAAAAAAGGAAAAGGGTTCAATTTAGTAGACAAGCTCTAAAACAGATATAAAGATCAATGTAGTAAGGCTAAACAAATACAACGAAATAAATATATTCCAGAGGTACTTACTGCGCCAGATGCTGTGCCTAAAAAACAAAAGAGGAACATTTACAATGTGATATATCATGCTCTCCTTCAGCTAGCAGTTTTTCAATATTTTTTCATACTATTTCTTCCCCCTCAATCTTTCTATACTAAATATCCTAATACTGTCTGTTATGACCTACATGCTTGCTCTTTCCCACAAAAGAAACATCTAAGTGCAAACAATTTTTACAATTAAGTGGCACTTTGCACTTTCAACCTGCAAATGAAATTCACTTGGAGCCAGTTTGAAAAGTGTTCACACCTTTGCCTTTTCTCTTCTTACTGTATTATACGTATAATAAGTATACTGTATTATACCATGACTAATTTCTCTTTCTCTACTATACTACTGAAGTATACAATGATGTCTCAGACCTCTGAGCCTTTGCTTTTGATTTCTGGCACCTTCAACTGCCCAGGTTTCAGACTTGTGGGATATAGTATCCACTAGCCATTGCACACTCCTATTTAAGTTAATATGTAAATTAAATAAGATTAAATAAAATTTAAAAACTCAGTTCCTTCTTTGTTTGCATTAGCCACATTTCAAGTTCACAATAATTACATGTGGCTAGTCACTATTCTATTCAACAGTACAGATTACAGAACACTTCTCTCATTGCAAAAAGTTCTATCATAAGTACCGCCCCAAGCCACTACCAAAAACCCCTTTAACACAGAGGGGAAAAGGTACCTTAAACACAATGTTCACATGAATGAACTTTTAACTTTAGAAACTAGTAATTTAAAACTATAGGCAAGTAAGAAAACAAAGACTGAATGTAAAAAGGAAACAAAATAAAGTACATATATACTGACAGCAATAGTAACTACTATGGAATATCAGGGGTATACTCAAAGCCTTTAAAAGTAACTAAAAAAAAAGTATAGTCTTTTTCTGACTCACAGATATAGGAAAACAAATGCTGGTTACCAGGGGAGGGGTTGGGTGAAATAGGAGAAGGCGATTAAGAGGTACAAACTTGCAGTTATAAAATAGTGTTGGGGATGTTATGTACAGCATAGGGAATATAGTCAATAATATTGTAACACCTTTGTATGGTGACAGGTAGTAAGCAGGCTTATTGTGGGGACAACTTTCTAATGCATAAAAATACTGAATCCCTATGATACACCCCTGAAATTAATAGGATATTGTACGTCCGCTATGCTTCAAAAAAAGAGAAAAAATTTAATGTAATGTTCCAGGATTATTTATAGTAATAAGAACAGCATTTCAGTTTAAATAATGAAATTTGTGAACCATCTTAAAAAGATCAGTGTGCTCCATATAAACCTGCAGGAAAGCACACAGCATTTTGAACATTTTTCAATTTAATGTTTAAAACAGAAAATGTTTTGGCATAATCATGGTATAACATCTAGCACCTGGAATGCTAATTTATGTGTATCATTTATGTGAATATTTATATGTGTTCAGCACCTGGAATACTAATTTACCTGTTACTTACTCATGGCTAACTGAGGCATTACTATTGTATATTAAAACCACACTAATCAAAGGGGTTACTGGTAACTTGATGAAAAAAACAAATTACCATAGGGCTTACAAACTCCAATAACTACAAGTACAAAGCAGGTAACAGAAAAATGAAGTAGTCCAGAAGGTCAGTGAGAATATAAACTAGAGTTTCTACCCTGTTCCACAATGTTTGCTGAGTAAAAATATGGACTCAACTAGTTTTTCATTCAAATATCTGAGTACCTTTTATGTTGATAAGGACCACTGGAAACAATAAATATTTAGATCATTCAACTTCTTCAAGATCAATTCAATCTCTCTGTAAAGCAGAACTCCTGACCCCAAATTATATTATACATTCAATTATTAATGCTATCTCTATTTTCCACTGCTTTTAAAAAAAGAAAAGAAAAAATAAGTAGCTAATTATTAACATCAAGTGACACTGCTTTTATTCCTCATTATGCTATGCTATTGTCTAAATGAAGTATAATATATATATATATATATATCACCATAAATGGTGTACATACCTGTTGCTACATCCATATTATTTACTCCTGGCTGTAAGAAGAAAAATGAAATTAGTAACACTCATCTGTTTAAACTGTATTTTATAAAAATTTCTCATAAAGCTGTCAATCAGTCCCCTCTATGTATATAATTCTCAAGCCACGGACTCAAAGATGCTTAGAAAATTTTAGTGGTTTCAGTTCTCTGAGTATGCTATAATCTGTACAAAAGACAAGAAAAGAATCAGTAACCTGGGGCTGCTGAAACAGTTTAATCTAAGTGTTACATGATTATTATATACAGATCCACAACCCTTACCCACAATTGTGAAATACAAAATGCTTTGAAAAACAAGTTTTTCAAGTTTGGCACCAAGACTAATTACAGTGGCAAAATCTGCCCTGAATGACATGAGCTCTTTACATTCTTTATTTACCCCATTTCAGAATAACTACCTGTAACTTCTGCTGTAGAAATAGTACTAGAAATCACAGGGCACTGTACAAGATGCCATGGGAAATTTTTATATATGATATCATATATATAATGTATAACATTATAATATTAAAAAGTTTTGGAATATATTTGGCCCAAGGAATTATGGATTAAAACACTGCAAACTCACCACCCCAGTGGAGTATGCCACATTTATTCATTACAACCACTAGGTTATCAGGTAATAAAGAAGTTATGCTAATTTGAATATCATAATGAATTATATATTGCTGTACTACCCAATAAAGATGGTAAGGCTGTTAAATGATTTTCTAAGCAATGTGCCATACATAGCTGAAGTCTCATGAAATATGGATTTCAAATGAAGCCTTCTGATCTCTGTATAAAGGATCAAGTATTAAGTCACATAGTATCAATTTTTAATTACCACTCAGTAAAGCAAATGCCTATGCTTTAAGATTAGACTTCTACTAGACCAATAAAATATTCTTGGCTGACAAATTGTTTTTAGTATTCTAGTCTTGTTTAATGTAGAATAACTAAGGTACATTTATTATAATTTAAGGAAAAAATATAAATGCTTATTATTCAAGAAACTAAAAATAAGAGTACATTGTAATGCCATCTTACATTATAGCACTCTAGAGGTACTTAAAATGCTAGCAAAATTGCCTATAAAATACATGTGTGTTATTTTATACATAAAAGCAATCAGAAAATCACAGAAAATAGTTATTTTTATAAGATTACCGGTAAGGCAGGCTGCATGGAAGCCTGAGACATATGAGACATCATCATTCCAGGCATTACTGAGGACATCATTCCAGGCATCTGGAAAAAAATTTTAAAAGGTTATTATATAAGATCAAAGCACTTTGTATGACTTTAAGAATCTATCTGGTTATTAAAGATAATACATACAACTTTAGATTAAAACCCAGTGAACACTATCTATATGGATAAGTATGCTTAGTAAGTGCTTGTTGAATGAATGAAGTATTTTATCAATGATCTATTTTAACACCTATGTCAATTTACATGTAAGCACAATTATTTTAGCAAATAAAATTTAAAATTTAGACTGTCATTTCTAACCTAAATTTGAGAATATTAATTTTCTTCTAATTTTAACTCCACACTCATTTTTCTATCTTCTTTGGAGCAACAGAAAATTTTTTTCAGTATTTCTCATTTTTGGTTTTTAGATGAATTATAGTGATCTGGTCCTTTTCAAATTCTAGATCAAAGGTGCTTAAAATTCAGTGACTTAGAAAAAAAATTTTTTTAAGATAAATTCTTTGCCCTCTCTTGTAAAGAAAAACTTAGTAACTATCACACACATGAATATCTGAAGAAAGAAATACTAGTTTGGGAGCTTAATCTAGTCTGCCAGTAGCTGCGATCCAAATCTATGACTTACTCTTCACTACTAAGTATGAATAAAAATCATGAAGATTAACATAAATTTCTAAAAGATTATGACCCAATGCTCATCCAAAAATTACAATTTTGATTTTAATATGAAACAAATCTAAGAAAACATGGAGGGACAAAAAAATTATATGCAACAATCATAGGTACTGTAACTAGTAACGAGTTATTCAACAGTGTGAAATTAAATGAACAACTTAAGAAACAGAAACAACCAAAAAATAAGCATATTAGTCAACAGGAACATATAAAGCCTACTAGAGGTAGACAGAACACTGGCACACTGTATTCTATTACTTGTGGAAGTCAACTCATGAAGCAAAAATAATCTGAAGTACTATCTATCAAAATGAAGTAGCATGGTATTAATGTATTTAAAAACACACAGAAAGCTTTATGTTCCATAGAACATTCAATACACTTTTAAACATTACAAGAACTTGACAGAAAATGTTTGACTAAGACTTAGAATATATAGTCAAATAATAGCTTTTTTTAAAAAGAAAAGGTACAGAATTTGAAAAGAAAAGCAATGACAAGCCTCTACCACCCAGACTAACAGAATTATAGAAATATGTACACATAAAGGGGGAAAAAAATCAATCGAGTATCAAGCTTGTTCTCTCTCTTCCCCACCTTCAAGAGACATTACTATTAACCCTCACAATTAATTCTCACAATTAATTCTGCTTTAAGTTAATAACAAAGTATGTTTGACTTCTTTAGATACTAAGTAACTGATTATGTGGGGAAACACGATGGGCAACAGACAGAAAGAGCCTGCTATTTGGAATGGCTTGTCTATAACATCAGAAGATAGTAACATATCAAAAAACTAGAATTCTAAGCTAAATTGGGAAACTGACGTTTGAAAATGTAAGAGAAAAACAACATGAAATATTTTCTCATAAGAATTAAAAACATTAAGCAGGATAAAATCTCCATCATGCAAGAGAATATTCCATACAGTAGTAGTACAATGAGTGTGATTTCAAAACAAAATACTCTAACTTCATAAGACACACAATCAAATCCCATTTAAAAAACAAAGCACAAAAAAGCTTACATATAACAAAAGTTTACCAGACCAAGCCAATGCAATTTATAGCAAATATTTGAAAAGTATTAAAGAACAGTTTGATAGTTTCCTTAATTGTTCTTCCCATACTTCAATTTTAAAACATCTCAAAAACTTGCCTTAAGACTAGAACTCATGGTAATAGTCATAGAATGAGGTTTAATATCAAATAAAAAGTTAAAGCCTCACTCAGTATCTGTAAATTTTGAGGGTTGGCAACTAGTTAAGCTTTCTCAACCTGACAAACATTTGAAAGATTCTTAGTATTACAACTGAATATTCTTAAATAGATCATCAATATAATTTTAAGCCAAAACTGTAGTGTTAACATAGTAGAAACCAAAGAAAAACATACATATGTAAAATATTATGTTTCTTATGAAAACCTAGTAAGAGTTTAATAAATTAAGAGCTCTTCCAGAAGCCTGAGCATCACAGGAAAGCCTATTTCCCAAAGCCTGAAGAATTTGTGAAGAATGTTATGATTTCCCCATTTTTTCATTAATTCTAGGATATACATAATAAATAGGAAGATGCATTATTTCAAGCCATCTGACTTTTAAGTTTAATTCTTCAGAGGATTTGTGTTGACTTAGGCCAGCCACTAGTTAGTACCATCAATTCGAGACCATTAAATTTTTCTAAGTTACCTATGATTTTGTTTTAATACCACATTGATAATGGGAATCCAGGATGCAAGCTTATGAACATTGCTTTGTGGTTCAAATCCTCAGTATGAGTTTTCCCTCCCTCTGTCCAACAATTAAAGTTGACATTCAAGTTCCTTTGCTGTCTGCCTTTGTACGGTAGGTTCACTTCTTGCTTCACATGGATGGAATAGCCCTTTAATGTCACAGCTTCATTTTAGAGTATTTTATACTTCTCATTTTAAGTTTTCTCCCACTCCTTCAAGGCACTTAATAAAATCAAGTATCTCACTGTTGATGGTATCTTCAGTTCAATGAAAAAGGGATGTTAGTTCAAAATAAGGGGAAAAATTCTTAATGTAGTTGATACAATAATGCCACAATAAGTACCATAAACCAGGTCATTCTTAAAGCTACAAAGTGGTAGTCTGTACAAGCTTAATGGGAGGCACACTATAAAATCATAACTATATAGAACTTTACAAATTTCTATTTAAGCTACTTTGCCAAATATATTAACTGCTATAATTAAAGTTTTTTACTTGGTAGGAGACACAAAGAATGGGAAGGGTGAAAAACAAGTGGTCTATGTATATTTCTATTCTTTTAACGATAAAAGTAAAACCAATTAGAAGATGCTCCTAGAAGAATCACCAGTATGGAGAAAATAAAAAAATGGGTAAAAACTTAGGCATACCACAAAATCTGTTCAGTCATTCTTAACATTCCAGTTTGGAAAGTGTCTAATGCTGGATAAAAACTAGCATGCTTCATTTGCCACTCTAGGTATTTTAAAAAGTACAATAATAAAACCAATCCTATCAATGCTACAGCAAATTAGTTGTACAAAATGTGAACTCAATTTTATAATGATATGAAAAAAAAATTAAGATCTTTATGTGGGCATTTCAAAAGTTCTTTTCTTCATAATTTCTTCCTGGTTTTTCCTGTTGGAAAGAAATCACACAACCTAATCTATCTTTGTCTGAATATTAATTGTTAAATTTTTAAACCATTCTTGCTGCAAACCTACAGTTACAAATCGATTATCTTGCCTTTTTTACTTGGTTCCTTTAAAATGTGCTAAGTCAAATTCTTCAGGATAAATATACAGAAACTATTAGGTACAATATTTAAAAACTACCCCTACATGACTAACTTACCTGAGTACATGAATGAATGCTAAAAATTGATCTATGAATAACTGCAAAAACCCCATTTCTTAATGTAACTAAACATCCAATTAGAAATAAATTGAAATATCTCTGTTTAAAGCATATCCTTAATATCCCAAAGTAGCAGTGCATTTTGGTACAATCATTTAACCTTACTCACTCTTAATTTTGAGTTATACATAAATTAAAGACATTTGTAGTTCTCTGATTAAGAAGTATTTAGATAAAACAAAAACTGGACAGTAGGTGCACAAACTGTTACCACATGGCATAAAACCTTACTATAAAGTCAACTGCCAATATTCAAAATTATTTAGTTTGCTAAATTCCCTCAACCTAGAGTTTAAAATTGCTGAAGTATACACTATTCTTTCAGATTAAGGTTAGCTAAATGACATAATTAATTTCATACTGTCATAGAGGCAAGTAACATACTATAGCTATTAAATACACTGTGCAGTCAGACTGACAGAATTCTTGGCCCAATTTACCCGTGGCGTAATCTTGGACTAATTTAGTTAATCTATCTGGACCTCAATTTCTTCACCTGTAACAAAGGGAAAAAATAGAACTCATCTAATAGGACTGGTGGAGGGATCAAACGGGGATACTGCTTTTAGAACAGTGCTCAATAAATGATGGCAGTTTTATTACCCTGCTTTCCTTCAAGTCATATAAAGTCTCTTATGATGCACCTTCTCTCATCTATTCCCTATCTCTGTTGGATTTTTTTGCACTCCTTTCCCATCTCTAAGTTGGGATATCCATCTAGTAAACCTGATTTTCAGTCAGAGATCAAATTCAGTAAGGTGTATTAACTTTCAAAGTTATACACAAATGTGGTGACTGAACTATAATTCTTTCTAACATAGATTGTATATCACAATCCTATTCTCTGAAACCTTAAAACCAAAACCGAACAAAACACACTATGTGAAAAAGGGTAAAGTAAATGATACTTAAACCACTGTCTCTTACGAAACCCCAAACTAACATTTGATGAGGGTACAGAATATATAAACAGAAAACCACAGGGTATGGATATGTAACACAAAAACTTAGGGTTGAATGAAAATGAACTTTATTATTTTATTTTTAAAAAGTTCCAAACATACTGGAAACACACAAATTCTGGGGTCTTCAATTAAAATCATGTGGAATTAAAGACTTCAAAACTTACTCTAAAAGTCACCTCAGCTAGCTTTTGGACACAAGCCCTCTAGGCCACAAGACTATTAACTATTCCCCAAGTCCTTTAAGTTAAATTTAGTATGATATCTAGCTAAATCATTGTTTGTCTATATGAAACTATTTTTTTTTGGTTCCTTTCAACTGTGGGCACCTTTAAGACAAAGAGCATGTCCATTTAAGCATTCATTACTGGTGTGGAGGACAGTCACATAAACATAGCAGAAACACAAATGCTTGTAGGAGACAACTTTATAACCAGTCCTTATTTCTGTATAAGGAGAGAGAGGATAATTTTTCATTATATTTAACAAATACATGCTATTAAAAATGTAATGAGGAGGCGGGAGCCAAGATGGCGGCGTGAGTAGAGCAGTGGAAATCTCCTCCCAAAAACACATAGAGCTATGAAAATATAACAAAGAAAAATCTTCCTAAAATAGAGACCACAGGACACAGGACAACATCCAGACCACATCCACACCTGCAAGAACCCAGCGCCTTGTGAAGGGGGTAAGATACAAGCCCCAGCCCGGCGGGACCCGAGCGCCCCTCCCCCCGGCTCCCGGCGGGTGGAGAGAAACCGGAGCAGTTTTTTTTTTTTGGCGAGCGCTTTTTGGAAGCCTTAGAGGGACGGGCCCCCGTTGCTGGGGAGGCAGGGTGGCGGGACCGGTGAGGAGGTGCCTGGGAACGGCGCCGGAGGACAAAGAATATCCCGCGTTTCTCCCTGCGAGACCTGGGGGCGGGTGCCTGAGACCGGTGCCTGAGGACGGAGGAGGTCGCGCGTTTTTCCCCTTTTTTTTTTTTTTCTCTTTTTGGCAAGCGCTTTTTGGAAGCCTTGAAGGGACGGGGACCCCAGTGCTAGGGAGGCACGGTGGCGGGACTGGTGAGCGGGTGGCTGGGACCGGCGCCTGAGGACAAAGAATATCCCCCGTTTTTCCCTGCGGGACCGGTGGGCGGGTGCCTGAGACCGGCACTTGAGGACAGAGGAAATCGCGCGTTTTTCCCCTTTTTTTTTTCTCTTTTCTGCGAGTGCTTTTTGGAAGCCTAAAAGGGACAGGGACCCCGGTGCTAGGGAGGCAGGGCGGCGGGACTGGTGAGCGGGTGCCTGGGACCAGCACCTGAGGACAAAGAATATCCCGCATTTTTCCCTGTGGGACCGGTGGGTGGGTGCCTGAGACCAGCACCTGAGGACGGAAGAAATCGCGCGTTTTTCCCTTTTTTTTCTCTCTTTTTGCCAAGTGCTTTTTGGAAGCCTTGAAGGGACAGGGACCCCGGTGCTAGGGAGGCAGGGCAGCGGGACTGGTGAGCGGGTGCGTGGGACCAGTGCCTGAGGACCAAGAATATTGAGCGTTCCTTCCCTGCGGGACCGGTGGGTGGGTGCTTTTTGGAAGCCTTGAAAGGACAGGGACCCTGGTGCTAGGGAGACAGGGCAGCAGGACCAGTGCGCGGGTGCCTGGGACCGGCACCTGAGGAAAAAAAAAAAAAATCGCGTGTTTTTTCTTTTTTTTTTCCTTTCTGTTCCCTCTCTCATTGTTGCTGTTGTTGTTTTGGTTTGGAGAGTGCTTTTTGGAAATCTTAAAGGGGCAGGACAGGTCACTTAGACCAGAAGCAGGGAATCTGGGGATCTCTGGGCACTCTAACCCCCTGGGCAGCAGGGAGCACAGAGGCCCCTTACGGAGATAAATAGTCTCCTGGCTGCTCCCCCTCTAACGGGGCTCCACCATTTTGGAGGAACAGCCCCAGCCAGGCCAAGCCCACAGCAACAGTGGAGATAAACCCCAAAGCAACTGGGCAGGAAGCAGAAGCCCTGTCTGCGCACAGCTGCCCAGCACAAGCCACTAGAGGTCGCTATTCTCCCAGGAAAAGGCTACAAACCAACAAGAAGGGAAGCTCTTCCAGCGGTCACTTGTACCAGCTCTGCAGACTATCTCTATCACCATGAAAAGGCAAAACTACAGGCAGACAAAGATCACAGAGACAACACCTGAGAAGGAGACAGACCTAACTAGTCCTCCTGAAAAAGAATTCAAAATAAAAATCATGAACATGCTGACAGAGATGCAGAAAAAAATGCAAGAGCAATGGGATGAGATGCAGAGAAAAATGCAAGAGCAGTGGGATGAGATGCAGAGAAAAATGCAAGAGCAGTGGGATGAAGTCCGGAAGGAGATCACAGATGTCAGGAAAGAGATCACAGAAGTGAAACAATCCCTGGAAGGATTTATAAGCAGAATGGATAAGATGCAAGAGGCCATTGAAGGAATAGAAGCCAGAGAACAGGAACGTATAGAAGCTGACATAGAGAGAGATAAAAGGATCTCCAGGAATGAAACAACACTAAGAGAAATATGTGACCAATACAAAAGGAAAAACATTCGTATTATAGGGATACCAGAAGAGGAAGAAAGAGGAAAAGGGATAGAAAGTGTCTTTGAAGAAATAATTGCTGAAAACTTCCCCAAACTGGGGGAGGAAATAATCGAACAGACCATGGAATTATACAGAACCCCCAACAGAAAGGATCCAAGGAGGACAACACCAAGACACATAATAATTAAAATGGCAAGGATCAAGGACAAGGAAAGAGTTTTAAAGGCAGCTAGAGAGAAAAAGGTCACCTATAAAGGAAAACCAATCAGGCTAACATCAGACTTCTCAACAGAAACCCTACAGGCCAGAAGAGAATGGCATGATATACTTAATGCAATGAAACAGAAGGGCCTTGAACCAAGGATACTGTATCCAGCACGACTATCATTTAAATATGATGGTGGGATCAAACAATTCCCAGACAAGCAAAAGCTGAGGGAATTTGCTTCCCACAAACCACCTCTACAGGGCATCCTACAGGGACTGCTCTAGATGGGAGCACCCCTAAAAAGAGCACAGAACAAAACACACAACATATGAAGAAGGGAGGAGGAGGAATAAGAAGGGAGAGAAGAAAAGACTCTCCAGACAGTGTATATAACAGCTCAATAAGCGAGCTAAGTTAGGCAGTAAGATACTAAAGAAGCTAACCTTGAACCTTTGGTAACCACGAATCTAAAGCCTGCAATGGCAATAAGTACATATCTTTCAATAGTCACCCTAAATGTAAATGGACTTAATGCACCAATCAAAAGACATAGAGTAATAGAATGGATAAAAAAGCAAGACCCATCTATATGCTGCTTACAAGAAACTCACCTTAAACCCAAAGATAAGCATAGACTAAAAGTCAAGGGATGGAAAAACATATTTCAGGCAAACAACAGTGAGAAGAAAGCAGGGGTTGCAGTACTAATATCAGACAAAATAGACTTCAAAACAAAGAAAGTAACAAGAGATAAAGAAGGCCACTACATAATGATAAAGGGCTTAGTCCAACAAGAGGATATAACCATTCTAAATATATATGCACCCAATACAGGAGCACCAGCATATGTGAAGCAAATACTAACAGAACTAAAGAGGGAAATAGACTGCAATGCATTCATTGTAGGAGACTTCAACACACCACTCACCCCAAAGGATAGATCCACCGGGCAGAAAATAAGTAAAGACACACAGGCACTGAACAACACACTAGAACAGATGGACCTAATAGACATCTATAGAACTTTACATCCAAAAGCAACAGGATATACATTCTTCTCAAGTGCACATGGAACATTCTCCAGAATAGACCACATACTAGCTCACAAAAAGAGCCTCAGTAAATTCCACAATATTGAAATTCTACCAACCAATTTTTCAGACCACAAAGGTATGAAAGTAGAAATAAATTCTACAAAGAAAACAAAAAGGCTCACAAACACATGGAGGCTTAACAACATGCTACTAAATAATCAATGGATCAATGAACAAATCAAAATAGAGATCAAGGAATATATAGAAACAAATGACAACAACAACACTAAGCCCCAACTTCTGTGGGATGCAGCGAAAGCAGTCTTAAGAGGAAAGTATATAGCAATCCAGGCACACTTGAAGAAGGAAGAACAATCCCAAATGAATAGTCTAACATCACAATTATTAAAACTGGAAAAAGAAGAACAAATGAGGCCTAAAGTCAGCAGAAGGAGGGACATAATAAAGATCAGAGAAGAAATAAACAAAATTGAGAAGAATAAAACAATAGCAAAAATCAACGAAACCAAGAGCTGGTTCTTTGAGAAAATAAACAAAATAGATAAGCCTCTAGCCCAACTTATTAAGAGAAAAAGAGAGTCAACACAAATCAACATAATCAGAAATGAGAATGGAAAAATCACGACAGACTCCACAGAAATACAAAGAATTATTAAAGACTACTATGAAAACCTATATGCCAACAAGCTGGAAAACCTAGAAGAAATGGACAACTTCCTAGAAAAATACAACCTCCCAAGACTGACCAAGGAAGAAACACAAAAGTTAAACAAACCAATTACAAGCAAAGAAATTGAAACAGTAATCAAAAAACTACCCAAGAACAAAACCCCGGGGCCGGACGGATTTACCTCGGAATTTTATCAGACACACAGAGAAGACATAATACCCATTCTCCTTAAAGTGTTCCACAAAATAGAAGAAGAGGGAATACTCCCAAACTCATTCTATGAAGCCAACATCACCCTAATACCAAAACCAGGCAAAGACCCCACCAAAAAAGAAAATTACAGACCAATATCCCTGATGAACGTAGATGCAAAAATACTCAATAAAATATTAGCAAACAGAATTCAACAGTATATCAAAAGGATCATACACCATGACCAAGTGGGGTTCATCCCAGGGATGCAAGGATGGTACAACATTCGAAAATCCATCAACATCATCCACCACATCAACAAAAAGAAAGACAAAAACCACATGATCATCTCCATAGATGCTGAAAAAGCATTTGACAAAATTCAACATCCATTCATGATAAAAACTCTCAGCAAAATGGGAATAGAGGGCAAGTACCTCAACATAATAAAGGCCATATATGATAAACCCACAGCCAGCATTATACTGAACAGCGAGAAGCTGAAAGCATTTCCACTGAGATCGGGAACCAGACAGGGATGCCCACTCTCCCCACTGTTATTTAACATAGTACTGGAGGTCCTAGCCACGGCAATCAGACAAAACAAAGAAATACAAGGAATCCAGATTGGTAAAGAAGAAGTTAAACTGTCACTATTTGCAGATGATATGATACTGTACATAAAAAACCCTAAAGACTCCACTCCAAAACTACTAGAACTGATATCGGAATACAGCAAAGTTGCAGGATACAAAATCAACACACAGAAATCTGTAGCTTTCCTATACACTAACAACGAATCAATAGAAAGAGAAATCAGGAAAACAATTCCATTCACCATTGCATCAAAAAGAATAAAATACCTAGGAATAAACCTAACCAAGGAAGTGAAAGACTTATACTCTGAAAACTACAAGTCACTCTTAAGAGAAATTAAAGGGGACACTAATAAATGGAAACTCATCCCATGCTCATGGCTAGGAAGAATTAATATCGTCAAAATGGCCATCCTGCCGAAAGCAATATACAAATTTGATGCAATCCCTCTCAAATTACCAGCAACATTCTTCAATGAATTGGAACAAATAATTCAAAAATTCATATGGAAACACCAAAGACCCCGAATAGCCAAAGCAATCCTGAAAAAGAAGAATAAAGTAGGGGGGATCTCACTCCCCAACTTCAAGCTCTACTACAAAGCCATAGTAATCAAGACAATTTGGTACTGGCACAAGAACAGAGCCACAGACCAGTGGAACAGATTAGAGACCCCAGAAATTAACCCAAACATATATGGTCAATTAATATTTGATAAAGGAGCCATGGACATACAATGGCAAAATGACAGTCTCTTCAACAGATGGTGCTGGCAAAACTGGACAGCTACATGTAGGAGAATGAAACTGGACCATTGTCTAACCCCATATACAAAGGTAAACTCAAAATGGATCAAAGACCTGAATGTAAGTCACGAAACCATTAAACTCTTGGAAAAAAACATAGGCAAAAACCTCTTAGACATAAACATGAGTGATCTCTTCTTGAACATATCTCCCCGGGCAAGGAAAACAACAGCAAAAATGAGCAAGTGGGACTACATTAAGCTGAAAAGCTTCTGTACAGCGAAAGACACCATCAATAGAACAAAAAGGAACCCTACAGTATGGGAGAATATATTTGAAAATGACACATCCGATAAAGGCTTGACGTCCAGAATATATAAAGAGCTCACACGCCTCAACAAACAAAAAACAAATAACCCAATTAAAAAATGGGCAGAGGAACTGAACAGACAGTTCTCCAAAAAAGAAATACAGATGGCCAAGAGACACATGAAAAGATGCTCCACATCGCTAATTATCAGAGAAATGCAAATTAAAACTACAATGAGGTATCACCTCACACCAGTAAGGATAGCTGCCATCCAAAAGACAAACAACAACAAATGTTGGCGAGGCTGTGGAGAAAGGGGAACCCTCCTACACTGCTGGTGGGAATGTAAATTAGTTCAACCATTGTGGAAAGCAGTATGGAGGTGCATCAAAATGCTCAAAACAGACCTACCATTTGACCCAGGAATTCCACTCCTAGGAATTTACCCTAAGAACGCAGCAATCAAGTTTGAGAAAGACAGATGCACTCCTATGTTTATCGCAGCACTATTTACAATAGCCAAGAATTGGAAGCAACCTAAATGTCCATCTGTAGATGAATGGATAAAGAAGATGTGGTACATATACACAATGGAATACTACTCAGCCATAAGAAGTGGAAAAATCCAACCATTTGCAGCAACATGGATGGAGCTGGAGAGTATTATGCTCAGTGAAATAAGCCAAGCGGAGAAAGAGAAATACCAAATGATTTCACTCATCTGAGGAGTATAGGAACAAAGGAAAAACTGAAGGAACAAAACAGCAGCAGAATTACAGAACCCAAAAATGGACTAACAGGTACCAAAGGGAAAGGAACTGGGGAGGATGGGTGGGCAGGGAGGGATAAGGGGGGGGAAGAAGAAGGGGGGTATTAAGATTAGCACGCATGGGGGGGGAGGGAGAAAGGGGAGGGTGGGCTGCACAACACAGAGAGGACAAGTAGTGACTCTACAACATTTTGCTAAGCTGATGGACAGTAACCGTAATGTGGTTGTTAGGGGGGACCTGATATAGGGGAGAGCATAGTAAACATAGTATTCTTCAGGTAAGTGTAGATTAAACATTTAAAAAAAAAAAAAAGAAAGAAAGAAAGAAAAGGGGGATTACTCCTTAACAGGATAAAACTATTGGTAAATCAAAGATCAACGCATGCTTTAAATATCCTTAATGTTGATCACTTAAAGGGTGTCAGATGATCAGCTATGGAGGTACTCTTTTCTGATAATATTCCTTTCTCTTAATTAAAAAAAAAAAAAAAAAAAAAGCAGTTACTGTGTGCTGACCTCCAATGAGTTCTGCACAGTGGTATAGAGGGCATGTCAAAGTGTGGGCAAAGGGTCTGTTTGTTTCTACGCAGAAGATCAAGGCCTAGCTTGGATACCCAGAAAATGAACTAAGATACGATATGAGGAGGAGCTTCCGGCATCAGCACTCTCTGGAGGACTCGTGCCGGGGGATGATCATCAAAAAGCCTCCACAGGGATCCGGACGATGCTGCGGTTGTGGCTGCATCCAGCCCACCATCTCCTGGACTTGCCATAAGAAGGAGGAGGGAGATGTCTAGGCTGGCATGTGCATACAGTGAGACAACGAATTTGACTGGATATGTACTGTTGGAACTCAACCAGGAGTTGGCAGGGGTGCAAGTTGTAGCACCCCAAAATCTCATGACTATAGACTATCTATGGTTAAAAGAACATATGGGATGTGAACAGATCCCAGAAATGGGCTGCTTTAATTTGTCTGATGGTTCAAGTACAGTTGGAAAATATCCATCATATCATAGATAAATTTTCACAAATGCCTAGGGTGCCTAAATGGTTTTCTTGGCTTCACTGGAGATGGCTGGTAATTATAGATTTGCTTTGTTTATGTCACCGTATTCCTATTATGTCAATATGTGTGTGCAAATTAGTTAGTAGTTTAAAACCTATACATACTTAAGGTACTATACTAGAAGATATGTCAAAGAAATAATCAATCCTCCCAAGTTTCCTTCATATGCTACATCTATAGCTTTTCTTCTTCCTTCCTAATTACAAACTTTAAATAGAATTCGTGCCTCATATCGAATTTACCGAGTATCATAATTCCTCCAGGTGGTAAAGATACCTCGAGACAAGTGCTGGGCATAGAAGCCACAGGGCATAAATCTGCAAAGAAGTAAAAAGCTAACCTTTGCAAACAATATGGCTTCTCTCTCACTTACCAACTTTACATTTCCCTGTATGGCCCCGGAAGATGACTGGTTAGCCAGAGACGGGTAAGATTCCTCAAGGGAGGAACAACCTAAGACAGGCACAGTCGCAGGGGGGCCATCAGGTGAGAATTTGGGGATCAACAGAGGTGAGGCTCAGAACCTCACCCCCCCTGCTTTGAGAGAAATCTTCTGCATCCGTGGATGTCTTGCTGCCCTTGTCTAGCCTGGATTAATACTTAGTCCATAGGCACACACCTGATCATCTGATCATCTACATTTGCCTTCTTACAGCACTAAACTATGTTTTCTACCTTTATCTTGCATCTACCTACCACTTCAGCATTTTATTAAAAATAAAAATAATAATAATAATAGGAGAAATGTGGGATCAACATATAAATCAAGTACAAAAATCAAATGAATATTCATATTTGACCTGATGGTTTATAGGTCATATTGCATGATCAAAACCGAAAGTTTCTGTGATGACTGCCCTTGTACTGTTCACCATGTAAGAATTTATTCACTCTGTAAGAATTCGTTCACCATGTAAGAACTTGTTCGTTATGCTTCAGAAGATTGGAGACTGACGAGAATTAGGCTTGAGATGGATTAATGATTGTACATTGAGCATTGACCCCCCTATACTGAATTTTATTGTTGTTAACAACCATTTTGATCAATAAATATGAGAGATGCCCTCTCAAAAAAAAAAAAAAAAAAAAAAAAAAATGTAATGAGCTTGAAATTACTGAAAAATCATCTTTCAAAGAAGTTAACTTTCTTGATACCATATGGCCCAAGACACTATATCAAGCCCATGTTTTCACACAGGAACTTAATGCTCATTCATTAATCAAAAGTTAGAAGATCTGAACTTATGAGTAAGATTACATTTGTACTGTAGTGAGTGTTTCTTAAAAAAAAAAGTCTAAGATAAATGAGAAATTTCATTTAAAAACAAAAACCAAAGCACACACACACAAAAACAAGCCCAAGATAAAGCAAACTATATTTTAACTCAGAATAGTCATCCCTTGCTGGCATATTTAGTCCTTTAAGAGACATAGCTAACAGTATCACAAGACTCAGATTTCTACTTTGAGTGCAATGTACAAAGTAAGAAAGCAGTAGTTAGAAGCAGATTTTCTTTCAAGCCCATCATGCAAAATAGCACATTTTTAGTAACCATTAACTACAATTACCTTTTTTTCTTAAATAAGCAAAAGCAATGTATGATTACTTGACTAGAGAGAAAAAGAAAACAAATATGAGAGATTCATCTCCACCACATTTCTAAATGTCTAGAAGTTTCATTACTGCCAAATTATCAATTAGATGAGAAAATAGTTTTAGCCAGGCATCTGAGGAATGCCTGTAAGTTCCCTGAGTGCAGGGTGCGTGGGTGTGTGTATATCTCACTCATCAAGAGACATTAAGGTATGGAAAAGTAAGAATCAAAGTCTAACGACAGTCTCTGAGACAGTAATCTCATTCCTACAGAAACACTCAACACTTAGATATATTCTTTCTCTAGGTAAAAAAACCAACCAAACAAAAAGCCTCAGTACACAGCTATTGTATATACAGACACCAAATCTTTACTATCTACTGATATACTACTTCAGGATGACTGAAAGTCATCAACATTTCTAAAAAACTCAATTAAACACCAACAGGTTAACTTGTTGAGTTTGTTTTCCTTTTTGATACTACTACTTAATGAATGAATTCCCTGCACCCCACAAGCTGCTTCATTTGTGTGTATTAATACTAACTTATTCTGATGTTGCTTTTTTCTCCTAAAGAACAGAGTAAATGGATGTGGCCCAATTCACATCTAACAAAATGATAATTCCATGCAATGTGCTAGACAAACAGGTAACAGATAACTGGGGTAAGGAAAACTGGGGAAGGTGGGCAGGGGAAGATGCAAAATAAAACTGAGCAATACTGAGTAAAAATAGTTTTAAAAGGCTTCTGTAAGACTTCTCAGCATCTTTAGAAAGTGTGGGAATCTCAAGGTGGGGCAGGGTACAGATCAGTCATCAAAACTTACATGGTCTTCTTAGATCTCTCCAAATACTCCCACACTTAGAAACACTATTCCAGCTAAACCTTTTGAATAGATGAATTCTCATTTAAATGAACTGCTACCTACAGATAAAGATATTAAACTCATCTTCTAATATAATTACTAAATCCCATTATGATCTAACTATATACACAGCCCAAAAGGTCTGGGTCAGTCTAACGTCAGAAAGCACTTGCCTGGGTAATGTAAATGCATTTAGAAAGTTACCTAGTTTCAATAACTATGGGTAGATAACCTAAAAAAAATTTCCTTTTGTCATTGGCTAATGTCTAATTCAATGGCATGATCCTGTAAATACCCAACTGTAATGGTGACTCGAAAGAAAAGGGTTATTCAAAATTTAAGATATCAATACTCTGGATTTTTCTGGAAGGTCTATGTTCCAAATTATCATTTTCCCTTAAGATATGAAAAATCTGTGGTAAAACTTATTAAAGAGATAATCACCAATTAAGTCTTACAGACAGAAATACACCTGCTTGTAATTTAAAATAAATGGAAATAAGTATTTCAGTCTTATTCACCAAACAAAAATTATTTATTTCATCTTATTTATCTTCTATTTTTGTCCGATGAAAAAGCAAGGGAAAAGAGGCAGACCTAAAAACAAAAGTAATAACAATGTGAAGTCACAAGTAACCACTGAAAACAGTTACGTGTAACATCAACTGTCTTCCTGGCTTACACTGCAGGAAAGAACATCTGTGTGTTTGTTTCATTCATTCAACAAGTATTTTACTGAGCACTCACCATGTGCCAAGAATTGTGCTCAGCACCCAGACTTCTTAAAAAGTAAATAACATAGGCCCTGCCCTCTAAGAGCTTACAATCTATTATTTGTTGAGAAGATAGGGCAAATAAACGATACAAGTCAATGACTAAGTGCCAAAATAAGCCAAATAGTAAAAGTTATGGACACAGTTCATTGGATTTTGTTATTAATAACTTGAAGGGGAGATGTAGCTGGGAAAAGTGATTACGAGAAACTCCTGGAGAAGGCAGGACTTGAAATGGCAGAATTTAGACAGTAAAGGCAAGTTCACGGTGGTAGTGAGCTGGGGGCAGTATGGCAGAAGAACAGTATAAGTGTGGTCATGAACCAACACAATCACTCAAGAAACCATGAAAAGATCAGCCTTTGTTCAAATTAAGGAGTATGAAAACATGGCTCAGAATCATGCTTTGAATTGTACCAGGAGATTCTTTAAAGTTAAGCTGTGGAACTTAGACATTAAGCCATAGTAATAGAATAACATTGGAGGTTCTTGGGCAAGGAGATAACACAATGAAATCTAAGAGAATTTTTTTGGGGAAGCAGGCTGGAAGAAAGAAAACCATCTCAAAAATTAAGAGTATCATAGGCATGGGAATGGAATGACTTGGGCTTAGATGGCAGAGGAACAGAAATAAAGTAAGATCTGTTAAAGCCTGTTTTACTTAAGTATCAGAACAAGAAATTCAAACTCATTTGTAAAAAGCAATTAGTCACTTATCAATCTATTGAACAAAGGCAAAAAAAGCCCCTGAATAATTAGAATTAGGGAGGCATTACTAAAAGAATTTTCTGCTCTTTTATTTCTGTATCAACCTATAAAATCTCATACATTATCACCCAAATCTTTTCAAATTATCTGATTTTAATCATAGGCTGTTAGAGCTGAAAGGGACCGTAAGTCTTTTATCCCATTCTTCTCATCAAAAGAAGAAAACTGAGAATTAAAAAAAGAAAAAAAAAGGCCAGCTAGGGAGGACTCTCCTGGGCTTTAAGTGAAGGCAAAATAATCTACGACAAAGATGGCAGGACTTGCAAATAATACTTTGTGTAGGAAGGACAACAAAAGATTAAAACCTAAAACATTTTGAAGGCAAAACATTATATACTACAGCTATAAAGAAAGAAGATGGCTTCACATGTAATTAAGACAAATTACTACTGGAAAATTTTATTGCCACCAAGCAGGAAAATTTCTAATACGGTTTTTTAACCAGTGATAAACCATTTTTTAACAGATATTACTTTAAGTTTATACAAGTTGCAAGGTCTCTTCCAGCTGTAGGACTCTGTACTTCTCTAAAAGCAGAAGCACAACTTTCCCATATGAAGTTGATGTACAGTAAAAAAGGCAAATTTTGAGATATATAAACTGAGATAAACTTGAAAGGAATATTAATAAGCTTCATTTGGTAATTTTCAAATATTTACTACTACTAATGGATTCAACCTGAATTCTAAAAAGGGCATTGTAGGTTATCTCCTGAATTAAAAAACAACTCCCCCTCCTCCCCCACATAATTCTACTCCTTTAATCTAAGTAACAGGCTGCTTTTGAAAAATTCTAACTCTGGCTTCCCATAGATTGTTATTCTGTCCAGTCTGCATATTATCTTACAAACAAGTTTTAAAATTTCATGTCATGTTTAGTAACATTCTGAGTGTTTAGCAAATAAGACTGCCACCAATTTTAGTCATTAGGTGGTCCCCAGAATGAGATCTTAGTGTGAACTAGGCAATGTATATGAAGGGTCCATAATCTGTCTAAAAATCCAAAAAATGTGTAAATTACATTTTAAAAATAGGATGGCAGAAGCCAATTTTTTGTCACTGTAGTCAACTATATGAGCACCCTTATCTCTTCTCATTATCTGACCACTGACTGCTCATTAATACTTGAGAGTAAGTAGAAAGAAAAAACAATGCAGAAAAAAGGATCAATTTTGCCAATTATCAACTTTTAAGGTAGTTGTTTAAGGGGCTTTATGTATCTGGGTTACTTGAGCTATTTAAATTATATATGCCCTCTCAGTCAATTATCAGAGGTAAAATGAGTTAGTTTTACTAAGATTTTGGCTCCATATTTGTTAGATATTAAGAGGAAAAAAACAATCTAATTTTAAGGAAAAACAATGGGAATTCTCTTGGGACGTTCAGAGCTGGTCTTCTAAGACAGTTTATTCATTAGACTAACAGGAGCCAGTTGGGACAAACTTCTAAATATCTAGACAGACATGTATATTTAAAGACACATGGCATATACTGGCCTAGAAAAAAAGTAGACAAAAACAACAAGGTAAAAATTCAGAGTATTTGAATGGATATGTACCAAGTAGCAAGTTACCTTGCTAAGAAGATGGTCACTGACACAGCTAAAGAGAAAGGGCCATAAAGCAAACTGTGACCAGCTTATGTCAATGAGACAAATAAATGTACTTAACCAAAAAAAAAAAAGAAAAAGAACAAAAGAAAATAAAACAAAAAACCCCTACATTTTACTAGAAATGACTAGCCGGTATCTTAGTTGGCAAGTGCAACAGCACCCTTAGAGCAAGGGTAAGCAGGTCAATCCCTTGCAAAACTTACCTTGATTGGCCCAATGGAAACAGAAGGCCCCAGAAAAGAGAGAAGCATCTGGCAGTAGCAAATTGTTTTATTTTAGCTTTCTGTGGAAAGAAACTAATTTTAAATAAGAACCAGAGCATTTAAAGAATAAAAATTTTTTAAAGCTCATTATCTAGTTCGAGCAGCTCTACTAAGAAAACAAGAAGAGCTTCCGTGCTGCTGAGAGATGGAAAGAAACAGAAGGGGAATCAGAGTAGTTTCTCCATCACCCATGGAGTTTTAAAACTTGTTATTCTAGACTAACAGAATAAATTTTTTTTTTAATTTAAAGAATTACAGGCAGAATCTTTTGGGCCTGGTGCCTTTGAATTAAGATTTTTATACAAAATTAAGGGCTATATTTCAAATAAAGAAGAAAACCATTTGACATTAAGCCCTCTACTCTTAAAGTTAAGTAAAAAGAGACAGACACAAAGCAAGCTCCTTTCTCCACTACACTTTCATCAGTAATTTAAACGATCAAGGCTTTAATAATTATCAAAGCAGTATTAATTAGCAGAAAGATGATACTAATTGACTGACTTTACAAAATATTTTGTTAGCCTAAATATTTTGACAATTTATTGAGATACTCAAATGGAAAAAACCCAGCCACCAAAGGATATGTGCATTATAGAAACTAATGGGGCATAAAATTATTCATGGTAACTGAACCTGTTATCTTTCTTGGATGCTTCTCTAGGAACTCAGGTCTACTGAAGTCACTGAGTCAGCATTAAAACCTTTTGACTCAAATCACTTCCACAAAATGTGTTTACAATTTATGCTAGAAATGGAAGGGACAGCTCAAAAGCAGGAGTGCAGAAGCAATAAGCATTTTGAAGAAACAGAACAAAACAAAATAGTGTTAAGTTGAAAATGAACTACCTATTTGGCACTGTCCTATGAAGAATCAAATTAGAGCAGAACCTCCCCACCTATACCCCAACCACCACCCACACACACAAAAAGAGGAAGTTATTTCAAGAGTAAAACTCATACTAAGTCAAAGGCCTGAACAATTGTTATTTTCAGATTCTATGCATTTGCACAGTCCACCTACAAAAATTGTTAACCTCTCAGATAATATATTTACTCTTAGAACAAAAACTTAAATTGGCATACTTGGGGAGAAAAAGTCATTAAACTAAATAGCCTAAATATACAGTTACCTTTAAATAAAAAACAAAACAAAACAAAACTATTAGTTTTATACAGTAAGTAAATGTTTTATACAGAAGACTTTTCATTATGTTCAAAATTTGTTACTGTCATTAGCCAACATTTGACTTATTTGAAAACACTTTGATACAGACTGATTCTTAAACAGCTGCGAGTATTGATCCAGATTTTGACATCTTGACACAACTAATAACCACAGGCAAAAAAATACACAAATAAATACAAAACAAAACAGTAACATTCTTACTTGTCCCATTGGTGGCCCTCCCATAGGAGGCATCATTTGCGGCATCATTCCATGAGGTACAGGAGGCATATTTGCTCTCTGACCCATAGGGTGCATTCCCATTGGGGCATAATGCATGCCAGGGTGCCCCATCTGAAAAAGAGGGTCAATTTAAAAATTACCAAGTAATAACAAATGCTTGTAAAAAATCTGATTTCAACAAATCCGTTACATGCAGTGTTGAATTAGGCTACTGTATGTTATTGGGTTAGTTTTACTATCTTGCATAGTGCACTACACCAATATTATAATGAGCTTGCAAGTGACCAAATTCCAGAACAACGTGTGAAAAATTAAAAGCACGCTGATTTAATCGGCTACTAATCAGCCTAGCTAAACTCGGGAGTAAACATCTGTGAAAGCCAGTTTAAGAACTATTACAGTGAAAACCACAACTTTGTCCTATTTTACACAGATACAAGATGGTTAGCTATTGTTACAATACTCCTTGTTCTTAAACCTATTTCTAAAATTACCTTAAACTTTAAAGCATTTAATTTACCATATTCAGATTAGGGCTTGTTTAACAAATAAAACACAAACAGTATGGGTGCCCAGAACACTGCATCCTAACAGAAAACATCTCTTTCGCCTGATGGCATCTTAACACCGGTAGAATTACTTCTGCCAAAAAAAATATTTTCAAAAACTAAGGCCTGTCATTCACCGACACTGAATGCAAACCATACGTCCGTTTTAATGAGCTTTTAAAAGACAACTTTCTTTACCTGTGTACCTATTGTTCCAGGTCTTAAAACCAGGTAATTATCCCCTTCCAATTCTCCCAGGTATCGACCCTTGCAGACAGTACTACCACTGATGAAAACACATTTTGGCAGCCTATTTTAAAATTCACGAAATCAAGTCTCTTGTCTCCCTCTCTCCTGCCAAATCGGGCCTACCTCTCTCAAGACGCTCACCCCGCCTAGGGCGCAGCACCTCCACCGCGCATCTGTCTAGGCCAAGCCCACTGACAACTTCCAGGGTCCCCACATCCTTCCCTTTGTGCATCCTCTCCCTCCATTTCTCTCTTTCATTAGACATCCCACCATCTCGAGCTCTTCCTTCGTCCATTCTTATCTTCTTCTCCTTTTGGAGAAAGCTTCCTGTCTGATTTCGCTTTTCATTGTGCCGCTTTCCCCCTGCCCCATCGATCCCTTACCGAGGGCCGTCTCCTCAGGAAGCCGTCAGCAGAGACCCAAGAGCTGGAGCAGAGGCTTGAGCCGGACAGTCTCCGCTCCCCGTCCCCGGGACCCCGCGAGGGAGGTTGGCTCTCCATTTCACTCACCATGAGGCCTCCACGCTCGGCTCCCGTTCCCGGCCTCATCGTCGGGTTCAGACTGCTCCGCCGGCGGCCACTGCCGCTGCACATACCAAGAAGAAGCGATCTGAGTGGCTGGCGCCCGCTGGGGCCAAAGGTTAAAGGCTGACCTGCGCTACGAGGCGGAAACAGCGGGGCCAATAAACTGACAGGCTTCCCTGCTATCCAATCAGAGTGCGCAATCGATACGCAGCTCTGCGGCGATTCGCCCCCAGCCTCAGCCTCACTCGAAGTCGCCTGCATGGAAGGGGAAAAGGGGGACAGAGGAAGTTTCTGTGCCGAGGCCTCTTGTTGGGCGGACTCCACCAACTTTCCCCGGGGAAGAGAAGATATTCGTGTCCCAGTTTCCCGAACTTAGACCGCCTCACCCCGTAGGGGGTGGGCAGTGGGGGCTTGCCACCTTCACACCCCCCGCCTGAGTTACCGTCTACCCCACAAACCTGAGGCCTCAGGGGTTGAGTAGGGGGTGGGGGGCTGAGCAGCTTCTAGCGTTAGCGGTGGTCGCGGCGCAGGGAAGGCAAGAGGAGGGGGCCCGAGGAAAGGGTTCGGGCTCCGAAATCACTAGCAGGGTAGCAGGCGCCCAGGCAGGGCGGGGGTGGGAAGTGGTGGTAGGGGCGGGAGAACAATGCGAAAGGGGAAGAGGAATTGCCTAGGGCGAAGCAAGCTAGTCGGGAAGTGAGCTGCCGTTAATTAGGAAGCCGGGCTAGAGTGCGAGCGTAGAGGGGAAGAAGGGTGAAGACAAATGAGTGCGGGAATGTGAATCGGCACCGGCGGGCGCTAGGACCGGGCGTCGGGAAGTTGCCGCTTTGGGGCTACCGGGGCGCGCGCCCGCCTGGAGCTGACGCGGCCGTGGCGGCGGTCTCTGGCCCAGACGAAACGCTAAAGGGAGAGGAGACTCAGCTACTTTGGGCCTCGGCCCGCCTCTCCCTGCATGCTTCCCGGCCTAGCTTCCCTCCTACTGCCCGAGGTCTGCGCTCTAGTCCAGAGGCGCCCAGTCTTTCGTAGGACGCAAGGGGCCATCCCCGCCCCGCTACGCACCCTTGGGCTCCCCTGTGCGCCCAGGTCGGGTGGTGGAGGCCCTGGGGGGCCCTGCCGCTGATTGGCCGCTGCGAGCACGGAGCGGGACGCGTGGGAGACTCACGACCTCCACGGGCTTCCTAGTGTTCCCGCCATGTCGTTCGTGGGGAGCGCGGGGCGCTCGGCTCTGACGCGCCGCCGCCTGGGCACCCCTCTCCAGCCTTCTCGGCCGGCGTTTTCTGTCTTCACTCAAGGGGACAGTCGGGGTGAGGGTGAAGTTGACGAGGAGGGATGCGACCAAGTGGCCCGCGATCTGCGGCTGGAGTTCTCGGTCGGGGCGTCGTCGGAGCCTAGAAAGGGTTCGCTTTTCCCGCCGGGCCGGGACGGGTCGCTGCTCCTGCCCGAGAAGCGCAATGGCATCTTCTCGGCGAATGCGAGCGGCCGGGCCCAGTCTCGGCGATGGCCCGTCCAGGTCCTCTCGATTGCCTGTTCGCTGCTGTTCGCCGTCCTCCTCGCCTTTCTCCTCGCCATCGCCTACCTGGTCGTGAAAGGTACTGACGCTCGGGCACTGAAAGTCTGTCCCAAGTAAAGTTGTGCTTGGGTTTGGCTGTCGACCTTCATCACCCCCTCTCCCCGTCAAAAGCCAGCAAGCCTAGTAGCCACTTTCACCCAGAGTCCTCATTCGAACCTTTCTTTGCTCGTCTCTCTTTGTCTCTCTTTTCTGAAAGGTGGAGGGTCCTGGTCTCGGTTAGGAGACCTATTTTAAGAATGGGTCTTGATTAAATGGGTACTCTTGAAGAAACAGTATCAAAGTCAGTGACACTTGAGGTGAAATACTGGAAAAATTAAGCACAATGCAGATCATTAAAAGAAGACGGTGCAAAGTGTGTGTGATTAAAATAGGCCATACGTGTTTAAAGACCAATCCGCAAATGGTTAAAAATGTGCTGTCTCAGCACTAAACTGTTTTCTACCTTTATCTTGCATCTACCTACCACTTCAGCATTTTATTAAAAATAATAATAATAGTAATAAGGGAGAAATGTGGGATTCACATATAAATCAAGGATAAAAATCAAACAAATAATCATAATTGACCTGATTGTTTATAGTTCATGATGCGTGATCAAACCGAAAGTTTCTGTGATGACTGCCCTTGCACTTTCACCATGTAAGAACTTATTCACTATGTAAGAACTTGTTCACCATGTAAAAACTTGTTCTTTATGCTTCAGAAGATTGAAGACTGTTGAGAATTAGGCTTGGGGTTGATTAATGATTGTGCATTGAGTCCCCTATACAGAATTTTATTGTTGTTAACAACCATATGATCAATAAATATGAGAGATGCCCTCTCAAAAAAAAAAAAGAAGTGCTATCTACCGATTCCTGAGTATGCTCGCAGAATTCCTGAAGGATTAGGCTTTCCATGCCACAACCCAAATTTCTACTTTTGTAGGTAAAATAATTAGCCTGGCTAATTATTAAATTTATTTATTAAATTTGCAAAGAAGTTTTATATTAAATTTGCAAAGAAGTGTACTGGTAAAGTTCTATTGCAGAAACTAGATAGCCTATTCGTTTTCTGATTAACAGTTTAATTGTGCTGTGTCTCAAGTTAAAATATCGGCCCGATTGGAAAGAAAGACATGTGCCGTGAAAGGTTTTCCAAAGTTTATATGGCTATATATGGTTGGATATTCTATGGTACAGTGGAGAGAATCAGACCTGAGTTTAAATCTCAATTCTTACTCTTGTGTGACTGGCCAAGTTATTGACAACGAAAAACTAAACTTGCCTTAGTTTGTTGTCTGAAAACCACCTAACACATTGTCACCCAAGTATTTGTTTTACTTCACTAGATAGAATTAAGTCTATTAAACTCCAGTTTTTATTTTTCCTCCTTGCTTCTAAGCCCCTAGTGGGCTGCAGATGGTATCTAACGGCATGCCATGCTTGATTCTCATAGAGAAGACAGATTGGCAAATAAATCTGATCCTCTTTTTAACAATGGTATTGGGTGTAAACTGTCGATGTTAAATATTTGAGTGCCAGTGTTTCATTCCTCTATTGTGCACACCCCCCCACCTCCACCCGCTCTTTTTTTCTGTGCAACTCTGGGCATTTAGTAGGTAGTTTATTTCTCTTGCTCTGAAAGATAGTCACAAAGCCTGGTTAGTGTAAACACAATGTAGAAGATACTGAACTGTGCTTTTTTTGGAGAAGGAAGAAAAGAAGGGAACTCAAAACCATACCCTATAATTTACATTGTATAAAATGTCTTCACAACCTTAAGGAATCAACATTTCCATTTTTTATATATGGCAATTACTCATGGGTATTTGTTTACTAAAGGTCACACATGGCTAGGAAATGGAATCAATTTAAACCTAGTTGTTTCTGACTCCAGAGCACTTTCCATAACTCCACTATGTCTTCTCAGCTTTTGAGAATAATTACATTCAAATTATTAAATCATCTGTTTTATCCAAACCCCTTTTGTATTTACAGAGTTACATGCTGAGAATTTAAAGAACGCAGGTGATACAGACACTGGGCTATTAGGTATGGACTTGTTACTTCATTTACCTTGAACTCACTTTTGTTTTTCTAGATCATGTTTAATTGATTCAGTCTTAATCTTTTTCATTTGTATATGTCTGTGGTAAGTTTTATTAGATTTTCTTCTTATATCTGTATGGAGTATGTGTGTATGTATGTATGTATGTATACCACCGACACTAGGAATACATTTTGAACACAATTGTATGTGATGAAGACATGGAGAGTACTTAACATTTTCAAGTTACCTTCTGGAAGAATCTCCCTACACTTCTTCCTAGGAATAAAAAACAAACAAATTTCCTCATAAACTGAGCAAAGAAAATAAATAGCTTAAGCAAACCTCAGGAGAAATTTAAGTACATATCTCCTTATAAATAACTTGTTCTTTAAAAATGTGGAAAGCATTGGGTGTACTTGCATAGGTTAACAACAACTAGAAAAGAGACCTTTCTGATGGTATGTCTGATAGAATGTTGTAGTTTAGAGGTTTCTAGTGAAAAATTGAAGGTTATTTATTTCTTTGTATTTATCTTTCTTTGCCAAAATGATTTCGAAGAGCTCAGAATTTTACCTGTCTGGCGTATTTTACTTCTATTTGCTGTAATTTATTTGATCACTGAATTAGAAAAAGAAAATTGTTGATATCCCATCCTTCATGTGACCCTCCCCCAATCCTAACTAACCTATTTAATCTGCTTCTTTAAGGCTAATGCACTCATGATGATACAAAGTATATAGTCTACCATATTTGCAGAAAGGGAAACTTTTATCCTCAAATTACAAATTAGTTTGCGAGATGTTCAATTAAAACTTGTCTGTGCTTTTCTCACCTTGTTTCATGAAAACATGTACCTCTTTAGTTACTCATTTTATCAGGATATGTTGTTACACTGTTTCTAAAAAAGCTGAGATGAGGCTTTTCACAGCATTTACTGATCTTGTCAACTCTTGATGCAGTAGAAATATAATCTTATGAACTAGGCATGAATTCCTACTTGTTATTTAAAAGTTGGTAACATTTCATATTTATGAAAAGAATGGGTGGCACTTTTCTTCTGAAGGAAAGGCTTGTTCAATGTCAAAAAAATATAATAGGGCTTTGTTACTGTACTGCTTGTTTTTCTACTTCAGTTAAATAGTCTGGTATTGCTTTTAGGTGCACTTGGTATATACTTAATACTGTGACACCAAATAGAAGATCATTATCTAACTATTTGCTAATAACATGGGTTCACTTTCAAGATCTGAAACAATCTCAGGAGTGAGGAGAAACTTCTGTGTCTTTATGGCAGAAAACACTGAACAATAGTAAGGCCAATACAAAGATCCTTATTTTGAACCAGTCCTCCAGTGGGCAGATGGAGAATATACTCATCACCTAATGGACTGATTTGGTTAGTTTTCTGGGGATTAATTTTGAAGTAACCATAGTTATATTTATAGCATATAACATTTTGACATGTGTCATAGTGCTCTTCTCTAGTAAGATAATAGGATTCTTAAAAATCTGTTTTAGAGAAGCAGTACCAAGATGATGAAGCTCTTGCAGGCGGAGGTGACAGAAGTAACACCTGCCCTTAAATTGTTTTAAGATGGAATTCTCTCCTGTTGGGGAAAAAAAACAAGTTAGTTTCTTTACAGAATAATGTTTTGAATTGACTGCTGGCTACTGATTAAAAATCCTGTGAGACAGCTGATAGTTGAAAAGACTGGCCAGTTCTCTCAAACTTCAGCTTGAATCCAAATCAACCCAGAGTTGACTAACTTAGATACTAAGAAAGATTGCTCTATTAGCTTACACCTGAGGAAATGGCATTGAAATTATATCTTTTCCTATTTATGATTAATATAAAAATTTTCACATGAAGAAACAATACAGTCTTTAATAAAAATTATTGTTTAAGTTCATTATGTACAGAAAAAGTAGAATGCAGACTTTCATTAGATAGTACTAATTTTGTTGTATTTCACTATATTTAGTTTGCCTTGTTTACTTAATAGGAACCTCGTAGCCACATGTAATGTTTGATACTTTTGTATATTACCTGTTGTTTGTTTTTTTCCTAATTCTTGTTGCCCATATATGTTGTTATCTTTATATTTCAGTGACACATGTTTAAATTTTATTGCAAAGTTTCAGTTCTTTGATTGAAAGTTGGTTGGTTTTTAGAAACAAATAATATGAGCGTGGCAACTGCCGTAAAAAAGTTCTCTTTCTAGAAAGATTAATAAAAATTTTGCACATTGCTGATTTTTTTATTGCTATTTAATCCTAGTCCAAGGTTGGTATTGCTCAGTAAAGGCAGATTATATCAACAATTCTCACTTTGGAATGTGTAAAAATCACCTAGGCTTTCTTTTAAAAAGTACCTCTAGAGTTTGTTTCAGCCAGGGAAGAGCCCAGGAATCTTAAAATTTTTTACAGGTAATTCTGATGCACTACAGTTGAGAGGTACTTTCAGGGCTATAATCTCAGTTCTTTTAAAACAAGTGTATTCAAGTATTCAAGAGTTGACCAGTGAAAAACAGTCGAACAAGAAAATGTTTAAGCCCAAATTCCTGTTAAGAAACCTAAGTTCCCAAGAAATTGAGACATTGCCATTCTTTTGTCATGTTTGTTTCACTGAAAGAAATATTCTGGGAAGCCCTATTTGTAAGTTTAAAAAAAAAGGTTCATGATGTCCATGGTGTGAGTATTTGGGGGAGTTAATGGATAATAGGATTAGGCTATTTTAGTATTCATCTTTACTAATGAGGTCCTCCAGCCAGGGAGCTATGATTGATACTACCAGCTGCTTTTGGAACTGATCTTTCAGGGAAGAACACACACTGCAGAGTTCTTAGGGCTTTCTTTTTATGATTGTCCTGCAAACCATCCCCTACTGTAAGCCTGTTTTTCAGGGAGATTAATCAAATAAAACTCAAGTTTATTGAGTTAAAATCACATTCCAGTCATTCCTCCTTAAACTTTTTCTCTGGCCAAATTGCGCTAATCATATATATACAGCATTGAGTTGTTTCATTTTTGCACATTGGCTTGTGCATCTGTTGCCTTTTCCCAAATTTTAGCACATTTCAAGCACTTAGTCCTATTTCCAATTTTTGCATTTTTTTCCCTCTTAATATAGAGTATAATAAAATTACCTTTTATTTGAGGCAAACCTGAAGTAAGTACATAAGGAACATAGATGGAATTTGCCTTTAGCAGAAAATGCTTAATTTAACACTATTATCAAATTAAATGTAGGGCTAGTACTTTTAAATAGACGGTGTAAAATAGTGCCATACAGGAATATAGTCAGACTTAATGGAGTTCTGTAGTGTCTAGAAAGCTTTTGAATTTGATCTTTGGTGATTGTCATTCCTTGCCATCTTCTAGTTAATAATTAACATTAAATTAAGCCCCTTTTGTGGCTGGGACCAGATTCCTAGCATCTTGTAGTAAGAAGTTTTGAGTTTCCTGTTTAGTTTCTCTTTTATGATTGAGTTGTTTGCAGTTTCCTGCATATTTACAGAGATGACTGACACACACTGAGTTCAATTAAAAATGAAGCTAGCTCATTTGAAGAGCTCATCAAGTACTTACTTCCACAGATTGATAAGTAAGACTCTACTACCCTAATTTCATGATACAGAATATTAGAAAAATTGTAAAAAATTCCAAGAGAAAGGGTATGTTGGGAAGTGACCATTCTCTTAGAACAACTCTCTTTCTTTCTTACATAAGTTAAAAATGATTGAAAACCATGAACTTGAACCTTTTAATGAATGTATGAATCTTGTAATTTCAGCCTGCAGTCTATTAAGGTAATGATACAATGCTATTTGCAACAGGGCGGGGAACTCAAAAAATATTTCATTAAAAAATTCATAAGTATAATGCTCCACATCACTAATCGTCAGAAAAATGCAAATTAAAACCACAATGAGATATCACCTCACACCAGTTAGGATGGCCAACATCCAAAAGACAAACAACAAATGTTGGTGAGGATGTGGAGAAAGGGGAACCCTCCTACCCTGCTGGTGGGAATGTGAACTAGTTCAACAGTTGTGGAAAGCAGTATGGAGGTTCCTTAAAAAACTCAAAATAGAAGTACTATTTGACCCAGGAATTCCACTCGACCCAGGAATTCCACTCCTAGGAATTTACCCTAAGAATGCAGGAGCCCAGTTTGAAAAAGACATATGCACCTCTATGTTTATCATAGCACTATTTACAGTAGCCAAGAAATGGAAGCAACCTAAGTGTCCATGAGTAAATGAATGGATAAAGGAGATGTGGTACATACACACAATGGAATATTATTCAGCCATAAGAAGAAAGCAAGTCCTACCATTTGCAACAACATGGATGGAGCTAAAGGGTTTTATGCTCAGTGAAATAAGCCAGGTAGAGAAAGACAAGTATCAAATGATTTCACTCATATGTGGAGTATAAGAACAAAGAAAAAAACTGAAGGAACAAAACAGTAGCAGACTCACAGAACCCAAGAATGACGGTTACCAAAGGGAAAGGGACTGGGGTGGATGGGTGGAAAGGGAGGGATAAGGGGGAAAAAGGAGCATTACAATTAGCACACATAATGTAGCATGGGGGGGACATGGGAACAGCACTATATACAGAGAAGACAATGATTCTATAGCATCTTACCATGCTGATGGACAGTGACTGTAATGGGGTATGTGGGGGGGACTTGATAATAGGGGGAGTCTGGTAACCATAATGTTTAAGTAATTGTACATCAACTATAAAAAAATAAATACATACATACACACACACATACACACACACAAGTATTATTGTCCTGTCCTCCAGCACAGTTTTTATCATATTGTGGGTATTGCTTACTTGTACTACTACAAGAACAATGCCTAGGGGGAAAAGGAAAGAAAACTTCCCATGTTCCCATACTGGGAAAGGTTTCTTACTTAAACACTGTTATGTAACCAATTACACCTTCTTCATAGAACTTATTCCTCAACAGCAGACTGCTAATTTTGAATTCCCATTTTAGAGCTTCTGACATTTGAAATGTTAAATAAACTGGCTTACTATGGAATACACTGCAATAATGAAAAAGAATGACATAGATCTATGTATACAGACACAGAATGAACTCCAAGACATTGCTTAACATTTTAATAATGGTGTGGAATGTGCTTGATTCCAATTATGTTTTTTCTACAACAATGACAAAACCATGTTTTAAATTATCATATGTATATAAGTGAAAAGAAAAATATCTGAAAATACAAGTAGATTAGTAGATTAGTGGGAACTTTTGCTTTAATTGTGGGAATCTTTTTCCTGAGGTACTATATTATTAATTTCAGATGGTGGAAAAGATAAAATTTCCATCATTTCATTAACTGATGAAAATTGAGCTGTAGAGAAGAAAAGAGATTTTATATGTTCTAAATATTTTATTTAGCAATTTCAAATTTGTAGAGATGAGGTAACTTTGAAAAGTTTTATGAGGAATGTATGTATGTATTTAAAGGCCTATATCCCGTGACACAGCAGTTCTTCCTCCAGAAATTTGCTACAGATGTATAACTGTATAGTTGAGTACAAGAATGTTACTTGGAACATTATTTTTAATAGTGAAAAACTGAAATAATGGAAATATGCAACGGAATTGTGACTGTGTACCGATATGAAAGGTCTCTGACATGCAAAAAAAGTGAAGGACAGTTTTTCTTGTGACAGACTCATTTGTGGAAGAAAGCAGAAAATATGTAATATTGTACCTTATTTGTGAATAACTAGCTCCATATAGCTATCTACATTACCTAGATACTAGATATCTAATTTTGGAAAAGATGCACAGTATACTCTTAACTGATTGCTTTTAGGAGTGGAATTGGTGAATTGGGGGAAGAAGACTTCAATTTTTATGTGCTTTTGTACTTTTAAAAATTACATTAACTTACACAATAGGGTTTGTAAAACATTAGTTGTCAGAGTTTTAGCTTCGTGGTTCTGGAGATAGGGACTTGTTACAAATTTAGTGGTTGGGAGTTGCCAGCTTCTGTGGCTTTTCTGCTTGTTCATAAATAAATTGAGTAATGTTCAGAAGCCTGAGCACTTCGAGGCTGTAATAGCGCAGTGTACTTTTTTTAGCCCATCATTGTGACCTGACTTTTTTTTATTAAGGTATCATTGATATACACTCTTATGAAGGTTTCACATGAAAAACAATGTGGTTACTACATTCATCCATATTATTGAGTACTCCCCCATGCCCCATTGCAGTCACTGTCTATCAGTGTAGTAAGATGCCACAGAGTCACTACTTGTCTTCTCTGTGCTACATTGTGTGACCTGACTTTTACCAGTGGTGTGTAACTGTTGGTTAGTTCAGAATGAATATAAAATAATTCAAATACCCAAAGTTAGGCAGGCACTTAAATGAAGGAGTAGTAGTCATTTCTGAAAACTCAAGAATATTCTTGGATTAAACTTGATTGTAGGAATATTCTTGGTGTTCTTTTAAAGCACCTGAATGAAAAAGCTTGTCTGGCTTTAGAGAACCTCATACTTTGTTAGTTTTTAATATGTTGCTTTGTGCCTTTCTCACTTTTTTTTTTAGGTGTAAGGAAGTTTTCATTATTCCATAGCAGTCCCCAAACAGATACTTTTCTTAATTATTATCTTTGTTCTGCAGACTTTATGTACTATAAGATGTTAAACTTAGAGTAAATTTGTCTGTTATTTTCTCCCTTCTTTAGAAGTATTCATCTAAATAATAACAAATAATAGCAATTTGGCAAAATAGTCACCCTTAAGTTGTAGTTGTACAATAAGTTAAATTGTACACTAAGTAATCTTTAAATTCCTATTTTGATGCCCTCTCATTGAATTGACAGAAAGATTGTACCTTAGTCTTTACAAAGATTCTGTGTAACCAAGTTGGGTTAAGGTTCTAGAGGCTGATGCTGCTAGGATATTGGGATAGGGGTGCAATCTCATCTTTAAGACATTTGCTCAAATGAGTTACTACTGAAATATCTCACATTCTGGTCAGGATGGCTGTTCAGATGCAGCACCTTATAGCCAAATGACCATCTGCTCTTCTCTGCCCCACTTAGGACAAGGCATCTGTACACTTGATCTGGGCACATCTGCCAAGAAACTGTACATAGCTGTAATTCCTCTCTAGTGTTGTGTGGTCTCTTCTCAATGGCTGTGCCAAGAAGTCCCAGTAGCACTACCCTCTCCCCTTAAACACACACAAGTGCAAACACACATAACATCCTTTCTTGAAACCAGGGGAATCTTTCTCACCTCTAGAGAAAGCCCTCACTCTTTCTCCCAGTTCTATACAATTCCTGTGCTGTTGTCTATGCAAGACGTTTTATGTTTATTGCCCTGCTTATATCTGTCCTCCTAGTTCCTTAATTATTTTGCAACATAAACACCAAAGAGCCCCTGGAGCTGTTTCTCCTTTCTTCTTTGCCACATCCTTCTGTGGCCGGGAACACAAAAGTATATTATCTCTTTAAAAGGGTGTAAGGGAAGGAGAACTACCAGGGAAAAAAATTAAGCTAATCTTTTAAAAATATTTTGCCAGTTCTTCTTAATGCTTCATTGCTCTGTGTTTGTCTTTTAGCAGTTTTATCTGTCTGTTAGTGGGCTTCAAATGGTTTATAAACAGTCTAGTGCACATATTTATTTTTTGCTTCTTGCTAAAATAAAGGCATCTTTTGATGTGCATTTTGTGCATCAGGAAATTTGGTAACTCATAAGTAATTTTCCTCTGTGGTCTTGTCAGCCTTTTCTTCGTCCTTATCCTGTGCCTGGTACACACAATCAGTCGTGTTGGCTTAAAGAGGCAGTTTCAATGTATGTCTAAAAACCTTCAAATTACTTTATTTCCTCCACTGTACTTTGTTTCTTCCTCCATTTTTTCACTTCTCAACCCTTGTTTTCCTTGAGTACCCTGCTTTTGACTTGATTTCTTTGAGAAAATGCAGTTCCAGTCTGACCAAAAATAATACCTAGTTTCCCAGTCCATTTATAAATTGGGAGTTAACTTTTGTTCATAAACTGAGCCAGGTCAAAGAATCAGATTAGGTTTATAAAGTTCATAGTAAAGCTGTAAAAAATTGATTCATATGTCAAAAATGCAAGTATGGAAAGAAAAGAATTACTTAATACTAAGTAATAAAAGATGATGTATGATTCACAAAATTATATGAAAAATGTGAAGACATTTTTAACTGAAGTATATTAACCATTTTTTATAGTTGAATTTTATAAACCTGAAGGTAAGAGTTATATTAAGTTGAATTTGTATACTTCCACCTACTAAATTATAATTGAGTTAAAATATTCCAAGATAGGACTTCAGTTGTGCTTTAGTATTTTACCCTTCTATATGGGTTAGCTTGTAAGGTCAAATCTAAATCTCTTATCACTTACATGTAATTCAGAGGATAAGTAACACATGGTCTTCTGAACAAGAAGATACTGGCTTACTTTACATTGCTTTGGTGTTAATAATTCAGGTTCTCTCTCTCTCTTCCTATTAAGGATTCTGGACCCTACTTATAATATCCGTAACTGCTGGATTCTCCTGCTGCAGCTTTTCTTGGACAGTGACTTATTTTGATTCTTTTGAACCAGGGATGTTTCCCCCTACTCCTCTTTCACCTGCCAGGTTCAAGTAAGTATTCCTATTTCCTCTTATTTATTTAACCCATTCCAACTCTGTTGAAAATAATTAAAATAGACACAGGCAGCTTACTTGTGTGATAATATGTTGAGATCCTATTCTTTAATTTGTAAAATACAAATGATATAAAGATTTCAGCTTGACTCAGCTTTTAGATAAATGGAGAATATTTTGAACTACAAACCTAGATACAATGGTTTTTTAAAAAATAAAATTCAAGAAATGATCTAAAAAATGGGAAACTGGTGGCTGTTTGTCCTTTGGGGATAGAGTTGCATTTGAAACAGTTTCTGAAAACTAAATTAATATCAGCAATGTGAAGGTTCTGCTAGATTCACATGTAAGTGATCAGATTTACAGCTTAATGATTGGATGGACTTTTCCTCAGACTTAAACTGTGCAATAATTAGCAAGCATTTATGGCACCCAATTTATATGCCTATGCCAGATTCGATGCATTTCATAGTGGAACAATATTAAATTTCTTTGGTTTGTACTTTCTGTTCTTCAAAAAATTTTAGGAAATTCAGTAGGCAGTGTTATAATCTAGTTTTTTTATGCCAGGAAAGCTCAGGTTTTAAATACAAATTTCCAAATAAGAGCATCTAAGACCTAATTATATTGTATAAACTGAGAGTTTAGGGAAGGAGTAGGGGGAAAGATGAAGAGTAGAAAATAAATTCTGTTACAGGTATTTCTGTTATCTGAGCATTATGGCTGTTACTGTTAATACTACCAGCACCAGCTCACCTTATGGACAGCCTGTTGAGATGAAATAAGAAAATCTATTTGAGGAACTACTTAAATATGAAGTTTAATACTAATAATAGTTATTAATAGGCATTGTTACTAATGTCCTTCATTATTAGTAAACTCATATTTTTCTATCTTAAAAAACTTTTGGCTTCATTTTAAATGAAATCTGTGTGTGTGTACTTTAAACATCTTAATAAATCCTTATCTGTGTATGAAGTATCAGTCATATAATTCAATAAATTCTGTGTGTCTGCTTGAGGGGGATGATGGTTAATGAATGATTGCAATTGACAAACTTAACACCTAACAGTGTAATACTATCTCATAGTTTACATGAGTACCTTTAATTGGAAAGTTTATTTTGCTAAGTGAGGTACTATTCAATTCAAATTTATATTTGTTGCTGTCTGTTTACATCAAGTACTTAAACAAGGGGTATGAGTCTGATGGATAAAAAGACCTTTCATAAGCCACAAAGAAACTTAGTCTCCTTTTCTTTTACTTCTTCTGTCTTCTTTCTTTACTTTTTCTATCTCACTTTTCCCCTGAATACTAGCCTACATTTACAACTGTTTAGTAGATCTTGCAACCTGGATTTTAGAAAGCGCCTTATACTTCAAATTAATAATACTCTAGTCCATCTTAAAGACTTTAATCTACCCATTTATTGATTTGAAACCTTTATTCATTATATTTATCCCTCTCCAAGTCCAGTTATTCCTGCCTTTTGAAATATTATTGGAATATTCTGTTTTTCCCACCCCTCCTCCAGCACCTTATTTGCCCTATTTAAGGCCTTTGCCAGTGTTCTTGACTCATTGGTCTCCCCTATTCCAAGCTCTTAACTCCTCTAATTCATCCTGTATATTGCTGCCTTTCTAAGAACAGATCTTAGTGAATGCTCTCCCTTACGTCTTCAGTGCCTTTCTTGTTGCCTTCAAAATGAAGTCAACTCCCAAGTGTAGCCAAGTATAGCGTAATAGTCCTAACCCAAGTTACCCTGTGCTACTTTTCCAACTTTATCTTCAGTTGTTTCTCCAAAACACCCTATTCTGGGGCCACATATCAAATTACCTTGGCAGCCTGCAAATAAATGATGTACTTTTGAGATGTCATGACTTTATTCGTGCTGTTCCTTTTGGAATGTCATTTTTCCTCAGCTGCTTTTCCACCACCAGAAATCATAAGCTTCATACATGTTAGAAGCGTTTGGAATTAGAGAAAAGCATTTTACTGTTCTCTTAAAGATCTGGAATTCTGAGGTTATTTAACTAATTTCTTAAAAATTATCTTTGCATTTTGACTTAAACTAGAACCAATTATGGACCTTAATTTTTAGTGCATTTATTAGTTACTCAGTTTTAATAAGAGTGTTAAATCAAAGACTTAGATTATGTATTTGTTAATATAGCTCTAAAAGTAAAGTTTTGAAGTTTGTACAGTGTGTACATATATGTATTTGAATTCCTGTCAATAGGTAGGGATAAGTTAATTTTATATATGTTAAAATCAGCAATTTAAATATATCATGGTAGTCAAACTGTAATTTAAATTATCACATTAATAGAATCACAGTCCAAAAAAATCACATAATAAATATAGTGATAGTTGATCACTTATTAACAGAAGCCGCAGACAAAAAACTCCACATCAAATAGTGATAATAGGTAATATTGAGTTTTATAGAGAAAATCCTGCCCTCTAGTGCTTGTGGAAAATAATGCACTTACTTCAGAAATGCCGGAATAAGTATATTCTCTATGTCACCAGTAGAGTGAGTGCTTGTACAGGGAAACAACTTCCCTACTTTATGACAAAGTTGAAATGTTCGTTCTTTATATTCTTAAAAAATCAGATTGCTGTATTTTATTAATTTGCAACATCACACTTTTACAAAAATATCTTTGTAACCGGTAATGAGTTCTTTTATTACCCAAAATAAACAATGGTGTTAATATATTTTCCCTGATTATGTAAAAGTAATGCAAATTCTTTGTTGAAAATTAAAAAAACAGAAGAAAAATAATGGGAAAAAACCCATAGTCATTGAAAATGATTGCTGGTATTTTAATGTTTACCCTTCCATCATTCACATATTTTAAAATTAAAATTGGGATCACAATGTACTTACTGTTTTGTAATCCATTTTATATTTAATATTATGTTGGAACATTTTCCATTCAATATTTTTCTGAAATTTTCAATGTTTTAAATACACTTTAAAGACCAGTCATCATATATGTCAATTTATTTTTAAAGAGAAATCTATTACAAATGATAGGGTAGCTAGATTCTAAGATAATTAATAATTAACTAGCAATCTGCTTAACTAACTAGAAACTAAACAGCAAGATAGTAATCAAGACATCATAAAATGCTGAGACTTTCTTCCTCTCTTTTTTCAAGATTAGGATTATTGAAAATATTCCCTATTTCTATTCCATGAATACCAAACATGATGAGAATAAAATAATCATGTCTAACTGGTTTGTTTAAAAAGCAATCTTTTGCTCTCCTTTGCAGATTTAAACACATGGGCATGTTTCTTTTAAACTAATTAGAAGTAGAAAAAAAGTTGAGAGCATGTTTACTGTAGCTGTCAGTTGTGTTTCCGTAGAAACATATAAACTCCTGAAGGGAAGGAAAAATAATCCTTATTGATATTTAGATAAAACATTTAGTGGAATCAGCAATTCGGGTCAATAATTAGGGAAGTTGAGATTAGAAACAAAACCCTTTCCTTGGATTCATTAAAATATTTTTTCATATTTCCTCACGTATTTGTTAGACACATCTTATTTCAAGTCACTGTAACAAAGTATCATAAAATGGGTGGTTTATAACCAACAGAAATTTATATTTCACAGTTTGGAAACTGGAAGGCCAATATCAGGGTGCCAGTATGGTCAAGTTATGGTGAGGTCCATCTCCCAGGTTGCAAATGGCCTCTTTCTCTTTGTATCCTTGCAAGGCAGAGAGCAGAGAAGCAGCAAGCTCCCTTGTGATTCTCATAAGGGCACTAATACCATTAATGAGGGTTCCACTCTCATGATACCTAATCCTAATTACTTCCCTAAGATCCTTCTCCTTATACCATCATATTGGGGGCTCAGGTTTTGATTAATGAATTTGGAGAAAGAGGGGCACAAACATTGTCAGTTCATAGCAGATATAGCTTAGAATCTTTCACTTTTACATAAGTACAAGATCTTTAGGAAATAAAAGGTAGTTAAAGAACTTTGCAAGGTTTATTTTCACACAGGCATTTGGTCTTGAAAAGCTTTTTTTCTTTTGCTATCATTAATCTACAATTACATGAGGAACATTATGTTTACTAGACTCCCCCCTTCACCAAGTCCCCCCTCACAAACCCCATTACAGTCACTGTCCATCAGCATAGTAAGATGCTGTAGAATCACTACTTGTCTTCTCTGTGTTGCACAGCCCTCTCCGTGCCCCCCCCACATTGTACATGCTAATCTTAATGCCCCCTTTCTTTTTCTCCCCCCTTATCCCTCCCCACCCATCCTTCCCAGTCCCATTCTTGGGTTCTGTGATTCTGCTGCTGTTTTGTTCCTTCAGTTTTTTCTTTGTTCTTATACTCCACATATGAGTGAAATCATTTGGTACTTGTCTTTCTCCGCTTGGCTTATTTCACTGAGCATAATACCCTCTAGCTCCATCCATGTTGTTGCAAATGGTAGGACTTGCTTTCTTCTTATGGCTGAATAATACTCCATTGTGTATATGTACCACATCTTCTTTGTCCATTCATCTACTAATGAACACTTAGGTTGCTTACATTTCTTGGCTATTATAAATAGTGCTGTGATAAACATAGGGTGCATCTGTCTTTTTCAAACTGGGCTGCTGCATTCTTAGGACAAATTCCTGGAAGTGGAATTCCTGGGTCAAATGGTATTTCTATTTTGAGTTTTTTGAGGAACCTCCATATTGCTTTCCACAATGGTGGAACTAATTTACATTCCCACCAGCAGTGTAGGAGGGTTCCCCTAAAAGTTTTTTTTTTTTTTTTAAGAAAGATGGTTGTCATGCTAACTTTACAAATGTCGCTGAGTTAAAAAGTACACTGTGATGTCACATAAATTTATTAGGAAACAGTTATTTTCTATGTGTATTTGAATCAGTTATAGTTTTAAATTATTTCTTAGTTGTTTCTGAAAATCTGTTGCAGTTAAGTAAAGAGCAAAGGGCTGAGACAGTAACTTCAGATTTTTTGAAGTATCTGCAGAGGCATTCTCCACTCCTCACTACTTTATGATTCATTATCCTGCTTCTCTACACTACTTAATCTTACATCTCCATTTCAGTTCACATTAGTTTTTCCTGTTCATTCATTGGGTTCTGTCAGATTTCCAAGCAGGCAAATAAAACACTGTGTATATAATCTGTTTTTCACATGTGATGATCTGCTTTAAGTTTCTAGGGGTTAATATATGTAAGTATGTGATCTCATGCAAAGAAATTTCATTCAAAGAGAATCCAGAACTTGAAAGAATCTTGGAGTTCTTTCTTGGCTGGACTGGCAGCAGCACCAGAGCTTTTATTTAAGTCCTGATTGGGGAGATAGTTAGGTATGGATAAGAAATGTACCTTGAAGGTGCATTTTTCCTAACAAGTATTCTCTTTAATGAATATTCTAGGATTGCTAGGGGTATCTAACAAGTTCCCACTAAAGATTTTGAGGGAACTAAATCCCTGCTAAGTCACCTGTAGGTGTTATCATTAGCCTAAGTCCTCCATTTTTTTTTAACAGATGAAGAAACAAGAGACCCAGGGAATTTAAGCAACTTGTACAAAGTCATATAATTTGTCCATAACGTAGATAGCACCTGACTCTGTATTACTGCTTTTGTTTGCCATCCTGGTTAGACCACTCTTGCGTTATGAAATGAATCAACAGGAAGAACTGAACTAATTGAAACAGTATCATTTTACTGACAAAGGCACTTACTGTGAGCTTTTTGTTCTGTAGCAGTTTTGCGTGTGCAGTTTTGCCAAATCTAATCAAGATCTGTACTTAGTATCTGACTCTGTTCTCTCTGTTTTTATTCCCAGTGACCAGTGGTCTCTACTGTACACCACTCTACGTATTTCACATTACCTGTGCACAAGTCCCATCTAGTGGTGCAGTGATATACCTGCAAGTTTATAGTTACTCAGCATGCTAAAAATACGTTACTTTATAGTTTAGAAATAAATTTAGTGGAAAATTGTAATGTAAGTGATGGGTCTAACAAAAAGTGCAGTGAGAAGGTGCATTAGTTTTGTAATTCCAAATCAAAATATTTAGTAACAGTGATACGAATAGTGAAGTCATTAAATTTGTCTACATTATAGTACTTAGAATCAGAGGCCAAAGGCCAACATTATTAAAGAATATTACTTCATTGTAGTCACTAGTGATAATTTTAAAAGTCTTATTACTGGCATGAAAAAAGTTCATTATTTTGGTTAAAGTTCAAGTTTAACAGTTCAAGTTTAACAGTATATACTCATATAACCTTCAAGCCTAAGAATTAACTTTGCAGGGAAAGGACTATTATTTTGCTCTGGAAATACCCACAGAGACTTATTTCCGAGGAAACAAGTCCCTATGTAGCTAGATAGCTTTTAAAAGAGATCTAAGCCCTCAGAATCTTCTGTGTAGCTGTTTTGAATTTGCTTAACCAGAAATCAAGCAAAAATACCTGGTTTTATTATAACTTGATTCTTAGTTTTAAGCCAGTTAGTATTTGTACTTCAGGTGCCTCTTGAATAATCAAAATCTGTGCATTTCCTAGTATGAGGAAGATTGGAAGGCACAGTTGGATGTCCACTTTATAGATCTCAGCATAAATTCATTATTTTATATTGTTAGAGAAGTTTGAATATGGTACCTCCTTTTAAATGTATTATCGGTTCTTTTTGTGACTTATTTGATGTGGGGTTCGTGGTAAAAATGTAGGGAAATCTTAAAATTATTGGTGTTATGATGTCATGGTTTCTAGGAGTGTGCTGAGGAAGAGTAGTGTCTTCTTTCCAATAAACCCTGCTTAAAATATAACCTATAACCTATAACCTTTGATTGTAATCTTCCGTATTTTGTAGTTAATATACAAACCAGGGGCTATCTGTTGCTTTTTTGATGTTTTTGGTTTTTTTTGTTTAGATCACTGAGTTATCCACCTTTCTATGTCTTCTCCCAATCACCAATGATACTTGATAAGACACTTGATTTCAAAGTATCCACACTTTTGATTTAATTCAAATTTAATACAATTTATTTCTACCCAGCCTTGTTTTTTAAAAAATTTACTGCCTTAAAGTGCTATTTGGAATCTGCACAGTAAGTTAGAAGTGAGAAAGAAAAGGGAATGATTGGTTTTGTTTGACTTGCTCTTTGGTAAACTGTTTTTTAGTAACTATTTTGTAGACTAAAAATTAACACCTGATCAGATTCTCCCATGCATGTGTTCCTTCCTTTGTGAAATGTCTGGATGTAACCAGATGCTGAAATACTTAAATTTTCATCACATTTGTGAAGAAAGGTGTGTTTGTTTTTACTATTGTAGGTGAGAAGCAGAGTAGAATATCCTGGAAAATTCAGGATTTAGGAATGGCTGTATTATAATACTCTTTTTTATGAAACATTAGGTTTACTTTTCTGTTATTAAAGGATTTACTGTAACTTCTTGACATTGGGGGCTTTAGTTCTTAGGGGTTAATACAGTACAGATAGAATAATAAAGTCAACATGAAAGGGGCTTGGGTTTATTAACGTGGACAATACTGTAAGTCTTGGAGGTCAAGAGAAGTGGGTGATTTGATACTTAATTTAGAATTTTCTATTTCAAGACATACTAGATTTAGCATTAAGCACAATAAATTGACTACTACTCTTTTTATACAGATTTTGGAGAGCTGCCTCTTTGTCAAATCAGATTCTTTGTTGCCATAGACTGGTGAAACAGATGTCAGATGGCTAATTACAGTAGGAAGGAAAGCTACTGACAAAAGGGACAGATCAAGAACTTGGCCTTGATATTTGAGTACCATGAAGTTTCATTATCTAGGGACTGTTCAGAGCCATCGGTTGCAGTATCGTTGCTGTTAATAAATATGTTGGTGACATTGCACTGTGGCTTCTTGAAGTGAAGGGTTAAAATATATGCATGTTTTATAAAATACATTCCATTTTTGTTCTGAATGCAAACTTAAATAGATGTAACAAAATCCCATAAGAAATTATATTAACTATTCTTGGTTTCCTTGTTGTTTTCATAAAGTAACATGGCTAGTGAATGTTTGCACCTTTTTGCTATGACTTTTTTCTCATGCTAATTTATAGTGTGTTATGTAAGAGCTGAGGTGTCCATATGTACTGAACAGCACTGATAAATAATACTTGAGAGATAGCACTTGCCACTTTTGTATTTGGGACCCTGTTTATAACACTCTTTGTAAATTATGAGACATCCTGGTATATTAGAAAGGGCTTATAAGTTAGAAGAGGTGGCTTCCAAATCCAGGTTACATCATATACCAGCAAAAGGACTTTTAGGTAAGTCAGTTAGCATCTCTGAGCTTTAGTTATCTCCTCTTTAAACAGGAGTTTAATTAAACAAAACAGGAGTTTATCATTAAACAAAAACAATGATATCTACCTCATAGGCAGTAAGTATAAATTTACTAGTTAAAGCATCAGATGTATTAGATAACAAAGTAGAGATGGTCCCAGAATTTTTTCTTTTTCCTTTCTTAATTGAGATTTTTTCAAGCTGGATCTCTGACCATGACCTAATCAGTCATCAGTTATCTTTTCTTGAGTAATTGTTATTTACCTTGGGATTTTATTCTTTTGGTATTAAGATACTGTTTCTTTTATGAAATGGTGCGAATAGTAGACAAGACAATAGTAGTTTTTAAACTTTGTTCTTAGAAAATTTAAAGTTTGGCATCAAAATATGGTATCAATTACTTCCTTTAAGAAAAGTTTTTTTTTTAACTGGTCAAGAAATCTAAAGGCTTGGGAATCCCATTACTCTTGTACCTTTTTCCTGTTTGCCCTCCCTTCCGAATGAATAAGGACTCTGTCTAATCAAGGTAGTGCTCAGCATTGCTAGGTGTCCTCGAGCATTTTTCTACCTCGATGCACTGGCGAATGAAGTTAACATGTATGGCATTCTCCAGTATGCAACCAGCTAGACTGCTGTATATAGGTAGAGTAGATGACAGGCGAACGTGCAGTTTTATCTGACATGATACACCTTTATTTCTTTCTGACTGATTTTCAGGGAATTGTAGTACAATAAGTGATATTTAAAATGTATGTAATTCCATTTTAAAGAACTTTGCTCATCTTGAGGAACTTTCAGGGCCATAGGTCATTATGTTACTTAATATTGCTTTGGCAAGCATAGGATTATGACTCAGTTAAAATTTCTAGTTGGGAAAGTTTAGATAAAGGACTTTAGTGTGTACATGGAGATATAATTTTTGCAGAATTGAGATCCAGAAGGGTTTAAAGAGATTTCACAGACCATCTTTATGCTACAGAAGAAATAGGAACAGAAAAGTTGGCAGTGTAGTTAGGGAACTAAATATAATATGAAGGGAAATAAAGTCTTTTTAAAAAATGAGGAAAGCCTTAAAGTTGAAATTTTGAATTCCATTATAACATAGTTTACTATTGTGTAGATTGATAAATCATCTTGCTCCATTATCACAGATACTTTATTAACTGATATTTATTTATAAAGTAACTCAATTACAGGGCAATGGAACAAATGTTCACAATGCTCACCATCAGTTATTATGTAGAACATAATTGGGATAGATTTCTGAACTGATGATCTACTTACAAGTCTTGCTAATTTATTTATTTCCAAAAGTGAACATCAGTATTTACCCTGACACTTTTAGAATTATCAAAAGATCTAAATGAAGATAGAGAATCTAATTCGTTATGTCTGGGGGGTCTGAGATTCCGAAAATCTAAGAAATTCCTAGGCAATGCCAATATATTGGTGGTCTGTGGACTATACTTTGAATAGGAAGGCTTTAGGACAGCAGTTGGCAAATTTTTCTATAAGGGACTCTGTGGTAAGTGTTTTTAGTTTGTGGGACATATGGACTCTGTCACAACTCTTCAACTCTGCCATTGTAGTGCCAAAGCAGCCATAGACAACATGTCGAGGGACGAGTGAGGCTATGATCCAATAAAAAGAAACAGGTGGCAGGACAGGCATATATATCATAGTTTGCCAACCCCACTTTAGGAGACCACTCTGAAATTAGATATTGCTTACAAAATACGTATAATTTTTGGTTAAAAAAATTATATATACATGCATATTTATATTTTAATATATACTTAAAAATTGGGCTTGTCTGTTCAGATCATTCCATTGGTCGGTTTCATAGCCTTAAGGATGTAATACACATTGCTAAAAATCACATTTTAAATTGAAAAACAGTTACTTCACTACTAATTGACAGATTTGTTAACTTTTACTGAATATCTGAGTTTTAATGGAGAAACAGTGATGCTATGGAATAATGAAAAGTCAGCTAAAGGCCTTGTATTTGATCAAGCAGAGGAAAGCTTATAACGTAAGGCTTTTAAAAATTAAGTAAAATAAATAAGATCTTTAAAAAACCCATTGTATTTATTTTACTCACTTTTAGATTGTGAGTCTACAAGTGACTTTCTTTCCAAGTCTGTGAAATGTTTTTTTTTTTTCAGAGTTCAGAAACAGAGTAGGAGACATGAGGTAGTAGAAAAGAAAATAATTATAATTGAAATTTAAAAATGGGAATGCCAGAGTAACTACTTCAAATTGTTTTCTCAATTGTTATGAACTGTAAAAAAAACTAGTTTACTTTTACCAAGCCTTGTGTGAAAAGAGAAGTGTGAAGAACCTGCCCTATAAAATTGCCAAGTTGAACTCGTCAAAAGAAGGGTCCAGTTGGGAGAACCTGGAGTAAAACTAGTAAAATGCTAAAATAACAAAACCTCAAATTCATTCTAAAATAGGCCAAGGCCTGTTGAATTCTGTATAAAGAGGATGATGAGGCAGAGTTGAATCATCCAGACTAAGATGTGAGTGAGTGACTAGAGTTCACAACCTTCATTGTCTGAACCAAAATCCTGGCTCTCTGTATCCATCCATCCACTGATTCCTTTCCCATTTTTTTTCCTGTGGCTATTCCAGATCTTCACATCACACTCTTATTTTCAATGGACCTCAACTTCCATTTCACTGAAAGGATTTATGGAGTGAATTTGTTTTTTCCTTCCCTTCCTCTTGGTTACAAACTTAATTTACATCCATACCCATCTTTCCACCCATTCCTCCTGTCTGTCTCAGGGTGGAGTGTCCTTCCGCCTGCCAAACTTAATTTTGCTTCCTGTGATGTAGATCTGCTCCCTCTTCCCCAAACCCCTTCCCCCAAGTTCCCTTTATCTCATATTTCAGAGACGTGAATTTTGAAATAGAATGGAAGGTCTTCAAAGTTAAACATTTCCTTATATAGTGCTATGAGAGCATGGAATTTGTTTTCTTTTGTTTGTTTTTTTCCCCCAGCTTTTTCAATAGTGTAGCTCAGATTAGGAATCCATATGGCATGAGAAAGAAAATCAAATCAACTTGATAGGGCCAGGTATTTATCTGCCCATTTTTGTGGGTTTGACTGTATTAATATAAAGAAACGCTGAAGTTTTCTTATTCTGGGTAGAAATTTAAAAAATTTATATCTGATCAAGTTTTCCATATTAGACTTTAGTATGTAGGATTTAAGAAATCATAGTTATTTTACTTTATTGATCTATATTATTACATAACAGGAAGATGCTGATCAGGTTTGTTACTCTTTGGGGTTTGGCTCTCTTTTACCTTTCTCTTCATGAAATTATAGAAGAATTAAGGAGCAAAAATTGCATATATTCTACTCAGTCTTCCCAAGCCCTTACACCCCTTTATTATATTACCATTTGTCTAGCAGTGTGTGACTGCTTCAGAATATGTACATATATGTAAATAAAAGGTCATGAAAGACTTGTAACAGTAAGCATTTTGGAATTCACAGTGGACTCCATGAAAAAAAAAAAACAAGCTCTTGACTAAGACAGCATGCAGTAGGGTTTTTATTTTTCATTTGTGCAAGACCAGAGAGTGCCTTGTTAGACATATTTGCCAATTAAAGTTTAAAAAGAGTTTGTAATAGACCGTAAGCACCTTCTGAGCCTCACATTGAGAGTGAGTCTTTGAAGAACCTACAAACACTGGAATTGTGGATATTTCTCTCTGTAAACCTAAAAATATGACATTAGTCTTCCTCTTGTTCTTAATATTCAGTAGAACTTGTGGGATCACAAAGTAAAACCAAAGGACTGGAAGGAAACTTCTTTAAGTCACCAATTCTGTTTATTCCTTTTAAATATAGTGACAGCTCTTTTGAAAATAAGCTGAATCTTAATTTCTCCTACACTGATAAATGAAAAATCATGATTAGGAAGGAGGAAGGAACTTGAAATAATTCTCAGTTTTGTTCCCTCTGACTTAAAAACACCTTATGGTAAGATGTAAAATTCCCATACATGTATTTCCTCACCTCTCCCCACAAAACTGCAGTTATGCACACGTCTGCCTCTGGATGCTCAAGTTTGTTCCAGTATCTTTTTTTTTCATGTTCTGTTTACTTCTTTTTTTAACTACTTTGTTTTTTATGTTATGCCCTGATTTTTCAGAATTTTTCTTTGCTTTCTGTGCATATTTACTGTCAGATAAACTTAGTATCAAAGTGTCAGTTTCCTACCAAAGTAACCCCATTGAGCTACTACTAAAATCTCACTGAATTTTTAGATTATTTTTGAAGTAGTTGACATCTCTACAATGCTGAGTATTCCCAGATTATGGTTGGCTTTCTCTTTATTTACATCCTCTTCTAATGTTTCATTTTTAATTGCGATATAATTCACATAAAACTCAACATTTTCAAGCATATAACTAGTGGTATTTAGTATTTAGCTGTGTTGTACAATCATCCCCACTCTCTTAATTCCAGGACATTTCCATCACTCCAAAATAAAAACCCCATACTCATCAGTGACTCCTCCATTCTCCCTTCCCTCTAGCCCCTGGAAATCTCTAGACTACTTTTTGTCTCTGGATTTGCCTATTCTAGGCATTTCATATAAATGGTGTCTTACAAATGCTAAAAATGTGGTCTTTTATGTCGGGCTTCCTTTACTTAGAATACTGTTTTCAGGGTTCATGTTGTAGTATATATTTCTTTCCTTTTTATAATTAAATAAATAAATTCTAGTAAAAGTTTAATTGTTAACTTACTAATTTGACTTATTAATGAATAATTAACTCCTGAATTTCTCTTCCATCATAAACTTCATTTCATTAGTATGAATTTAAGTGTTCATAGTTCATTAGTGTTTTTTACATGAATGATAATGCTAATAGTCTAATTTTATTATAAGGCTTCTGTTCAATTATCAGTGTATGTTTGAGGAATTTCTCTTTTTTAAGGGTCAAAGTCATGTACCTATTTTACTTTACCATATAATAGGTAATAGAGCTAGGTAGATTGACTCTAAATAGCACATGAGAGGCATCTTAAACTAGTCCCTAGGTGAGTAAGGTTGAGTGGAGAGAGTAAATAATAACTCCTGTGGACCAGAACAGGAGACCATCAGGAAACATCAGGGCCTCTAGTAGTCTCAGGTACATGCACAGGGATTGTTCTTCAGGTGTTATCTTCTTCACTCTGCCACAGATCTCAGGGGACTGGAATCTTTATGATAAGGTGCTCTTTAGTGTTAATTCAGATCTTAGTACCTCCCTGGCTTTGACCTGTCCTTAGGAGAGGAGGATCAGGTATGGGCATGATGACCTCTCAGTTCAGGGCCCTTATTACTTAAGACTTTCAGCCCTTAGTACTGTTGGTACACTATGTCCTCAGCTTGGATTGTTCCCATGAGAAGATTCTGTTCTACCTCTGACACCATGGACACTACCCTCTATTCTTTTTAGCATGTCTTCTCCTTACAAGGATAAGCAGAGAGTTTTCTTGCTACAGAGCTAGTAGGAGGAATTTAAAGAAAGATAATGTAGAAAAATAAGTGAAAATTGCTGTAAGATAGGGGGAACAAATGTCAGGGAAGATCTATGCATGTAAGCTAGTCAGCACTCATAGTAATCATAAGCAAAAACATCATGTGTCTTTGTTGATACTTGGAAATGCATTGAAAGCCACTTCATTTAACCTATTAGGTTGAAAACTGAAATAAGTATAAAACACAGTCTGATTTATGACTCACATATGGACAAGTAGATTTCCTTCATGTAATCCTTTACATACAAACAGAACAAATACTTAAAATAATATACATTTAAAGTTCTAAGTGAGAACAAGAGAGCAGGAAACATAATGCTACTTAATGAAAGAACATGCTTGTAATGTAACAAAAGTTATACCTTTGAATTAGGTTTTCGTACACACAGTGACTATGAAGCACAATTAAGAAGTATAGGGATCAACCTGAGCATTTTGCTCTAATTAATGAAAGTGAAAAATTGTATCTGATGTCCACAACAGTTTTTGACAGAGACCTTAAGATCGATTACTAATCCTACAGATGTCTAATACTCTTTTTTAGCTTGTGTTTTAATGTGTAAAACATTTGGGGAATAATTCCAGGTTGTAAGCATTTTCAATAAAAACTGATGGTATTTCTGCTGTAACAAATTACATTTTTCTTTTTTCATTTGTTTCCCTACCCCCCAGGAAACTGACCGGACATTCTTTCCACATGGGCTATAGCATGGCAATTTTGAATGGCATTGTAGCTGCTCTTACTGTAGCATGGTGCCTCATGTAAACCCACACTGAAGCAATATTCTTAACAAAACTTAGTCATAATTGCTTTGTAATAACAGGGAAGAGCATCATTACCTACTCAGAAGACCGAGAAACCTGCTGTTCATTATGTGGTTCATAAATGTGTCATATCATCGTCATGGAGGACCTTCTTAAGCATTATTGTAGAAATTGGGAATACCTGAATATTAAGTTTCAAGAAATTTCTTTAAAGCATAATATGTTTACCTCATCTTTTTAATTTTGTGTGTGTTGTCCTTACAAGTTGCAGGAGGTGCTTTAATGGAAATCAAGCTCAAAAACTTGAATACAGGACAATGAGTATCTTTCTGTGTATATAATACATTTTTGCTAGGAGATACTGATATTACTGTTTAATTGAAATAGATATTTATTCATTACATTAGGAAAGCAAAGCAAACAATGCCTACTACTTTGACATTTTATAGAAGTTACTGTTAAATCATAATAATTTTCAAGATTCACCGAGTCAGTAGAAGGTGCTTTTATATTTTTTAATGGGGCATAGTTCCTTGTTTTCTTACATATTTTCCTACTACATATTGAATTTGTATGTTTTAAAAATTGTTACATCCAGACAAATGTGTAAATGTTATTTTTTAGCTGGTGCAAACCTAATACCTATCATTTTTAATAAGTATTTTGTCTTTTAAAAAACAAAAATACATTGACCTGAGCTTAAAATTAAATAAACTTATTTTTAACAAAAAAGGACTGGCAAAAGATAAATTGTTTAAGCCATTAAAATACTGAGAAATTTGAAGCTGCTCACTATTTGTTTCCACAGTTTCCACAATATCTTGGTGTATATGTGGTTATTTCAACACAACTGATACTATTTTGTTTTTAATAAACATCTAGAATTTTTATATTTAGAAATGCTTCATTTTTAGTCTGAAAAATTTAGTTAACAGAACAAAAGGTGTTTTGATAAAGGGTGTATATATGTGTGTAATTTTTTATATATAGATTCATAATTTTCCTATTTAAATGTTCTTTTATAATTCTGGTATTTTTGTTTTCGTAGTTGCTCCCACTTCTAAATGCCTGTTTAAAAAGTCACTTCAATTTTAGAATGATGGGCTATTTAAAATGCTATTTTCCCAGCTATAGGAAAACTTACATTAGGGGAGCACTGTGCAGTGCATCTGCTTATTCAGGTAAATGGGGAGTGAATATTTGCAGTGTGTTCCTCTTATCTGCTGAGTTTTGTGACTGAGTAAATGACTTAAGTCACAAAACCTTAGCTTTTTTTTACTATTCAGAAACCTGTTGGAAATGACAAATGCTCCTGCAGTTCAAATTATTTGAAGTGTTTAGTAGTGTGTGTGATTAGGTTTAGATACACATGACATACATATATACAAACCTATGGCTTCAATATTCCTTCCAGAGTAGTGGGTATAACGAATCATTTTCACTCCTTGCCTTCTTCTCCACACTACTCTCCCCCTCCTTGGCTCTGAAGGGCTCTTTCACTGCACAGGATTGTGCAAATGACAGTTTTTCTTCTCTCCACCCCACTAAGTCCTCTCCCCTCAAATTTGAATACCTTCTTCTAGATTGTTTTATGACTAAGAAAACTGTTACAGTAAACCCTCTATATGTTGATATATTATGCATACATTTAGATATATGTCTGTAAGAAATTTCTTCTGGAACCCTATTTCTTCTAGACTAGCACTCCTCTTTCTTGGGAAATTACTCTCCTCTCAAGTCTAGGATCCAAAATAAGCCATCCTACTTCCATTGCAGAGTAATTGACTAAGGGTAAGTACCTCACCAAAGTTGGGCCAATCCTGGTTTCTCATTTTTCCTGGCCACAGTGATTGCAACAGTAATAGAGACATGACTCAAATTAGGTCTGTCCCTGTGCAGGATTTTTAAGCTTCAAATTCAGGTAAATTAAGCTGGGAAGATACAGGCCTAGGAGATGCTGGCTCCCAGAGTTCAGCCAAGTTCAGTGGGAAAGAATAAGGCTGACACAAGTACTGCTAGTGACATTCCTGTAATCCCTGAAGCCCAGTGGTGACCCTGCCATTCTGGAAATTTTATTGCATGAGCCAATGCATTTCTCTCTTGGCCTTTGATGTTCCTATAGCTTTTTTTTGTCATTTTCAACAAAAGGAGTCAAGATGAGTTTACCTAACAGCTAAAAATCTTCTCTATTAAGAGATTGACTCAGAAAATGTCATCTCTTTATGTGCAGCTTACATTCCATTTGGTTACTTGTGAAGGATACACAGGCTATAAGTGTGCCTGTGGCTAATGATTAATCTCAGGGACTAAAGGAGTTTTGGAATTAGTAATCTACTTTCTGTTTCATCAGGAATTTATTATGTTCCTAAAGTCAATTCTGGCTACTATTACCAGAGTGTTACTTCAGTTATCAAGATATGAGTCTTTTAGTGTTAAATGCAGTACCTTTATTTTAATAACAGTGTTTCTCAGGTTCCTTATCTGTAAAGTGGAAGAATAATACTTAAAATACTTAAACTCAGTGAAAACGCTACATGTTTATGGAACCTAGATAAAACATGGTGTAAAGGAAATTTATAACTTCAGATACATTTATTAGGACAAAAGGAAGATTGAAAAATAAACTAAGAATGCAAATCAAAAGTTAGAAAAAGCACAGTAAAGCCCCCCAAAACAGATTGTAAATATATAAGATAAGGATACAATCAATGGAGAACAATGCCAAAATGGTAGAATATCTGTCTTCGCTCAGCTGCTATAACAAGTTACCACAGACTGGGTAGCTTATAAACAACCAATGTATGTCTTAACAGTTTTGAAGGCTGGAAGTCCAAGATCAGTTTGCCAGCATGGTTGGGTTCCAATGAATTCCCTCTTCCTGGTCTCCCATCTCCTCATTGTATCCTCACTCAATGTAGAGAAATAAAAGACTAGCTCTCTTCCTCTTAGGGACAGGGAGAGTGATTGCATGGTGAGAGCTCCACCCTCAACCTAATCACCTCCCAAATGCTCCACCCCCTGATGCCATCCTATTGGGCATTAAGAGTTTCAACAAATGAATGGGGAAGAGGGGACACAAACATGCCATCCATAAATACTGAATACCGAAAGTGGGTTCTCTGAAAAGATCAAGATAGATTTCTGGTAAAACAAATTCTAAAGGAGATTTTCTATATGTTTATTTTTTCCATTTTTGCCCATTTTCTTGATTATAATCAGGGCCCTATATTGCAAACAACAAAAACTATCTTACTAACTTAAAGGAATTTATTGGAAGGATATCTGTGGCTCTCAGAACAGGTGGGCAGGAACCAGGAAAGTAAAAGAAGAGGAAGTAAAGGAACTGTTTGGTAGTGGGAACAGCCTGGTCAGGATGATAGAATGAATCTTTCCCGTCATTTTTTCTTACTCCTTGCAAGATAAGCTCAAGGTTCAGAGTCCTTGGAGAGAGTGCCCAGTTGGCCAAGAAACTAACTCCTTTTGGCTACTGGAACTGACGGCAGCATCTGAAATTCTTTGGGATGGGTGAAAGAATATGAGGCAGCCAGAAAAGACAAATACCCATTACTGTTTACTCTTGACTTTTCAGTTTCCACACACATATTATTCCTTTCATACTTAACATCCCAGAGTACTCATGTCTGACAAGGCAGCTGTTGCTTAGTACATCCAATGCCAAGGCCAGACCTTGCTGGTCCTGAAGAATTATGCCCATTCTTCTAGTATGCCACATTCTCCTGTTGATATTCTGCAAGTTACACTAAATAGTCATTTTAATAGTTACAACAGGAAAATGATGAGAAATTTGTTAAAATACCTATTACATAACAGCAAGAAAACATAGGTAGAAGTTAGTATCTTTCTTATGTGCCTGGTCATGAGGCTTGCCTTCCTCTGTATCTTTCCTTTTAACTGTTTTGGCTACTGTTTTGGCAAATTAGGTTTCTTCCCTAATAGAGTGGCCTGATTTGCAGATGTAAGCTTGTGTTGGTTCTTTGCCTCCATATATGGTTGTGCCAGAACCCATCCCAGAGAATCTTCAGTTTTCCCTCTATACTCTTCCTTGCTTTCACTGTGTGGCAGCAACTGTATTATAAGGTTAAAACACCCCATCTAACATGGCAACCCTCTTTTTTTTGCCTGATTACCTACTGGCATAAAGAATCTAAAATTACCTTATGGCAGTTAGAACTGCCAATTCTTTTGAGCTAATTTCTTGAACTCCTTAAGTACTAAAACCTTCAAAAACAAGAGTCCAGAGTCAGAGGAACAAAAAGCAAAAACTTAATGAATGGGAAATTGGGTGTGATAGGGAGAGGCCTCTTAGTTCTTGGACCCATGTAATCAGAAGTGGGAGAAACAACGTCAAAAATTACTTGGCTAAAAATACACACTGTATCCAGAAAGAAGTTAACTTTAAATGTCTCTGTTGTCTTCATAAGTAAGTCTTCAGATTATTCCAATAATCAGATACAGCAGCTGATTATAGGTACATAAGAAAGGTGTTAACAGGAATTAAGCACATCATCTTACCTCTTCCGTGTAGTAAGTTCCTTGGCTAGAACAATGTGTGGGAATTCGTGATAATAGATAAATTATTTTGAAAATTCATAAATGGTGGTGCTGCCAGAAGTATCACAGACAAGAAAAGCAAATCTCATGCCTTAATATGTCTACTACTGAGGATGAAACTGGTTAAATGTTACCCTTTCTCTAATGCAGTTAGTTGGCCCCCAGGTAGCTGGCTGATGCCCATGATACAATATTGCAAAAAGTGCTCCTGGCAGACAGAAGGTGGGGGAGGAGAGGCAGCCGTGGTAACCAGGAAAGCTTAAATTCTACCTGTATACCCCACCCTTGCCATTTTACCACTGAGCACTGGCTTGACAAAAGGAGACTAACATTTCCAAAATAGGTTGTTTTGTCTACTGGATTATTCAGAGGCTTTTTCACAGTGAGGGCTTTGCTGTGAGCGTTAACGTAGCTCAGAAATAGTCTCACGTTCTAGATCCATTTTAAGAGACCCATCTATACACTCCTTCCCAATCTCTCTCAAATTGGCACTAATCCTTTTCCAAGTCCTTGACAATCCAGCTAAACTTCGACTTCACTCTCCATGAATATGCATAATCCTTACTTCATGCCATATCTCTTCAGGCCAGGGAGACAGCAATACAAATTGCTTGAAGTTCTCCCCAGGAGGTTTTTCCTCTATCCTTTGCTCCCATGCGCAGATGGATTTTATATGTCCCCCACCACCTCATTTTTTGGTTGGTAGTTATGTAGTACACAGAATCACCTGTAAGTCAAGCTTGAATTTTTTTCCTGTATCGGGCATTAATACACGGGGAACTCATGAGGCCATAGTTGTTCGCTGAATGAAAAGAGGCATCATGACAGGAGAAAGCATACCGGGAATGTGATCATACAACTTACTCGGCCTTTAAGGCTGGTGGCGCTTAACGTATGATGGAATTCAAAGGTGCACCTGTGTCAGTAGTTCTCAACAGAAATTTTGCCTCCTGGGTGGGAGCAAAATGTAATAATTTATTAAATAGCAATATTTAGAGACCTTTTAGATTGTCACAACTGGGGATGTTACAACTAGTAGATAGAGGCCAAGGATGCTGCTAGACATCTACAATGCCTAGGATAGGTCTCCAGTAGAAAATAATCTGGGGCAAATTGTCAATAGTGTCAAGATTGAGGAAGCCTTATCTACTACAGTCATGTCTAGGTGAATCCTGTTCAGAATGGACAGCTGGGGTTAAGGTTACCTGGAGTTTCAAGATAAGGTAAGGTGTTCATTCTCCAAAAGGCCAAATAGAATGAGCTGATTCTTAAAAGGAAAGTTATTAGCCTGAGACTTGTCTCTGTGTCACCCTGTGGACCTCTGCCTGGCAAGGTCTGTTACAGACACCAGTCATTACTCTGGCCTTGTAAAAATTCCACACACTTTATCCTGGTCAAAGAATTCAGTTCACAAAAAAGAATTTCACAAAACGTTTTCATCCCATCTCCAGATACTGCCTGTTTTACTAAGGGGAAGTGCTTCCACAATACTATTGTTGAATTGGAAGCTGAGACCACATTTGGCCATTTCAAGTTCTTAAAGCACTGGACACACAAGCAAAATGGGTGTCAAAGTACTGACTGGAGTGATTAATAATCTGCCAAGGGAAAATTGAGTTGCTGATAAGCAATGGGAGCTGGGGGGAGTATGGGCAAAATCCTGGGAGTATAGGCCCCACTTTGCTCCCTTGTTACAGACTCTCATATTAAGTTAGTGGAATAGTACCACAGCTTTACAAAGGCAGGGACTCAGGCCCAAGTCCTTGAGGAATGAGGTTTTGGTCACCCCACTGAACTAAAAATAAAAATAAAACCTATGCCTGTTAAGAGTTCCAGCTGAAAGGAAACATGGTACAGATATTGGACAAAATCCGCCATAAATACTAGTAGGGTCTTGTGACCAAAAACAAAGAGTTATAGCCTCTACCTGTATTTCTGTCTTTTCTCTAATGTGTATTTGAATGAATTTCCTTTAATTTTTTTCCCCTCTCTCTCTCCCATTATTGTATGTAGAGTTTTTGATATTTGCTAACTATAGTGTATAGATTGCAGAATATTGTGAGGGGATTACTCTAGAACTGGGGAGGAGTGGACATTCCCTGAGATCCTGGACGTAGTAACCTATGAGACTTTTGATTGTCTTCCTGTGAGAAAGGGTTGCTGTATTCTCAAATTGGATGTGAGAATGATTGTACTGTGTTAGGTGAGATAAATATTTGAAGTGTAACTGGAAAGTAGTGGGTATGTGTAAAGGACTGGACTCTAGTGGGTATTTTGTCATTTACTGACTGCTCAACCCCAAAATCCATTTTTGCTTTGGGAAAATTCCTTGTTATGTGAGTGTTTGTAGGAGGCAAGGCTTCACATTGTTTTAGAAAAGGCTAACAGAATAGGTATTTTCTTTTTCCCAAATCAGTTGGTAGTATGTAACCTTGATGCCACCAGCTGATGCTCCTGCCTGAGTTTTGAGTTGTGAATGAATGGCATCCCAACTTGTAGAAAGCTAAGACTTCATTTATAGTTGTGCCATTCTGTGTCCAGCAGTGATTAGGGCAGTGATAAAATCCTAACCAGGCTGTTTTGGAGCAACTTCAGCTGTAATCTCTGCTACCAAGCTTTCCATGGTTTCTGTCATTTTATAATTCTGGTTTTCTGGCCATTCCTTCAATTTTGTTAGCTACTCCCTAACCTTATAATAAAATTTTCTTCTTAACCAGCTAAAACTAGATTCTGCTGTTTAAAATCGCTAAGAATTCATCATTCGTCATATATCAACTTTTCACCACTACCTGTCCACAAAGCTTGAAAAAACATTGTTCCACCATGATTTCTGCCACCTGGACTAATTTCTTTTAGTGCTAACTAGAAAAATTATCATATGCTATCCAACCTTAATTTTTTATAATGATTCATCTTCCTAAAGAGTCTTTAAACTCTTTTTTAAATACACAATCTTAGGCTAACGCTTATACACAGGTGTTCAGTAATTGTTTATGACATTTATTAAACCAATCTGCATAGAATTACAAAATGGTATAAAGAAAAATGAAAAATAATTTTGGAAGAAATGTCTTCAGATCTTGTGTATCTTACAAATTCATATAAATTAAGAAAACTTACTTTGACAAATACAATGTTCCCTACACTAGTACAAATATCTTTTTATATAATACTGAATTTATTTCAGAAATAACAAAGAAAGGTAATAGGAACATATAATTGTGATTTTTAAAATAAAATGTATCCTTAGGTTTCCTTTAGATCTGACTATTTGCAGTGCCATTGGGCTGAGCAGATATGTGGTGTAATTAAAGGATAATCAGAATGTTATTTATTCAGATATTCTTAAGTCAATATATCAGAACCAGCCTCCATTGCAGTCTTAAGTATTGAGTCAATGAGATAAAGATCTAAATTATACAAAACTACAGGTCACTTTTCTGAGTAAAGAAGGATCCAGCAATATGAGATGGTTCATCAAACATTAGTGCTTAGATAACACCAGATGATATTTTTACTTATAATCTGAAAAAGCCATGTGCAATAAAACATCCAAATTTACAATGACTCTAAACTCTGCTAGATGTTGGATTTTGAAAAAACTGCAAGACTATCTTAGAAAGACATACAAGTGGGCAGAAAAATGAGAGGTGTCTGACAGTTGACAAGGTGGTAACATTATGAGAAAAAAATGCAAATGTGTACATAAGGCACCACCAAGAAAGTATTAGAAACAAATTTATTTTGAACTAGAGTTATGGCCTCTGCTACTCAGTAAGTCAGAAACTTTTTAAATATCTTCTGGAAAGATGGACCAAAATTGAGCAAAGTCCTCAGTTTACAAAGTTTAAGCTTAAGTGTATGTGTTTGTGGGGCTAGTCACTAGTGGTGTATAAAAGGAAATGAATTAAAATGGGCATGTGCAAATTCCCAGTACATAAAAATAACAACAGATCCTTAGAGTCATAAATGGTAGTTTTTGAAGAAAAGAATTCCTCAGTGCATTGCAAACTTACACACTTTATACAGATGCACAGATATATCTAATATATTGATATGGGCCAAAGATCTGGGTAACTTTAGTATAGGTGTACAAAACCTTGAATGATGAATGCTGCAGTTTTGAAGCTACAAGGTTACCTCAAGAAGTGTTCAAGGATCAATTCCAGACCACCACAATAAAGTGAGTATAGCACTAAAGCAAGGCTTCATTTTTTGGTTTCCCAGTGCATGTAAAAGTTTTATTTACATTATATACTGTAGTTTATTAAGTGCAATAGCATTATATCTTAAAGGTACATACCTCAAAATGTACATACCTTAATTTAATACTTTATTTCTAAAAACTGCTAACCATCATCTGAACTTTCAGTGAGTTGTAATTTTTTGCTGGTGGAGGGTCTTGCCTCAATGTTGATAGCTGCTGGCTGTCAGTGTGGAGGTTTCTGAAGGTTGGGAGGGCTGTTTCAATTTCTTGACAACAGTGAAGATTGCCACATTGATCAGTTTCTCCTATCATAAACAATTTCTCTAGCATGTGATGCTGTTTAATAGCATTTTAGGCACAGAACAACTTTCAAAATTGGAGTCAGTCCTCCAAACCCTGCCTGCTTTATCAAATAAGTTTATGTCATATTCTAAATGGTTTGTTGTCATTTCAACAAAATTCATGGCATCTTCACCAGTAGATGCTATTTCAAGAAACCACTGTCTTTGTTCATCCCTAAGAAGCAACTCCTCATCCATTCAAGTTTTGTCATAAGATTGAAGCAATTCCACCACATATTCAGGCAACATTTCTATTTCTAGTTCTCTTGCTGTTCCCCCCACATCTGCAGTCACTTCCTCCCCTGAAGTCGTGAGCTCCTCAAAGTCCTCCAGGAGGGTGGGTATCGGCTTCTTCCAAACTCCTGATGATCTCTTGACCTCCCCCGTCTCCCATAAATCACAAATGTTCTTAATAGCACCTACAATGGTGAATCCTTTACAGAAGGTTTTCAGTCAATTTGCCCAGATCCTTCAGAGGAATCACTATCTTTGGAAGTTGTAGCCTTAGAAAATGTATTTCTTAAATAGTAAGACTTGGAAGTAGAAATTACTCCTTGAGCCATGGATGTTATCTAAAGCATGAGAACAACATTAATCTCACTGTACATCTCCATTAGTGCTCTTGGGTGACCCGGTAAATTGGCAATGAGTAGTCATATTTTGAAAGGGTTTTTTTTTTTTTCTGAACAGTAGTTTTTCACTTACTTAAAATAGTAAGTAAGGCATGTTGTACAACAGATGTGCTGTCATCCAGGCTATCTTGTTCCATTTATAAAGCACAGGGAGAGTAGATATGGCATAATTCTTAAGGATCCAAGGATTTTCTGAATGGTCAGTGATCTTTGACTTCAACTGCAACTCACCAACTGCATTAGCCCCTAACAAGAGAGTCAGCTTGTCCTTTCAAGCTAGGCATTCACTTCTCTAGCTATGAAAGTGTTAGATGGCATCTACTGATAGAAGGCTGTTTTGTCTATATTGAAAACCTGTTGTTTAGTGTAGCCACCTTCATTAATTATGTTAGCTAGATGTTCTGAATAACTTGCTGTAGCTTCAACATCAGCTCCTGCTCCTTAACCTTGTACTTTTATATTATGGAGATGGCTTCTTTCCTTAAACCCCATGAACCAACCTCTGCTAGCTTCAGATTGTCTTCTATAGTCCTCACTTTCAACTTCCAAACAACTGAAGAGAGTTAGGGCCTTGCTGTGTATTAGGGTTTGGCTTAAGGAATTGTGGCTGGTTTGATCTATCCAGACCACTAAAACTTCCTTTGTATCAGCAATAAGGCTGTTTTGCTTTTTTATCATTTGTGTGTTCACTGGAGTAGCCCTTTTCATTTCCTTCAAGGACTTTGCATTCTCAGCTTGGATAACTGGCATAGGAGGCCTAGCTTTCTGCCTGCCTCAGCTGTTGACATGCCTTCCTAACTAAGCTTAATCATTTCTAGCTTTTGATTGAAAGTGAGAGACATGTGACTCTTCCTTTCACTTGAACACTTAGAGGCCATTGCACGGTTGCTAATTGGCCTAATTTCAATACTGTTGTGTCTCAGGGAGTAGGGAGGCCCAAGAAGAGGGAGAGAGATGGGGGAACAGTCAATAGGTGGAACAGTCAGAATACACATTTATCCATTAAGTTCACTGCCTTACATGGGTGCAATTCATGGCATCCCAAAACCATTACAATAGTAACATCAAAGATCACTGATCATAAATCACCATAACAAATGCACTAATAATAAAAAAGTTTGGAATATTAGGTGAGTAACAGTGTGTCACAGAAACATGAAGTGAGCAAATGCTGTTAGGAAAATGGCAGCAATAGACTTGCTCAGTGCATGTTGCCACAAACCTTCCATTTGTAAAAATGCAGTATCTGTGAAGCACAATAAAATGAGGTATGCCTATAGAAAGCTTCAGAGATACAATTAATCTTGTGCAGGGGAAGGGGGATTTTCTGTAAAGTAGCTCAGAGTTGTTGTGGGTTACCATTAGGAGAGACCACAATACTGGATGCAAATAGTTGACATTTACCCTAGTAGCCTTTTTCCAACAAAATGTAACACTGTTTCCTTGCTACCTCCTGCAGCATTATATTCCTTGTTCCTCCCTCTATTCCCAGAAATCGACATTGTTTTACACTTGCTTACATGGAATTAACTGCCAAGATGGGTCCACCCTGGACTTGCTGAACAGTCATTTTCCTTCTCTTTAGAGAAGACTTCAAGACCAGTCACTTGATAGCTTTAGGTCAGCTCCAGAATGAACCTGGATATTCAGTTCAATGTAATGTATCAGGGAATAGACCAGGAAGGAATTCCTAAGAGCGGTTCAAAATTAAAAACAAAATCCTGACTCCCCCAAAACTTCTGCAGGCTTTGCTGCTGAAAGTCGAGCCTCTTTTTTTTTGAACTACCATTTAAATTTCTGTGAGCATACTTTATATTTCAAAAAGTAGAGCTTTATATATCTGTGTTTTAGCTAGATACTGAGGAAGTGATTACAACATCTAGGCAAGTTACAATTAGTTATAATTCTTAGTGCTGTACAAATCCAGTTAAGATGAAAGTCAGAATGCTGAATCTAAAAGTGTAATGAGAGTATAATTGTCCATTTTGTATTGTGCACAACTAGTGCTTACAATGTTGGATGTTACAAGTTCCTGTTGATATAAAATATAGAGGGCAGGACATTTTTTCTGTATCAGTTTTTATGTAAGATTGTACTTTCAGATTGAGCAAATTTACATTTGTATTCTGGTTTGGAGAAACAATTAAAATGAGAATAATGCTTTTAAGTATTAGGTAAGCATCCAAAAAGAAACATTTTATAAAATTAATAGAATAAATTGTATTAAATTGAAGGACCTATTAGAATCTCAGAAAAGGTTTCTTAAAACCCTTTCTTGATAAACAAATTTTTATACCTAGCCTAATGCAGGTAGAAGTCTATAGAAACAAAAGGAATCATGGGAGTATATTTTGTAAATTAAAATCATTAATAGTTCCTGTTTCTCTGTTTCCCAGTAAGAACTGAATTTTTACTTTGTAGAAGTGTCTCAGAAATAGGGTCAGTGAAAAAAAGAGCAAACTTATTTTATTACTACAAGCCTATGCATAAAAGGAAAAATAACCAATTTTTCATAGAAAAAGTTAGATAAACCTAAGGAACATTTTTTATTATATAGAAAAACTCTTGCTATAATGTGTTATGTTTATTCATATATTCCTACATTAAGGATATTTTTCTGATAAGACAAGAAAATATGTGTAGTAAATAGCTGATGTTGACACCATGAAGCTAGAAGGGTATAGGAGTACTAAAGCTGTAGTTGAGGACATGCTCCTCTCTGGTTGACTATCTGAAGGCTTGGTAGGAACAACTCAATGAGTGATGAAATCTTCAGTGTGACAATAGACAGTAAGAGCTTTGTTCTCTTCTTCTAGGACTTTATCCTAAACAAATAATATGAAACACAGGAAAAGCTCTGTACATCAAAGGTATCTTTCACAGCAAATAATTTGTTGTAATAGGAAATAATGAAAGCAAAAAAAAGACCAATAAAATGGTACAGATGCACAAGGGATGATTACACAGCATTTTAGAGAGATGGTCTTCCAAAAGAGTAACATCAGCAATGTTACAGTCTTAAAAAGTAGGATACAGAATTGTATAAAGCAGTATTTCAACTATGTGAAATAACTGCTCAGAAAGATGATATGAAGGAGTGTCAATGAAATATTGAGAGGTTTTCTCTGAGCAGCTCAATAGTACGTGGTGATAATTTTCTTTATGGATTTCTACATTTTCTAAATTTTCTATAAATGTAAATTATTTCACAATTAGAAAATATAAAAATAAAAAAAAATAGGATTAGCAATTAGCTATGTGTAGTTATTGTGAAGATTAAATAAGACACAGGATGTAAAATTTCCCAACACATACTATTTCCTTTGAAACGCAAATAAATAAAGGGGTGTTTTACCTGTCTAGCAGTCAGGGTTGCTTGCATTATTGTCAAGAAATAGTACAAAAATCCTTGTGTGCTGCATAGAAACAAATCCTGTTGCTCTACTTTTACCTGTTTTCAGACATGCTAATTGAAAAATGTGTTTTAACAGTGAATAGCAGGAAATAACCTAAATTTTTACAACAGAAGATTGATTAATTATATTTTGTTCATCCACACAATGGAATATTAGGCAGTCATTACAAAAGAATGACATAGATATGTAGGCATTAAAACAAACATGATAATGTTGCTCATGTGAAACAATAAGATTGTATATTATGATATAGCATTAAGTGAAAGCTAATTTGCAAAATGATTATTGTATAGTCCTGTCTTTATCAAAGACAAGATAAAAATGGAAAAAAAATATTATATTCTATAGGTCTAGTACAATAAGTTTAAGGGGCTGGGTCTCTGATTTAAAAATCAGAAAAATACCTCTTGCCTCAAGTGTCCAACCATATTTAAGATTTTAACTTCAAAAACAGTGTAATATATATTGTCTAATGCCATATACAAAAGTAAGTTTGAAATAGATCAAAGACCTGAATGTATGGCATAAAACCATAAAACTCTTAGGAGAAAACATAGGCAAAAATCTCTTGAATATAAACAAGCAACCTTTTCCTGAACACATCTCAGGCAAGGGGAACAAAAGCAAAAATTAACAAATGGGACTATATCAAACAAAAGCTTCTGTACAGCAAAGGATACCATGAGTAGAGCAAAAAGGCATCCTATGGTAATGGGAGAATATATTCATAAATGACTTTATGATAAGGGGTTGACATCCAAAATGTATAAAGAGCTCACACGCCTCAACACCCAAAAAACAAATAACCTGATGAAAAAATGGGTGGAGGATCTGAACAGACATTTCGCCTAAGAAGAAATTCAGATGGCCAACAGGCCCACATAATAAGATGCTTCACACCACTAATCATCAGAGAAATACAAATTAAAACCACAATGAGATATCACTTCACACCAGTTAGGATGGCCAACATCCAACAGATGAAACAAGAAATGCTGATGAGGATGCGGAGAAAGGGAACCCTCTTACACTGTTGGTGGGAATGTAAATTACTTCAAGCATTGTGGAAAGCAATGTGGAGGTTCCTCAAAAAACCTAGAACAGAAATACCATTTGACCCAGTAATTCTACTCATAGGAATTTACCCAAAGAAAACAACATCCATGGTTCAAAAAGATATATGCAGCCCTATGTTTATCTCTGTGCTGTTTGCAGTAGCCAAGATATAGAAGCAACCTATCAGTGTCTATCAGTAGATGAATGGATAAAGAAGATGTGGTACATACACACAATGGAATATTATTCAGCCATAAGAAGAAAACAAATCCTACCATTTGCAAAAACATGGATGGAGCTAGAGGGTATTATGCTCAGTGAAATAAGCCAGGCGGAGAAAGACAAGGACCAAATGATTTCATTCATTTGTGGAGTATAACAACAAAGCAAAATGGAAGGAACAAAACAGCAGAAGACTCACAAAACCCAAGAAGGGACAACCAGTTACCAAAGGGAAGGGGTTGGAGAGGGTGGGTGGGTAGGGAGAGAGAAGGGGATTAAAGGGCATTATAATTAGCCACCACAATATAAGTAGGTCACGGGGAAGGCAGTACAGCGTGGAGAAGACAAATAATGACTCTATCATCTTTCTACACTGATGGATAGTGATTGCAATGGGTTGGGGCTGACGACTTGATAATATGGGTGAATGTTGAAACCACAATGTTGCTCATGTGAAACATTCATAAGATTGTATATCATTGATACCTTAATTTAAAAAAAAGTATAATCTAGATCTCTATTTGTTGTATTGCAAGATACTAGTAACTTATTAAGATTAACATATCTATCAAGACTTTTGAACTGCAGCTAAAAGAAATGCACTTGGGCTACTTTATGGATGCTGTGACATCTCTTAGAAACAAAGGCTGAAATACAAAGGCCTTGGAATATTCTCCCTGATAAGAAGTTTTTGTAAGCCTGAGGTCTTAGGCCGTGCTCTGCTTGTTTGACAAGATAAAGTCATCCTAATGAATGATTTATAATAAATGCCTGTTTCTGTTCTGGGATGGAGGGGGCTGGAATCAAGAGTGGTTAAGGTCAATCATACAGGCACTACATATGTATGTGTCTGAAACCCAATAAAAACCTTGCACACCAAGGCTCAAGTAAGCTTCCCTGGTTGGTGACACTTCATGTGTGTTGTCACATTTGTTGGGAGAATTGTGTCCCCATGGAACTTCAGTGGGAGAAGACACCTGTGCCTAGAGTCTCCTGGACTTCACCCCATATGCCTTTTTTCCTTTACTGATTTCAATCTGTATCCTTTCACTGTAATAAACTGTAACTGTGAGTGTAACAGCTTTTGAGTCTTGTGAGCCTAGCAAAATCACTAAGCCTGATGGTGATCTTGAAGACCCTGATACAAAAATTAACTGAAAATGTATCAAAAGATAGTTATTCTCCACTTCTTGAGACCTACATCAGTGTTAAACCACTCTTTCCCAAAATGACAAGCTCTGCTTCACCCATATACACCTGCTAGCACTGGAAGGTTGTTTAATCCAAACTTCTCATTCTATAGGTGAGAAGACTAAGGATGAGAAGAAATTCTATTTGATGACCTCTAAGCATCTGGATGTCAATCCAGGTTGAGGTTTGATTGATTTTTATATTATATTATTGGCACAGGAGCCTAGAATAATTCTCTTGCTAGGTAATTGAATAAAGACAGTTTAACTTTCTGCTTAGCTATTCTGTGGTAACTCTGTGCTTCTCTCTCAGGCCACCTGGAGCTGTTGTACTGACCCTTGACCAGCTTGGGAAAGGAATATGCTAACTAGTGATTTATAATGTAATATGCTTTTTGAAATCTCAAACTCCCCTGGGGTATTCTGTATAAGCTTCTCTACATTGTTTATTGAAAATATATAGATTGAGGCTTTTGATTTTTATATTTGGTCACAGGGTTTTTGCTGTGGTTTTTGCTGTGACCAGTATAAAAGACCCCTCAGTGAACTGGTGTCTAAGTATATACACTTCATAGGGCTGCTCTAACAAATTGGCATAAACTTGATGGCTTAGAACAATGAAAAATTACTCTCTCAGTGTTCTGGAGACCAGAAGTCCGAATTCCATAGCATCACTGTTTCTCCATTAAAACTCAGATATTCAGTAAAAGTTAACAAATCTGTCAATTACTAGTGAAGTAACTTTTTCAATTTAAAATGTGATTTTTAGCAATGTGTATTACATCCTTAAGGCTATGAAACCGACCAATGGAATGATCTGAATAGACAAGCCCAATTTTTAAGTATATATTAAAATATAAATATGCATGTATATATAATTTTTTTAACCAAAAATTATAAGTATTTTGTAAGCAATATCTAATTTCAGAGTGGTCTCCTAAAGTGGGGTAGGCTGCATTCCCTCCAAAGGCTAATGAGAATTCTTCCTTTCCTCCTCCAGCTTCTGGTGGTTCCTAGCATACCTTGGCTTGTAGATTCATTATTTCAGTCTCTTCTCTGGTTTGTGTCTTTTTCTGTCTCTTATGAAGACATTTTCATTGGATTTAGGGCTCGCTCTAATCCAGTATGATCTTATCTCAATTCTTACCTTGATTACATTTAAAAAGACCATACTTCCAAATGAAGTGACACTCTGAGCTTCCAGGTAGACATTAATTTTGGGGACACACTTAGCCCAGTACACTTGGCTTCCTGAGACTGAGAAGCAATATATATATAATATATGAAAACCACATATATTTTGTGGTTTGCATCCTGGAGATGAAGTATGTCTTCATGATTGAGGACCTGAAACTATTGCCTGACTATTCTGAATGCTCCTAATAAGTTCTTTGCTTTCTTGCTCCTTCTACTATGTGTTTTTTGCCTGTTACGTTTTTCTGAGTAAATTGTTGGAGAGTTCCATGAGTGTTTTCAGTGTTCTCGCCCAGTATAAATTGTTTCAGTCTTATTTTCATTACTTTGAGTTTTTTATTTTCCAATGAAGTCACCTTTATTTTGGATCTTTACTATTTTGATAAAAAAAAATTTGGTTGTGGATTGTGAACATATCACTAATCCTGGTTGGCCACATAGGAGCCATATGACATTCAGCAAATCATTTGGGCCTCTGTTTTCTGAGCTAAGAAGTAGTTGATCTTTGAGATTCCATCCTTTGTCACGTTGGTTCCTCTGAGAAGCAGATGCCAAGAAAGAATTAGGGGTGCAAGAAATCTATTGGGGGAAATGCCCGTGAAAGATAAAGGGGTGAAGGGGCAGGAGTTAGCAGAGTGATACTGTCCTAGCCCTGTAAAAGAAGGAGAAAGAAAGAGCAGGGAGTAAAAACCTCAGATGTTAGCACAGCGGACAGCCGCAGGGAGCCCCAGAATGAAGATTGCCCACTAGAGGCATCCTTCAGTGGGCTGGCTTCAATGCTCTGCTTTGCCACTGACTATGGCAGCCCAGGAAGAGTGTAGTCTCAGCATGACCACTGCTCTGAATCCCAAAGTTAACTGGAGATAATCAGCTCGCTGCAAGTCTTAAAGCAGGTTCTATCTTAAGGAAGATCTGACAGGTATACTCTAGCGTGGGCACAGTGCCAATATCTAAAATTCTGAGGTTATGATCAGTATGGGCTTCGTATTTTTGCCCCCTACCTCAGTTCATGTGTTCAAGCCCTACCCACCACTCCCACCATTGTGATAGTATCAGGAGATAATTTGTGAGGTAATCAGGTTTAGATGACATCATGAGGGTGTGGCCCCAGTGATGGGATTAGTTTGTCTTTATAAGAAGAGAAAGAGACCAGCTCTCACTCAGTCATGTGAGGATGCGAGGAGTAGAGGGCCCTCACTAGACACCGAGTCGGCCAGCACCCTGCTCATGGACTTCCCAGCCTCCAGAACCGTGAGAGAGAAATTTCTGTTGTTTAAGCCACACAGTCTGTGGTCTCTTGTTGAACCAGCTCAAACTGACTAATCATTTTTATTCCAGAGAGAAGGAATTTTCCTCAATTTCAATCAGTCTCACTTAATTTGAGACGCGTAGGCCAGGTTTGCTGGGAACTGTTTGTGAGTGTCTCTGCTTGTGTAAGTCTGCTCCCCACCATGCGATGCAGGGGTTTTTCCTTCTCCCTCCCACTCCACGTGTCCTGTCATGCTGGAACTCCATCCAGCTCCCTTCCTTTTCTGCTACTAGCAAGGCTATCTTATGAGGGCCAGCAGCGCCACTTACCAAACTTGGTCAGGCATTGGAATAATCTGGAGACCTTCAAATATGTCCAGTGCTCAGGTCATGCCCAGGGTCAAGTAAATCAGAACCTCTGGGGGTGGAACCAGACATAAATATGTTTTAAAGCTCTTTGGGTGACCCTGTGGGCTGCAGAGGATCATAACCCAGGGAAAGAGGAAGTACAGGTTAAATTAATAAGAATGCCCCAATGGCATTATTGCATTTTTTTTTTAGAAGACAGGTAACTTTTTCTCCATTGCTTTTTGAATTAGTAACAAGGGACATTTATTTTATTCAAAAAGGACAACACATAAAAGTAAAGTTCATACAAACTTTCCCCCTCCATGTGTCACTTCAGTTTCCCATGTGACATGTTCATTACTCAAGTCTTTTTTTTTATGACATTAAATTATTTTTTTCTACTGTTTTGTGTACGAGGGGAAGTTATGTTTCAATAATAATGGAAAAACTTTCTGGTCCCTTTGAAGTCCCTTTGATACAGACTTGGTTTCTATATTACTTTTGTGAAGTTGAGGGTGTCATAGTAATTATGGAAGAGCTGCTTTTGATCATGGTAGAGCTGTTTTCAGCAATATTGGACAGTTCCCAGAGGGACTTGTTTGTTCAGGTTTATGCTAGCTTTCCCAAGGCCACTGCTGTTAGAAAAGAGACATTTAATTTAGTAAACAGGTTTTTATCATGGGCCAACTATGTAGTGGGTACCATACTTGGGGTCAGTGATATAAAGATGAATGAAAGAGATTGGGTTCATCAGTGTGGAAATGGTTAACTAATTTGTGGCATATCCTTACAATGAATATGACTCAACTTTCAGAGAGTAGGTTAGGTATATCTGTGCTTATATACCGGGAAGTTATTCATCACAGTGCTGCTGGTTGTTGGTTTGTAGTTTATTAAAACATTTTATTTTAAAATGGTGTGTGTCCTGTGCTTGTGTGTCTGTGTGTATGTAAGCATACTAAAAATTTTAAAGAATTTATACAAAACAGTGGTTATTAGTGAAAAGTGGACTAAAGCAAGCAGAAGTCTTTTATACTTTCATACCAGTTTTATACAAAGAGGATTTTAAGTGACTAAAGGCATGGGGTTTTCTGGTATTTTTGAAATATAAAAAATACGTGTATATAAAGAGGAAGAAGCCTATTTTTTCAAGGAGAAATTTTAATTGAGAAGTAATTTTAAGAAGTTTTAAAAGGACTTTGCCAACAAATCTAAGGTGTTTTCTTGGCTTTCCAGCAATAAAAGAAGTGGAAAAAGTATAATTTAATAGCCTTTATCTTTTCCTGGTAGCCCTGCTTTGTTTTGAAGGAGTGGAGTTAATTTACATTTTAGGATATACATGTCTAACAATGTCTACATCCTACTCACACCAACTGATAACTTGACTTAAAGTTGAAGATAATTTTTTCTCAGAATTTTGAAGCTTTTGTTTCATTATTTGTTGGGTCCTAGTGGATCTGGAAAGCTTTCAAATCCACTCTGATTCCTGAGCCTTTGTATCTTAAGAATCTATGCCACATTCTCCATTCCAGAAGCATATAAGATTTTCTTCTTGTTGCCCATATCCTGAAGTTTTCTCACAGTGTTTAGTGTTCTAACACTCCCACTCCCTTACTCCCATTTCGCTAAGCACTAAATAGAGCCTTTCAATCTGGTCCCTTCCTTTCATTCTAGAAGATCTTGAATAATTTCATTGTTGATTTCTTCCTTCTGTTTGCTCTGTTCTTTCCTTCTAGAACTCCTATTATTTGGGTATTGGTTCTCTTGGTCTACAATTCTCTCATATTTTCTATTTTTCATCACTTTATCTTTTGGCTCTACTATTTGGAAGATATTCTCATTTTATCTCCCAAAGGTATATATCTGTCATCGTATTTTTAATTTTCAAGTTAAAAAATTATCACAATGTTCTCTCTTTAACTAGCATTCTGTTTTTACTAAATAAATGTAATATTTTCTCTTTATCCCATAAACTCTCTATAACCATTTATTTCTTTTCTCTTTTTCTTCAATCTACATAATCTTCATTTCTTCTAAGTTGCTTCTTTTCCTTTGTTTATTTTGTCTTCTTTCTTCTCTGTAGGGGTTTTCTTAGTTGCTAGGTGACCCTTGGCTTTCTTTTCACACTGAAGAGTAATGCAGTAAAAACCACCTAGCATATATACCCAAGAGAATTGAAAACGTATTCCCACACAAAAACTTGTACACACCTGTTCATAACATTACTCATAAGAGCCAAAAACATCCAGATGCCCATCAACTGGTGAATGTGTAAGCAAATGTGGTATACCCATATAATGGAATATTATTCAACCATAAAAACGAAAGATGTACTCTACTGATAGCTGCTATAAATGGATGAATTTTGAAAACAGTATGCTAAGTGAAAGAAGTCAGATACAAAAGACAATGTTTTTAAAATCTGTATGATTCCATTCATATGAAATGACCAGAATAGGCAAATCCATAAAGACAGAGAGTAGGTTAGTGGTTGGAAGAGTGAGTACAGGCTTTCCTTTTGGGGTGAAGAAAACTTCCTACAAATAGTGATGGTGGCACAATGTTGTGAATATACTAAAAACTACTGAATTTTACATTTTTTTGAAAAGCTGCCTAGAAGCTATGTGCGTGCATGTGTGTTTGATCAAATGTAGGTTATGTAGTGATCTGGCTGGGCCATTTCATTAGGGAATCCCCCAAATCAGTATCTTTATGTCTTTCCTGTTGGGCTAGTCAAATTCTGAAGAGAAGGATTCTTCTATCTCCTACCAGAAGTATATAGGGTTATCTGCTTATATTCTAGGACCAAATGAAAGAAAAAGGTGAGAATTCCCAGCATTGAATATATACAGTTAATCATCTTTTTTTCCTTACTGTAACCCTGCTCTCCCTCTGCCTGGTGTCCTTGAGTCCAGAGACCCTCTTTTTTACTCTCTCCAGAGAATAAGCCTCCAGTCTTCTGCCAAGTTTAGGGGTCAAGGGAAGCAATCTGGTTGTGTGATAGGGGAGGTCTCTTTTTAAGTGGATTCTTGAACAATATTTTAGTTTTTAGCTCCACTTTCACCACTTTCACCCCTACCTTTAGAGGTTCCTAGTGCCCAGAATTCTGAAGCTTTTGGCAGTTCTATTTTATCATCTGCTTGCCTCTCAGCTTTCACCTGTTTCCTTAAACTCACCTTTGCCCAGTAGTCTGAGTTAATTGCCTCTTGTCCATCTGCTTTCCAATTTCAGTAATTTTGTTCTGCATCTCCCCTTCTACACTTGTCTGGGTAAATAACATTTAAAAAACAAGTGAAACAAAAAAACAAATAAGCAAATAAATAAAAAAACCTCCTAACTCATTTTAATGGGATTTTGGGATATAACAAAAGTAAATGCGTTCGTTTAATCCATCATCTTTACCTAGAACCTATCAATAGGATTTCTGAGGAATTCCTGGGATAATTTCTACTTGATCATGATCTTGCAGGTTTAAATAATATTTAACTTAGTATATTTGCACCTCCCTTCATAAGTGAGGTTCTTCTAAAAGGTTTCTTCTATTGTTCATGAATGGTTTTGGTATCAGTAACATAAAAATAAAAAATTCAACATGTTACGTATAGGAAGAGATGGCTATTTCTATAATTAAGAAAGAATGATACATCCATATTTCAGCTGAAAAATATATTGAGCATCTACTATGTTCCTGGAATTATGCTAAGTGGTATATAAGAAAATTGAGAAGTGGATAAGTGGCAATAAGAAAATTATGGCTTTCTCTTCCAGGAGCCAAAAAACTTGAGGACAATGAAAGAGGTGGTAAGGAAAGCCATTCTGAAAGTGACAGGATAATGAGTATGATTAAAATTTCAAACAGAATAATGCTCATGGAAGAAAAAAGTAAATTGGGTAAGGTCACTCATCTCTGTGAAGTTACCTGACTGAGATGAACTCTAAATATACCACTGTGCTGTTTAGTGCTCATCAAGGAACTGGATGAGCAAATTTCTACCATGAAGCATAAGATATAAGTAATATAATAAAGGCCATGATACAATTAATTTTATTATCACAGAGGCTATGTCACAATGGGAGTGCAGTAGGTTGATAGGTTTTGGACACATGTATCTCTCAGTATGCTAAGCACTATATTCATTGTCCCACTCAGTCCCTCTCTTTAAAGTTGCTGCTGTATTTTCCCTGTTTGATGCACTAACAAACCAGAGGGGCAGAGTGGTTTTCAAAGGTGGTAGCCAAGTCAGGGTCCAAATAAAGGTTTTACCTGACTAGTGAATTCTTTTCCTTTACTCTGTATTCCTCTAACTTGGAAATCCTGACGATCAAAGCCATTCTTGTGTCTCTGGTACAGTTTTGGGAAAGGGAGATCTGAGGACCCGTCCTGTTTCTGGAAAAGGAGGTAGTCCGTGAATCTACAAAGCAATTTGTTAAACAGATTGCGGTACTTTGCTAAAAGTACTCCTTTTCACCATTCAGTTTCTTGTCTTTAATTCTGGACCCTCATCAACAAACTGGTTGCTAACCTATAATGTGTTTTGCTGAGTGAACTTGTGTCTTGTGAGTATGACTGCTCGCTTTTCTGACAAACATACTTCCCTTTGTGGACTCCCAAACTGGCTTAAGAATTTGGTTAGTAGGAATCATTTGCTTGGACCCAATAATGGCCTTTAAACGCTATTTATTTATTTATTTTTGCTTTTAAGAAAATAACAGATACCTTGTGAAACTCAGTACCCGTAGTCATCTTGCGGGCCTTATTATGTATTTATCTGCAATAAAGAAATTATCTTCCACAAGTGGGTACTTACAGATGAAATAAATAGGGCCTATACATTCTGCACTGATACTATAAGTGTTCTTTTTAAAATAAACATAATAAAATAAGCATGCCCCAAAACAGTTATGAAAATTGCATAGGAGGGACAAATAAGCTTTATTTGTGTCAAACAAAAGATTAAAGAAACCAATACAAACTACTTTCATTTAGCACTCCATGAAGCAGAGAGTCTTCTTTCAGAAAACTGAAAAATGGGGTGGAAGACAGGAAGTTTTTTTAGGATAGACAGTAAAGAGCAAGGAAGAGACAAATAAAAAATATCTGATTGGCTGGGGTCACATAGTCAACCCTGTTTGGAATAAGAAGGCCCAGAGTTGACTTGGTATTTAGGGATGCGCTGACTGAGTGTACTGTTTCTGGCTGAGTGGAACATTTGCAGGAACAGAAAAGTTACCTAAGTTTTGCTTTACTGACACAGCACCCAATGACATGGCACCCCAGGCAGAAGTAGTTCCATTTGGGGCCTACAAACTTACTTCAACAAAGTTACTCATCTTTTCTTAGGTGTCTTCCATGTATACGTGAGTATACATGTTCAAAAACTTGTTCATTTTTCTTGGTTAATTTGTCTTTTATTACAGGGGTCTCAAGAACTCAAAAGAGTAGATGGAAAGTAATTTTTCCGTCTTCACATAGTCAAGCTCTTCAAAAATGTCCAATTTTCTGATAATTAATGGGATGGGAGTCAGCTGTCTTTTTCGAAACTTGTAGGAATGATGGATTAATATTTATAAAGTCCTTTCCTGAGAATAAGAAGCACTGTGATTATTCAATAGAGGGTAGAGTTGCTGGATAGTGAGATAAATCAATCTCTCATAAATCTCTTTGAGTGGGTAAAATGGGTATGACAAAGGACCTGATCAAAAGCCCTAAAAAGGTATCAGGTGTGCTGTCAGGCTCAGCAGTATTTCAGAAAAGGCTGCAGAATACCCTTTTTCCTGTGGAGCCCCCTCCCAGTGTAGCTTATGACTAGTATATAAAGTTGGTAAGACTTATGGGCAGTCTAGGTCTTGTTCTGGGAAGTGGCAAAACATTACAGTTAACAGCATCTCAACACTTAAAGTAATGAAATACGAGAGAGCCACCTCTAACAGGCAGTGTGATTAAACATTGATAGGCGGAATCAAGGGGCTAAACTAAACACACTCCTGCCAGCAGCAGGAAAGAAGCCATTTTCTTCCAATTTATCTATTATAATTGGTCTTCTAGACATGTGTAAGAGTCTGCCATTTGGGTTTCCTAACTTAAACTCAATACAGTGTATATATAGTTCCTGCTGTTTATTGGAAAAGTCTACTTTTCTAGAAAATAGATAAATCTGATAAATTAAAACGTCAGATTTTCTTTCCTCGAACTTGAGCATGCTTATACTGCACTCCTGTGTATTCTCCATCTCTCTCTGTCTTCCCCATCCCCTGATCTATTGAACACAAAGGGACATAAAGGTAAGCAATCTTGGTAATCTGTACTCTATTTCTCTGTTTGCTACCTCCTGTCTTGAAGGTAACAAAAACATATTTCCTTTTCCTTTTTCCTTAGAATTTTGTGTCTAATTTAAAGACATGCTAAATGTCTATAGAAATCTTAACTAAGATACAATTCTATTTTAAAAAGATGTGAAAAAAATAGAATCCATTATCCCAATTCTTTACCCAATTCACTCTATCATAGTTTCTGAGGATGCCAGCTGTGTTTTCCTTGTAGTAAAGACAGGCAATTTGAGTCAATTAAAGAATGTTTGCAATTGATATGTACAGAGCTGTTCTTGGAAGTGTGCATGGTATTTTCAAGATGATATACTCTAATAAATGTTTTGTGTTTTCAGTGTTAGGATTAGTAAAATGCTGTTTCCTTGCTTTCTCAGTTATGAGAAGAAAACCCACATATGAAATTTCTAGTGTTAAAGATAAACCGAGGCATATTAAAATTTTAAGAATTTATTTGAGCAAAAACCGATTTGAATTGGGCAGCACCAAATCAAAAGTGGGCAAGAGCAGGGGTGGGGCGGGGGTAGGGCAGGTAAAGCTTTTATGAAGAAAGGGCAGAAGTGAAGTAAGAAAATATTGATCGTCTATAGCTTAAAACCTAGCTGGCCATTTGTGATTGCTTGTCCTTAGGTTTTACTTTTGAGACCATGAGGTATTTCCAGGCTTAGATTTTGCTCATGCAGGTGCTATGGCATTAGAGCCACCTCAGTTTAATGGCCTCCTTGGTTACTTAACACGGGCAGTTTGGGTGATCCTTGGTTTGTGGGTGCATCAGTTCAATCTCTGCCTTCATCTTCATGTGGCCTCCAACTTGTGGGCATGTTTGTGTCTAGATTTCCCCTTTTTATAAGGACACAGTCATATTGGAGTAATGACCCATCCTCCTCTAATATAACCTCATCTTTGCCTAATTAACTATACCTGTGATGACTCTATTTCCAAATAAGTGCACATTCTGAGATAGCTGGGGTTAGAACTTCAACATATAAATTTGGGGCAGATATGATTCAGCCCATAACTGTATCATTTACTGGACAGCATCAGTATGACTTGGTCAAAGCACAAGCGTATACTGACTGAAAGATCATTACACATGATTTTCTAGACTATTTAAAAACAATTTTATTATTCTATTGGCATTGCTACACTGTTTTAATAACCATAGCTTTATAGTATGCCTTAACAGCAGTTAGGATCAATCACCTCATATTCTTTTCTTGCAAAATCTTTTTGGATACTTGTATGAATTATGAACTTTGGAAACTGATTTTTAAGTCCCATAAACTCTTTTATTGGGATTGCCCTGAATGTATTGATTAATAGGGAAGAACTGAAGCTCTACACTATTGAATTTTCACATTCAACATGATATATCTTTTATTTATTTAGGTCTACTTTTCTGTCCTGCAGCAAACTTTTATAGTTTGCTTTATGTAGCCTTTATTAATATAAATCGATAAATTGCTTCCATATCTTGGCTATTGTAAATAATGTTTCAATAAACATAGGAGTGCACATATGTTTTCGAGTTGGTAATTTTGTTTTCTTTAGATAAATACCCAGAACTGGAATTACTATAGTATTTCTATTATCAGTTTTTGAGAAACCTCCATACTACTTTCCACAGTGTCTGCAAAAAAGGGAACCCTCCTTTCCTCCACATCTTTGCCAACGTTTGTTAATGGCCATTATAACAGGTGTGAGGTGGTATCTCATTGTGGTTTTTTATAGTAGAAACTGGATTTTAATATAATATTCAAATCTAGCTTTTGCTTTTCATTATGATTTAATTTGCATTTCCCTTATGATTAGTGGTGTTAAGCACTTTTTCATGTAGCTGTTGGCCATTTGTGTGGCTACTTTGGAAAAATGTCCATATTTTAATTGGGTTGTTTAGTTTTTTGCTATTAAGTTTTATGAGTTCTTTATACATTTTGATATTAATGCATTCTCAGATATGTGATTTACAAATATTTTCTCATATATTTCTTTTTAGTATTATTACCAGGCATTTACAAGTCAGTAACTAATATTATCAATGGAATAAAATTTTCATTCCATTTTCTGATATAATATTGCTGACATAAACTTTATTTTTGTTGTTGACCTTGTATCCTTGGCTTACTAAATTTTCACATTGATTTTAATAGTTTTTCATTTGATTCATTTTGGTTTTCTAGGAGTAAATTGTAGAATTTACAAATACCAACAGTTTTCTTACAGCCAATCTTACTGGGGAAATAGAAACCATTTGTTTAGTACAGAGGGAATTTAAAACAGGAAACTGTTACAGAGGTGAGAAGCCCTTGAAAAGCCGTACCAGTAGCAAGGAACTGAAGCAGGGATTAATAACAGCAGGAAGCCACAACCACTAGATTGAAGAGATAAAAGAAGGAGGCAGTTTTACTAGAGCTCAGGGGTTGCATTCCTTCCAAATAAACTGGAAGCACGGTGGACCTGTCTGGTGGGAACAGATGTCATGCAGGAGACATAGCTACTGCCAGAGAAGCTTTAGGAGGCTAAAAGGAAGTAGGAGAAAGAGCTTGCCTACTCCCTTCTCCCACCCCCATCTTCCTCCAGTGCCTGTCACCTGTTGAATTTAGGGGGACATCAGCTGAAAAGAAGCCTTGGTAAACACAGCCTGAGGAGTTGGCACATCTATGATACATGGCAAAGCATGAGGTATTTCAGGAGTGAATCTGAGCACAGGTAGACCTAGGACTGGCTCAGTTTCCAATATTTATGCCTTTTAATTCTTTTTCTCATTTCATTTGGTGAGAACCTATGGCACAATATTAAAGAACATTTGGGATAGAATGTCTTTAAGCTTATTTTTCATTTTAGTAGGATTATTTCTAATGTTTCATTCTTAAATATGATGCTTATGATTGCTTTTAATTACCATTTAACAAATTTAAGAGGAATCCTGTCTTGCCAATGGGTTTCAGCCCCAGGCAAGTTCACTATCGATTCTGTGAGACCGAAAAATAGCAGTGGAACATTCTTGGGATAAAGGGTTTATACCCAACTTTATTCCCACAGTGGCAGGTCAATCACTAGAATCACGTCCACTTAGAGCGAGTTTGCATACAGCAAGCTGGTCCTTGCATCTGGGCCTTTCTGCCCCTGCAGCCGTCTCAGTCTCTGTCTTCATCTCTGCTCTTCTGCAGCCTTACAACCGTGCCACCTTGTTGCCCAGAGCACTGGATGGAGCTCTTTATATAGAGTCAATAACAACATATTGCCCACGTGTGTAGTGAGCTAGCTGACCAGGGCCAGGTGAGAATCCTGGGCATAGGAACCTTCACTTTTTCCACAAATCCTTTTTAGCATATACTGAGATTATTATATAAAATATATTTTATATGTAAGTATATATTAATTTTCTATATTAATGTAGTGAATTTAGTGTAATGAAATCTTACACTAACATATTTGATAATGATAAATCAGCCTTCCATTTTTGGAAAAACCTTACTTCATCAGAGTGTATTGTTGTTTTTAATAAAGTACCATTTTAGATTTGTTAATTTCTTACTTAGGACTTATCTATGTTCAGAGGTGTTATGAACATAAAGGATGATGCTGGTAGCCTTGAGAATGGGTTAAGATTCTTTCCAACTTTTCTATGCCTTGTGTACATAATAGAAAGTTTTCCTGATCTTTGAATGTTTGGAGGAACTCCCCTTAAAACCTGGTGTTTGATGCCTTTTTAAGGGATAGAATATTTATAACCTTTTCAAGTTCTTTGTGTTTTCTTTCCTTCCTGAGTCAACTGCTGAAAGTTGCTTTAACATAACTTTATCCAGGAAGCCTGGAAAGTCCATAGGCAACTTGGTCTCTGACTCTTAGCCAGGTACCTTGGAGACACACAGCCTCTTGGGCATTGCAGGGGAGGTTGCATAACCAGGATGCTTTTTCTGAGATTGATGATTTGTCTCTATAGGTGAAATATGTACTGAAATAGTACAAAAAAAGGTTTTTCACCCTATAGGCTACTTACTCTATTATTTCAGGGACACATGTATCTGATTGAAACTCCCTCGGAAGAAAACAGTGGTACCAACCTAGGCAGAGAAGTGCTGTCTTGGGGATAATATCCCCTCAGCCTTTTCTTATGTGGGGTGAGAAAGTGCTATCATATTGGGAAAGAAAGTGCACTGTTTCCAGGGTGAGCCACTTTAGCTAGTTAAATCCATTTTAAGACTAGAGGTCCTTTTACTTGTGTTCTTCACCATTATTGGGAAAAGGATTTATTTACTTTCTTATGCTCCTCACTATAAAGCAAGAAACCTAGAAATATTTTATTTCAAAGTTGACTACAGATTATGAAACACATTATCTCACACATAATCAAGGCCAACATGGAATGTTATGAGGCAAATGTGGAGAGTGATAGATTTCTTCAAAACCCTGACTCTATTTTGACATGAAAAGTTAGGTTAAAATTAATATCCAGGGAAGCCTTAAGAGAAGAAAGTAGAAAATTTATAGCTCAGTCTAGGGTTGTATTTATGTAAGCATGGCCATTAGGAAGGTTAGCATTGTTCTTTTGGAAAAGTGTTCTAGGTTGATTGTGTATGTGTAAATTTACCCACCCACCTCCATCAGATAAGCCACTGTATTTTCTGTGCTTCTGCCACTTTTAATTCACTGCGTATTCATCCTCTGCCTGGTCTCCACCTGCAATCCCTCTCATTTGTACACCCACACCACATGCTACAGCCATGAGGATAAGTCAGCCATATCAGGAGGAAAGAAGAAAAAGCGACTGTATTTCAAGCACTGTACCAGGTGTTTCCCATACATTAAATGACAATTACCCCTAACAATGGTTCTCAAACTTTAAAGGTGAATCATGTGGTTTAGTGTTTTTAATTTGATTCTTCATATGTAAATTAGAGATCTGCTGACTTAGCTACAAGAGCTCAACTTCTCTATTTATGCAAACTTTGATTTGAATATATCTGTAGGGAAAATGGAAGTTACTATGGCCAGGATCCTCACCTGATCCTAATCTACTTGATGATGTAATTGGCCTACTGCATAGCTGCATGCTTACACAGATGTTGGTAATGAGCTGTTAATTGTCAGTATTGCTATATAAAGATCTCCACCCACTTCTCTCCCCTGGAGGCAGAGACAGAGGTGGATTGTGGACTTGCCAGATGCAGACGTGATGCTAGCATTTGACCTGCCATCGAGAGAATAAAAAGCTTCATATAAACCCTTTTACTCACAATGTTCTGTTACTATTCGCTCTCACTGAATCTGGAGTGAACTTGGCTGGGGCTGAAACCCTCTGGCGAGACAAGGTCTTTGCTATTTACTACATATGTGGCATTGACAAGTGTATTAACCATTTTAAGTTTAGTTTCTTTATCAAATCAGTATTAATAACAATATTAAGAATAAATGAGGCTAAGTGTACATATTGAGGGCTTAGCAAAATGCTGAAACACTCAGTAGTCAATGTTAGTTTACATTACTCTATTTAGAAGATTTGGATTTTTCCCTTAAGTACTGTCTTACTTTGGATAATTTATAAACATCTTCCTTAACTTATGATGGCATTATGTCCTGATAAACCCACTGTAAGTTGAACATATCATTAAGTTGAAGATGCATTTAATACACCTAATATACTTAACATAGCTTAGCCTAGTCTACCTTAAACATGTTCAGAACACTTACTTACATTAGCCTACAGTTAGGCAAAATCATCTAACACAAAGCCTATTTTATAATAAAATGTTGAATATCTCTTGAAATTTATTAAATACTGTACTGAAAATGAGAAACAGCATGGTGATATGGGCACAGAATTGTAAGTGTATGAATTATTTACTCTCCTGATTGCAAGGCTGACTGGAAGCTGTGGTTTCACTGCCCCTGCCTCACAAGGAGGATTGTACTATGTATTACTAGCCCAAGAAAAGATTAAGCTAAAAATGTGAAATATCTACTGAATGCATATTACTTTTGCACCATCGTAAAGTTGTACCATTGTAAGTCGAGGACCGTTTTTAATTTCCTTTGTGCCAATATTTAGTCATCTGTAATGTATTTATGTTTTGTAACATTTTTATTAATCTTCCAACAGCTTTGTATGTTAAGTATTGTTCATTGTTAAGAGAAAAACTCAGATTGGTACCTGCTTAAGGCCACAGAGTTCATCAATGCTGGCTAGGGGTTTGAACACCAATTCTCTGATGATAGATCTATCATTGTCTATCTATCACAATGATCTGCAAATAAAGGGGTTGAACTCTATGAACCCTTCTGTCACTAAAATGATTGTTTCAAATGTTTTACTCATGGGAACAGCTCAAGGGCACTGGGTGCCAAGGTGAAAGTGAGGTCTCAAGTGAAGACTCAACAACTACAAATGAAGAAGTACGATATTGAAAGATGGCTAACTGCAAAAAGATGCAGACTGTGTGAGGAAATTCCTGGGTCAGTGAAACCCTTTGTGAGGTATCCAGTTATATTCAACTATGGGATTAAAGCCCAAAGTCCAGCCACCTATGTTAATTTACTCCCCCTTCCCCTCTGCCACCACTCCCTTGCGGATAAGATATTTAAAGGGAGAGAGCTGGTGGGGGTCTCAGTCACACCAGTGAGAGAGACCAAGAGTGGACTCAGCTCTGCCTTCTGAACAGTGTTTTTGAGAGGTCTGATGTCTTGGTTGCTCCAGTGCCTCCCTCCCTGTATACAGCGACCAGAAACCTGGCAATGAAATGAACATGCTCTCTACCGACTTGGCACATCTCCACTTGAATTCTGGAGGCCGCAGGTCTGTGCACGTGTGACAGGGTGCTTCCTCGGATCTTTCTGCATCCAAGTTTTATTTCCCAGCATTCTTAGAGGATACCAAAGAAGGTGTGACAGAACCCAGAACTTAGAAAAAGAGGAAGAGTTGTGGAACTCTTGGCTAAAAACTGGAATGTCCAATGCTGATGATCAAAGATGGGAAGTACCACATATTCACAGCAGACTGCCAGCAGGTAGGGTCAGTCTCCCACGTGCTGAGGTTATAATCAGGGGGTGATATGGAACCGGTAGTACCATCAACCATCTGCCTGGCCCAGGAGAGGATGCGGGAGATAGAGGGTGTGACTTTTTAGAAAATTCAGTAAGGTGGTTTTCTTTTCCTTCCTTCTTATGAGGGCAGTGATTTCTCCAAAGCCAAGGGATGGGTTCTCCTTGAGAGTCCCTTGCACTGTTGGGAGTATCCCTGCAGAGGAGTCTGGCATTTTGCTGTCCATGGAATAATTAATGAGCTGTAGAACCTGTAGGACAACTTGAATGTCTTCAGAGTGCATGTAGAGAGAATTCTTGGAGAATGTGTTGTGAAACAAGGAATTCCCTTTTATCATATGAAAATTATGTAATTTTTTCCCAACTAGGATACTTTTGAGAGTGGAAATGGACAATATTTATAGTCTCTGTGCAAAAGGTGTAAAATAGGATGCTCTTAGGTCAACCAAAATGTCTGATTATTCTGTCATCACATAGAATGTGATATATACATGTTAGTTTTAATCTACAAATCCTATGAGTGTATAGTTAATGTGTGAAGTGCCCTAATTGGGCATTCACACTGAAAGTGGTTAGTTAATATTTGAATGATTGACTAATCAGAAACCTATTCTCATAAGGCACATTGACTTCAGTTATTTTTGTTAATTAACAATGAATATTAGAAAAGTTTCATTAGTGAAATCCATGGCATCCAAGACATGTAAATAGGCCAGTAATGTTGTATAGCCATTTTTCCCCTTTAAAAGCAGGGTATGAGTATCCAGAGCCTACACTATTGAGAACAACCTCCTAGGTTTAGGATCCAAGGAAACTGAGAGACTGTTTTCAGTTTCCTAAGGAAAGTTTTGCTACCTGACTCTGACCAGAGGTTAACTGAATATCATGGCATCTGCTTTGAGAGAGCCTTTCACACATGGTTGGACAGAAAGCTAGGATTTTATTAGGCCTACAGTACAGGTTATTAGACTTCTCCTCCCCCACCTTCTATACATTTGTTAGTATGGGTATCGAATATTGTAGCATATCACATGGCAGCAAGGTTGAGGGGAAGGACCTATACAGTGGTAACCTACCTACCTTTAACTGTAGGGCTACAGATGTCTTCTAAGAAGATCCAGTTTGGCTTAGACTAGTATTTAATCCTTGTCATTTTCAGCCTCCCCTTTACACCCATCCCCCACTTTCCACTATGAAAGAGGGATGTTTGTCATTAGCCCTCTGAGATTTGGGGCTTTGTTTGAACCTAAAGACTGGTGCCCACTGGGGCCTGGAGATTTCTGATATAGGGATGCTAATGGAGGAACATATGCTTCCTGAAGTAACTGTGTTATATAGTATGTCTAAGAAGGGATAAGGCAATAGCCAAGACAACAATTTCCCAAGTTCCTTGGATGGTGTGGAAGAGGACTGACTCCAAATGAAGAAACCCAGGGATTACAGGAGGGGAGCTCTGGGCTGTGGGCTAGAGGAGGTGTTGGGCATTGTATCACTGAAAGAGATACATGTATCTTAATGATATGATTTTCTGAAATGACATTCTCTTAGAAAATTTAAGACAAACCAAGCCACCAACTTCTTTGATTTGTACAGTATTTGCATTTCTGAAATGCCTGGTGTATATTAACCATACCAAACACACACGCACACACACGTAGGTAAGTTCTAGGCTCAGATAAGTATAAGCAGGGTTTCTCACTTACATAAATATCCAGCAGAACATTTAAAAATCATGATACATGAGAGACACAGTTGTCATTTCTAAAAGAGGTCTCCATGATGGAGGGGGCCAGAGTCATTTTACACCATACCAAGAAAATGATACATACCACCACATCAGCTCAGGCCTTGGGCACCACCGGCCAAACCGCAGCAAGCTGGGGACCCCTTCCTTATACTGACAAGCAGTCCCTCCAGGCCCTGTACCTCCTCAGTCCTCCTCCCTGTCCCCACACCATAGCTTACAGGTCCTGGAGAAGGGAGAGGGAATATATGTTCAGAACCAATTTAATACTCCCCACTCCAAACTCTCAGAATCAGAGAATGGGTATTTTACCGGATTTTGTAGATTGACCAGCAGTTTCATGATGTACCAAGAGAAGAAAGTTCATCAAATTCCAATTATTCATCTATGTTCTTTCCTCAAACTCCGCCTTCATTTGTCCTAGAAAAACTTTGCCGTTACTCTCCTTTTATGTATGGTTTAAATGAATAGCTTCAATGAGACTGCTACCATCCATTGGGGGAAGTCTGGGAGAGTGTTTTTTTGATTTTCACCATCAAAGGAGGAGACTACTGGTTTTAATGAGCTGGAGCCAGAGAAGCTAAATGCCCTACAATGTGTAGCAAAGTCCCACATTACAAAGAATTATGCCATATCTTCTATGATTTTTGAATTTTCTGCTGGATTGATTATTCATGTGAGAAACCCTGTTTGTACTTATCCAAGCCTAGAACTTACCTACGTGCGTGTGTGTGTGTGTGTGTGTGTGTGTGTCTGTGTGTGTGTGTTTGGCATGGTTAACATACACCAGGCATTTCAGGAATGCAAATACTGTTCAAATCAAAAGAAGTTGGTGGCTTGGTTTGTCTTAATATTTTCTAAAAGAATGTCATTTCAGAAAATCACATCATTAATGACCATACCACTTATGGTATCTGAGCAGCCAATGAAATCTAGTATCAGTTTGCATTTGTAGCTGTTGCAATCATTCTCCCAAAGGTGCAAGCATCTGACTAGTTCATTATGTGTCCCAGTATAGTCAAGGCTGAGCAGTTATATATTCAGATACCTATTACATTATTCTCTCATTTATAATTAGGATTGCCAGGCTTAGCAAATAAAAACAGAAGAAGCCCGGTTAAGTTTAAATTTTTTAAAATTGTTTTTTGTATGAATGTGTGCTAAATATTGCCCCTCTATTTATCTGGCAACCCTATTTATAGTACATTTAGGAATTTTATTGAATTGCTTAAAATGTATGTGTATAGGACATAATACAATAATTTAATTTCTGGAGGAGTTATCCAGTATTTATCATAGGAAGGGGCCAGTGGAACTAGACAGAGTTGGAAACCACTGGGTTCAGTGCGAAAGAGATACAGCAGAGAAGAAACCACCTGTCTACAAGCATACTCCTTGGGCAGAAGGTCTCATACCATCTTCAGCCTGACCCAGTCAAAGAGTTAAACAAATATTCTCTCAATTAAAATAAAGTATCTTCCTTGGGAAGAATTGTGCTGCTAAGAAACAGATTTTCTTCCTTTTGTTATATCTAAACCCAGGTGAAATCAAAGCACATGTTCTTTGTATGGAGAGGAGGGGCTATACAGCACTGATTGCATGTTATAACAATTTTAGTGTTGATACTAGTAAGTAACTTTTCTCTCCTAATTGTCATTTGTATTGCTTCCCAGACTCTAAGAATTTTTCTGATATCTTTTGCAATAGAAATATACATTTAATTCCTGCAGCTTTAATATTTCATTAAAGTATTGCTACCAAGATGGGTGAAACAGTATTTTAAGGTAGTTTGCCCTACTGAAAAATCAGAAAATTTGATTAGGTTCAGGGAAAATCTGAAGACTGTAAGCATCAGAATGCCTCCAACTAAGCTTCATAATGTTCAGAATGAATCACCAAGTAATTTACAAAGGACAGAGATATCTTATGGTTCAGAAAACTGAAGAAGAATAAAATAATAAACATAAAAATGATACAATAATCATTAGGAGAAGGAAAGGCTTATCTGGTTTATTCTGATGTAATTGTAGTTTCTGGAGCCACAAAGATCTTTCAGCACTGCCATCAGAACACATTATTCCCCTGCTTAAAACTCCTCAGGGACTTAGCGTTGAACTCAGAGTAAAGTTCACAATTTTCTGCAAGCTCCTGCATGACCTGTTTCCTGCTGATTTCTACAGCCTCAGCTCACACATCTATCTGCCCCAGCCCCACTGGACTTCAGCACATGGGTCTTTTTCTTTTGGCTCCTGCTTTAAGGTCTTTGGTCATATTGCTCCCTGTGTATGAAACCTCTGTACCCCTCACCCTTTGCCCTGCTAAACTGTTGTTTAGGTCTCAATCTAACTGTATTACCCCAGGGAAGCTTCTCATTTCCCCTAAACTTGGTTTACGACCTCTGTGCTGCATAACACCTCATTTAATCCATTTGAAATTATTTAATTTAATGGGTGTAATTATTTGTATGAATTGGCTAAGATCAGTGTGTGTACCTGTCATTTTCAGCTGCCTCCCCCTGTGGAGGAGAGGGCCGTGCCTGACATTAGTCTCTCAAGATGTGTTTGAACACCAAACCATTGAGTATATCTGTCTTCTCTACTAGACAACAAGCTTTGTTAAGTCCTCTTTACCATCATCTATGGACTGACAAAATAGGTGCTTAATATATAACTTTTGATGAATGTAGTAGTATTGTTAGTAATAGTGTCATCTTTCAGATTAAATAATAAGCATTTCTGTTCCTTATATGGTTTAGAAATGTAGGGCTCATATTTCTTTAGTTTGCTTGGCATTACACTGGTGAACTCAGATACATATTTTAAAAGATTGATTCATTTATTTTGTAAACATTAATTCAGTTTTTACAATGTGAGGGGCACAATGCTCGGCACTGAGATATATCAATAAACAAAGTGGGCAGGCATGGTCTCTGCTGTAAAGGAAACTTGATCAGAAGGCAAACAGAGATCTATACATTTCCTTATTTAACTGTAATGTTGATGAGTGTCAGACATAAAGATCAAGGTGCTAAGAGAGGCTGTGACACAGGGGCTACACCAAAATTCTTATGTTGAAACCTAATGCTCAGTGTGATGGTATTTGTAGTGGGGCCCCTGGGCTAGGCCCTCATGAATGGGATTCGTGCCCTTATAAAAGATGCCGTGGAGAGCCCCCTCATCCCTTCCACCACGTGAAGCTACAGTGCCGTGGGCCCTCACCAGGTGCCAAGTCGGCTGGCGCCTTGGTCTTAGACTTCCTAACCTCCAGAATTGTAAGAAATAAACTTCTGTTGTTTATAAGCTGCGGCATTTTTGTTATAGCAGCCCAAGCAACCTAAAACAGGGGTCTCAGCCAAGCTGAGAGCTCAGGAAAGCTTATTCTGGGGAAGTGGCATGTAAACTGATTCGAAGGAGTAAGGCAGGAGTGCGGGATCAAGGGCCTTAGAAGAGGAGTATATGAGGAGGTTTCAAAGGAGAAAGAGGACAGCCTTGCTTGGGGTGGAACCCAGGTATCAGCTGCCTTACAAGCTCCTCGGGAGATGCTGATGTGGACCCAGGTGTGTGAACCACTGGGCTGGAGCCTGTCTGCTTAAAATGTGGTCCTTGTCCCTGAGCTTGTCAGGCCTTCCCTCTGACTCAGAATGTGCACGACACAATCCCCGAGTGGTTTGTATGTACTTTACAGTTTGAGAAGCACTGGGCTAGAAAAGCTAAAAAAGACCCATGTGGCCTAAAGATGGTATACAGAGAGTAAGGGGGAGAATGCCTGGATGGGGCTAATGGACTAACCGGAGTGCAAATGACTTAGGCCTAGGGACAGAGTCTCCAGAGAAGAGGGCATGCGCCTAGTTATGCTGGAGTCCACGAACAAAGCATTAGTATCTCTATCTGTGTATTATCTATGTCTGTCTGTCTGTCTGTCTATCTATCTATCTATCTATCTATCTATCTATCTATCTATCTATCTGTCTTTATCTAGCTACTTATCCATCCTTCCATCCAAGCATTAGTATCTCTATCTGTGTATTATCTATGTCTGTCTGTCTGTCTGTCTGTCTATCTATCTATCTATCTATCTATCTATCTATCTATCTATCTATCTATCTATCTATCTATCTATCATCTGTCTGTCTTTATCTAGCTACCTATCCATCCTTCCATCCATCTATCCATCTATTATCATCATCATCTGTATATTTTTTTAACCTAAAATATAAGAAAATAGCATCCACCATATTTTTTGATTGTTCATAGTGGGAAGACACTACTGGTTTTGGTGAGCTGGAGCCAAAGAAGCTAAAAGTTCTATGTAATGTATGTCAAAGCCTCATAAAACAGAGAATTGTACCATGTTTTCCATGACACTTACTTTTTACTAAAATGGTAGATGCATGCCATTATACATTTGTCCAAACCTATGATGTGTACACCAAGAGGGAACTCCAATATAAACTATGGATTTGGGGTTGATTATGATGTTATGATGTGTAGATGTAGGTTTGTCAATTGTAACAAAAGGACCACTCTGGTGGGGCATGTTGATAATGGAGGAGGCTATGCATGTGTGGGGGCAGGAGATATGTAGGCAATCTGTCAGTTACTTTTCCTGTCAGTTTTGTGGTAAACCTTAAACTGTTCTAAAAAAAATAAAGCCTATTAAAAAATAAGAAAATGAAGCATTTAATATGAGGATAACACTCCTTCCTCAGTCCAGTCCATGCATCAAAAGTTCCCGGGTCGTATATAATACAGTGTAGTATTTGGATGTGAGCATCCTTAAGGCAGAGAGAATAGAAGCACCCTCACTTGTTTGCAGCCTTATGGAAAGCAGTGGTTTGATGTGTGCTCTGTTAAGTGAATTTAAAAATTATATCCTTTGGTTTTAACTAAACTAACTGCTGTAAAATTAGATATGCACAATGGTGTGAATACTGTGTCAGCAGACCCTTTCTCTTTCTGCATACAAACTTGCCCTTCTGTCAGCTTTCCCTTGGAGTCTTGATAAAGGTAGTATGTCAAATAGATTGCTAAGCAACATTGCTTATCGGTAAAAATGACTGAGTCAAAGGCTACAGCTGGACTGGGGGAATTAGAGGTTCCTAATGGGGACACCATAGCTTTTGCTGAGAGTGTAATCTTGGTGCTGAGTGTATCCCTGTGTGAACCCCAGAAACTATGCCTACAGGGTTGCTACAAGAGACATTGACTATAATCACCCAGGCAGATCCTGAAATGAGCCAGTGTAAACAATCTCATAGATGACCTCAGCTGTCATGGAGGGAGTTCAGAGGCACCCCAAGACTGTGACAAGGACTGTTCCAGGACTTTCACAAAAGAGGGCTGCTTAGCTCTGCCCCTTGGCAAGCTGTGATCCCTAGCTTATATCCTTCTGAATGATTCTGAAGCCCAGTGTGGCCTATGATAGTTCAAGAATATAAGTATTTAGTAGAGCCTTAACAAGACTCCCTAGGAAGCATTGTATTGGCCTCAAAAGATCCTGCAAAAAACTTGCTGTTCAGAAGTAATATTAATAATACAGACACAAGAAGACAAGAAAATGTCAGAATCAATACTTATTTGAGTCATTGTACAAGTTCCTCATCAGCCACATTGCAAGCTAAAAATAATGGCAACTAATCAGATCTAGTAAGCAGTCAGCCAAAAAGATTAGAGTTATCAAGAAGACGTGAAATATGAGTTTAATCTCCACTATCACTAATGATGTATTTTTTCAGATATCTGGTTATATAGTGAGTCTGTGTTGTGCCTTGAGCTATTCCGAGTTATGCCATTAGATTGGAGCTAGTGGCATGATGAAGCCATCATGGTTAGCAAATATTTAAGAACTAAGCTTGTGGAATCTTTAAAAATTTAAACTGATGATAAAAGAGTTTTAGGGCCATTAACAAAACATAGTTTAAAATATTTTTGTCTTATTTAAAAATTTTCCATTTTTGTATTTTCTCTAAGTATGTAATACATAGTACAGTAAAACTGGCCTGTATTTCAGAAAGACATACATATAGTACAGATACATGCTGAAGTTTCTTCCACTGTGGACTTAGATAAAAATATTGGGAGACCACTGCTGTGAAATAATGATTCTCAAGTCTGGCTAGTACTGCAGTCACTTTTCCAAAACTCTCAGGATGTTTGGGCTCCTTGCTGGACATACAGTATTAGAATTTCTGGGAGTGAAGCCCAAGAATAGATGGTTTGAAAAACCCCACAGGTAATTCTGATGCAGAATCAGGGCTGGAAATCACAGTCTAGAGACAAGGGAAGATTTTCTCAAACTACATGCAGTTCCCAAAACCACTTGCAGCTCTGCTGGAGGATGCTCACTGAAGCAGGATCTTTGAACTATGTAGGTGTTCTATGCTTAGTACTGGGCTAAGACTTTTGCTCATTATTTTACAGTAAGCTCTCAAATACTCTTAATGTAGACATAATACCTAAGAAAATACTGAGCATCAGAGAGGCTAAGGGGAGCTCAGGATCAGGTGCAGGCGGGGATAGGGAATAGGAATTGTTAAAACTACCTGTACAGATGAGTGTTTGAGAAACACTAGTACAGAGCAGAGAAGGTTCCCTCTCCTTTGGTCTCCTTCATATTAAAGAATTCCAAAGCAGTCACCAGGACCTATTATGCCAGAGAAAAATGACCTTTTGGTCCTTGAACATGCACAGCAATAATAGAAGTTCTTAAGTATGAAATATATTCACATTAAAGAGTCTCTAGGTTAGCATTTATATTATTGTGATAATTCCTTTATTACAATATAGGAGTCACTTGCTGGAAGAGCTCAGAACAATAGCTGTCCTCTGTTATTTCACATTATTCATACAAGCAGAATAAATATAAGTGTAATTTAAAAAATTTGAGCATAATCAAGGTTGAAAGAAGCTAATTAATAGGACATATGCAGAAAGGTTCTTAATTAGCCTTTAAAAAATTGTCACTTAATCTTGTGGCTTCAACTCTTAAGAAGAAAGGAGCCAGAAGAAATGGCAAAGCACATGTGTGTCGAAGAAGACCATGACTCAGACCATCTGGGCACTAGATGGTTGTTGAAAACATGGGAGAATAGTTAGGGCAGAATGACTCTGACCTTGTGTTCAAGAATTGTGTCTAACTAAATGGAGGAGAAACTTAATAGTATAATTTCCCCTGCTGGGATTAACTAAATTCATGTCATCATTTTGGAAAATAATCAGTTTGAAGAGAAATAAAGTGAGGCAGGTGGTTTCTACAGTACATCCCAAAAACTGTGTGTATACCACAGAATGTGTGTGTGGACTCATAGCTGTAGAGATACATTTGTTTATGCATACCTACATTTAGGTTGTGTTGCAGGTGTTAGCATTTTTTGCATATCAAGAGATATGAGTAAGATAGCAACTTGTGGCCTGATGGATAGCTCATGACAGCAGACCAGATTTGCTTGACTCACAGTATTGGCAAATACAGTGTCTTAATAATTTTAACATCACTATCAACATTTAAATATGGAGAAATTTCATGTAAGATTCACATAAAAACATATTTCTGTTTCACTTCCATCATGGGAAGATCTGGCAAGGTCTTTATTCCTACACGGCACTCATACTATCTCTTATGTTCAGGCTATTTCACTCTTTCACCTGGACTTAATTTGTGATGCCTATTCTGGAGGGATAAAATGAAGCAGTGAGATGGGGAGGGATGAACTGACCACATCCTTATTCTATGTTTAGTAGTATGCTAAGACTTCCATACTTTTTATTTATTAAAAACTATCAAACGTGTTTACTAGATAAGAGTACTGAGATTCAGAAGATAAGTAACTCCACCAAGGTCACACAGGTTATGGCAAAGCCAGGAGCGAATTGAGGTCTGTTGAAGCTTTTTCTGAAGTTGTATTATTATTATTATTAGAGTGAAAATAGTGTCCTTGTACCCTTACTCTCACGCACTTGCTTTCCTGTACTACTTCTGGCAGTCAGTTTTGTTTTCGGATATTTTTCTGCTGCATCAGGTTTATGAATATTAAAAGAAACAAATCAACAAATGTTTAGTAGCAGCTGTTATAAAAGGTAATGAACTAAATTACATGTCTTAGATATGGCCCCATTTTATACTGGAGTAGAGGCATTAAAAGAAATACACAAATAACTACAATCCTAAATGCAATGAATGGGGTTTCTCATGAGTGTGACAGAAAGTGCTAGAGAAGATGAGAGAAAGTAGAGATATTTTAGGATATGTGGCATGAACTCTTGTGTGAACTGTGGGTCATAGTCTATTGTCTTTTATCTTGGTGTTTTCCTGTGTTTTCAGGTTTCTGGCTGAATACATGCACACACACAAACTTTTTCAGATGTACATGTGTGTATAGATATAGATTAAGATATATTTCTTCTATGATTATTGTATTAATATACATAAATTACTTAGACTAATGCCTTCTGCATAATAAGTACCACTTTTAGAGTTATTATTATTATTGTTAAAAAATGTAATATTCTAATCTTTTCAATATTTAAATAAAAACATATTTAGTGATGTCCCATTTGGGGTTGTCCCTCCACTTAATTATGCATCCCACAATTTCTGCTATGTTATGTTTCCATTTTTGTCTGTCTCATGAAACTTTATTTCCCCTTTAATTTCTTCTTTGATACATTGGTTGTTTGGGAGAAAATTAACCATTTTTAAGTGTACAATTCACTGGCATTTAGAACATTCAGAATGTTGTGTAACCATTGCTTCTGTCTAATTCCGAAACATTTTCATTACCTCAAAAGGAAACTCTTTATCCTTTAATCAGTCACTCTCTGTTCTCCCCTCTCCCTGGCACTAATCTCCCTTGCAAGCACTCATCTTTCTGTCTCTATGGATTTTCCTAGTCTGGATATTTCATATGATTGAATCATATAATATACAAATTTCTAGGTCTAGCTTCTTTTACTTAGCATGTTTTCATGGTTCATCCATGTATCAGTACTTCATTTCTTTTTATGGCTAAGTAATACTCCACATATGAATATACCACATTTTGTTTATTCATTCATCAGTTGGACATTTGAGTTGTTCCCAACTATTGACTTGTGAATAATGCTGCTATGAACATTTGTGTACAAGTTTTGTTTGAATTTCTGTTTTCAGTTCTTTTGGCTATATAGGAGTGGAATTGGTAGGTCATATGGTGATTCTTTGTTCAGCCTTTTGAGGAAATACAAACCTGTTTTCCACAGTGGCTGGCTGCACCATTTTACATTCCCACCAACAACATATGAGCATTTCAATTTTTTCACATGCTTGCAAACACCTACTTTTTATTTTGTTTGTTTGCGTATAGCCATCCTAGTGAATTGTGATGTGCTATCTCATTATGGTTTTGATTTGCATTTTCCTGACTTATGTTGAGTTTTCATATACTTGTTGGCTATTTATATATCTTCTTGGGAAAAATGTCAGTACAAGTCTTTAGCTCATTTTTTTAAATCACTATTGTGTCTTTTTTATTTAATTTTTAATTGAAGTATAATTGATACACAATATTATATTGGCTTCAGGTGTGCAACATAGTGATTTAACAATTATTTACATTACAAAATGCTACCACAATAAATGTAGTTACCATCTGTCACCACAGAAAGATACTACAATTTTATTGACTATATTCTCTATGCTGTTCTTTTCATCCCTGTGAATTTTTTATTTTATGATTGGAGTTTGTACCACTTTATCCCCTTAACCTATTGTACCCTTCTTCACCCATCCCCATGACAACTGCCAGTGTGTTCTGTGAGTTAGTTTCTGTTTTGTTTGTTCATTAGTTTTATTAATTTTTTTAAAGTTAAAAAAATTTATTTCACAATACTAATTTAGATTTTTATTGATTCCAAAATTATACATTTTCATTCATAAGTCAAACCCACTGTGATGTTAACTATTTTGCATCCATGATGATGAAAAAGAAAATCCTTTTATTCTTGGAGGCTTAGTCTTTTTTAAAAAATTCACATGTAAATAAAATCATGGTATTTGTCTTGGAGTTATTTCACTTTCATTTGCTGATTTAAAAATTTGGATTGTTTGTCTAACTGTTGAGTTGTAAAAGGCCTTTGTATATTTTGGATATTAAACGTTTGGAAGATACAGGACTTGTAAATATTTTATCCCATTCTGTGGATTGTTTTTGCACCTCATTTATAGTGTCCTTGGATGCACAAAAGCTTTTAATTTTGTTGGAGTTCAATTTATCTGCTTTTTTTCTTTTATTGCTAGTGCTTCTGGTGTCATCTAAGAATACATGGCCAAATCTATGGTTATGAAGATTTACTTCCATATATTCTTTTTGAAGAGACTATTCTTTTCCCATTGTACGGTCTTGGCATCCCTGTTGGAAATCAATTCACTTATAGGTATATGGGCTTATTTTTGGATTCTTAATTCTATTGTATTGATCAATGTGTCTATCCTTATGCTAGTTTTATTCTATTTTTATTACTACAGTCATATGAATTTTAAATGTGTTTTTCCATTTCTGGTAAAAAAAAAAGGTCATTGGAATGTCAGTGGGATTACATCAAATCTATAGATACCTTTGGGAAGTATTGCCATCATAACAATATTAAGTCTTCTAATTCATGAACATGGGCATCTTTCCATTTATTTAAGTCTTCTTTAATTTTTTTCAACAATGGTTTGTAATTTGCAATGTACAAGTCTTGCAGGTCCTTGATTAAACTTATTCTGAAGTATTTAATCTTTTTTATGTTATTTTCAATTCAGTTGGTTTCTTAATTTCCTTTTTGGACTGTTTATTGCTATAGAAATACAACTGATTTTTGTATGTTGATCTGCATACTGCAACTTTGATGAATTTATTTAGTAACTATAATTGTTTTTCTGTGGATTCTTGAAGATTTTCTATATGTAAAATCAAGTCATCTGTGAATAGAGATCACTTTACTTACTAATTTCCAAACTGGATGCTTTTTACCTATCTTTTTTTGGGAAAAATTGCCTATGCTGAAACTTCTAGTATAACATTGAATAAAACTGACAAAAGCAAGAATGCTTGTCTTGCTCCTCATCTTAGAGGAGAACACTTTTAGTCTTTCATCATTAAGCATAATAGCAGCTTCAGTGTTTTCATAAATGTCCATATCATGTTGAGGAAGTTCCCTTCTATTTCTAGCTTGTTGAATATTTTTATGTACTACTGTTTTTAAATTTAATCCTGCTGTAATCAGAAAACATGCTTTTATTAACTTTTAAGTTTATTGAGATTTGTTTTATGACCACTGTCATGTTCACTCTAAGAGACTGTCCTGGAGTTAGTTGTTGGGTGTAGTATTTCTGTAACTGTCAATTAAAACACACTGATGTTCATGCTCAAATTTTTTGTATCTTGCTAATTTTCTATTTGTTTTACCCTAAAGCCTAACTTACTGATGCTAATAAAATCACTCTAATTTTCTCATGATTAGGGCAAAATGTATCATTTATTTTCTTTTTACTTTTAACTTGCATCTTTATATTTCCAGTTAGTTTATTATAGATAATGTAAAAATTGAATATTGCTTTAAAGAAATACCACTGGACAATCTCTGCCTTTTAATGGGACGTTTACCCATTTACATTTATTATATTTATCAATATGACTGGATTCAAGTCTGTAATCTTGTTACTATTTTTTATTTGCCCCTTCTGTTCTTTGTATCATCTTTTTCTAACTACTTTTGGATTAATTATTTTTTTAGCCTGCCATTAATCTCCACTGCTGGCTTATCAGCTACACCTCTTTGTTCAATTTTTTTAAATGGCTACTAATATTTGTAGTATGTACCAATGATTTACAGTTTGTACCTTTAACTTATCACATTTTATCTTCAAATATTATACCATGTCACATAAGTGTAATAATCTTACAAAGATATAATTTAATTTCGTCTCATCCTTTGTGTTATTGTTTTATAGCTTTGGGAAGTATTGTCATTGTAACAATATTAAGTCTTCCAATTCATGAACATGGGCATCTTTCCATTTATTTAAGTCTTCTTTAATTTTTAATTGAAGTATAACATGTGTTTCTCTTCTACATGTATTATAATTGAAGTATAACATGTGTTTAATTGAAGTATAACATGTGTTTCTCTTCTACATGTATTATAAACATGTCAGGTCAATAATCATTTTAAAAGTTAGAAAAATATATTGCAATATGATATATACATATATCAGATCAACATATTGTAAACCTCAAACTTAGATAATGTTATATGGCAATTATATCACAATTTCAAAAATTGATTTTATTTTATTGACACATTTATCATTTCTAGTGCTCTTTATTGCTTTTTGTACATCTGTGTTTCCATATGGTATTGTTTTCCTGCTGCCTGGACCCTTCTTGTAGTGCAGATGCTGACAGTGCAATTTTTTTCAGCTTTAGTTCACATTCAAATGGAATATTTTTATTTCTCCTTCATTTTTGAAGTATATTCTTAATGGATACAGAATGCTAGATTGGCAGAGCTTTGTGGTTTTTTCATCAGTTTAAATATGTCAGTACATTGTCTTTTCTTCTCAATATATATGTATATCAAATCATCACATGTATACCTTAAGCTTACAGAACTTTATGTCAATAAATCTGGGAAAAAAAGAAAACTAAAGGAAAACAATTCAATATTCCTACTAAAAAAAAAGCATATATTTAAGTTGTACAATGTGATATATTCTCTTTGGCTACTTTTAAGAGTATTTTTATCTCTGATTTTCAGTAATTTGATTATAATGTGCATCAGTGTGGTTTTCTTTGTTTTTCTCCTGCTTGTGGTTTATTGGATTTTTGGACTGGCGTTTATAGTTTTCATCAACATTAGAAAAGTTTTTGCTAAAATTTCATTAGGTATTTCTTCTGCTCCTTTCCCTTTTCCCCATCCTGGAGTTTAATTACATGCATGTTGGGCTGTTTGTTATTGTCCCATGACTCACTAAGGTTTTGTTAATTTTTAAAAATGTCTTTTTTACTCTGTACTTCATTTTGGGTAACTTCTATTTTTATGCCCTCAAATTCCCTGATCTTTTCTTCTGTGGTATCTAATTTGCTGTTAAACTTATCTAGTGAAATTTTTTCCAGAAATTATATTTTTCATCTATGAAAGTTCCATTTTGTTCTTTTTTTATAATTCCATTCTTTTATTATTATTGTCATGATTTTATTTAAATTCTTGTGCCAATTGTAATAGTTGTTTTACTTTGTCTGATAATTTCATTATCTCTGCTATTTTGATCTGTTTTTGTTTTTTTTTTTATTCCTTATTATAAGGTAGCACTTCTCTTTTTTGCAGTTCCAGTAATTTTGTTTGGATCCAGGACATTATGAATGTTAGGGTTCAGTGTTTGGATTTTGTCTTCCAAAGAATGTCAAACTTCATTTTACTAGGAAGTTAACTGATTGGTAGATTAGCATCCTTTCTAGTCTTGCTCTGAAGTTTTCTAAGCTGTGCCTTCAGCCATTTTTACATTAGTGTTGGATTGCCTGGGACCAAGTCATGACCCTCCAGAGTTTTCTATTCATGTGCCATGTGTTCCTCAAGGTTGTCATTCTGACTGGTTGGAACTCAACCATTAATCATTTTACAGTTCTGTGTAAGCTCTGGAAATAGTTAAGCTCACAGCTTCTTGGTAGTACTTTCCTGGCTTGGTGGGGTCTGTATTCAACAAGAGACTCAAGAGGATTTCTGTACCAGTTTCTGTAGTGATTTCTTTGAAGCCCTCCCTCCTGTACTGTATTCTGTCCCAAATATTTCAGCTGTGTCATTCTCCTGAAAGTCCAAAGTCTGTCTTGTCAATTTACAATTTAGAATGACCACTATTATTTGCTTGGGTTTTTCCTTTCTGTCATGATCTACAAAGTACTCATAGGCAGAAGGCCATGATGATTCTGTCTTTTCTCATTTGCCTTTTTTTTTCTAAAGGATCTGTGATACCTATTTCCAATATTTGAAAACATCTGTTTCTTCAATTTCTGCAAAGTTTTCTTGTTCTTTATGGTAGAAGGACATGACCAATACCAGTTATTCCAATATAGATAGAAGTAAATTAAATTTTGAAAATTGATCCTAAAATCAATGAAGCAGGTTCATGGGGATAGTGCATGTTAAGTAAACTTTTACTTACAACATTATTTGAAAACGAGTGCACATGCTTTCAGCAAGACTTAACCACATGGGGTAGAGCAGTTTGGAAGAGATTCAGAATTATAAATAGATCCAGTAGTAGCCGGTGGCCATCGGCAAGGGAACACCCCTGGTTCTGGTACTGGAACAAATTTGTTTTGGAGCCATGCGTATTACATTGTATCCAGTTCCATCTAGAAGTTTTATTATATGGTAATGATAATGAATTAACCTTGCTATATCTAATCATTGTGCTGTTTTAAAAATTCTGGTGGGTGTTTTGTTTTTGTTTTTTTTTGCCCTTTTCCCTCCCTTTTCTGGGGGAAACTTCCCCTTTGGGGAGTACGCCTTTCACAGTCCACATGGTTTTTTCTCACTCCTCTCAGCCAGGGTCTCAATTTTTTAGTGATTGTTAAGAGGTGCACACATGATCCAAGAAGGGCCAATTAGATTTCTTCCCTGGGATTATTATATAAATTTTTGAAGAAAGTTAATCATTTTTACTGGATTGCTAAATTGGTATAATTTAAGTCTGTAGCTGCCTATTGCTACATTCCCTAGGGACTCTTCCTAGTAAGAGAAGTGAGGTTAGTGCCCAGAGCATCAGAGATAAAAAGGTCTAGAGAGGGCTGTTGACCTCATATGAAATTCTAGATCCATCTCTGCCTAAAATCAGAAATTTGAGGACCTCTTTTTATTTTTTGAATTATATTTCGAAGACTTTTGATTAACAAACATATTATTTCACTATATTCTCATTTTAACTTTGCGGAAATTACTATTGTTACCCATGCATTTCAGAAAAGGAAACTAAGATATAGTTTAAATAAATTATCAAGAAATTGCACGTATCTATTAAGGACAGAGTCAGAATTTGAAAACAGTCAGTCCAACCTCAGAGCCTGCACTTTTTCCTACTAAGTAAAACTACCTCTGAATGGTACCTGCATTGTAGATAAAGACAACTCGACAATGGGTAACCTAGGGCTAAAGAATTCAAAAGTCCAGGCAAGCATTATGTTGTTATTCCTTTGGAAATCTGTCCGTAGGTATGATGACACCCCCACTGCCTAGCCTGAGTTTCAAGTGTTATATGCTTTGAGGTGGAAGTGGTTCAAGACAGGCATTTGCCACCTTCTATTATTACCATCTTCTCTTGTCCCAATCATGTAGTAAGCCTCTACTTTAATGCTTGGGGCCAATCACTTTCTCATTAAATTCCTTAAGTTTTACTAATTTAAAAATGCAGAGCTTTGTAGGCCACATTTCTGATCATAATCCAATAAAATAAGAGTAAATAAAAAGATAAAAAGTTGGAAAAGAATAATAATAATAAAATAATAGGTTGTGGGAAGAGGAAATTAATAATGTTTTAAGCTTTTAAATAAAATAATAAGTACATAATCTGATTATTTGAATAGTTCAATGACATAGATAATCTCTTTTTGAGCCTGACTGAAGAATAAAAGAGGAAAAACGTACAACCCAAATAAGGTTGATGACATAATTATTCGACAACACTAAGTTTCACTCTGTTGGAGAAAATCTGAAAACTTAGGAAAATTGGGTGAATTCCTAGCAGAATACAAGGGATCAAAACACACCACAGTGATGGAAAATTTGAGTGGACCATGCACTGTCAAGAGAGTGGAAAGCTAATTAGGGATCTACCTTAGAAAAATCACCAGGATCACATGGTTCCTCAGCTAGATTTCAACTAATCTTTGAATAACAGATAATTCTAATATTTTATAAATTGTTCCAGAGCTCAGAAAAAATATGGAAAGTTCCCCAACTCCTTTCATGGAACCAGCATAATTTAATACTGTAACATCTAATAGAAATTGTTATAGCGGCAGTGGCTACAGTAACAAAAACCACAACTCAAAACCATAGCTCAATCTCACTTGTGAATACAGATGTAAATTTTTAAAAGACATTAGCAAATAAAAGTTCAGCAGTTCACTAAAAGAATAATACATCTTGACAAAGCATGATTTATCTTAGAAATCAAAGGATGGTTTATTATAAGGAAATTTATCAAGATAATTCATTACATTGGCTAAAGAAAGTATAAGCTTTATGTAATTATGTCAGTAGATGTTAAAAACATACTTAGAAGTCATTACCAATAACCACATTAAGTAAAATAGGAATGGAAAGAAACTAACATTTCATGCAGATTATTTTAGTGGATTTGGGATTTTCTTCTCAACATCCATTTCCTCCTGCCTCTGCTGTGTTGGCTGTCACTGGCTCAGGATACCTTCCCAGGTTAATTTAAGCCAATCGTCGTAATCCTATCTTTCTTACTAGTGATTGGTTCAGGAGCCTAAGCCTAAGCTAACTGAATCATGGCATTCTTCTAGACACTTCAAAAAAATGTTTTAAAGCTCAATTTTAAAGAGAGAGTTAAGAATAAGATGATCTTTCTCTTTCTTTGATACTGCCATGCACCATTTACTGCTGCCTGGCCTAGCACATATACAGGTTTTACCTAGGGTATTATTTAGGTACCTAGATATAAATTTGATAGGAAGTACAAATCTAAAGACCAAAAAACAGATTAATTGTATAATGTTAACATTAAAGTTTTCTATTTATTGAAGGAGACCATGGGGAAAGCTTACAAGTGACAGAACAGGAGAAGATACTCCTAATTTCTAAAACTGATGAGGGATAATTTCTTGAATAGCAAGAAACTCCTGAGAATAAACAAGATGACAGCCACCCCAAGAGGAAAATAGACATAACATGAACAGTTTACAAAATAGGAAGTTTCAAAGCTAATAAATATACAAAGAAGTGCTCAAAATTATTTTTAATCAGAGAAATGCAAATTAAAACAACAATTAAGTATCACAGTACTTCTTAGAATGATACAAATTAGAAAGCTAAAAAATGCCAAGTGGGATGTGATTTTGAATAACTTTCATGCCCAGCTGGTGGAAGCTTTTGTTGAAACCCAACTGGCCTATTCATTTGGAAGAAATTAAAGTTGGACCCTGTCTTAAGTTGCATTCCCCTCCAAGCAGATTCAGAGCCAAGATTCCAATGGAAGTAGTGGGTTGATTGGAGGAGGAATAGAATGCTGATAGGAGGGTAGGGAAGTGAGGCAAACAAAGGGCAGCCAAAAACAAGTGCATTATTAAGGCAGCTGCAACACTGGACAACCAGGAACTCAGTCAATCAGGAAACCTTGGGGAAATACGTAAAGCAGGTAACTCAGACTTATCCCAACTGAGGGTCAAGGACCCGGCCAGTTTCGTGAGCTTGTATCCAATGCAGTGGCACAGAGCTGGCATACGAAAGGACACTGCAATTGAGGTTTATTATTCTATGTAGCCTCTTGAAATTAATTTTTTTTCCCTTTTGAACTTCTTAATTCTAATAAGACATAGAGCAAGCCCAGGGCTTGCAATCTTAGTTCATGTCAGATCCTGCCTCCGGTGCCTCCCCACCTACCCAGGATTTGCCGCGAAACAACTGCCACACCAGTCTATGGCTGTAACCTGCTCTGGTTGTATAGGTGGGGGGTGGGGGAACACATTCCATTACTCTCATCCCTGGTGAGGGCTGGGTGTGGGTGCTTGGGAGTGTGATGGTTGAGTTGCGATACATTCTCTACCTTGAGCTGACAGTGCCCTAGTGCATTTAGTGGGCAATTTGGTGAGGGCCTTTCACCCATCCTTGATCCTTGATCAAGAGTGCCTCCTAATATGGTGGCTGCAATCCCTTAAGGAGTGGCTGGTCCTTGGGTTGGGCCAGCAGATACATGGAAATCTGACTTCCACATCCTCTGAATGGGCCTTGAATTTTCATTTTGCACTGGACTCTGCAGATTATGTGGCCAAGGGAACTGGGCATTTCTGAGGCAATTCTGGAGAGTTCGTGGTGGAGGTGGGCTGCTAGGTAGAGGGGGTGATGGTGTTTGAGTATGCCCTCTGCCCTCCCATAGCCCCGTTCACATGTTGAAACCTAACCACCAAGGTGATAAGAGTAGGGCCCTCGGTAGATGATTAGGTCATTTCGGCCAGTCTCATGAATAGGATTACTTAATTAATTAGTGCCCTTATAAAAGAGGTCCACTAGAGCCCTCTTATCCCTTTCACCATGTTGAGAACACAGTAGGAAGTCAGCAGTCTGTACCCTGGAAGAGAACTCTCACCAGACCCTGACCATGCTGGCACCCTGATCTTGAACTTCCAACCTCCAGATCTATGAGAAACAAATGTCTGGTATTTTGTTATAGCAGCCTGAACCGACTAAGGCCAGGAATAAGCAAGTAAACAAACCAAGAGTCACAACTGCTAACTTGTGATGACTTTTATGAATAAGAAGGCCATACTCAAACTTGTGTGTGCACCAGAATCACCGGGGGGCTTGTTCAAGCATGGATTGCTGGGCGCCACCCCGAGAGTTTCTGATTTTGTGGGCCTGGGGTGAGACCTGAGAATCTGCCTTTTAATAAAAATTCCTAGATGCTGCTTAGGCTCCTGATTGGGGCTGTGTTTTGAGAAACACTGACCTAGAGGCTGGAGAGGGATGCGACCTGAGGTTAAGGGTCAAGTGGCTGTAGTTGTGAGGAGGGTGGGCTGCAGAGACTGAACCAAGCAAGGTCTGGTGATGTGGTTTACACTTTTGAATTCTCCTCACTTTATCAACCCATCTACCTGCCAGCTCCCTCCAAAGCAAGACAGCCTCACCTATTTTAAAAGAGATTTAAACATCATTAGCTATAATGAGATTTTATACTAATAAAACTTTATTGCTACCCATAAAATATATACTCTGCTAGTATGTCACAAAGCAGTCTGTCCTAGATGAAAAGAACCCAACTTTTCCTGACAGAGTAAATGGATGTGGTACATTTTGTAAAGTACTATCATTCATTTTTATGTTGTTGACATTCTCATTTTCTGAATTAACAGCACATCATTAGTGTGGTTTCTGGTAGTTTTCATAACGCAGCAAGAATATAACCACTGGATTAATTGATCCAGATTAATCTTCTCAGCATGCCTGGTAAGTAAGTAGCTATATCAGGTCTATTGATAGGACGCAACTGACTTGAAAGGAGACAGGCTGTGTGACTAGTATAGGCTAGTAGTTAGGGACTCTGTATTACTTCTAAAGCCAGGTTTGTTGTTTTAGATTTTCCTTTTTTGATTATCCTACTTTAACCTACTTTGTGTTCAAGGATGCAAAAATGACCTGCTGTGTGTATCCCCCACCAGCCTGCTACAGTTTGTGTTGGACATTATCTTAGGTTATAATAAATAATGGAGGTCTGGTGTCTTTGTCCTGCAGAGGTAGTGATTAGTGGCCAGAGGTACCAATGGGGAAGCAGGCTCATTCCCCAGCACCAGCTAGTCCCCATTCCTGGGCCTGAGGTCCGGGAGCTCTGTCTCAAGTAGCCAAGGTGACTCTCAACTTTGGTTTCTTCTCCATACTTTTCCATTAGCATTGCCAGTGGGGCGAATTTGGAGGTGTTCTTAAGAGCTTCTAGGCAGCCCATGTGTTACCAGGATAAATAGCCTCAATAACTTATTCCAGTTCAGCCTCCATGACTGATTGATCTGGATGATAGTTATGTTCCTTCCTGCATTTTTTCTTCTAATAAGTCTCTCGAATCATGTAACCTTTTTTTATACCACAGACCCTTCAGTCTATAGACTCCTCACAATAATGCTATAAAATACCTACAGTTACAAGGGAAACAAATTACACTGAAATATAGTTAGCAAAATTTAAAAATTGCAGTTTTTGTTCTTTACCACCACATTAAGTAAGATGTAGCAGAAAATCTAACTATTCTAGTTTTGAGGTAGCCATAAATATAAACAATGTTTCTGGATATCTGAAATAACTATAATACACTATGAAAATATATTGTTGACAAAGTCATTTTGCTGTTATGGTTGCCTATATTCATAATGGAAGTACATGCTAATTAGTCAATCAGATATTTATGTAAATTAAAGGTATAATTTTCTCTCCATCTAAGTTCACGTACCTCTGGATTCTTGAGGTAAGGATCTCTGGCCAAAGTATGTTTTCAGAGTTCTTTTCTTTCTTCCCGTGGGTACATGGCCAAACATCAGACAGACTGCAGAAGTCCTAGCATTGCCTCAGTTCCAAATTTGCTCGTTAGCCATTAGATAGAAGGAAGTGTTTGTACGAGGACCTGAGGCATTAAAACAGATACACTGTGAGTAATTGAACGTAACTGAACTATCAGGTGTGTAATGGGAAATGTTTGGTGCTAATAGAAATTTTCTCCCTCCTCCTCCTCCTATCGCCCTCCCCACTTCTTCTTCTAATGAAAATGCCTAAAATATGGGGAACCATGTTTTCTAATGATTTAGACACAGCCTTCCTTCCACTGCACCTCGTAAGATGCACAGCCCATGAAGGGCTTTCAGTTAGTTAGCTTACTGATGGGCCGTGGAGAGCTGTGAAGAGAAGCCCAGGCCCTGAAATCAATGTGGTAAAGGGGTAGGTTAGTAGCTTATTCTTGTTGATTTAGAGTAGCAGCTTTCAATTTTTTTTTTCACTAAGACCCCAGAGTAATAAATACATTTCGCATCATTACTCAATATATACACAGATTTATATACTCACAGATTATATACCTACATGCTTACTTATAACTGAAACAATGTAACAAGATAACAAATTACACTGAAATATAGTTAGCAAAATTTAAAAATTGCAGTTTTTGTTCTTTACCACCACATTAAGTAAGATGTAGCAGAAAATCTAACTATTCTAGTTTTGAGGTAGCAATAAATATAAACAATGTTTCTGGATATCTGAAATAACTATAATACACTATGATAATACAGTATGATTCATTCCAGTATTTTCTATTCCATTCCACCCTATTCTCTTCTGTCCTATTCTTTCCTGTTCTAATCTTATTTAATTAAAATATGCTAAATTGATTTCACTTATATCACAATCACTTATGTCACTTGATTTCACAATCAACCCACTAATAGGTTAGCATCTTCAGTTTGAAAAGCACGAACTCTGAGGACCTGAAATTAAATGTACTAAATTGCAAAAAGACTGTATCCTCTTTTCACAAAATGAAGATTATTGGTCCTATGTGGGAAAAGGGAACTGGTTGGGAAATGCATTATTTCTCCTTTCCCCCTGAACTCAGGCTCACTTCCTTATAGGCTGCTTCTGTCTTAATTAAGCATTTAGAAGGTGACTATGACTTCTTTTACAAAGGGCCTATGCTATTTCTAAAACTGCATTTTGATAAATAACTAGGTCTTCAAGCCTCTTGCTAGCAAGTGACTCTTCAGATGTTTGTATTTTTTTTTTTTTTTGGCTGCACTGTGGACTCCTTTTTCCTCTTGCTGTTGAATGCCAGTCTGCCCATCTCCCAGCTTCCAGAATGGAGGAGCCACTTGTCCAAGGATGCAGTGACTTATCCTTCCTGGATTGCATTAGTACTCTTTTTCAGTCACTTCCCTAGACAATCAAGTCACATTGTCCTCATGGAAGCAATCACCCCACTGGTGCTGCATGACTGTGTCACACGAGAACTGCATGGGGCAGGCAGCTGCTACCATTTGGATTGTGCCTGAAAAGGTTCTCTGTCTTGGGGATGAATGGATGTTAGAGGCTCTCAAACGAAGGAGCAATGACCATGTCAAGGCATCTTTCATTCATGTTAGCAAGTTAACTGCCACTGGGGTGTCACTAGCTGGGGATTGAGGCTCTCTGCCCCTACAAGTTGTGGAGAAAAGAGTTTCCAGTTTCTTACGCATAGAATATTTAACATTGTCGTTAACCTTATGAGGTCTTCCAAAAATGTACCAGTTTCTGACATACAAAACTAATATTAGTACCATTCCACAAAGCACAAAACAGGAAAGAAACCTGAGAAGGCACAATGTTTTTTATAAGTAATTTGTGCCCTTTTCTTTTCCTTTTATTTCTATTGTGAGATTCATTTGGGCTCTTGAGATTCATTCAGATTCTTTCTCACCTCAATGACAAGAGAACAGCCATAATATTCAACATAATCAGTTTATCTGGAAAGTCATCACCCATGTAATTTGATTTTAATTAGAAATTGTTCTCTGTATTCTTCTTTCCCTATTTAGCTTAACAGTCACTGAAACATATTTTAAAACACAATTGTCTCTTTAAATGGAGAAAACTATTTTTTTAATGATACTTTTGTATTTTAGGGGATTCATTAATAGGGCTTCAAGTCTCTTATTTCTAGGTCATTGGACTGAATCTAGCAGAAATCTGTACTGAACGTACATTGCACTCATCAATGGTTGATCAGTAATTTGCTTCCCAGCCCAGTGTAGCCAGCTAGTTATGGGAGACATGTAACCACAGTGTGATAGCCTTAAGCCTACAGAATTATTAGTGGTGGGGATCCACTAGAAAGCTAAGGAGCAGTTGCTCTAATTATTATTGTCAATTTCCTGTCTATTTAGAGAGTCTTAAAGCCAGGCTCTGATCTCTGTTAGCTATAAAGTCATGAGGGTACCTGTGGAGATTGTATTCTGGAGACAGACATTGTGAATCAAGACAAATGTTTTCATAGTAAGTGTGGCAGCTAGGAAGGAAAATAGCAGCAGGGCAAAGATCCTCTGTTTCACTGTGAGAGAAGGAAAGCTTTGATTAGAGGATCCTTGAGGTCTCCTCAGACTTCATCTCTGGAGTCTGTACTCTGTTGAAATTCCTAGGTCCTCTCCACATAGATCTATAGGAGTGTATAGATGCTCTGAGAGGTACAAGTTGCTTCTGGGATGGTTGTTAACAGCATGTCACAATTATTGATAACCTCCTTGAAGAATTTGGAGAAAGAAGCTGAGGAAAGTTGAAATTCTAACTTTCATTGGTGTCATCGGTGGGATTCTCGGGTCCTTAGCTAGTGTTGCAGGTTGGTTCTCCAGCAGCAGATGCTGAGATGGAATTCATTTTGCAGGGTGTTTATTAAAGATTAACACCCATGGGAGGAAGGGGGCCAAGGGAAAACAGGATTACAGATGGAAAAGTTGAACTGTGATCCAGGCATGACTAAGCTATGGACAAGACCAAGGGAAGCTTTGGAGCACATTCCACCCAATCACAGTATCTCCTGTTCGGCTGAAGCTGCTGTACCTTTATTCAGTCAGTTGCAGGATGTTGACTGCCTTTTCAGGGAGTGTCCTGTCTAAGGTGACTCTGCAGCTGAGAAAAACCCTGAAGGAGCTGACAGCTAGTACAACGTATTACCCCTTAAAGGGGATCTGGCTGACATATCTCTAAATCTTCTACAATTAGTGAGTGACGAAACTAAAATTGAACTTTAGTCCTACTGATTCTAAAGCTGCTGATATTCCTTCCTGTTTTCATTCAGTTAATAAATATTTACTGAAGACTTTCTTAGTACCACTGTTTTATATGTTGAGGATTCAGCATTGAAGGGAAAAGAAAATAAACGGTAAAAAAATCCTTGCACTTAGGGAATTATATTTTAGTATCGGGGGATAAACTGTAAGAAAGGAAAAAACTACATAGTATTTTAGATGATGATAAGTCCTCTGGTGAAAAAAAATACATGAAAGGTGGTGAGGATTACATGCGTGTATAGGAGGGAAGGAGAGGGTGGAAGGTATTGCTATTAAAAAGAAATAGTTAGAGAAGGTCTCATAAAGAAGATATTTAAACAATGACCCAAAGAGGTGAGGGTCCATGCCTTGTGGAGGTGTGAGAAATCAATCCAAGCAGAGGTAACAGCCAGTGCAAAGGTCCGAGGTGGGAGCATGGCCAGTGTATTCTTGTCATAGCATTCCCCTGCCTATTTTTGCTCATAGTATAACATCTAGCATGAGCTTTGCACAAAATGCAGTGTTTTCAAACTTCCTTTATTTGTGTACAACTGTGATAAATTTGGTAATATTCATGTACCATCTGTATTATTTAATTATTTTTTATATAATTAAATTCCCTTTTCACATTTAAGTACATTTATTTTAGAAGACTTTTGTGGAAATAAATGGAGACCACCCAAATGAGAACAAGCACAGACTACTTATTTGGAGTTTACTATAGTAAAGGCCACCAGCGCTTGTGTTAGGCAGAGACTCAAAGGCAGGTACAGGAGTGAGAAGGTGGGAAAAGGAGGCTCCAGGTGGGCCTTGATGGGAGGCTGTCGGCATGGCGAAGCTGTAGATGCGCTAACTAAAGCAGAGCATCCTATGTGATTGGCTGGGGGTATATATTTAGCTTTTATTGTTTGGTCCTAAGTTTACATGAAGCAAAAATTAGAGAAACTTGTTATTAATCAAGTCCTGACCATGTGGGACTCATTGTTTACAGGGGTTATTGTTTGGCTTCCTGGGCTGGTTGATGGAGATAATGGGCTGCATCTGGGGCTGGTTGCTACAGATTATGGGTCAGAGTTTTATTTTTATATATGATCTGGCCATATACATTCAGTCTTTTTTATTCCCCCAAAGTGCCAAACTGGAATCATTAGTATGTGTACATATGTATTCTAGCATCATAGTATCTTACTTTTTATTTTCAACAAAATTACACATAAGTAACTGCAGAAACATATACACATAACTATTAAATTAAAATATTTTTGATGTGGTACTTGAAATAATTTTATTCACCATCAGGGGTTCATCAAGAGGGATGTATGATACTTTAGGAAAAACTGAATTGGAGGTATTTCAGCATATATTTTATTTTAAACTATCAGCCTGTGGGATAACCAATATTTCCTATATTTTGAGTGTCTTTGTATTGATTTTTAAAATGTTTCTGCTTTAATACTTCCTCATCTCCTGGGAAGATTAACATACCACATCACTAATCTATTCCTTGGTTTGAATTGGTCTAAGAGTCATTCTAATTAATTGATGTTAGTTTCCCTGAGATCCTGAGGGTTTGATGCAGTAGAGAAATAGAATGGGTTGTTAATGGTTTGGCAGTGCCAGGGAGATTGCCTCAGGGCACCGCTGCTAGGTGTAAGAGAGAAAAGGGCCACAAATGCAGACTTTTCACAGGCTGAGGAAACAGATCCACATTCCTGGGCCATATTCCTTAGCCTTGGAAAAAGAATAGCCACTTTTTCCAGCTCTATTTTGCCTAATCTTCACAAGCACATCCTTTATGATGTACATCTAATGTGTTTATTCATTTAGTTTAATGCCATTTTGCATTTATCTTCCCCAGTTGACTGTGAAATCCTTGAGGGTACCTAGAATTAGTCTTCTGCGTGCTTGAGATCCCACTTATTAGTCCTGAGTTTGCCAAATAGCAGGTGCTATAAATGCCAGTTAAATAAATTAGCAAACAAATCTTTAAGGGCCTTAGCATATTGTGACTGTCTTCTAGACCTGAAGTAATGGCCAGCAAGGGCTTTCTCATTCTTTCCACAGAATTTCCCTAGCAAATGGGTTCCTATCAAATGCTTGATGATCAGGTGAGAAGAGAGCAGGACCCTGTCTGACTCCGTGGCACCCAAGCTCATGATTTAACAGTTTGCTTTGTAGACATTTGGCCAAATAAAACACATTGTGTTCTCTGACTGATGAATAACCCCAGGCTTCAGCTGTGGAGCTTTCCTTTTATAAGGATAAGAAATGAGCTGTTTGATAGAGAATTTTGGGGAAGACTGCCAGTACCACTGTAGGATAGTTTGACACTTCCTCTATCTCATTTTGGCATTCTGGAACAAAAAACACTCCCATACTTTTTTTCTTTTCTCTAATTATTCATATTTCTGGTGGTTGAGGGTTGTCATACTAACTGTATGTTTTGAGTAATCTATATATATGCATTTCCCTAAGAATGTGAAATGTATCCAATTTAATGAATAATTTTCAGTGATTTATGTATTCCCATGTGAGTTGTTATTTTGTAATTTTCTCGAAATGTGAAAATTTACATTTTCACACACTTTAAAGATATAACAAAAAGTCCATCAAAATGACAGCCTGAATTAGTCCAGAAGGAGAGAGTTGTATCATCCTTGCTTACCTCAGCCTATCAAGGCCCAGATTTAGGAATTTTCTTCTTTTTCAAGAATTAAATGTAGACAAGCATAGCCAAACATTACAGCTTGTTGGTTAGTAGTGGATTTCACAGCCTGAAGGACACCAAAAGCAGCACCATGGCTTAGGGAAAACCTGGTTTCCCTTTTAGGTATTTGATTATGGTACCTGTTATAGTGTCTGCAATTTATTCCCAAATACTTCAATATGGCAGTGTGGTTTTGGTTTATGTTGCCTTAGGCTGTGTTTAGGGGAAGGTGGTGAGTTAGCGTTTCATTGGAATGGCCTCTCCGCATAGGTGGCTACTGCAAATGCTGCAACATCTGGTCCACCCTAGATGTTTTGCTAATCAGCATTATGAATGTTAGAAAATCAGTTTTCATAGATGAAATTCATATTTGGTTAATCAGCATAATGAGTTTAACAATTAGTCCCTGATAAGTGAAATTAGTGGTATTTATTTAGGATTACATGACTTAGCTAAAATATTTTAGATACAATTGTCAGTATTTCGTGAAGCAAACTACCAATCACTGTAGCTTTCAGCATATGGACCCTGAGGCTGACCCACAGCCAGTCCTGCACTTACGTCCTTCAGCTGATTGAATCAGACCCACTCAGACTGTCTGATAATATCCTTTGTTTTAAGTCAACTAATCACTTTAATCACATTTACAAAATAATTTCATAGAAACACTTAGACTATAGTTTTATCAAAAAACTGGGGACTGTAGCCTAGCCAAGTTGATACACAAAAAAGCCATCCTGTCCCTTCTTGGTTTTGCAGGAAGGCAACACAAGCCTGGTGCCAATCATTCCTGTTCAGCCCCTCCTTGGATGGTGTAATTACGAAGGGACATTCAACTGTGCTGAGTCTCAAAGTAACGCCTTTGGTCTCGCATCCTTGCTTAGAGTCCCATGGAGTCCCATGAGTCTAAGCTTCAAGTCTTTCCCTGTGAGCTCTGGAACCATGGGCAAACACTTAATCCACTTGAATCCTTGATTTCCTCATCTATGGCACAGTGGCACTGATAATAATTCCCTTCAAAAATTGTATGCAGATTAGAAATGATATTGGGAAAGTGATTGGAACATGGCAGACTCTTAATACATGATTATAGTCATCATTTAACCAACAACTATACCATCTGCTATATTAAATGGTTTAATCAGTACAAAAAAATAAAAAATCCAAACAACCAGAACACTGAGAGAAAGGAATTCCTGGTCTAATACCATCAACATAAATATTATCCATGTAAAGATGTCAAAGTTATAATATTGATAAAGACCAAAAGGCATTTATTATCCAATTTGTGGTAATAAATCCCTCATGACATTGAATATCCTTTCTACCTTCTTTTGAGTTGTATTTATGACATTTTCTACTCCTTGTTATTGATCTAAAAAATGTCAGTCTTAAAAAATGTCTGAGCTTGGATTTCACCACACCAAGCTGCTTTTACCACACTATTATAAGCTTGTTGTTTTTTATTTGCTTAATGCAATCAGACTGCTGCTAATGTTATCTATATTTTATCTTAATATTATTAAACATTACAACTGAGAGCTAATAAAATAAGCCAGGCCTTCACAGATGGCAAAATATAATTCCTCTTCCCCTAGACCAGGGGGTATAAGCATTTTTAACTTCTGATTTTCTTTAAATCTAATATATTTTGTGCTTCAGGTCCTAAGAAATATGTACTTGAGTTCTTTTATTAGTGGCATTAAGACAAATCAACTGACAATATTACACTCTCTGCAACAAGCATGACTCTATATCTCAAAATATTTTCCCTTGTAAAGAAAAACACAGTAGATTTTATGACTTCAGAAGCATTGCCGTACTGTTACTGGATTTGGGGATGTGTCTTCTAGGCAGGGACAGCTTGAGTAAAGTTGTATGTAAATATTTGTCGTGTTGCCTCTTGCCTTTCCTGATTTCTACTTCCTCATCACTGTTATTATCATATAGTCCTTGGGTTAGTTTTGTCAGGCAGTGTTCAGGACTCACAACTTTCTTGCCCACCCCTGTCTCAAAAAGCAAAATATACTCAGTGCATGACTATTCTCATCGATTCCCCTTGCCCACCAAATTGAGAATCATCTCTCCTTCTCTCCTTTACTGCTTCTTATTTTGGATGAATATTGATTTCTCTATGTTCACAGCACCAGAATACTAAGTCCTGGGGACATAGAGATGAAAAGGCATGGTCCCTGCCTTTAGAAAGCTCCCAGAACAACAGTGGGTTGTGTGTGTGTGAAAACACAGTGTAGCAACTTCTATAGTGGACATCTGTGTAAGGTGCAGAAACTGAGTTCTCAGGAACTTGGTGGATTCTGAAGAGGTATTATTTGAGCTAATTCTTGAAAGAGGGTGTCTAAGCGATTTTGGGTGGCTATAACAAAGTACATGGACTGGGTGGCTTACAAACAACAGACATTTATTTCTTACAGTTGTGGAGACTGGAAGTCAGAGATCCAGGTACCAGCATGGTTGAGTTCTGGTGAGGGCCCTCTTCCAGGTGGCAGGCTGCTGATTTATTCATGATGGAGAGCAGAGAGGAAGCAAGTGCCCCTGTGACTCTTACAAGGGCACTTATCCCGTTCATGCGGGCTCCACTCTCCTGACTCCTATAAGCCTAATTACCTCCCAAAGGCCCCACCTCCTCATACCATCATGTTGGTGAGGCAGGTAGAGTTTCAACATAGGGATTTTGGGGGGGACAAATATTCAGTTCATAACTAGAGGGATAAGAGTTTGCCAGGAAATTAAGGAGAGGGGGCAGTGTGTGTGAGGGGGTGGGGTGGAGTGGAGGGTGTTGGGGAACACTAGGACCTTCCTAGTGGAGGAAATAGCATGCACTAAAGCTCAAAGCCTTGAAACACAAGTTCAGAGGTCTGTATTGGGAAAGCTTCCATGAATTCAAACCCATCTTAATTCAGCAAAGGGAGAAGGGTTCGTTATATGGTGTGAGATAGAGGAATAGGAGATTTTACCTCATCCTTTTTATGGGGGGTTACTGAACAATTTTAAAGCAACATGGGGAAATTAATCATATTTTCTGTGGAAGCTCAGAGGTGGTCAAGAACAGAGGTAAAAAGTCCATTTTAGAAATTTAGCAATAATTCAAGTTCAGGACAAAGAAGAGAAGTTGGCTTAACAAATTTATTCCTCCCTTAGGAAATGCTTATTAAGTACAGTGTGCCAGGCATGGGGCTACAGAAGTGAATGTGAATTATCCCTTCACACACATTGCCTAATGGCCAGTGGGAAATTGAACCACATAAGCAGACTCTTTTCACATTGTATTTCACATTTCCTCCTTTGGGGATGCAGTGTGTCATATGAAAGGATCTTTGGACCTTTGGCAAGTTACTTGCCTTCATAAGTCATAAGGTGGGCTTCTGTGAAGATGAGAGGAGAAAAGTATGCAAAGGATTTTTAGAACAGTGCTGGTACATGCTAGTATCATCTCTCAGCTCCCAGTTTAGAGCTGAAAAGAGAGAGAGACAGCAGGGCAGGAGCTCGGCAGGGATGTGATGTGGGACCATCACACAGTATGTGTAGGATTTACATCTTGCTGGGGAGGCCAACAACAAAACAGCATTGCATTAAGATTCTGTCTTCTCCTCCTTATTTCTTTCTGGATCCTGAAGTTGTAGAAGACTGGAAGGAAGGGTCAGGTATGTCCAACACAGAAGTTGCTATAATTTGTCTACTGAGACATGGCTAGTCCCCTATTCTTTATTTCTTCACTCCCAAAGTTGACGGCCTTTGATTTCAGCTGTATCCAGTCCTCCCATCTGCATATAGTGGTGCCCAACAGAGGAGCCCATGGTCTATACTTCAATCCAGGTCAGAGCACAAGTCTATGGAGACAGGAGTGTGCTATTAAAATATAAATTGGACAAAAGAAAGCAGAAAAGACCAATGGTCAGATAAAAGAAAAAGTCCATTTAGGGAAAAGGGATTTGGACTGGCCATTCTTTCTCAGCATTTTACATATTAAAGGCTCAGTAATTGATGACTGTCAAAATTCATGATTCATGATTCTGAGTCAATAGAATGGTTTTAGGATTAGCAGACTGAGAAGCAATGAACACAAAATGGTCTGTAGATGAATAGTGCCCTTCCAACAAACATCTCTGGTCTGGGGAGAATCCATAATTGTCCTTCAAACATGTGTCTCACATTAAAGAAAGAAATTCTGTATAAAACAATACCAGGCCTCCCACCTAAGATCTGAAAGACAGCTCTTTTTGGAGACTGTGGTCCAGGAAGTCAAGAATGTCTCTTTCAGAGTTGCCATGGCAACATCTCCCTCTTATGGCACGAAGGAAAATAGAGGTCACGTTGGTGAGCTGCTTGAATGTTGCGCTGGTCATGTCTTTTATTTCCGTGGGGGAAAAGAGAAAAAGGCAATAGGCAGGAAGAAAAAATAAGAATAGAAAATAAAATAAAAGAGATAAAGGAATTCCTGTGAGTGATATCCCAAATAGATTTTGTTATCAAAAGATTTATATTAATTCAGTTGGATTTGAAGTCTAATAAGAGAATCCAAAATGAAATCTCCTACACTTGAAGTTGTAATGAGCGTTCAAGTACACGATGATGTAACGACCACTTGTACTGTGAAGAGGGACTCTAAGCCAGATTGCAAGGAAGAGCAGAGGCTACAAACTCCATCACTTAAGATTTAGACCAAGTGAAAGAATAGCTTTTCTTTAAATTAATACAGCTTCTTTTGGCGGTTTCTACTCACTTTTTAAACCCACACTTTAGAATTACATAACACCTCTATTAAATGAGAGAATGGGTGATACTAGTCAGGTCCAGCCAGGAAGTAGAACCACAGAGGTAGTTTAATAGAATTCAATACAGGGAACTAGTTTCAAGAGTACCAGAAAGCTAAAGCATAAAGGGGACATTGTGTTCTGTATATTTTACCATATTTATGCACACATACACACTCACAAACACACAGCATAAAGAGGCCAAAATGTTAGCCCAGAGATCAGCAAAAACAGGAGCTGCATTTTGCTCACCTTACTGCTGCAGGGACCTAGATAGAAGGTAGTGGTGCAAGAGTTCAGGAACTGAGCAGCCCGGTGGGGCAGTAACTATGGAAAGGGCAGACTGTCAGGAGCTGGGACCTCAGAAGAGAGGAGATGCTGCCACAAATACCATCTAAACCAGAGGGAGTTATGGAAGGAGAGAGAGAGTGTGAGTGAGCCTGTTTTCTCCTCTCCTTCTACCCTCCCATCTTTAGGTTTTCAATGTCCTACCAGTGCCTACCATTGGCCAAACTTAACAAGCTGTCAGGGGAGTGATGGCAGTTGTGTGGATCTGTCTTCTATGATGTAAGCAGAGGAAGAGTGCCAAATGTACAGAGGGTACGTACCTCAATGTAATAAAGGCCATATATGACAAACCCACTGTCAACATCAAACTTAACAGTGGAAAGCTGAAAGCGTTTCCTCTAGGATCAGGAACAAGACAAGGATGCCCATCTCACCACTTTTACTCAACAAAATGCTGGAGGTCCTATCCATGGCAATCAGACAATGCAAAGAGATAAAAGGTATCCAAATTGGTAAGGAAGAAGTTAAACTCTCACTACTTGCAGATGACAGGATATTATACATAGAAAACCCTAAAGAATCCATGAAAAAGCTACTAGAACTAATAACTGGATTCAGCAAAGTTGTAGGATATAAAATTAATACACAGGAATCTGTTGCATTCCTATATTCTGATAATAATCTATCAGAAAGAGAAATCAGAAAAATAATTCCATTTACAATTGCATCAAAAAGAATAAAATACCTAGGAATAAACCTAACCAAGGAAGTGAAAGACCTATACTCTGAAAACTATAAGACACTCATAAGAGAAATTAAAGAAGACACCAAATAATGGAACTCTATCTCATGCTATAGGAACAATTAATATTGTCAAAATGGCCATCCTACCCAGAGCATTTACAGATTCAATGCAAGCCCTAAAACTAGAACAAATAGTTCTAAAATTCATATGGAACCATGAAAGACCCTGAATAGCTAAAGCAATTTTGAGAAAGAAGAACAAAGCTGGGAGGATTATGCTCCCTGACTTGAAAGTGCCACAGTAGTCAAGACAATTTGGTATGGCACAAGAACAGACCCATAGATCAATGGAACAGAATAGAGAGCACAGATATAAACCCATGCAAATATGGCTAATTAATATATGATACAGGAGTCATGAACATGCAATGGGGAAAAGACAGCCTCTTCAACAGCTGGTGTTGGCAAAACTGGACAGCTACATGGAAGAGAATGAAACTGGATTATTGTCTAACTCCATACACAAAAGTAAACTCAAAATGGATCAAAGACTTAAATCTAAGTCATAAAACAATAAAACTCTTAGAAGAAAACATAGGCAACAATCTCTTGAATATAAGCATGAGCAATTTTTTCCTGGACACATCTCCTAGGAAGGGAAACAAAAAAAATGAACAGGTGAGATTACATCAAACTAAAAAGTTTCTGTACAGCAGAGGATACCATCAGCAGAACAAAAAGGTATCCTACAGTATGGGAGAATATATTCATAAATGACTCATCTGATAAGGGGTTACCATCCAAAATATATAAAGAGCTCACATGCCTCAACACCCGAAAAACAAACAACATGATCAAAAAATGGGCAGAGGACCTGAACAGACTTTTCTCCAAAGGAGAAATAAAATGGCTGCCAGGCACATGAAAAGATGCTCCACATCTCTAATCATCAGGGAAATGCAAACTAAAACCACAATGAGGAATCACCTGACATCAGTTAGGATGGCCAACATCCAACAGACAAGAAACAACAAATTCTGGCAAGGATGCAGGGAAATAAGAACCCTCCTACACTGGTGGTGGGAATATAAATTGTTGCAACTGCTGTGGAGAGCAGTATGGAGGTTCCTTAAAAAACTAAAAAAAGAAATACCCTTTGACCCAGTAATTCCATTCCTAAGAATTTACCTGAAGAAAACAAAATCCCTGATTCAAAAAGATATATGCAGCCCTATGTTTATCTCCACACTGTTTGCAGTAGCCAAGATATGGAAGCAACCTAAGTGTCCATCAGTAGATGAATGGATAAAGAAGATGTGGTACGTATATGCAATGGAATATTATTCAGCCAAAGAAAGAAAAGAAATCCTGCTATTTACAACAACATAGACAGATCTAGAGGGTATTATGCTCCGTGAAATAAGCCAGATGTGGAAAGGATTTCACTTATTTGTGGAGTATAAAAACAAAGCAAAACAGAAGGAACAAAACAGCATTAGACCCATAGACACTGAGAAGTGACTAGTAGTTACCAAGGGGGAGGGGAGTGGGTAGGGCAGGGGAGGGGGGTTGTTGAATCACTGTGATGTACACATGATTTTTTTAAAAAGTGCTAAATGGATTATCAAGTGTGGAAACATGAGAGAAGACTAGCATTATGGACCAGTGAAAAATCTGAATTATAAAATACATGAAAAGAAATGCTAACTAATTATTTCAAAATGCATAGTATATTAGATGTTTTGTTTAGGGGGTCTGAGGTTTTCCTAAGAAGGCCAGGACTTGGATTTGAAGTCCAGAGACCTTGGGTGCTGCTTTCTGCCACATATAATCTGTAATATCAAAGACAGCATCATTCAAGTTAAGGCAACTTTTTAGTATTAGAATGAGATTCACCAGGATAATAAATTTGGAGAATAGAATGAATTTCTTCCCTGAATTAGTAATTATACATCTAAATGATAGCAAAGAATAAATACAAGCTCCAATTCAATTTACAGAACTGTTTAGAAAAGTGATTGCCGTTGAGCTACAAGAAAAAGTGGTCGACTGTTGATGCCGGCTCCATGCTAGAATCCCAGGGTATCAGGGCTGAGAGATGAGCTTCCAGTCTAGGGCAGCATCTTTGGACAAACCGTATGATTACCATCTTTTCCCAGCTTCTCCCTAACTATTCTAGAGGCAGATGTCTTCCTGAGACAATTCATACCGTGTACAAACAAAAAAGAAAAAACAGACAGAAGTAAAGCAGTGAAGGCATTTTTATCCAAGAACTCTTGTCATAGTGGAGGAGAGACCTCAGCATAGAACTGCATGGCATTGCAAATAGACAAGGGCAAGTAGTATTAAGTCAAGAAGCAGGGTGGGGGCCAGTGAATGGAAAATTACTAAAAGGAAACATCAAGGATAAGTGGGACTTGATAGAATTTTTGCTGAAGGCAGGCCAGGGTGATAAGATAGCTAGGGTTATAGATCAGGAATTTGATCAGATATCAAGGATGGGGGATTTTCACTAAACTAACCCAGCAGTATTCTTGCTAAACCTGGACAAAATGAACCAAGGATAGAGCCTAAGGTTGGGCCTAGTCAAACAAGAGCTCAGCAGAGCCTGACTAAAGTCTGGTCAAGGAGAGAATCCTGTCATCTGTTAGCAAAAAAATTTGCGATGTCAAGCTAAAATATGCCTTCTGGAGTTTTCCCCCATTAGTCTCATCTAGTCACACATAGCAAGATTAATCCCTTGTTCTCCACAATATTCCTTTCTATGTTAAAGGATAGAACGCATGTGCTCCTGACCTTGAACTTTGTCAGGCTAAAGGGCCCTAGATCCTTCACATATTCCTTTTATTAGCATTCCATTGACTATTCTGGTTGGTTTTTCTGCCATCCCTATTAGTGTCTTATACTTGAAGTTCACTTATTCTGAGGCTTTATCACATTCCCCTGTGATTTAGAGGTTCAATCCCCGATCTCTCAGGCTTACTTGTAACGCTATTGCGTCCACCAGCCTTGTTATGTATTTGTTAGTCTTTGTTAGACTGTGCATCAAGAGCTAGATTGTGTCTTGACCATTTGTTTTATCTTACCTTTCTTCCATGGTGCTTAGGATAATGTGTTTATACAGCCTAGTGATAGGAAGTACCTAAAAGGAACACGAAAAGTAACATGCAGAAGATCATGATTCTGTGCTGTTCCCCAGATCTGTGTCTTTTCCTCATGCTGTTCCCCTTGCCTTCAATGGTCTTTTATCTTTATGGAGAACACCTTCTGCAAGATTCAGCTTGAATATCATGTATTTTCCCTATCTGTTTTGGACTTTCCCTGCCCTAGAGATCTGGCCTCCAAAGGAGAATACATTTCCCCCCCATTCCTATGGCATCTACTTCATTCTCTGTTATTTAGAAAGAAACTTTGGTTTTGGAGTCAGGCAGATGTATGTTTGAATCCAGTTCAATTTTTACCTGTGATTTCATAAATCTACTTTAGTCTTTTTAGGGCTCAGTGTTTTTTGTTTTTTAAAAACTATTAAATTTAGGATGATATTTGAAAGAGTATCTCACCGTGACCCTCCTTACCCCAGAACGATTCAGGAGACACAGGCCCACGCAAGAGATTTCATTATCTGAAAGAGGAAATGGCTGCCCCCAGAGAGAAGGAGCAGTAGCTCGTGGGTGAGGAAGCGCATTTTTAAGGAGTAGGGGTAGAGTGTGCTCTACGTTGGTGATTGGATCTTAAGGGGTGGGCGACCATCTGGTCTGTGGTGATTGGATCTTAAGGGGTGGGGGTCTTAGTGCACCAGAATTTGCCTTCAATATTTATTTCACTGAGTTTTTGAAGAGTTAAATAAAATAGTAAATGTTGAGAACTTTGCCCAAAGCCTGGCAGGTAGTGGGCAGTGGGCACTCACTTTTTACCTGTTCTTCAGTATGGCATTTATATCTTTGCATTTTAGTTTTGTGGGCATCTGTCTACCTGCTAGATTTTAAGTGAATCACTTTTGTATCCCCAGAATAAAGTACTAAAGGAAGGTTCATTAAATTAAATATTTTCCTTTTTATTGTACAACTATTTCTAATATGCTGACTATTTTATATCTGCACTAGGCAATGTGGTAGTCACCAGCCATATATGGCAAAGTTTTATTTAGATTAAATACAATTAAAATTCAGTTCCTCAGTCAAACAATATCCACATGTGACTGGTGATTACTGAACTGGATTTACAGCAGATTTAGAACAGTTGCATCATCACAGAAAATTCTTTTGGACTGTGATGCTCTAGATTGTAATAGTACTGCTCCAAACTCTAGATAATATTCCCAAGTTGGCCAGCTATCTCTTCCATCATTTTGGATCCTATATATCTAGGAATCTAACTACTTTTGGGCAGCCAAAGCATACAACTAATTCATGTAGAATCCACAGTCAATTTAATTCCCAAGTGCTCTATTTTTTTTCCTTTGTGTGCTTTCATAATATTTGGAAAGTAGCAACTATGTCAAGGGTTGCCAACTTTTTTTGTAAAGGGCTAGATACTAAATATTTTCAGCTTGCAAGCCATACAGTCTGTATTAAAACTATTCAGTGCTACTGTTATAGCATGAAAGCAGCCAGAGACTCTACATAAAAGGGGCATGGCTGTTTTTTTTACAAACCAGGCTGTGGGCAGTAGTTTCTAACCTCTGGTCAATTTTCACAGACATCACTGCTTCCTGCTGTAGAGACCTAGCCACTTCTCTCCACATTCTCTCCTCTTTTATACCATTTAAGTTCTTTTTGCCAGACTGAAGAGAATCCAATGCCAGTTGGTATTGGGGCCCTCTCCTCTCAAAGATTTAATCAGAATTCTCAAGGATGACACAGTTCCTAGCAAATAAGGATAGTAAGAAGGGCTAACACAAAATGTTTGTAGTATGCCAGGCATTGTGTTAACATGTTAAGAAACCAATTAAGTCATTCAAACCTCACAACAACATTTACTGCTTTACATTTTACAGTTGAGGAAACTGAGATATAGCAAAGTTAAGTAGCTTTCCAAGGTCACACCACTTGTAAGTAGCAGAGCTACTGAGAATTAAACCTAGACAATCACCCTTATTAGTCCCTACACCACAAGCTTGCTTCCAGGTAGCACCTATGACCTCCCTCCTAACCTTTGACCTCTAAATGCTTTTTTAATCTGGAAACTCTTCCTCTCTCCTCTGGTCGCTCCCAAAGCACTTACCCACTACCTATGTATCACCCTTGCTTTACAAAGACAGGAAGAGCAGGTGTCTTTTGGCACGGTAGCTACTCTTCCCTTGAAATCATCTTTTCTCTTGCCCCCTTGATGCCCACACCTGGCTTCCTTCCCATCTCAGTTTATTTTGAAAATTTCTCTTTTTGACAATTAAAGAATGGTCTTCACCCAGACTTATTCTTCTCCTTATTTTACACATTTTCTCTGGGTATCTTAATAGCCCTAGAGCTTTACCTACTATTTGCATGAAGATGGTTCCCAATGTTTATCTCCACAACTTCCAGAGAACCAGTCTTACCATTCACTTAAGCAACTTGTTTACCTGGGTGTCTCATGAGTACATACAAATAGAAATAATTATTTCCCTCCTTAAGCTTGCTGTTTGTCTTATATTTATTTCCTCTGAATAGATTTCCAAGTGAGAAATCTGCATGTCATCATAGTCCTCTTCTGACAGCCCTACCAATTACCAAATCCTGGACATTTCTAATTACTTTGGGAATCATTCTTCAATCACCCCACTGCTTGCTCTCCAAACTGCCACTTACCTGCTGGTCTGTATTCCTGCAACCATCTCATGATTAGCCTGCCTTCCATCAGCCTGGCTCCCCTTCCAGAGACCAGTCCTCATAATTCAGCCGTAGTGGTCTCCTAGCATATAAAATGAATCATGTTATTTTCCTGCAGAAAATCTTCAGTGATTCCCTGTTGCTCTTAGAATTAAGTGTGAATGTTTTCAGTTGGCCAGCAAGACCCTCCATGATCCTCTTACTGCTCCCGCACATCACGGTGTGTTCCTCCCCACCCTGTGCTCTGCCCACTCAGGCCTTGGAGTCTTTACACATGGTCTTTCCTCATCCCAGAACACGTTTCCCTCACCTTGTGCTCTGGCCATCACCGGCCTGTTCCACAGGTTTCTCTGGGGTTACAGACCTCTGCTCAGATGTTGCTTCCTCTCCAAAGCCCTCTGTGGTTTCTGGGAAACTTTCCATAGTCACCAAACCAGGGCTTCGTGCCTCCTGTGTGCTCTCCCAGCCCGTGCCTGGTCCTACTGAGCACCTGTGACACTGGGCTGCGGTTGCCGTAGGCTGCGTTTCTCTCCCAGAGACTGAGCTCTGTGGCAGCGGGAAGGCTGGTCTGTTCTGTTATTGCTCTAGTGCCTTGGGCAGTGCCTAGTAGAAGCTTTATAAATTACTGATTGATTGAAATAAAATGATCAGGTAAAAGAACTTAGGAATATGGGCTTTGGAGTAAAAAAACATTGGATTTAAATCGCACCTTTGCCACTACTAGTCATACCACCAATGCCAACAGCTAGCTATATGACCCATGTTGAACTCTTGAAGTCTCAGTTTTCTCATCTGTAATATGGTAATAATAGTGAAACCAAATACACAGGGCTGTTTTCATGCTTCAGTGAGATAAGATATGCAAAGCAGTTAGCCCAGTGACTGGAACATGGTAACTGCTTAGTAAATGACACCATCACTACTATTGTCCTTGCCAAGCACACTCAGTCTAGAACCACACTGCCTGGATTCAAATCCTGGCTTTGTCTTTTACCAGCCATGGGACTTTGGGAAAATTTTTTAACCTTGTTGTGCCTCAGTTTCCACATCTTTAAAATGGGTAAGTAACAGAATATGCCTTAAGGGATTGTTGTACTGGCTAAATGAATTAATGCATGTAAAGTACTTAGAAAAGTGTCTGTGATAAAGATTCTTTCCTTGACCAAACCTGGGCTAGGTTCTTCTGTGACCTTTGGGCCTTTGTCTTCATCCTTGTAGAGTTTAGTTTTAGCATCCATGTTAAGTCAGTTTAGCCAGGATATCCCATCTTTGATATCTGATCATCTTGATACCTGATCTAATTCCTCATCCCCTGACATCTCTCCAGTTTCTGATAACTCTGGCTGGCCTGCCTTCAGCAAGAATCCTACTAGGTGACCCCTCCACTCTTCTCCTTGACTATAAATACCCACTTTTCCCTTGTTGTATTTGGAATTGAGCCTCGTTCTATAATTGAGATCTCTTTTCTCCTATTGGAATAGTCCTGAATAAAAATCTGTTTTTACTGCTTTAACTATTGTCAGGCTCTGTTTTTTCCTTGACACCTGGCACATGGTCAGGGCAGTGGGAGCAGTAGCCATTATTATTGCCCTGTATACAAAGGAACCTGCCATTGCCTAATGGGGATAGTAACACTTGATTTTCATTCTTAGCTTCTTTCTGGAAGGGTAAGAAATACAACAAGAATTGACAGTGTATTTCAGATGAAAAGTAAAGCACTGTCAGTCTTTTAGACATTGGCCCCATTCAGTGGTTTGGAGCAGATGATCATAAAAATCCAGATGTTTTTCACAAAGCAGATTAAATATGGATTTGTGGCTAAACCTTCACTTTTTCAGGGATTTTCTAGTATTATGCAGAAAAAAATGCTGTGCTTTGCAAAGGTATGGTATAGCTAAAACCATTCATAAGTAAGTTCAGTTGCTGTAGAATCATTTTTAACCTTTTATATGGTCAAAGAAGCAGCTGGCAGGTAGCTTTTAATACATGACTTTGCAGATTTATAATAATGCTCTTTCTGAATTTCCACCATCCCTAGTCTTCCACTGCCTGAAGAAATAACAACTCAGTTCCAGTCCTTTATCTTAATACTCAGAAAAACATAATTTCCATATTAGTTTTGGAAGTTTCTAAAAAATGTGTTTCTTATGAGAGGCTTGGAGTAATTCAAGACACAAATGAACAGTAACAGAAAGGACTCACAAAACAGTGCCAGAATTCTATAAAGAACAAATAACTTTTCTACAGTTGAAAGTGGTATGCTTTATGATGACAGTCACTGAATAAACTGGGAGCCTGAGAGACACTGAATCTTCTAGGTGAAGATGAGTGTGGGAACCAAGGAGGGGAGGATCTCTAAGAAGCTGCCTGAGTCCCAAGCTCTGACATACTAGCCTAGAGGAAAAGCAATCCCTGGGTGAAGGAACTGTCATCACTGAAACCAGGTTGAAGTTGTATGTATATGGTGACCCTGTTTTTATCTCCTTGCATTAATTGAAACCTGTTTTGTCTCTGATAATATTTCCTTTCTCCCTTTTCCAATAGAAGATACTTGTTAGGAGACAATTCTCCGTGTCTCTTGCATTTCTATGTTATCTCATGAGTAGAGGCACTGGCTGCCTTCGTTCTAGAGTATCATTTGCATAGCAAACAGCCTTGGGAGAGAAAGATAGTGTTTCCCTTCAGAACGAAGGGCATCATAGCATCTTTGCTTTCCCATCATAGCAGCTTTGGCTTCCCACAGCTCAGGGCTCCTCTCCTGTATTTTTAACCGGCCGAGTGCACAGGTGTTGCCCTATTCATATCCTCATGAGGGAACTGGGTCTCCACAAGAAAATGCTAATACTCTGGCTACTGCTATTGCTACAAAAGATAAATATTTAGATATAGATATATAAAACCATATACTGCTGTAAAGGAGTCTCCTCCCATGAAGCTGCAGCAAGCTAATTTGCTACTTGGAAACAGGGTTAATTCTCAGAACCCTTCAAAATTCTTGACAGTGCTTTTCTCACATTCTATTCCCAGAGAGACAGTTTTATACAGTCTTTGCTCTCCTTTAGTAATTCCTTATTTTGAAGTTCCCTTATACCATTTTCCTCTTATTCCTTGTCTCAGTCACCTTTAAACAACATACAGACATTGTCTGACCATTCTTGGTGATTTCCGGCATCATCTGTCTGCCTCTCTGTCCTCCGTATTGCCCAGCCTGAGGCACCTCCCCTGGGACTATCTTTATACTTCCTCTCACATTCTCAGATGCCTTAGTTCCAGTGGCTTCCATTTTTAAAAAGTTGCTTAATCTCCTGGGTTGACCTTACATTTCCTCAGTCAACACCGTTTTTCCTACAGGCTTGCCAGTTCTGAACTGTCCTTCTCTAACCACAACCTCTTGTCTTTTTCCTCCTTCGCTCTGTCACTCATCCTTAACCACAGCTTGGCTCTGGCTTTGCTTTCCGTACTTACACTTCTCTCAATTCTCCCATTGTTTGATATTGATTGTGTATTGAGGACTTGAAATGTGCTAAATACTGGTCTGATGCAAACAGCTATTTCTCACTACAAATTATAGGGATAGGCACTGTTATAATCTCCATCCCATAGGTTAAAAATGTGCAGTTTAGAGATGAAATAAAATTCCCCAGGCTGCAGATGTAGCAGGTTACAGACCAGGGCTGGATTTAAGGCCTGATAAATACCAGGTCCCTACCTGATTTCTGGCTTCACCACCCAGTTTGTAGTGATGGACTTTTTAACCCCTGACAGGCCACCCCCTAAATGTTAGACTATTGCATATTGCCAAATAAAGTTAAAATCTGGATACTTGTACCTGTAAAACCTGTGCTATTTTCTTAATCAGACTCATTCTGCTACTCAGCAGCTCTTTGATTACAAGTTAAGCATATTTTTTATAATGATTGCTCAAATCTTCTCTATACTCCTCAAGCTCCCAACACTATACCAGCCACTCTTGTTTGAAGCCACTCAGTAGAAGCTCTCAGTTCATTCCACTTAGGTTCTCTTTCTATCTTTATATTCCTTTTTTTCAGGATACATTATCTTCGAAACCTATGCCTTCCATCTGTAGTTGAGCCCCATCTCTTCCAGGACATCACTCCATTAATTGTGCCCCTTTCTTACTTCCTCAACCATAAATAATCATCTCTTTAGTGCCACATTAAGAAATGACTTTTATTCCTATAACTGTCAAGACTTTATTTACATTTTAATTTGTTACCTTTGGTTCTCACTCCTTCACTCACTGAAACATTGATCTCAACAAATCAGTAGATATTTTATAAACACTCGATCCAATCCCCTCTTTTATCACCTTCACTATATCAGTGTAGCATCTAACATTTTGCTTCTTCTTTCTAAGTGAAAGCAAATGGCAAGAACTTTGAGCAAGGTCTCTGAATTCAGAATCGCTTTGAACTTGGACTCAACTATACTAGCTAGAAATCTTAAATCTTGACCCCTCTTAAAGCCTTAATTTCCACATCTCCAAATGAGGATTTTCATAAATACCTTTAGGCTACTTAGGAGGATAAAGTTAAATTATGGCTATAACATTCTTAGAATGTTTCTGATGTATAATGAATCTTCAGTAAATTGCAACCATCTCAGTTATGTCACTAACACAATGTCTGACCCATACTAATTTGTCTTCCTCCCTGAACTTCTCTTTTATTTTATGTGATGTTGCCCATTACTGACTTTCCATTTACCTTTTGGACAGATATTTTCCTCTTTCCTTGGTCTTGTCTCCTTCCCATTTGCTAAGAATTTGTTTCCAGGCTTAATCCTTACACCACCCATTTTATCTTATTATATTTGTCTTAGTTCCACTGTATCCTCTTCCTGTATCTCATACTATCATCTTTATGCCACTGATATCTCAATCTATGTTTCTAGTGCCAAATATTCTAAATCAAAGCTTCTAAATTACATAATACTTGAGCACTTGATCATTATAAAAATTCAAATAATATAAATATATAGACAGTAAAACACGAAAGTTTTATTTTCTCCTCCTTAACATCTAGTCTTACAACATCTACTATTTCTGTTGGGTGTAAGGAGTGGGGCATGTATTATTTTAGAGTGTTTCCTATGCATTTACATACAACCAACAAACAACATACATTATTTGACTCTTAATCTGCATTTCCATTTCTTGTTGTAAATCTTCATCTGGAAAAATGGAAAATGGAAAGTTAAAATGCAACCTGTACAAAACTACACTCATGTCCTTCCCATATGGCACCTACTCATGACTTCTCTGTCGGCCACAGGCAATACCATTCTCCTACTCCTTGTGGATCAAACTCTCAGTCTCTTTGACCTCTTCTCTTTGACCTCTTCTCTTTGACCTCTCCCACTCCTTCATTTCCTCACCGCATCAAATTTTTTGCTAATATGAGTACATTCCAATTCTATAGTGTCTCTTTTGTCCTTTCCCTTAAATTCTTTGCCTGAGGTTTTTTGGATCACATGATGGTGTGCTTCAGACCACCTATTTACATAAGAATTACTTTGTAGCTCAGTTTTTTAGGCAATAATTTTTTCCTTCCTAGACCAGTGCCAAGTTTTAGACTCTTGTTTGTTCTTCTATTCTGTATTTCCCCGTCACACTTTACTTAATTCTTTATCACAGTTTCTGCTTTAGCTCCTGCAATAGAAGATCCTCAAGGGCAGAAACCACACTGCCCATTTCAGTATCCTAATAGATTCTTTATTTTGGAAATTCATTTTTCTTTCTCAAAGCTACATGAATGGTGCTTCGTACTATTGATTTTTGAACTTAATTTAATGAAGTATGGGAATTTCCCCACCTCTAGTGTCTTCCTACCTTAAGCTGTTCTATACTTGGTTATGGAGGGTAGTGGGGGGGGGAAATGGCAAATCTTCCTGAAACTCAGCTCCAATCATGCTAATCTTGCTCAAGGTATCTGCACACTCTCCATTGTTACTGAATATGTGTAAAGTTCTTCTCTTGGTGTCAAGGTCTTCCATGACATGACTCTTTTAAAAATATCTTTCTGGTTTATCTACTCCCAATGTCATTCCCTAGGTCGTAGACGAGCTTGACTGTTCACATTCCTCACACTTGTTGCTATCCAAATTTTCATACTCCTCATTTTCTACCTTTGCTATCTTCCAGACTCTGTCTAGTTTTCAGGACCCTTGCTGCATCTCCATTTGTTGAAAGTCTAACCATTTTCAAAACTTCATTTCAAATGACACCTTCCTCTATCCCTGGTGGCATTAATCACGTTTTCTCCTTTTCTTCAACTAACTGGAACTTTGTCTCATTACTTTCTGGACCATCAGCTCCTTGTCAGCTGGCATTCTAGATCACTCAATGCTGTATCTCTTGCAGTGTCTTGCACTGAGCATGCATATTTGGAAATTTAGATATTAGGAATTGCCAGTGGAAAGAAACAAATGACTTTAGGAAAGGTAATCTGCTTTTGGGGTGGGAAATAGGAACAATAACAATTGTCCTAAAATTAATTAATGGAATTTTCATTCATGTAATTCATATTTGTTGGATAGATACTCTGTGTTGGGCTCTGTGCTAGGCACTGAAATGTGATAGAAATAGGGCACTATTATCTCTGTCCTCAAAGAGTTTAAAAAGAAGCTGCAAAAGCAGTGCAGTAAACAATTAAAGAGTGATAGAGAAAGTGCAAGGTATAATGGGGACATATAACTGAGGAGGGTGACTGTCGGCTGGGGCTGGAGGAAGTGACAATCTGAACAACCTGTAGTATCTAGCCAGGAGGCAGTGGGGTAGGTGTGCCAGATTATTTCATGCAGAGAAAAGAGTAAGTGTGATGGTTTGTGGTTAGAATACACATGGTACATGAAACGTGTGGCTCTGCTGGTGGGTAAGGTAAGGAGAGGAGAGTGGCAAGAGGCATACTGAAGACGTAGAATCACAGGTTTTGTAAGCCGTAGTAAGGAGTTTGAACTTCTCCCCTAAAGACACAAGAAACCATTGAAAGATTTTAAAATGGAATGACTCTATCAGAGTTATGTTTTGAGAGTTTTGGTGTTAAAGAGAGAGACAAAATGAATTAGACAGTCTGTTTTAGGAATGAATACAGGTGAGGTGGGGAGAGAGATAAAGATAGCGCTAGAGACAGAGAGAGAATATGAATGAATGATGATGATGGTTGAACTAGGAATGTGGCTGCTCAGGTATAAAACATGTTTAGGAAGTTGTACAGCATAATAGTTAAGAACTCTGAATCTTCGTATTTTCTAATGGAACAACTTGGCAACTGACTTAACATTCCTAAGCTTTCGTTTCCTCAACCCTGAAAATGGGGATAATAATAACCCTCATCTTAAAAAATTAAATTAGGTAATCTGTGTACAAGCTCTTTGCACAGTGCTTGGTATATAGCAAGCATGCAATTAACAATTACTTGTTGATAGTCAAATTGACATAGTTTGAGTTACTGGGGATGATGAAGGAGGAGGAGGAGACAGTGAGGGTATCCAAATTATGGCTTATGTCCCCAGTGGATAACAGTGCTATTCATTGAAATTTGGAAGCAGATTTTGAGGAAGGAGGGGAAGATGAATTTGAGTGAAGGTATTTATAGGTCTAGAATTCAGAAGAGAGGTTTGAAGATACCTATAAGGGTATTTCTTGAAAAAATTTGGCAAGATTCTATTTACATTCCTATCATACCACAATCCATGTTGCATTCAACCCCACTATGCTATGGAAAGTGGATTTCTCTAGTTGCCAACTGAATTCATGTGAGTGGATGAGAATGTCTGGAGAGTAGGTGTGGCAACACTATCGAAGAAGGTAAAGGGAACCCTGTGAATGCCAACTTCTTTGGGGTGGGCACAGGAACAAGAAGCTGTAAAGAAGGAAGGAAGTGTGTAACCAGATGGAAAACCGGAAGACAGTGGTGCCATGAAACCAGGTAGACCAAGAACTTCAGGAAGGAGGGAACAACCAATAGTTCCATTGAGTGTAAAGTGATATAATATAAGGTCTAAAAATTAACTGGATTGAGCAACAAGGATGCTAATGGTGAACACTGGCCTCCAGTGAGACTTGGCAGAAAATGGTAGAAACAGAAGGAAGCTCTGAGTGAATTAAGGGCTGATTAGGATGGGACAAAATAGAATTCTGTCACTGTTTCAAGAAGTTTGACTGTGGAAGGGTGATATAGAACAGGGGCTGAAGAGGGCAATGAGCATAGGGAATTTTTGTTTTGTTTTGAAAAATGGGGTTTGCATTAGGATATTTAAATGAAGATAAGAAGGAGCTGGTAGAAAGGAGGAAGTGAAGAGGGCTGGGTAACTAGAGAGAAGCAGATGAAGATAAAATAGAGGAGAGAGGCCCATGGGACACTCTGGAGCTGAAACATAAAAAATTAGGGATTCTAGCATAATGAGCCAAAATAAGCTCTTCAAGATGTGTCTGGTACACAATCTTTCAAAAGGTAAAAGAGCCTGAGACTAAAGAAAAGCAATTTCTGTGACTTCAATTTATAATAGATGCTTGCACAAAGTTCATGCTATGAGGCTTGATGGAAAGATGGAAAGATGGAAAGAGGAAGCTCTTAGAGAGATTGTGTTTGTACTTACAGAAATGAAGAATATCTTCAGAAATGACAGTAGGGAATGAAGGGATAGCAAATGTTTGTTTGAAGAACTATCTTGCTTGATCATCTAGGAGAATGTTCTTGGACAATTTATGACAAAAAATGTTGCATATGAAAGAAGGTTTAGATGTAAGCAACACTCAGACTTTGAAGAAGTAGGGTCATAAATTTCTCACAGCATAATAGATAATTGATGCTGAATAAGATTGATATATATAATTTTGGGGAGAAAGCAAACTATTTTGTAAGAGTTGTAAAGAAATGCAGTGTCTGTTTTCTCTTCAATTAATGTGAGAAGGCATGGACATTTCTGTTAATTTCTCTTCATGTTTTATTTATGTATCATTTCCTCAAAACCTTCTTTCTCTCGACCATGTACATTCTATATTTTTGACAAATGGGCTTTTTATGCACAAACTTCATAATCAAATTGGTTCAAGAATAAATTGCTGTAAGTGGAGCTTTCTCATATTAACCCTCATGGTGGCTAATGAAGATGGATGGAATAAAACAGGGATGGCACTTAGCAGAGGAGGACTTTCTTTCCCCACTGTGGTGGCAAAAGGCAAATTTGTTTGCAAGGGAAAAAAATAGGATAATCTAATTGCTTAATCCTTGTGGAAAGCCATTGTCACCAGCCTGCTCAAATACACAGACTTTTGTTAAAGAAACAAGTGTAAAACTCTTGCATACACATCCAACAGAAATCTCAATGTTTTCTCCATTGGACATTTGCTGTTGGCATAAAATGCTGTGATCTGAAGAAAATAATTGATCTGAAGAAAAAAAAGAATTCTTTGTATTTCATTGGTGCTCAGGTTAACTAAACAAACATTTCTGGTTGCTTTACTTCTGGGAAATAGGGATAGTAATTGAGTCTGGGGAATGACTAGAAATTTAGAGGTCACAGGCAAATTTGCAAAAGGTCCTTTCCTTCAGCTAATTTTAAAATCAGTACACTAGTCAAGTAATTGAGGCAACCTGAATTCTCATACACTGCTGGTGGGAGTCAAATAGGTGTAATTCCTTTGGAAAAAAGAAACTGAACTT